>NC_045984.1:22889893-23610518 GCF_010909765.2 Amblyraja radiata | reverse complement strand
GTTCCGCGTCCCAATCACAGTCGAAAGATTTACAGATTTGTAGTTTGATTGGCTTCGTTGAAATTGTCCCTAGTGTGTAGGATAATGTTGGTATAGGGTGTATAGGGTGATCACTGGTCAGCACTATATCTCTAAAGTCTAAAGTCGAAAGTCTGCAGTTCCAAAGACATGTGGGTTTTTAGGTTAACTGCCCTCTGTAAATTGCCTCAAGTGAGTAAGGTTTGGATTCAAAAGTGGATTAACATAGAACTAGAGTGAAAGAGTGATCGATGGTCAGCATGGACTTGGTGGGCTGACGGGCCTGTTTCCATGCTGGAATTCTAAACTAAACTAATTTAAGTTGCAAACTTGGGATACGATTGTTAAAGTTGTAATTCTCTCTCTGGCAAAGTTATTCTCCTTGCCGAACTCGATAATAAATCTTCATGTCTATGGTACGCAAGTCCTTTACAGTAAATTCCAAAATGTTGTTAGTTTACCAAAGTGGGGCGGAGGGGTTGCAGCTTTTAAAGCTGAATATGATAGTTTGCATGAATCACCGGAATATCTATAGGAAGATTAAAGAAACAAATGGCATATAATTTTAGGTTTAAAGTCGGGATGGTTATGGGCAATAATATCTCTGTAACTGGGGAGGAGAGACGGTCTCTATATATTGTGGATGTGTTGGGATCTGGTGTGAAATTGAAACTGTAAATTAGGAGGTAAAGGAGGAAGTCTTTCTTGTGTAATGTGACACCAACAATTTGAATTTGAAAAAGTCATCTGCTATATTCGATAAACTCAAATATCACCCGTTATGTTCGATCCATTCTCACTTAGGCAGAAGGCATAATGTTAAAATTACAAGTCAAAACATTCTAGTTAAACATCTACCAGACAATACATGCACATAACGCCACATGAGATCCTGTTTCCCTGCGGCTATCAAACAGTACAACTCCTCCCCCTCCTGTTGTGGGGTAGACTGACTCTCCTCCCTCCTCCCCAACCCCCCTCCCCAATCTTTGCACAACCCCAATCCTGGACTTTCCACTCGGCACTTTAATTTCATGTTTCAATGTATCTTGTGTTTTATGACTGTTGCAGACCAATTTCTCTCCTGGGATAAATAAAGTTCTATCGTATTGTATCATATTGTTAAGGGATTGGAGATGCTTTCAGAATGGCTTTGTATAATTTAGTAATAGTTACCCATTATTTTGATCAAGTCTAGATCATTTTTAACTTCACAGTTTTGTTTAGTCACTTTCTTTCTCTTGTCTCTATGGCAAATCATTTCTCATCTTAGTCTTTGGTCCTCAGAAAATTGGCCCCAACACCAGGAGACAGAGTCATGGATCTATATAGCATGGATTCGAGCCCTTCTGCCCAACTCCTCCATGCCAGCCAAGGTCCGGCAGGGTTTGGACAGGTACAGTACATGGATAGGAAAGGTTTCGAAGGATATGGACCAAAAGCAGACTAGCTTAGTCATTGCATCTTGGTCGGCATTGATGAGTTGGGCCGAAGGGCCTGTTCCGTGCTGTATGACTAGTTAAGCTAGTCCAAATTGCCTGCATCTGTACCATCTCCCTCCAAACGTTTCCTCTCCATGTGTCCAAGTGTCTTTTAAATGTTGTACTAGTACCCGTTTCTACGACTCCCTCCAGCATCTTGTTCCATATATGCACCACATTCCATGTATATACAGCTCAGTGAGACCATTGAAAATGTGAAACCAAAACAGAAGCTGTTGGAAACTCTCAGCTGTTCAAACAGCATCTGTAGAAGGAGGAGAAAAGCTAACATTTCAGATCTCCGTTTGTTTTGATGAAGGAACTTTGATCTGAAACATTAAGTCTGTTTCTCCTTCCACAGATGCTGCCTGACCTTTTGAGTTTAGACTCTAGAGATACAGTGTGGAAACAGACCATTCGGCCCATCAAGTCCACGTCGACCAGCGATCACTCTGTACACTAGCACTATCCCACACACACACACTAGTTACAATTTACAATTTACAAAAATCATATTAACCTACAAAACTGTACATTTTTGGAGTGTGGGAGGAAATTGGAGCACCCAGAGAAAACACATACAGTCACAGGGAGAACATACAAACTCTACAGACAGCATCCGTAGTCAGGATCAAACCCGAGTCTCTGGTGCTGTAAGGCAATAACTCTACCACTGTGCCACAGTGCCACCCTTAACCTGCTGAGCATTTCCAGTGTGACAAGCCTTCACATTTTCTCTCTGTTCTGCCTTGGCTTCTATCTTACAGTTCTTCCTGCAGCAATGTTAAAATTAGACACTTAGCATCTGGGGATTCAGCTGACCAAGGTCGTGTCTACCACTGCGTAGATAAAACGTGCGTTGAAACTGAAATGTCAATCACCATCATCCCACCTATGCATTTCACTCGAAACTAAACTTTGATTAAAACATCATCACCATTTAAAAAAACAAAAATGTATTTCCAAGCAACGTTACACTGGTTTAGCACTCCAAATTTTAATTTGCAGTATAAAAGCCGTATTGCAAAACCGTTCACTGTGTTTGTAAGAGTACTACTTCCAAACACCCTCAGGTTAAATCAGTTGTTGGCTGGTTTTGAAAGAATTTCAGTCCTAAGCAGGCCGTGATGAAAGAGAATTCTTCCAAACTACCGAGGGAGGAATTATTTACTCAAATTCACAATGTCAGCTTGTGTCCTTCCAAGCTTCCCATTCTCATTCTTATTTTATGAGGTGTAATGACTAAAAAAATGATTCCTTCAGCCTTCCCAAAGGCTCCAAAAAGAATCTCCAAGATCATAGGATGAGTCTGTTTGATCTTCCTGCCTCTGTTCTGTTTGAGGTGTTGCACTGAAGATCTCCCGGGCCACTGAAGATCAATATGCATCATGACCACCAGGTACAAGAACAGTTGGGTCAGGGTAGCACAGTGGCGCAGCGGTAGAGTTGCTGCCTTTCAACACCAGAGACCCGGGTTTGATCCTGACTGTGGGTGCTGTCTGTACAGAGCTTGTACGTTCTCCCAGTGACAACATAGAAACATAGAAAATAGGTGCAGGAGTAGGCCATTCAGGCCCTTTGAGCCTGCACCACCATTCAATATGATCATGGCTGATCATCCAACTCAGTATCCTGTACCTGCCTTCTCTCCATACCTCCTGATACCTTTAGCCACAAGGGCCACATCTAACTCCCTCTTAAATATAGCCAATGAACTGGCCTCAACTACCTTCTGTGGCAGAGAATTCCAGAGATTCAACACTCTCTGTGTGAAAAATGTTTTTCTCATCTCGGTCCTAAAAGATTTTCCCCTTATCCTTAAACTGTGACCCCTTGTTCTGGACTTCCCCAACATCGGGAACAATCTTCCTGCATCTAGCCTGTCCAACCCCTTAAGAATTTTGTAAGTTTCTATAAGATACTCCCCTCAATCTTCTAAATTCTAGCGAGTACAATGTGGGGTTTCCTCGCGTGCTCCAGTTTCCTCCCTCATCTTCAATTGTAGATTAATTGGCTTCAGTAACGATTAAAAACATGACCTGGTGTGTAGGACAGTGCTAGTGTATGGGGTGATGACTGGTCGATGTGGATTCGGTGGGCCGGTGGGCTTTTTTCCACGCTGTATCTCTAAAACTAAAACTAAAGTTTCTTCCCAACAACCATCAGGCTCTTGAACACTGCACTAACTAAACTATGAACTATGGATTGTCTTGGTAGGAAGTCTTTGGGCTTTTTTGTACTGATGTTGGGATTATTAATTTATTGAATCCATCGGCCTGTTCCTATGTTGTACTATTCCATCTGCTTTACAATTTCAAGGTAGTAGATGAGAAATACTAAATGCATTCATTGTGATGTTCTTTTTCTGGTTCAGAAGAGAAAAGCAGATACTCCTCAGTTGTTTTGCAAGACAACATCTCCTTAAAGCAGCTCCTCTAAAATATAGCTGTACCGATGAACCATGATAATTATTCGATAGACACAAAAAGCTGGAGTAACTCAGCAGGACAGGCAGCATCTCTGGCTGGAAGGAATGGGTGACGTTTCGGATCCTTCAGACTGATTCAGGGGAGAAGGAGACATCAAGAAACATCACCAATTCCTTCTCTCCAAAGATGCTGCCATTCCCGCTGAGTTACTACAGATTTTTGTGTCTATCTTCGGTTTACACCAGCATCTGCAGTTCCTTCCCGCACACGATCAGTTGATTCCTGGCCATTTCCTTTGTTCCACTCCAATTTAGATTAGTTTAGTTTACTGCCAGCTTGATTCAATACTGGCAGTTTTGCCTCTTGATCAGTAAGCTATGAAACTGAAACCATCTCCTAGACCTGAGCAAACAGTCCTGGTCAGCACATCAATGCTGCCTTTTAGACTGAGATGCTAAAAGAAAGGCCCCATCTTGGGTCGATGTCAAAGGCATCCCAAGGCACTACTTGAAGAAGAGCTAAGAGCTAACATTCAGCCCCAAAACAATTCCACCAATACAAATTAACTGGTCATAATCCTATTTGTTATTTATGAGACCTTGCTCTGTGCAATTTGGCCATTGCGTTTGTCTCCAGAAATAAAAAGTGATAGTTGCCAGGGTTCAATAATGGTTTGCTAATGATTCTTTTATTATGCCACCAATGCCATTATTTCTCTGAACAATCCTCTCCAATACTTCCCATTCCTGCGTCTCCTCTACTGATCTTCTATTCAAAAATAGTAATCGGTTGATAAAATTGCTCTTTTTTATCGGCCGGCACAGTGGTGCAGCGTCTAGAGTTATCACATTATTACCTTATCATGTATCTGTTCACTGTGAATGGTCCGACTGTAATCATGCATTGTCTTTCCGCTGACTGGTTAGCGCGCAACAAAAGCTTTTCTCGATACACGTGACAATAAATTAAACTCAAACTCAAACTTAAAATGTAATCAAATTTAATCTGTTAGTTGCAAACATAGAAACATAGAAACATAGAAAATAGGTGCAGGAGTAATTTCTCCCCACACACTGGGGAGAATTTACTGATGTCAATTAATCTACAAACCCACACGTCTTTTGAATGTGGGAGGAAACCGAGCACCCGGAGGAAACCCATGCAATCACAGGGAAAATGTGCAAACTCCCACAGACAGCACCAGAGGTTGGGATCGAACCCAGGTCTCTAGGGCTGTGAGGCAGCTGCTCTACCAGCTCCACCACTGTGCCGCCAATGTGTATTTTTATTGGGAGCCATGATGATACAGAATGGTCAGGATAAACTATCTTTCTCACGTGGTGGCACAGTTTCTACAGTTGTTGGCCTGCAGTGCCAGAGACCCATTCAATCCTGAACTCGGGTGCTGTCTGTGTGGAGTTTACACGTTGTCCCCGTGACCGCATGGACTTCATCTGGGTGCTCCGGTTTCCTCCCACATCCAGCGACCTGCGGGTTTGTCAGTTAATTGGCTTCTACAAATTGCCCCTAGTGTGTAGGGAGCGGATCCAAAATCGGAGTAACAAAGAACTAGTGTGAACAGGTGATCAATGGTCAGAGTGGACTCGGTGGGCCAAAGGGCCTGTTTCCCTGCTGTATCTTTCAATCGATCAAACTACCACCGCCTTCCTTGGAGTTCCATACCATGTTATATAGATCCATGCATGCCAGCAGCTCTAAGTTTTAATAAGTCCAATCTAACTTTTATAAAAGAATCAATATGATCAACTTGAACTCTTGGTCATTTTTGTCTGAAAAGAAAAAAAATGCCTCCTCTTCTACTGAGATCAGCAAATAACTACGGCAGTGACTCTGCTCATTATATTCTTTCACCAAACTCTTCATTTTTTCTGAACTAGCAGGTGAAAGTGAGAGGCAAGGATGTTTCCCATAGTACAGCTAATTGAAGCTATTAGCAATTTTAGAGTCATTCCATACACCGGAAAAAATCAGGGTTTCGGCGCGAAACGTTGCCTATCTCCTTCGCTCCATAGATGCTGCTGCACCCGCTGAGTTTCTCCAGCATTTTTGTGTACCTTCCCTTCTTCAGACTGATTGCAGTGGAGAGGGGGGGGGGGGTGAAACTGGAAGCCAGAAAACAAAAGTGGACAAAAATAAAATATTTGTCAATATACATCGTCATTTATCGAGAGCATTTGCTTCTTAGAAACTTTATTTGGCTGGTCCAAGACACAGCGATAAAAGTCATCTATGTCTTTCTACGACTAAATGAGTTTTATCCGCATGTAGACCGGTCCCAAGACAAACGATGACCCGGGCGATGCACACATATCAGACGCGTGCGGTAGAGGGAGCTATTGTGTCACTGAGGTGGGTGGTGTTGGCTGGGGCTGTGGATGGAGATCCACGGTGTAATGGGCAGTCGGAGAGAACAGAAATTAAAGCCCGTCCCGGCAACATCCATCCCTCATCTTAAACGTACAACCAGAAAATCAACACCGCATATGGATCTTTGACATTGCCAAGTGACACAATTCTACGTGAATCTTATAATTTGAGTCAGATCAGGAACTAATGTCACAAATTTAAGTAATTTCGAAATGGGAAAAAATGTGAATTTGAATTAAATGAAAGCAATTAAATTCTGCGTCTTAGCCGAGGGAGTATCCAATTGCGTAGATTCTGTGTAGTTTATAATTTGATACAAATCAAGAACTAATCACACCGAAATAAGTAAATTTCAAGTCTGGAAAATATGTGCTCTAATAGAATCAGAACAATTAAAGTACAGAGTGGCGTCCATCCAGAGTAACCATGGTACAAAGTAACACAATCCCGTGTCAAGTTTAAAATGTTGTTCACATCAAGAATTATTTTCACAATGTAAGTAATCACAACACTGTAAAATATGTACTTCAATTAATTTAAAATAATTTTAAAAACACACACATTTCACTGGGTTTGGAAAAGAAACCGATTAACTAAAGCAGTTGTATTCATGCATATTTGCATTGTTTGTAGTCATCTTTTGAAGCATTTTGAAATAATTGAACCTGTTCTAACATAATTCATTTGCCAAATAACTGTGATATGACCAAACCCGGGTCTCTGGTGTTGAATGACATTTCGGCGGCATTCTGCAATTTGAGATGAACGAACAAAGTATTTACCTTAGGTACACAAAAATGCTGGAGAAACTCAGCGGGTGCAGCAGCATCTATGTAGCGAAGGAATTAGGCAACGTTTCGGGCCGAAACCCTTCTTCAGACTGACCTATTTACTGAAGTATTTACCTTTCATTTTAGAGTTCTATTCATTCCATTCGATGCGGTTACTAAAATGGCTTCTTTTTTTTTGTCCTTACCGATTATAGTTTACTACAAGCGAACACTTGATTTAACTGTGCAAAGAACTCGCATTGTGTACGCTAGCTATCCTATTGTTTGATCGGTTAATCAGACACACGGGTCTACGATAATTTCAAATATTGTACCAGCGCTAACAGCAACGCTTTAAAACCGGGAGATAATTGACTTTACAACGTAGTGAAATGATAAAACATAACGATTAGGTAGCGATGCAAACCAGCGAACATTACTGGGGAAAATTAGGCGTTTGGAATTTACATTACTAGATGGAATCGGGATTCAAACCAGTTTTAGAATTCATAAATGTCGAAAAATAACTGTCCTAAAACCCTTCCTGCTATGAAAAGTGCATCCACTGAATTGAGATTCTGCTACCCTTTAGCAAATATTGCTCCATTAGACTTTGTACATAGTTAGAGAGAGCGCTTCGCCGTCGAATTTACCCTAGAAATCGGGGTTTGCTCGCATATTATACTTAGCAGGTCCATCTCTCCAACTTGAAATATAATCTTTGTGAAATAGAGGTTGTGATATTGCATGTTAATTCTGAAAAATCACTCATCCTTCGGAACAGAATTACAAACACCTGATGGCAAGTAAGATTTATTGGAATATCAGGAGCGAATATGACAATGGCCACTTTCTCTCTCGCATCTGCTGAAACCCAACCTACAGGTTTACCCCGAAGATAGACACAAAAAGCTGGAGTAACTCCGCGGGACAGGCGGCATCTCTGGAGAGAAGGAATGGGTGACGCTTCGGGTCGAGATCCTTCTTAAGACTGGTCACCCATTCCTTCTCTCCAGAGATGCTGCCTGTCCCGCTGAGTTACTCCAGCTTTTTATGTCTATCTTCGGTTTAAACCAGCATCTGCTGTTCCTTCTTACAGGTTTACCCGGCGCGCAAGTGCCTCTTATTCCGTCCATACGTGGCTGCGAACAGGACAACTCGTTCATTTATCCCGCTTCACGTCGCCGCGATTGGCCGTGGTCCGGTTACGCTGAATGATTTAATGAAACCCAGTTGTGGGATTTACACGGGGGACAGTTTTGAATGTTTGGCCACTGACAAATCCACGTATCAGAAAAAAAATAGGACACATGGACAATGCCTCGAGGTTTTGGATTGTAATTACAAATCGATTTAGGATACAAGGTTCCCCTTTCTGATACAGATTCTGATTCCGCGCAGCGGTAGAGTTGCTGCCTTACAGCGCCAGGGAGCCCGGGTTCGATCCTGATTGACTAAGTATGCCGTCTGTACGGAGTTTGTAAGTTCTCCCTGTGTCCGCGTGGGTTGTGTCCGGGTGCACCGGTTTCCTCCCACATTTCAAAGACGTACAGGTTAAAAGGCTTCTATACATTTGTCCCCAGTGTGTAGGATAGAACTATTGTATGGGTGAGCGTTGGTGGGCGCGGGCCTGTTTCCACGCTGTATCTCTAAAACTAAAATAATTGATGTTTAGTGTTAATCCTTAGTAACACAGACTGGTAAACTATTAAATCTTTACTGTAATATTAAAGTCATGGTTGTACCGCACAAATCGGAACTGAGTCGTTTCTTCCTTGTGTTTGTAACGTTTAGTTGCAAATGCGTGGTCCATAGGACATAGGAGCATAAATTAGACCATTCGGCCCATCGAATCGTGGCTGATATATTTTTCACTCTCAACGCCATTCTCCTGCCTTCTCCCAGTAACCTTTGACGCCCTTACTCATCAAGAACCTATCAATCACCGCTTGAAATATACCCAACGACTTGGCCTCCACCGCCATCTGTGGCAATGGATTCCACACGGCGCACCCGTTTTGTGGCTAAATTGGAGGCAACATGTGCCTTTATGTGTGGAACGTGAAAAAATATCTGCCTTTAATTCATGACTGCATCTGAGGACTGGATTCCAAACGCGAGTCCCACCCGTGGGCTCCACATAAGGGATTATTGTGGTGTTTACAGTGTACTATGTTTGCATAGCTGGCGTACTGCTACGAGTAGGAATTTCCTTGTTCGGTTTCGGGATATATAACTATAAAACACTCTTCAGTCTGAAGAAGGGTCTCGACCCGAAAAGTCACCTATTCCCTTTTCTCCAGAGATGCTGCCTGACCCGCTGAGTTAGTCCAGCTTTCCGTGTCTATCTTCGGTGTAAACCTACATCTGCGGTTCTTTCCAACACATAAAACACTGCATTTGAGCGAAATGTGAGACGCTGTTCCTCCAATTTGCGTTTGGCCTCACTCTGACAATGGAGGAGGCCTAGGGCAGGAAGTCTGAAGAAAGATCTTGACCCGAAACGTCACCCAACCCTTCTCTCCAAAGATGTTGTCTACCCCGCATCGTGTATCTATCTTCGGTTTAAACCAGCATCTGCAGTTCCTTCTTTTTCTTGAACGGCGTCCCCTTTGATGTCTCGTTTTCACATCTCATATATCCCTGTATTACACAACCTTCCATATCTCGGCCTCTTCCTCTCCCCTGACTCTCAGCCTGAAGAAGGGCCTCGACCCGAAACGTCACCTATTCCTTCTATCCAGATATGTTGCCTGTCCCGCTGAGTTACTCCAGCATTCGTTGTCTATCTTGACCACTTGAAACCGACGCCAATGAGTTGGAGATAGAATACAAAGAACGCCCAGACCGCGCCGGGTGGTGGAGACGTTTCATTCACATGTGACGTTTGCTCAAACACTAATTGATTTCTGGTGTGTTTAGATCAAGGCTGATCGGCTGTCCTTAATAAAGGGGATATGATAAATGTTGATGTTTCAGTTAAACTCTCCCTCATATGGAGAGGGTGTGAGCAGATAGTTAAAGGAACCGTCTGCGCTGCAAGGGTTGGATTAGCGAGTTTACATTGCATGCCCAAAGGAAACAGGGCACTGCATAATTTTTGCTTCATGAATATAATTTTAGTTGTATTATTTTGTTTAGAAGGCTCGGCATGTACATCACAACAGCCGACAGCCATGTATTTAACAGAATGTCTTTGTGTTTACAGAGTCATGTTAAAGAGAGGGCACTGTGACGATTTTCTTTTCCCCCAGGATGGAAATGTCATAGACTAGAGGGCGTAGGTTTCAGGTACAGAAGAGCAATGTTAAAAGGAGATGTGCAGGGGACCCTTTTTTTTTTTAACACACCAGAGAGCGGTGGGCACCTAGAACGAACAACCAGTGGTGGAGGCAGATACGAATGTAGGATATGAGAAGCCTTTGGATGGGCAGTAATATCGTCTGCCTGTGCCTGGTCCATATCCCAGCAGGGAGTGGAGGGTATGGATCACGTTCAGGCCGAGGAGGCTTACTTGGTACCGTGTTCCGCACAATCACAATGGGCCGAAGGGCCTGTTCCTGTGTTTGTAGGTTTATTGGCCTCTGCAAATTGCCCCTAGTGAGTAGGAAGTGGATGAGAAAGTGGGATAACATAGAACTAGTGTGAACGTCCCTATGTTTTTACGTGTTGTTACTACAAGGAATCAAAACATGTTAGGTACAGGTACAGATTAGATGTCGCAAAATCGAGATATGTACAGGGGTAATGATGTATTAGTTAAGGGGAGATTTACTCGGCATCTCAAATATCTAAATGCTGTTCTACGGGATTGGCCGGGTGGAGTTTAGACAGTTCCCGGATACATACACATTCCTGATTCGAATTCCTACGGACTGGTTGTAGTAGGGAGGAGAAAAGGCTATGTTTTGTCCTCTCTGCTGAAGAAGGGTCCCGATCTAAAACATTCGTCTCTCCATGTGTTGGAAGGAACTGCAGATGCTGATTTACACCGAAGACAGACACAAAGGCTGGACTAACTCAGCGGGTCAGGCAGCATCTCTGGAGAAAATAAATAGGTGACGTTTCGTGTCGAGACCCTTCTTCAGAAATGGTGTATGTTCGCCTCTCCATATTCTCCAGATAGGCTGCCTGACCAGCTGAGGTACTCCAGCATTGTGCCGTATACTCAATTGTGGATTCCTTGTCTCGACCCGAAACGTCACCCATTCCTTCTCTCCAGAGATGCTGCCTGGCCCGCTGAGTTACTCCAGCATTTTGTGTCTATCTGTGGATTCCTTGATCTTGATTTCTTCGGCATAATGGGGGCGCTTCATGGAGTCTTTAGTCGCCAGTTACTGCTGCCACTGGTCTGCATTAACGCGACAGGTTCAGAGTCGGGTGCAGTCAGTTTCAGTACTGTGTGACTCTGTGCCTCTAACTGGTATCCCGCTGCATGCTCAGGGTAAACAACCACGTGGACATTTTCTCTCCTAACTCTTTTTGATGGCGTGTTGTTACCCAGATTTTTCAGTTTGCACGGTCGGACTCGGCCGTAAACGCGCCCTGAAAGCGAAGCGGGGCATGAATAGTCCGTAGAAACAGGGAATTTGCAAAGTGGGCGGGAGTGCAGAGAATCACATTTTCGGCCGTCAGAGAGATGACCTTGAGTGGAGAGGCCGAAGGAACAACGGTCTCTCCCGGGATATCTACGCTGATCCCGTTTTAGGGGAATATGTGCAAACTGAAACGCCCGGTACCACGGAAACAGAAATAATCTCCATGTCTTTTCACCCCCTTAGCGGAAACGGGAAACGATTTAGAGTCACACAGCATGGAAACAGGCCCTTCGGCCCAACTCGCCCATGCCGACCAAGATGTCCCATCCAAGATAGTCCCATTTACCCGCATTTGGCCCAAAATCCCTTGAAAGGCAACGGGAGGATCTCCTACTTCCTTAATGCATTTTAATTTCCAATAGAAAGCCAGACTCAAATAGTGGAGTCATCATTCGAAGTAATTCAGTCTTAAATACAAATGCTAATGCGGCGAAAATGCGTCTTTAACGATAGTAATCGCCACCAGAGTGACAGAGTCAACGTCTCTGATCTCGAAGACCATCGTCCCCACTAAATACTGAGGAAATCACCCAGGTAATATGGGTCCGGCCCGCCCATACACCTTGCCATTGGCATCGCGCCTTCCATCCTTGCATCTATCTACATCGCGCGTTGAACGCGTTCAAAGAGACTTTTAACCTTACGGATGTAACAAAGCGATATGTGCAATGCTAACAGAGGACACCTCAATCGTATTCTTAACACATTTACACGGGGGCTTTTCCCCACCTCCGTTAGGGTTAACAAAACGATGTGGACGCCAATGTTTAATTATTTATGGCAGTTTAACTTAAACTCACCGCCTGGAATTTACTAGATTTCTTTCACCGTAAAAAACCCCAATTAAATGTAATGTCGTTCCTATTCAACGTTGATATTCGTTGCAATCTCACATATTAAGCAACATCAAAAATATATAACTGCCTGTAATTGCTCTTATTACTCTTGGTCTACGATACACTTATCTTTGATACACGGCAATGTCTTTATCTCATATAATACGCGACCTTACCGAGTATCATACTCTCTTGGTAAATATTATAATACTCTTGAATATCAAGAGTTAAACTCGGCTGCCGTTGCAAACCGACGTGAATGCTTGATTTCCTCGTACTCGATTCGAGAATATATACTTAAATGCAAAAATCCAAGTATCTGGACAGATTTTACGTCAATTTCCCAACAATCAATGGCCAAAGCATTCTGCGTTAAATATTGTCGACTGCACAACCCAAATACATGCTCTGGTGTCTTGATGCGGCGATGACGTTTTCAGCTTTTTAAGCTACACCTCTGGTCCTGTAAATTATAAATTATTTTACTTTTACCAACAATAGCTATATAATCTAACCCCAGTTAATCAAATCGCGTGATAATGTTCACATCCACCCAATTTTACGAAGAATGAATTGCATGCATTTGCAGTCCCCCCCACCCACCCCCCCCCCCCCCCCCGCCCCACACACCCAGGTAGAGTGAATTACTTGCTTGCTGTATTTTGGGGGTTTCCAATATGTTGGAAACCGCATAACAAAGGTCTTTGTCTTATTGGGTTGTGGTAGTTTTGACATCCTCGTCATATTCAGCTTTGACACGGGATTTTCGGCTAGAATCAGTCTATCTGTGTATGTGTATGTGTGTGTGTGAGGATGTGTGTGTGAAAGCGAGAAAGCGATAGAGAATGTGAGAGAGAGGGAGGGAGAGGGGGAGACAGAGAGAGCGAGCAAGAGAGAGAGATAGAGAGAGAGAGAAAGATATATATATATATATATATATATATATATATATAGAGAGAGAGAGAGAGAGAGAAAGAACTCCTCACCTCTCTCCAGCACCCCACGCCATCCTATTGTAAATAACTTCATTTGAAATGATGATTTTATCTGTTCCAAGTTGTTACTATTTAACTTTCGTTTCGGACCTGCTCTTCGATTCTTCGAATTTCAACAATTTAAAACGAGATAATAAATATCTCGCAGCCGCGACCTTGGCTCGAAATTCCAGCGTTTCCTCGGTAGCTGTTTGATAAGAGTCCCATCAACTGAGGATCTCAGCACCATTCAAAACTCCAATTAAATGGTCCCACACCCATCCCCGGATTGCGACTGCAGATACTCACACCGCACTGCAAAGGGGGTGTGAAATAGCCATTGACCACCGCGCACGCCAATGTTCGTGTATGATTCCTGTACATATTTACATTATTTTGCCGCAAAGATAGCCAAAAAAATCACAAATAACAAACTCCAAATCCAGGCAACGTTTTAAATGTTAAATTTTTTCTTTTAGTTGGTTCTAAACAAGTTGCAACGCGTCTCAAACACCGGGTGAAATATATTTGCCTATGTAGATTGTATATGTAGCACATATATTCACACACATACACACAAACACACATATATACACACACATATATACACACACATACACATACACACACACACACACACACACACACACACACACACACACATATAAATGTGTGTGTGTGTGTGTGTGTGTGTGTGTGTGTGTGTGTGTGTGTGTGTATGTGTATGTGTGTGTATATATGTGTGTGTATATATGTGTGTGACATATGACGAGAACATATACATAAATGTGTGTGTGTGTGTGTGTGTGTGTGAGTATATATGTGGATATAGATATATATGTACATATAATGCACATTTATCTATAAAGTGCAAGCGGTCAGACGTTTAAGATTGGTATTTAAAGTGTTCGTTTCGTTACATTCCCGGACCCATTGCTCAGCCCGCCGCCCTCCGGCTCCACCATTTCCTGGAATTGTCCCCTCTCTCCATAAAACCCTCGTCTCAGTCAGATACCGCAAGAAATGGCAGATAGAATGACAAAAATAGTTATTGATCTATTCTCTGTTTAACTACCGGTGAAAGTTCATCAATCGCTGGCGAGTGATCGAAGATGCGAGTGATTCCTTTTGTGTGTGTGTGTGTGTGTGTGTGTGTGTGTGTGTGTGTGTGTGTGTGTGTGTGTGTGTGTGTGTGTGTGTGTGTGTGTGATTATGTGTGTGTATGTGTGATTATGTGTGTGTACGTGGGTGTGTGTGTGTACGTGTGTGTCTCTCTCTCTCTCTCTCTCTCTGTACGTATGTGAGTGTGAGCGGCGGCATCTCTGTGTCGATGTATATGTCGATGTATATGTGTGTCGACGTGTGTGTGTGTGTGTTTATCCTTTGTGTACGTATGACTGTGTGTGTACATCTGTGTGTGCCTATCTGTGTGCTGCAACGGCCTAAGGGCGCAAGAAACAGCCGGTGTGTTTCTCTGCATGTGTGCCTGTGTATGTGTCTGTGTGCCTATCAGTGCGTGCGTGTGTGTGTGTGTGTGTGTGTGTGCGTATCTGGACGAGTGTGTGTGCTTTGTGTGTATATGCGTGCCTGTGCGTGCATGTGTATGTGTGTCTATCTGTATTACGTGTATGTGTGTGCGCGTATCTGTGTGCATGTACGGGTCCATCTCTATTATGTGTGCACACATGTGTACGTCTGGCTATCTATATTGTGTGCGCGTGTCTATCTGTATCATGTGCACGCATGTGTCTGTCTGTCTGCATATGTGTGTGTGCATGTGTGTCTGTCTATGTGTGTGTGTATGCTTGGCTGTATGCGTGTGGGCGCGTGTAAATATGTATTTGTCTACCTGCATGTGTGTGTATGCGTGTGTGTCTATCTATGTGTATGTAAGGTGTGTGTTTATCTGTGTGTGTGTGTGCGTGCGTGTGTATCTTTGTGTGTGCGTTCTGTGTGTCTATCTGAATGTGTGTGTGTGTATTTGTGTGTGTGTGTGCATGTGTGTGCTTGTGTGCGTGTGTGCATATATCTGAGTGTGTGTGTATGTATGCGTGTGTGTGAGTATGCATGTGTGTGTTTGTGCATGGTGCATGCGCCTGCACCGTGACGAGTGGGCCGCTTCTCGAGGTTTGTTGCGACAATCGTTACCCAATCGATATGGTTGGGCCCTTTGCAGTAGCCTGCTGCCGATATTCTACATATGGAGGTTTAAGGAGCCGGGTTTTTTTCCACCAACTACCGCTCTTTTTCTCAGTTTAACCCAAGCTGCCCGCCAGACATCTCTCCAACGACAGCATGCGCATGGTCTTCCCGCACCGTGCAACGCAGCAGCGCCCGGTACGGTTTTGTAAACTGGAACAATGGAATCGTGCGGCGCAGAATGTCCTCAGTCGGAGCGATGCGGGGATTGCAGGCATTGGCGAGCACAACAGAGGTTATTCCCCGGAGCACAGCAGAGGTTGATGTGGGGTCGATACGGATTCAAACTGCACAGACCCAGTTCTCCCCCCACCTCCTCTCTCCCTCTCTCTCGCCCTCTCTCCCCCACATCCCCACCCCCAGCCTCTCCCAAACATCCCACCACCACACCCGATCCTCGCCCTGTCCTGAGTCCCAACACACTCCGGGAAATAAAATGTTACATTTAACGCAATTCCATTCTCCTAATCCGGAAAGCTTGTTGTCAATAACCAACCTTGGTAAATTATTAGAGACCTTGTCCTTAGTGTCCTAAATACATCCGCCTATATGACTTGGGCTCCCACATAAGTAATGTATTTGAAATGTACAGTTACAACACGCTTTCTGCTAAATCTAGACGCGCCTTTCTTTACTCGGGAGGATTTGCAGATTTGCAAGTGGTGGCGATATTTTGCTTTCAAAAAATCTCCATTCATGAAAGCTTAGTACGATTCAGCGTAGGGAGAGGCCACTGAGAATAAGTACTATGAGATAGAACATGCATGTTCACATATGTGTCGGCAATGAGCAAACATTTGAGGAAAATCCTCATTGCTTGCACTGGGTGAAAATATTCATTCTCTGTTGATCCCAATTTACAATTAGATTAAATATTGTCGCCAAAAAAAAAATCCTTCTGGGAAAGCTCCAACTAATGGGGATTGTGCACGGCCAAATGCAAGGAAGTTAATTTTCGTTTATAAATCCTAGCCAGCTCGCTCCTTATTTATGAAGTCCGTCAAAGTATAGATCCGGCCCGGAGTCAGGTTGAAACCTTTAAATTATTGATTGTTAATCTACGGGCCACAGACGGGGGAATAAACGCGAGGAATGGAGTGGGTTAGATCCTTATGCAAACGCCATTTCAGCGTCGAGTGTGTTCATTGATTGGGTGTTTACAACTCGCGCATCTCACATGAGGATGAGGTTTCAATTAAACGGCGGCGTTGGAGTAGCCTGGAGCTACTTGTGGGATTAGTGAGGAGGTTTGAGGAGATCTGGGTGATGGTGGAGGTGGAGGTGGGGCCAAAGTTTGGAGTGCCTGCGCTGCGCCCACGGCATCCTTCATATCCAGGTATAATTGAAGTGTGGGGGTTTTCTCTTTATTAATGGAGTAACACAGCGGCAATTTGAAGTCTGCAACAACCCCCCCTCTCTTCCATCTAATTCTAACGCCTGTCAAGTAGTCCAGTTGATAGACACAAAATGCTGGAGTAACTCAGCGGGACAGGCAGCATCTCCGGAGAGAAGCAATGGGTGACGTTTCGGGTCGAGACTCTTCTTCAGACCCGAAACGTCGCCCATTCCTTCTCTCCAGAGATGCTGCCAGAGTCGCCGCTGAGTTACTCCGACATTTTGTGTCCACCTTCGGTTTAAAACCAGCATCTGCAGTTCCTTCATGCACAAGTGGTCCAATTGTATCTGCCGGCGTTGGTGTGTGGCGTCACCCATTGTTAATGGCCTTGCCCATGTCCATGGCTTGAGCCGAATATGTAAGCAAATGTAAAGGTGGTGTTCAAAATAAATATTTTCACCGATAATACGGAGAGATTTCTAATTCTAACAGCTTGCGATGAAACTAGCACGGTGCCTATCCGAGCATCTAGAATATTGTGTACATATTATTGTGGGGCCTGAATGTTAGAAAATTGACGGGGCATTAACGTAGTTAACACTCTTTGTAATTGATTTGGGACATTTAGATATCCAAAATTGACAACAACAAAAAAACAAACAAAAACACACCATCGTTACAATAGAACAGATACAAGCTGAGCCGAAATACTGAGATCTATGAAGCATTTATCTGGGGGCATTACTCTGCAATGGTGCCAGAGAATAATTTGCACGCATCTCACCCTTTCCTTCTCAAACCTAATGCAACCTTGCACTCAAGCCCATTGGACACTCAAGGCGCCCAATCGTTGCTGCTTTGCATCCAGTTACACCCATAGTATTTGAAACTATACCCCCCAACACGTTCATTTGTGATTTTTTTTTTGGTGTGTTCATGCAGTCTCATATGTAACATTATCTGGTCGTGTTCTGCCGTTTCAAAATATTTGAACAACCCTAAAAATCGATTTCTTTGACTGTGATGAATTTCGAATTGTAATTCGAAGCTATTGATTTTGTGGTTTTGAAACACGAACGGCTCTGCCTTCCCCGCTAAGGTAGAAAATCCTGGCTCTTTCTCCTTGTCATATTTATACCTCAATATCACAACGAGGACGTTGCGCAAATCCGTTAACACAACCAAGAATTCCAAATGGGAAAAATCAACATTTTCGCTTCAATCCGAGCGTGAGAGACCCAGAAATAAACGTTCCCCCCCGAACGCACACGCGTTTGATCAGATTGCCGCTGTAAAAAATGGGAATACAAAGAATGTATCCTTGACAGAACATGAAAGAAAGCCACGGTGCATGTCTTCCACCGGTGTGTATCTAGTCGCAGAAGTGCACACCACCTATTTAAAAAAAATATCTGTTAAATATTATTATAGCACACATTGTCACTTAGTTGGCGATTTCAGCATGCGGTGTAGCGCTCGCCGGATACACTGGGCCCAGCACTAAGGGAATAATTGAGAATGTTAGAATTTTTAAGATATGACTGGAATGTGCTTCCTGAAAAGAACGGCCAGATTGAATGTTTTCAGTTCATTTGTGTTTACACTGTAACGTCCAGCGACGTTTACCTTAATTGCGCTAATTTGTCTTAACTTCTACATAGTACATTTTGGAACGAAATAAAACACAAACGCTCGATTGAGTTTAACAACAGAAACACTTAAAAAGCCAATTCAGGATAGTTTAAATCTTTATTAATCAGACTCTTGTAAAACCAATGCAATCTGCATTACATTAACTGCTTTCCAATAGTGCATTGACTGTAACTAAAAGATGCCTCGCTTCGCACCTAATTAGCGGGCAGGTAAATTGTGGGACACGCGGCCCTTGTTAGATTATACACCTGAGGACTGTACTTTACTGGAGATGTCTGAGCTTCTACTTAAGCAGAGAGAAGAGGCGGCGGAATGTGCGGGAGCATTCAAGCGATGGTGGATGCACTGAATTCATTGTCATGAAGACCACGCTAGGTGGCTCAGAGTTCATTTTAGAAAACTATTAAAAGATGAATGTCATTCATTTACAAAGGGGGAGTAGAGGGAGGGGTGGGGAGGGGAGGGGAGGGGGAGAGAAAATAAATAGTCCTCGGTGCAAATTACAGTGGCATAATTCAACTCCAATATTAAAAGCAATTCTCCATCAGCAATTATATTCTATGCAACACCAAGCCAGCAATCCATCACTATTTCTAAGAACCAAGACAAAAAAGCTTAAAACAGGACATAGACCCTTCCTTTCAGCACGGATAATGCACTCTTCCGGACCCAAATCTGGAATGTGTTTATCGATATAAACCATCTAGCAGGCAATTAGAGTTCCCTCGAACATATCATGTCAGGGAAAGAATGGGAGACATTTGGTTTGGCGGCGCTGGTGTTGTAAACAGGTAGCAGTGGTCTCTCTAGCTGTCGGTCATATCTATTCCTCGCACCAATTAATTATCAGGGTTTGTAGATATATGCTAAGCACGGGTGTGGACGGAGGAGGGGGGGAGGGGGGGGTGTGGAGGGGGAGGATAATGGGGGAAACCTCGGGATCTTGTGTGTGTGAGACAGAGGGAGTGAGAGAGAGAGAGAGAGAGAGAGAGAGAGTGAGAGAGAGAGAGAAATAGGGGACAGTGCGTGGTGTCTCTAATGCACAAACAGACAAAGAAACACAAAGCGATAAATGATAGCAGGGTATCGATTACCGGAGAACGACTGTGGGAGATACTTCGAACCGTTTTCATTTTTTTTAAACAAAGGGAAGGTGTTCAGTGTTTCAACACGAAGTTTTCAGTGTTTGTTGCTTGAAGTTTGCATTAATATGTATGTTGTTAACACCGGCAATAAATAAAGGAAAGGGAATGGGCCGAAGCCCCGTACACTATTCGTCCTACCTGCAAGCCTCAGGGCTGACATTCTTTGGAACTCGGGTTCCTGGAGCCACTTCCACATCCTCCTGAAGGTTTCCCGCCCGGATTTGAGCTTACTCCAGGGTTTGGGATTTCTCAGCAGGTCTGACAAGGTGCCCTGGGAACGGCACAGAATACGCTGTGCAAAAATGGCCTGCGGGATGCTGTACCGTTTGAGCTCGGCTGTGATCCGTTGGGCCACCTCTTTGGTGTTGATTTCCTCCACTTGGTTGGAGGTGTTGCCTTGAGAGCCGGACACGGACGCCTGGCGGTCGCGTTCAGACGACAGCATGGAGCCGTTGGTCTGGCCGTGGTGGTGAGCGTGGTGGTGCATCCCGTTGAGATGTGCCATCATCCCGGCTCCTGGGGCGGCCAGACCCCTGGTGAGGTGCTCGTCGGCCCTGGAGAGCATAGCAGCGTGAGAATCAAAGCCATTGGGAGACAGCATCTTCTCGTTGGCCATGTGCCCGCCGTAAGGGGTCAGGGACTGTTGTGAGTTGTGCAATGGTCCCAGGCCGTTGGAGAGAGGGGACAGCGGCTGGCCCATGCCCGCCATGTCTTTGTGGTAGGGGCTGTAGAGGTTACCCATGGACGGCAAGCCCCTCTCGTCCCTCATGAGGGTGAAGCTGCCGCTGACGTTGCCCGCCAGCCTCTGGTGCGGGTGCGGGTGATGGTGGTGGTGGTGGTGGTGAGGGTGGTGGAATTTGTCCGACACCGTGGAGATGGGTGGCAGGTGCTGGAGGGGAGTCAGCGTGGTGTAGGTGCTGCTCAGGCTCATCCCGGGCGGACTCTCGCACGACATGCTCATGGCGGGGTGCAGCGGACCCGACAGGCTGTGATCCGGACGGTATTCGCCTCCCTCCAGGATGGAGGCCATACTCGACACCATCGCAGGCCGCCCGTGGGAAGAGAGGCTACGGTGAGAAGCCGAGCGGTTGTGGGAATTATTCATCAGCTCGCTGGCTTGGGTCACGCCGTGGATATTCCCAATATTTTCCATTGTAAGCTCCATATTGGTTACACCGGATTGGCATCAATAGCTATGCGTTCGCTCGCCCGAGCATGTTGCAGTCTCTCTCTTTCACTCTCTCTTTCTCTCTTTTTCTCTCTCTCCCTCTCTCTCTTTCTCCTTCTCTCTCTCTCTCTCTCTCTCTCTCCGTCCCTCTCTCTCTCTCTCGGATTCAGTGCTCTCCGCTCGCCCTGTCTGACTGGCGCGCTGCTCGTAAAGCTGAGGTTTAACCGACTGCAGTTTGGGGAGAGACAGAGAGAGCCAGAGCATCAATGCGCAACCTCACAAGCTGCTCTCGACGTCAGCACTCCCACATGTCATTACAGAGCTTCCGGGGCCGCGTCTCTGTCGCCACATTCACCCCGTGGAACCGGGGCTTTGCGGATCACGTAAATGTCTGATTCAAACTCAGCTCCCTTGCACCGAAGGCAGACGTTAAACTTGTCACTTAGATCAGTCGGCGGCTTATTGTGTCTCCAATTAATCTTTGGTAGCACCCTCCGAGGGAATGACTTGATACCAGGAATGAGTCTTGTAATTGACAGGGGTGTCATTACACAGAGCAACGTCTCCGGTGTTACATTAGGTGGAAGCGATCAAACACCAGGTCAACTCGCATATTTAGCGGTGCTATTGTGCGGTGGTCTATTTAAAAAAAAAAAAAGGCAAATTGAGTGTCTTGGAAAGAGGCACGGGTTGGTAGTTCACAGGGTGACCATCATTTGCATTGAAAAGACTAATATAGAGAAGACTCTAGTTTCGCTAGAACGGGCCTTTGAGGTTCAGGATTATGATGGCCAAGATTTATCTCGGATGCACATTGTGCTTTTTGCAAGACTTTGTCTCAATACAATAAAGAACCCCAACTTTTGAAATATTAATCTCTTTATCCCTCGATCCCTCCATCCATCCCTCCCTCCCTCCCTTCATCTCTCCTACACCCATCCATCCACTCTATCTATCTATCTATCTATCTATCTATCTATCTATCTATCTATCTATCTATCTATCTATCTATCTATCTATCTATCTATCTATCTATCTATCTATCTATCTATCTATCTATCTATCTATCTATCTATCTATCTATCTATCTATCTATCTATCTATCTATCTGTCTGTCTGTCTGTCTGTCTGTCTGTCTGTCTGTCTGTCTGTCTGTCTGTCTGTCTGTATGTCTATCTATCTATCTATCTCTGTCTCTCTCTCTCTCTCTCTCTCTATCTATCTATCTATCTATCTATCTATCTATCTATCTATCTATCTATCTATCTATCTATCTATCTATCTATCTATCTATCTATCTATCTATCTATCTATCTATCTATCTATCTATCTATCTATCTATCTATCTATCTATCTATCAAACCAGTATGCCGTAAATTCACACCAGTGTCTTAGATTTTGAAGGCTTTGAACTGTGAAACCACATATCACTATCTCATTGACAAACATGTCTAATTTTAGCTTATTTAAAACATCTGCTTCAGGGAAAACAAAACTATCACATTAATGTTTCCAATTTCTTCAGATCTCCAGCCGGAGGCAGAGATCCTGGTGCATTTGTGGAGGTTGACTTGGGCAACTGACTATCCTTGCTCTGCACACTGGGCTGTCACTGCACTGTCTGCCAATACTTAGGATTCATTTAAAAAGAAACTCAAATCTACCACAGTCCCCGACTACCGTCCCAAAATGAATTCGCCTCTGTTGCCAAAGGGCGCGGGTGTATGACATGCTCGAAAATATTACCTAAAATAATTTAGGCACATCGTTTGGAAACCTTTAGAGGATTAAGTTATCAGCAACATTTTTGTCACGATATCGATAGATGACAGCAACAGCGAGGCACTACACAGATTAAAATCAGGAAGCAAGGTCTGTATCACCGTTCCATGCCAATCACACAAGACATTACTTTGTTCTTGATGATCAGCGTTGATTTGAACCTGGTAAGGGATAGTATTTTCTTGCTAATACAGTAATTAGATTCGGTTCCAGAGTTCTCTTACCCTGTATAAATATAACCACCCCCTCTCATTGGAAATCAACCTGCATTTGTTTCCTATCCATTATAACCTAGAACAGTTTGAGGAGCCGCCATGATATCCGTTGACTCCATTGCCATTTGCAAATGACTTGATTAAAATCTCCACGCCGCCGCGTGAAGGACAGAATGCTGATCTGAGGAACGAGCAAGGGGGAGAGGAAGTCTCCCCCTTGCGGAGGGGGGGGGGGGGGGGGGGGGGTCCAAACAGTAGCCAGTAGTAACAGCATGAAAGTGTTGCATTAAGGGACCTGCATAGGATTTACAAGGTTAAGAAATACTAAAGTTTTGATCCTGAATATTCTCAGGACGAAGGTTTAGAAAATGGTCCACTACATACATAGACATTTAGTTGCAGCGAGCAAATTTAATGAGGGGACGTGTTCTCGGCTGAAATACACCCGGTGTTGATATTACACTGAATGGAGATATCTATGGATTCGGCGAGTAATCTCACATCCGCCCATGTGTAGGAGATGGATTTACAGAATTGTCTTCGAAACCCTTACGTTATGGCCACTCTCGCTCACATCTATCTACCCGCCTCTTCTGACACACACATTAAAAAAGTTCCCAGTGTAGATCCATTAAAAAAATTTAAAAAAAAACCCAATGCCTGACTTGATTTGGTTAAATAAATCAACTGAGAATTATAGGTCGGTTGGAAATATACACAACCAAAACATTTTTGCAATCTCGATTTAAGAACCAAGAACCGCTCCTCAGGCGGTTGTGAAACAAAGCAACGCACGTCGCCTGCATCTGTCTGTATCTGTGCTCTTTAGATTCCACACCCACGCCCTCCAAATGTGGAACTTCTGAAAAAAATGTTAATTTGGCCATTAGTAATTTGTGCATTTCTATTGCGTTCAATGTGTATTACGGGATATGCAGGCTATGCAAGCCTTTATTTATAGATTCTCGCCTCGATATTTTGCACCGTACCTATATATTGCCCTGTGATACATTTGGTTCAGTTAAATGCAAATCCCAGCCAATGGAGATTCTATGGGCAGAATATTATCGCCGCTGTTTGAATACGCGGTGGTAAATTTGTGGGGTGGTGATTTTGATTACCTTGTCCCAGGCAGCCGAAACCCTGTTTCGCTGTCAGGATTTTTAAAAAAATGACAAAAAATAATTTAGAAAAACTAAATGCGCTCCTCATTCAAGCAGAGATCCGCAACACCTCATTGCTTCGCCTGAATCGATAAGATATCATTAGCCAAAGCACAGTCAAATGCCCTGGAAAAAATCCCCAGGAAAGAACGCGTATTTCCCCATTCTGACTGCGAGACGCTCTATTTAAAACACGAAATACGGCGAACGGGAGTGCAACTTTGAACATGCAGCCCACGTCGCTGAGTTGTGATGGGAAAGCGGCGATGCCGGTGAGAGGTTGTGGCCGGTTCCCCTCTAGGAATGGTTGCTTCCCACTGCCGGCCCATGCTCCCCATCACTTGCCGTTTCAATTAATTAAACCGTGGGCAATAATGACCTCGAAAGCCCGTCTTTCCATTCCCCCCGAACAGATAGAGATTCACCACTGAACATTCCAAAGGAAAATCCCAACGACTCAAAAGCATCTCCACTTAAAACCCGATGCGTTATTGTGTTCAGATATCCAACCATTTGGAAAATAAATCATTGTCTAAAACCCCAGATTTAAAAATATATATATCCAAGCCCCTCTGCCCTGTTCATTGAAAATTAGATTAGAATAGTTAATTAAAATTTGCATGTAATCAGACTCCGTTCCACACTTTGCCGAAGTGATCGCAGGCCGGCCAGGCCCAGATAGAAACAGTTTAGTTGTGCTTTTTTTTTTTTATCTACAAACCATCTGGCAGCTGCTCCTGGCCAGGCTGAGTATTGATCGCTTTTTTTCTGCATGTTCTCCAGGCTCAGTCCGGTTAATTCTTATTCGCCTCTTCCTCAGACCAAGCAAATTCATCTCGGAATTATCAGTGGGAGAGAGGGGGTGGAAAAATGGCCTGCTTCATTAAATCATCCCTCCTCCCCCTCCCCAAAAAAAATGTACAAGAAGTTTGCCCGGGTAAGTAAACAGGTGTTTCCACGGACTCTCTCTCTCGTTGCTATCCGTGTAACTTTCCTTGGCTGTGTTTGCTTTCCCGCTGTGCTGTGTCGAGATATTAGAGCAATTCCCTTCCAAAGCGCCACATCTTTTGATCTCAAATTCAGCCTGTGCATAAGCAGCCCTCACTTAACAAGTATGAATGAGTCAGTCGGCGTGTTTTAACGCGCGCCTGTAAATACAACAGTGGAGCGCCATGCATATCATACTTTGAGAACAGCACCCGCTGGAAATAAGGAGGGCTCTATTAAAACCTTGACATGAAGCAGAAATTGAATATGTTTAGAAATGCCTCCATTAATGCTCCCTTCCCCAGCATTCCATATAACAAATGATATTTTTAATGCAGCATTTCAATTGGAAAGATAAATAAATCGGCATCAAATTATCATTAGCTCCGGTGCGTCTCCCCCCCCCCACCTCCCCCATCCCAAAGCATAATTTTATTTTAAAGTTCCGTTTACTGAGTGAAATTCCATGAAATCGTTTGTCCATTTACAAGTCCCAGTTGTATGTTGATGTTTTTATGCAAATGGCTGGTAAAGTGTGTAACACGGTGATGTAAAACAGCCACGCGTACCGACTGACATCTTAACACAGTTGATATTTGTGTGCAGTTTACACCGAGTAGTTTAAAAAATATATATACATTGTAAAAGAAAAACGGCGAGAAAAATTGACGGCAAGTTTTTATTTTAATCACCCTCGGTGTGACTGAGATTCAATGTATTTGCAAGGGGGTCGTCGTTTGAATGTAAAATAGAGTTTAATCCATTCACACTACTCAACGATGTGAACACTTGTGAGGCTGTAATTAATAAACGGGGGTTGGGAATACTGAATGTTCTTGTATAATATATCCAGGTGTCAGGGATGGCCTAAAATCTACTCATTGGCTCCACCTGACCAGCAGCGTTAAATAAAGAGTCATGTTTAATGGCGCACGGGCGAAGGAGTTATTAGTATTTGTTGAACAGCACAGACTGAACCAGGCGCACGGCCTTGTACCCCTTTATTTTGGATGTCGAATTAAAACCTCCTCACATTTTAAATCAAAAATCGTGCAGAAAGTTCATGCATCCTACTTTTATGGAAATGCAAATGCGCGACGCCATTCGATCCTGTTCCATCAGCCTATTCTGTTAGTTTGCATTGAGGGTTAACGGGAAGAGAGTCAAATATTCCATTTTTTAAAAACTTCATTTTAATCCATTTGCAATATTTTAATGAGATCCTGCGAAGTGATGGCCCCGCAGTAATGCAGGCTTGGCATTTATTTAAAGAACTTCATTGAAAGGTTTCAGCCAACGGGCAAGCATGTTGGTCCCTTCATAAGTCCCAAACAGTGTACTTAATGTCAGGAACACTGAATCTACTCTCCATTCTAAAGATGTTGTGGGCTAACTAACGAAGGGCGATTGAAGTAATAAACACCCCTTCCAGCTATCGATCTTTTGGAATTTAGATGGCTCCTTCAAGGAAACGAGAAGTAAAAAGTACTCGGGGAAAAATGCACACGTGACCAAAGAAGCTGTGAATACAAGATGAGTGCTAGATTCTGCTATCCAACATGCCCGAGATTCATTAAGAAACGTGAAATACATGAACCCATGGACTAGGTCACACGGCGACATAGAGCAAATTCAAAAACAAATATAAGTTGAGTGGCAATTATTCGTGCTTCCTTTTGTACAATTCTGTAAAGGTTACGCCTAAAAACAAGATGTTATTCATACTCAGTTTAAACACAATCTTTGCAGACACTACCATTTTTGTTTACCCAGAGAAGGGGAATCAAGAACCAAATGATACAGGTTTAAGATGAGAGGGGCAAGATTAAATAGGAGCATGAGAGAAAACTATTTTACGCAGAGGGTGGTTGGTGGGCATATGGACCGAGCTGCCAGAGGAGGTAGTTGAGGCAGATACAATAACATCATTAAACAGGGACCTGAGGGGCATTTTTTTTCACTCAGAGACGGTTGGATTTAGGAACGGGCTGTCAGAGGAGGTAGTTGAGGCAGGTATAATAGCAGCATTTAAAAACACTTGGACAGTGTTACAGGATGGGAAAGGTTTAGAGGGATACTGGCCCAATGCGGTCAAGGGAATCAGATCAGACGGGGCATCTTGGTCGGTATGAAGGAGTTGGGCAGAAGGGCCTGTGCCCGTGCTGTATCACTCTATGACTCCAAAACTAAACAAAATCTGACTGCACCCCACGGTTCATAAATTGTACTGGAATGTTTCATGGAGCGAAGGAAAAAGGCAACGTTTCGGGCCGAAACCCTTCTTCAGACTGAAGAAGGGTTTCGGCCCGAAACGTTGCCTTTTTCCTTCGCTCCATAGATGCTGCTGCACCCGCTGAGTTTCTCAAGCTTTTTGGTGTACCTTCGATTTTCCAGCATCTGCAGTTCCTTCTTAAACACATAGAATATTTCATGCCAATTTTATTTAATGCTGCATATTTCATGCCAAAAGACATTCATTGTGCACCTGTTTATTAATTGTTTAACTTTAATCCCGACGCAGAAACTTATTTTAGCCTTCAATACTTCTTGGTGTTTCCACCGATCCCACACATTTAAAAGAAACATATTTCCCAGTAATTTTGAAGCAAATATCTCTGAATTGCTAAGATATTCGAAAGATGCAAATGTAAACAAACAAGGTGCTGTTTGACTTGGCACCATCCTATTTTGGGGGGAAATTGAGACGTGCAGACTAATATCGTCAATTGGTCTATCCACATGTATAGTGTTTCTCTTCCCAACCTTGCTTCCATCCTCTTAACTCCGTGAATCATGCAATATTCTCCCCTAACCCGCCCCCTCTCCCCGGAAATTCTGAGATATTTGCTTCAGAATACCTTGTAAATACGTTAATAGTTATTTGAAATCGGTTTTCAATCTACATTCAGTCACGAGAAGGAAACATGAAAATAACTGTTGCAATCTGTTGTGGGGCGGTAGAAATTTGATTTTTTTGTGGGGTAACATAAGAGAGACTTGTTTCAACCAAGTGTACAAAAAATAATCAGAAATGCGATTTTCTAATCTTAGAGATACATGTTTGCAATGAAATACAACTACTTTCAAGCATATATACAAACATTATCCAGAGCTTTCATCTGGCATTATTTGTATGGACTTTTGAAATAAATAATAATGAATCAGATAGCCTCTATCAGCAGAATTACTAAATATTCTTGTCAGAATATTTCTCAGCATGTCAACCTGTAATACACAAAGCGCAAACTCTATTCAGTTGAAGCGCGGGTTAACAGTCATAGGGAAACAAGGTAAACTCTGTAATCAATGTGAATATTTTAAGGAGAGTTTGTCATAAATGCCACGCACCGAATGTAAAATTATCAAGCAACAGGGTCCAATTTATCTCCTCGCATTGTCTTTTAAGGAGAAATATAATCAATGTGACGGCTGTTAAGTTTCACAATGGAGTTCATTACAGACATAACATTGCAAAAAGTATTACAGTCGGAGTTCTTCTCGGCTGAATCGGGAGATAAAAGCGGACTTGCATTTTGCAAATCAATTCCATTTATGTGAAGCCATTGAAGGATTTAACGGCCAGAAAACTGTTATCAAAACTTGATGGTTTGCTGTAGAAATCCTTATAATACCAGTAGCACTCGTTTAGTAAATAGATTCATTAATTACAGGATTGTGTGCAACGTCTAAGGATTAAACACCTTTGTAGTATATATGGCGCGAGAGAATCGGTACCTTGAATTCCTATTTCTTTTACATTGACAAAGATATAAGCATTAAATAGCCAGAGAGTAAACTGACTTTCGTGGTGTCGTAAACTGACTTCCTAGCCATGTCCATGTATTTAACGCCTTTACGTTTGAGCAAAATAGGAGTATTGATTTCGGAGCCCAAGCTTTAGGCTGTATTTTTCACGCTGTTCTCGTTTTTGTTAAGGGGAAATCGTGCTCTATTGGGTATGCATCGCCCAAATAAACCATCTCTCAGTGTAAACCCAATTTCAGACGCCAAGTCACAAATATCCCGCAGAAACATAGCGTTTGCCAACCGGATATTCTAACTTTCACAGTAACTCCACAACTCTTTCCCCGCCGGGTTTTCACTCTCTCTCTAAATGCTCAATATATTGAACAATTTCTGCTATAACAAGTGATCAGCCAGATCTCTAATTGATCCGATTCCTGCTACACCGGGGGGGAAAAAAGACTGAATAACAGACTTTATTCACAATGCCGTGGGTTTTTATTTTGGTATTTTCCAAACCGCTCAAAAGGCCGGATAATTATTTGATATTAAGTTTATTGAAGTTGTGAATTCGTGAAGACCATTCCCCCCAAAATATATCCTCCCCGCGGCGTAAATAGATCCCGAATAACATTGACTACGAGCACTGGGTTTTATTTCGTAGAACAAAATTGCAGTGACAATTGTGAGTTTTGTCAATTGTTTAAAGTGAATCCCTAACCAGGCTAGAGGATGATTACACACCACGGTTGACAGCGAGCTGTTCAAACGGGCAACTAACTGCACCTTTTCCAGGTTTGCTAAATTTAATTGAGCGGTAAAACCTAATGATGACAATGAGGTTTCGTTTATTAAATTACACCATTAGAGAGGATAGTGTATCAGCTATATAGAGGGTTGTGAGTATATTGGAAAAAAAACCTCCCTTTGCGTAATACATCTAAATCCACAAGATCTTCACTCGAAGACAGTGTCCATTTAACATTGTGATACGATTTCGTTTTGTGTTTCTTTTTGGATTGATGATAGATAGTTGAATTGGAAGAGCGAATCACAATATTTTGCCAGTTGTTGGCTGGGATGAAGGAGTTCCCCCTTCCTCTCTTCGTACATTGGACAACTCGTTTTACCGTGAAACTAAAATTACTTCAGTAGATGCAATGCAACATGAGAGGTTTGCAGCTTGTGTTACCTCCTGTGAGTCGAGTTATCTCCCCCCCCCCCCCCCGCTAGTATCGCATGTCCAGCGAGTATATTGGCTAATTATATCTATTTAACTAACAGGGGTTTTAACTTTAAGATGCTATTAAATCGGCATCTCTTTGAACTTTGAAAACCTAAGGAGTTGTAAAATGAAAAATATTCCTCTCGATTATCCACATCCATTCACAATAATTAATTAAGAAAAGATTCTCTAATTTTCCCTGCAGACTACACCAGTGCACCTCTCCCAAACACCCTCTAATTTCACGACCACACCTAGACTGCCCGAAACCTTGGCGTTCCGTCTTTGAGAATATGCAGTGTTGATCCAATATATATATATATATATATTCCCACCGTATATTTCTGCTGGCTTGCCGATTTTGAAAATGTTATAGCAGTTAAAGAAAAAAAAAACCCCAGCCCGCCCAAACGAAGATTTCAACGGAAAAGTGAGCAATAACACATGGATATAACGCCTATCATTTCACAAAATGTGCAGAAGTTTCAATCTGAACTCGATTATGTGGCAATTGTACAAATCTATTATTAAGAAAACGAACCAGAGGGACATTTGCACAGATATTCCAATATTCTCTGGCAACAATGTGCTTCAAATAATATCTCAGTGTTAACGAATGTGTATTATTGGTTGAGTCATTGTTAGTGTGAGATATAGTGGGAAGAATAATTGCTCTAAAAAATATAATTATTAGCTGTAAACTAAAACATTGCATTACTACAGAAATATTGCTTACAGTACAGTCCCTCAGTTTGTACATTAAATCCTGTCGGCGCCATTAGCTTTTTAGTTGTTCATTTCTCTTTCTGGCTTGCAACTGCAAATTGTCACTGGAGTGGCTTCGGGTAACAGTTATTTTTTTAGAAACAGCAAAAGCTCTTTGAATTCTGTGCCACAGCGAAAGGCAGGTAGCTCTGCACTTAAACATATGTGTTTTTAAGCGATGCTGGTGAATGCAGAAAGGTGTTAATGCACAGATAAGTAAAACAGTTTATGCCTTTAATGGATGGCGTTTTGGCAGCGCATATTTTCGAGCAAAACTCGATCACATAAGATTTTACCCAAGTGTTCAGAGGAAAAAAAAGCGGAATATGATTTAACATATTTAACATATTTTCAATTATTTGCTATTTGGGGAAAAGTTCCATGTGGATATTTAAAGAACTGGTCAGATTTAGATGGTTGAATTTCAGAAATATTCCCCAATATGACATTTTCGCTTCCTTTCTTAATCTACTTTTTCTTTTAATTTGTGAAACTGTGTATGAAATAACCGTGGATAAAGACAAACGTTGAATCTGATTGCGATAAATAGGGAAATCGTATATTACTTTGAAGGTATCTTGTACAAACTTTGTGATTTAAAAAAAAATCTTGCGCGAATCTACGAAAACAGGAATGACACATTCAACCTGTTACACATTTAGCGACGTTAAAGTCCGGCAAATAATAGCAAAAATCCTATTTTCAGAAGTTGATGTCTGATCTCAATAACACCTCGGCCGTTCCAATTTGGACATTGTTTCCTTTCCAAAAAAAAGTTTGATTCTTTAAAACATGTGATGATCAACTGCTTTATATAAAAGCGAATGCAAGAAAGAGTGTGGTGTATTTATCTCGTTGGGAAACACAGAATACGAGTCTTAGCAATGTCGCCAGCTATCGGGTACAGCGACACGGATTTAATTGGAATGTTTTAATGGCAATTTAAACAGTTCTACACAGTTCTAAACAGTAGCACCGCACAGTTGAACAAAGACAACGGCACTAAGGTCTTGTACGTTGCGATCTGATAAGCAACAAGAGGGAAACAAAATAGATTAAAATGTCATTTGGAAGTAAACAGAGGAAGTAGAAAAAAAAACATTGCAAAAATAAATTAAGTAAAATTTATTCCACCATAAAGCAATCAAGAAATTTGTCGGTAATATTGTCTCCTTTTGGTGAGGAAATGAACTGTTTCATTCTTTATTTCCCTGGAAATGAAACTCTGAAATCTTTCTCCCACTTCACAGACAGAAGTTCGAGAGCGATTTACCTTGGGCTCGGGGAGAATGGGTTCTTACGTTTAACAGTATGTTTTAGAAAACAACAGTTTGCAGATACATGAACATTTTGACCGCAAGGAAAACTTTATGTAGAAAGATGTTTTCTTTTACAAGTCAACCTATCTCCACAGCTCACCTTAATTCTAATAAAACGGCGTGGCGAATTGCAGTTATTTTAACCCAAGAGCCAAACTATAGCAGATTTGTTTCCGGTATGTTGTGGTGATCCTTTACCGTAAGGAATCAGTTGACTGATCTTATGAAGGTTTGTTTATTTAGATAACTGAGTACACGAATTGGCACAATCGTCCCCTTTAAAAAGTGTTTTCAGTTTCAAATTTCAAAGTGTATGTTTCACAGAGGTAGTCAACTAACATCTCGAAAGTGAATGAGCGACCAGTTTCTCACTTAATAGAACTCCCATTCAGGTGAATTTCGATGGCGCGCTGTATTTAAGAAATCTACATATCAAACGTCTCGCCATGTAGCGTTGGTACATGTTTGCATATTAATACAACCCACATATATAAATGTGTAACAAAAAAACAGGCAATGTTGAATATATCAACTCGAAGAAAAATCTAATCAGACCAACTCATTAACTTTCAAACAGACGATTTGGAAATAGATTCCAGAGATCGAGGCATCTCGCTAAAAAGGGATTTGATAAGGAGGAGAGAGCGCTTGCATTACATAATCCAACTATTCCGATTCTCTCTGAGATATTGCTCATTTCTTTTTCCCCCCACCTATTCAAAACGAACTCGATATTGACTCCGTTCGTTTTCTCCCCCGTGTCTTCAATTTATCACGGAGTGAAAACAAAGATGGAAAAGTTATTTTATTAGCAGAGAAATGCCAAGTGCCCGTTCGTCTCTTCGGCACATATAGGGAGGTCTCACTTGTTGAGGTGACCTTTGTCCAAGTTCCCCGTCCACAGTGGGGAATAGACAGTCAGAGTGCAATTGTCACAAACTAGCTGTGGAAGAATTAAGAGAGGTTTTGTGCCTTTCCATATTTTGATAGCTGTTTTCATCCTCCTGGTTTTATAACAGAAGTGACCGCACTCTGATAGGATCAATTAATTCGAAGTAGAAAATCTAGCCTACAGTTTAGGAAGTTATTGCCAATACAATGTCCAACACAAGACATTTAAAATCAAATCTCATTCTTGAGCTTAAGTAGAATTATCCAGTTTGTTATGAGACTGAGTTGACCATTTACATCTGCTGACTGTACACTGATTATGAATTTAAAACCATTCGTCCTGGCTTTGACAAAGTAAAAATACTGGGAATTATGCTTTTTTTTAAACACATTCCACTAGCATTTCCTATATCAAATGAACTCAGAACTGCGATCCCATGCATAGTGTTGAGGAACTTTGGGTTAATCTAAAAGTATACAATCTTTTGGAGAACATTTTATTCAACCACCACTTTTGCATTGGTACCTACATCATCAAGGAATTCAACTGAACTTGCCCACTTCATGCCAAGTGGGAACACAAATTTTGTATTTAAATCAGCCGTTATCTATTCAGTACAGCTTGTACAACATCATTAAGATCTGGCAATGAATTAGAGGCACTCAAGCTTTTACTGGTGTCCATAAACTAGAGGAATGACATTTGAAAAATAGATGACGTTACATTAGCAAAGAACATCAGTTAGAAAGTGTGCCTGATTTTACTGTGAAAAAATAATGCAATAAGTTGAAATCAGTCCAGGATGAAAAGTTTCAGTTACGTGGACAGAGTAGAGTCCCAGCTACTGTTTTAAAATATATGTATATAATCGGTAAAGGAAATGTTTCCATATTTTATGGAGATTTGGTTAGATTTCACAAGGAGAAGAATTTTGCTGTGGTATTAAGAATGATAATAAGATTTAAGGTCATTGCCAAAAGGATCATAAAACAGGCGAGGATGCATTTTGTTTTGTACAATAATTTACCTGAAAATGTAATGGAAATAGAGAATCAAATATATACTTGAAAAGAGAAAACAAGGACATGGGGAAAAAACAGTACTTTGGGAACCTTTTCAAAGAAGAGGGATTGACACGGGGATTGGGAAGCCGTCTAAATGGGTCACTGAGTGTCACTGGAGAAGAGTTTGCCCAAAATATTCTGGAATTAGCTGTCAGGCAAAAGCGATAATTTGAACATTCTTTAAACTGATGTATTTTGCAACACTTATCTTAATAGTGAAAAACTCATTTGACATAAGCAATAGGCTTGTGCAAATGTATCTGTCTCTACTCAGCAGAGTTTTTACATGATTGCAATGCCTGTCTTTTCTTGTCGGTATTGATTTTGTTTGTTTTATAGTGCACCAGGTAAGGCAGGCATATGGGCAGAAAAAAATGCCTTAAAAGATCCGAGACTAATATATGGTGGACATAACTGAACCCCCTCCCAAATACCTGTGGATCTTAATTTTGACAATTACCTATTTGTATACCTTTGGACTCTTAAAGGGACAAACTTAAAATTAGGGTCAAGCCATTTAGAAATGAACACGGATTGTATTTTTCTCTCTCTCATATCAGCTTAATGCTCTGAAGTTCTTTCCTTAAAACGCTATGTGGGCCAAGCTAATAACATTTATATTTGGAGGGGAAATATATGTTTTGTTAATTAAGAATGTCAAGCTAAATGGAGCAAGTGCAGGTAAATTTAAATGATGCATATTTCACTCCTGATCTAATTAAATGACAGCACTGGTACCAGACGTTCCATAGATTTCCTGTTTTTGATTATTATATTTTTAAAAGGCATTATCCAACTAATTAGTCACACTGGTTGATCAAAGCATTTGCTGAATATAATTCATGAAAAGGTACAAACTTTTGAAGCTACTTTTTTTTATTATTAAGCGGTGAACAAGCTTGGGAGCAATTTCAGTTTTGCAAATATCATTTGTAAAATGTTTGTAACATAATGCTAAATTAATTAGTAAAGTAACATTTGAATTTAAAATTCAATTAAATCTTGCTTCTCTAATTTCTCAAAAATTAAAAAAAAAAAATGCATATGATTTGGAAACTTATTGCCATCTGTTCGAAAGTTCATTTGGTGGCAGATTTATATTACTAATACTTAAGGGATCCCGTACTTAATATGGTGCTTTTGTGGTCAATTTACTATGTTTAATAAACTTGCCTGCAATGCCTACAACAACTTTAAATCACATTAGACTGCTCTCTACACTTAGCCAAATGCATTTGTTATTTCTATCATCTCCATTACAATTTACACATTTTCTTGATTGTGACTGTACATAAATGTCAACCAGTACAGAAACACTAGGTGAATAGTATCTCATGTATTTGTGACTCATTTTGGCACTAGTACGATATTGGCTGCCGTTGAGGCTAAAATCTCTGATGCACATGTTCCTTATTGCTGCTTAATTACCATCAAGGTATTGAATAATTGAATAAATCTGAATTGCTGTTGAAAATTTCAGTATGCATCATTTATATTAAAACTCATTCCACTACAATGTGGCAATTTAAATTGAAGAAAGGGGAAGATAGTTTGCGGCACAAAACATTCTTTTCACCCTAATCCGTGCATATTTCGATGCCTAAAATGTTTCTTGTTAGTGTTTGGATAAGCCATTTATTGAAATAATTCATATTCCTTTGAACATTTCAAACAAGGACATTGTCTAACACATTCTGTAGGACTCCTATGCATGATTGCAAGATTTATTCAAGATTTCAAAATAAATAAATATTTATTTCATTGATAACATATTGATGTATATATTTAATGAATTATGATCAGATGTACTTCTTTTAAAATACTTTAATATGGTAAATATTCAATGTTGCCCCATTTAACTCTTAAATACAAATTATATATTGAATCTTGGCTGGAAATTAAAGTACCATAGTTAGTCTTCTTTCTCAACAACTACAAGTATATATGTATGTATTTAAAAAAAAATCTTATAAATCTTGTAATCTTCAGAGCCTGGTACATTAGATTTATGCAGAATGTGTCATTTCTTGAATGCAGATTTGAACTGCAGGCATTTTAATGTCTGTCAACCAAACTTCAATTTTATTCCATTTTTTTTAACAGATTTGCGCATTGAGCATGAACATCATCTGGAAACTGAACTAATAATTGAGCTTTTCCCTTCCTTACAATTCTAATTACAGTGCTCTCCTTTAACCACTTGTCTTTATTACTGAGTCGACTCAAGTGATTCTTGCTGAATTATATAACACACCAGATAAGCTGTGAAATATCATCTCCTTTTCTCTCGACTCAGATATCATTTGCATGATGCAGCATTATAAGGATCCTATAGATTAGAACATAGGACCCAGAACAGTACATTACTGGAACAGGACCTTCAGCCCACAATGTCCATGCCAAACATGTTGCCAAGTTAAACTAATCTCCTCCGCCTGCATATCCTTATCCATGTGATCCATACCCCTCCATTCCCTGCATATCCAAGCGCCTCACAAAAGCCACAATTGTATCTGCTTCTACCCCAACTTCTGGTAGCGTGTTTTAGATACTCATCCCTCTCTGTGTAAAAAACCTGCCCCACACATCTCCTTCAAACTTTGCCACCCCCTTTGTCTTTGACAATTCCACCTTGGAAAAAAAAGGTTCTGACTGTATACCCTTGCATGTCTACCTTGGTTACAGATTCTGTGATACAAATAAGAAAGATAAATCATATAGCACTCATGGTATATATTTGGAAAGCATGAGAATCACAGCTTATCACTGTGCCTCAGTACATGTGACAATAGTGAACCTAGACATATTAATGTTAATGGGAACAAGCAGCTTTGTCATGGATTTTATAATATCTTTCCCTATAAGTACACTATAGATCTAGTTCCCCATTTTGATGGAGAAATTATGCCATGGCAAAGGAGCCAAGCTATGGATAAATCTTATACACCATTCTTAATTGCTGGACCCAGCTGGATCATTACCTACCTGGCTATGTAATCGGGCGATGTATACGCGAGAATATACGGGAGGATGGTACAATGGCGCAGCGGTAGAGTTGCTACCTTACAGCGCCAGAAATCCAGGTTCGATCCTGACTATAGGTGCAGCCCGTATGGAGTTTGTACGTTCTCCCTGTGATCGTGTGGGGTTTCTCCAGGTGCTCGTGTATCCTCCCACACTCTAAAGACTTAAAGGTTTGTAGGTTCATTGGCTTTTAAATTCCCTAGTGTTTAGGATAGTGCTGGTGTGCGGGGCGATCGCTGGTCAGCATGGACTCGGTGGGTCGAAGGGCCTGTTACCATTCTGTATCTCTAAAGTCTAAAATAAAGTCTAATTGGTTTGAGAGATTGGAGGAAAGCAAGTTAGGAAGAAAGTAAAATAGTTACAAACCACAAAAATTAAATGGTCTCATGCTTGTAGTACAAGATAGAAAATGCAGGGAGAACTCTGCAGGTCAGGGAATACGAGTTAACCCTTCAGATGAATGAAAGAGTCGAAGAAGCCGTTTGTCCTTCATCAGAAGGTCATCTGATGAGTTAACCTTGTTTGGGAACACGAGATGATCTGAAGAAGGATCATGTCCTAAAACATCATTGCCTGACCCACTGAGTGCCTTTCGCAGTTTGTTAAACTTGGTTTCCCTTGAAAAATTGCTATAATTTTTGTGTACAAACATGGGCACAAATCCAATTATGATGATGGTGAACTACGAATTGCCAAGAAAATCCTCTCTGCATGTAAGGATAAAATAAATCACTCTTTTCACTGTGCTTTATATGGACTGCTGTTTAAGGTGGCCTCTTCACCAGAAGATACGAAAACTTGAAAGCACGTACCATCAGACTCAGACTCCATTATCAAACTACTAAATGGTCCTTCCATAAGCTAGGATGTTGTCCTGATCTTCCAACCTACAGCATTGCATACTAGACATTTTCTCTGAAACTGTAATGCTACATCGCTATAAAATTATATTAGTTGAATGATTGATACTTTATTATCACCTGAGACATGTCACAGTGAAATTCTTTGTTTTGCATACCGTACACAAGGTATGCAGAGAGTCACCATGTATAGGCCGCCGACAATGTTACAAAGTATTAATTATGGTCCCCAATAGTCCCTCATCATTCTCGAACCCTCTAACCCCTCACCCCTCCCCCCCCACCCCCCACGTTGGGTCCCTTTTTGTTCTCGGCAGCACCCTCATTACATTCTTCACTTTGGTGTTTTTCTCTTTGCATTAACTGTTGAGTATTTGTACTCATGTATAGCATAATTTGATTTAATTGAATAAATACAAACAACAGCTTTTCACTGTATTAAAAGTTCATAAGTTCATAGGTGATAGGAGCAGAATTAGGCCATTCGGTCCATCAAGTTTACTCCGTCATTCAATCATGGGTGATCTATCTTATGTGACAATAATAACCCAATATCAATACCAAAGTGAGAGGGGGAGCAGGAAATTCTCCTTCAGGCTCTCTGCCCTGACTTGGAAATTTACCTGGGAAAACTCTTCCATATGTGGTCAAATGTATCGGTGCCACACTGTACCTGCTCCTGTTTCATGTAGCTTGTGCTGTTTCATGTATTTTGTGTTTCATGACTGCAGATCAATTTCCCTCCTTGGAGAAATAAAGTTGTGTTTTATCATATCGCATCGCATGGTATCATAGCGCATAGTGTCGTATTGTATTGTATTGTATCGTATCGTACCCTCCCCAGGAGGATACAATACGATAAAATAGTATACCCTTGCTTTCCAGGTTGTTTATGCATGTGCTTTCTGATAACTGGGTTGCTGTTTTTCCAAACTGATAACTGTCTGAATTGGGATAGCTTGATGTTGTGGAATGATGGATATGTGTGTGCTATCCCTCTGTTATCTTCTCTCTTTCTTTACCATTTTCGAAGCTAACCTCCCGAGCGTATTTTGGAGCAGAAGACACTTAAGGAAAATTTGACATTAATTATGTGGAGTTAGATCAGAGATCAGCCATGATCTATTGAAGGGAGGAACAGACACCCGGGGCTAAATAGCTTGTTCCAGTTCCTATGCGCCCAATTGCATGCCGGACTTTGATTTTTCCTTTTACATTTATTAATGTTGTTAATTATACTTCATATTATACAAAGGGGATCCAGCTCTGTGGAGTATTATTCTTATTGCTGCCCAAGGGCAATGAAGATCTATAATCACTTGTTAAGAAGACAGTACCTTTCATTGAATACATATAATATTTAGTAAAGATTTCTTCAGCACAAAACATTAACCCTTTATGTGAAAACGTGAACTTTAGATATGAATTGAAAATATGCTTTAAATTCACTGATGTTTTCATGATGTTAAATATATTTGGAATTTAAAATATGCTAAAATGTTAACATGATATTTTTTTCATCAATGGAATCAATTATTTTCTCACAATCTTTATCCGGTCTGAGTACTATTCACGAATAATCATTTTGTTTATTATTGTAGAGTTTACAATGATGAATATGTACTCATTCTAAATTAATAACATCTGATAAACTAATCCATGTTCTGTTTCAAAGGATTCAGTCCCTAGATTCTCAGCTAGACTGTAGTTCAGCAAACTAACTCCAAAACGTGTCATTTTTTCCAGGAAAGCGTACCATTTTTACCAAATATATAGAAACACTGTGGTCATTTCATGGTGATCTTTTAGGACCCGGTTCAGTCAGAAGCTTGGTTAAGTAGTTTCCAGCTCCTCTTGAGAGCTTCGAAATGAGAAATAAGGAATCAAGTTATTAGCCAGGGGCTGTGATGCTGACCTTTGTGGACCTTACTGTATGCATCGTTTTCTTAACTTTACTCCAATGAAGCAATGGTGTCAAGCACATGAGTTAATCAATATCATCAAAGAACCAAAAGTTCATATCCTGAGGTCATATAATGGCTCAGTCCTTCAGAGTAGAATGTGTTAGTGAATGAGGAACGGAGGGCAGGTTCTCGCTTAAGATACAACTCAAAATCAACTCACAATATTGAACAGAGGAGCTTGGTGATGTGACACCACCTCTGGTACAATATTTCAGGGACCTGTCCACTTACGACGCATGATTTGGACTAAAACTAATCTTTGGGGAAACAAGGAACTGCAGATGCTGGTTTACAACAAAAAAAAACACGATAGGGCAGCACGGTGAGGCAGTGGTAGAGTTGCTGCCTTACAGCGCCAGAGACCCGGGTTCGATCCTGACCATGGGTGCTTGTCTATACAGAGTTTGTACGTTCTCCCCGTGACCTGCGCGGGCTTTCTCCGAGATCTTCGGATTCCTCCCAGACTCCAAAGACGTACAGGTTTGTAGATTATTTGGCTTGGTATAAATGTAAAAAATCGTCTGTTTCTGCCCTGTATCTCTAAACTAAACTAAACTAAACACAAAGTGCTGGAATTACACAGCAGCACAGGCAGCATCTCTGGAGGACATGGATAGGCGATTTTTCAGGTCAAGACCCTTCTTCACACTTATTATAGTAGGACATTGGAGAAAGCTGGCAAGGGGGGCGGGGTGGGGTCGAGACATAGCCTAGCAAGTTCAACCAAGTGAGGAGAGTTTTCATTGGCAGATGGGTGAACAAATTCAAGAGATGGGAAGTGGAGAAAAGGGTGACAAAATGGTACAGAGGAAACTAAATGGAGACAAGGAAACAAAAGAACGTCAGATAAGGAGATCACTTCCTTCGTGGATTTACTTTTCACTCCTCTCCTTATCTGACACCACTTTATTCTCCCTTTCATCTCTAGCCTTGGTCCACCCACCTGCCCATAAACAACCTCCTCTAATCACCTGTATCCACCTATCGCTCGCCTGACATAGTCCTGGCTCTACACCCATCCCAGCTTTCTCCCCCCTACTACAATCAGTCTGAAGAAAGATCCCGACCCAAAACATTACTTATCCATGTCCTCCAGAAATGCTGCCTGACCGGATGAGTTACTCTAGCACTTTGTATTTTATTAAATAAATTGATTCTTGCTTGCTGATAGATAGAGTCATAGAGTCATATAGCGTGGAAATGGGCCCTTCGATCCAACTTGCCCACTCTGACCAACATGTACTATCTACACTAATCCCACATGCCTGTGTTTGGCCCATATCCCTCTATACCTGTCCTATCTAGGTACCTGACTAAATGTTCCGTAAATGTTGCGATAATACCAGCTACCTCATCCGGCAGCTCGTTCTAAACACTTATAGCCTTGTCCCACAGTGCGAGTTCATTCTAAGAGTTCTCCTGAGTTTGCCCTGATTCGAACTCGGAGATTTACGGTAAGGGCCACTCGTCGGTACTCGGGGCTCTCGTGGATATTTTATCATGTTGAAAAATCTTCACGAGTCTTCCTGTGCTTACCTGCCATTAGCGAGTCATCCCGAGTACCTGCGTTAGCGCTAAGAGACGACCCCGAGCTCCGATGTACCCGCTACGTTCATTCTCCGTGCTGACCACGAGATTGATTTTTTTAAAACTCGGGAGAGCTCTTGGAATGAACTCGCACCGTGGGACAGGGCTATTACCACCCTTTGTGTGAAAAAGCTACCCCTCAGATTCCCATTAAATCTTTTCCCTCTCACCTTAAACCTATGACCTCTGGTTCTTGATTCCCCTACTCTGGGCAAACGACTGTGCGCTTACCTGCCTCAACTATCTCCTCTGGCAGCTTGTTCCATACACCCATCACCCTTTGTGCGAAAAAGTTACCCTTCGGATTCCTATTAAATCTTTCCCCCCTCACCTTAAACCTATGTCCCCTGGAATTTGAATGATTAAACGTCTATAGTATACGTCAGAAGCAGACTACAGAAGGACTGTACATGAAATCTGCTGTGTGAGGCATTGGTAAATGTGCAATTGGTCCCTTCAGGTTATTTTCCCTGCTACTGCCTCTGCTCCTGTTCCGTGATGCCATTGACAACTTCAGTATTACTGTGGAGTTCAGCATGGCCCTGCTGTTATTGATCGTTGCCATGGAGATTGTGACCAGCCAATTGGTAAATCTACTGGTGCATATACTTAATGAATCTGCAGGATCATTGTTTGTGATGAGAAGGAGAAACTGCAAGAAAGCTCATGCTCAACCTCACAGCGCCTTAAGGTTTTCGCCTGTTCTCTGTTTAAAATGCAATCAATTGCCTTCTCCATATCTGCCATGCGTTGCACAAAAAAACCCAAAATGCTCTTCACGAAGTGGCGGCACAGCGGTGCGGCTGGTGGAGTTGCTGCCTCACGGCGCCAGGGACCCGGGTACGATCCTGACCCCGAGTGCTGTCTGTGTGGAGTTCACACCTTCTCCCTGTGACTGTGTGGGTTTTCTCCGGGTGCCCTGGTTTCCTCCCGCATCCTAAATATGTGTGTGTTTGAGGGTTGTTTGGCCTCTGTAAAGTTTCCCCTAGTGTGTAGGGAGGTACAATAACAACATTTCAAAGATGTTTGCACAGGTACATGGATAGGACAAGTTTAGGGGGATAGGGCCAAACGCGGGCATCTTGGCCGGTATAGGCAAGTTGGGCCGAAGGGCCTGTTTCCATGCTGCATGATTCTCTGACTCTCTGACTTTACTTGTCCCAGGAACAGTAACTCCAGAGATTTCTTTATCAAAATGTACCCCCTCACAACTGCCACATACCTTTCCACGTTCATCTCCATTGCTCAAGGTGACCAGTAAAGATGACAACTTTTAGATAACAGCTTCTAAATTCTGTGCTGTCAGCTATGTCCAGACCACCAAAACCCATTACCGATCTATTAAGCAAGTCACAAATGGATTGTTTACTCAAGCAAAGCCATTACTTCTCAAAGGACAATTGGCAGCAACACTACTTTACCAAGCACAGGATTCCTGGGCATCAGTACTCATAGACTGCACCCGCAGACAACAAAGTGAAAAGGAATTGGCGGCACAGTGGCGCAGCTGTAGAGTTGCTACCTTACAGTGCGAGAGACCCAGGATCGATCCTGACCCTGACCATGGGTGCTGTCTGTATTTGTACGTTCTTCCTGTGACCGTGTACATTTTCTCCAGGTGCTCCGGTTTCCTCCCACACTCCAATTATGTGCCGGTTTTCTCCACGTTCTCCGATTTCATTCCACATTCCAAAGACGTGCAGGTTTGTAGGTTAATTGGCTTCTGTAAATTGTCCGCAATGTGTAGGATGGAACTAGTGTACGACTGATCGCTGGTCGGTGCGGACTCAGTGAGGCGAAGGGCCTGTTTCTATCTGTATCTCTAAACTAAACTAAACTTCCCATCTATTAATGCCTCGTCTACACCAAAATATGTATCCTAGATGTCTAAGAAGGAACTGCAGATGCTGGTTTAAACCGAAGATAGACACAAAAAGCTGGAGTAACTCAGTGGCACAGGCAGCATCTCTGGAGAGAAGGAATGGGTGACGTTTTGGGTCTAGACCCTTCCCCGTGCATCCTAGAGGATGTCTACCTTTTTAAGCCAGCGAAAATCCTTCAGGATTTTGACGAATTGCTTATAGCGTAAAAATGCAGTCTGCAGGAAATCTTTTCAGTATTCCGTACAATAGCTGGGACCTGACAAACAGCTGTCCCAGTTTTGTCAATTGCGCTATACTTTGCACACAGTGGGGATTTGAAACAACTTATATTCACCTCAGGAAGAAACCAGATCAGGTCAATATATAATAAAGCTGCTCTTTGGGGGAGCTGTTTCAAGCTGCCTCAAGATCAACTCGCTCCTATGTATAAAGGAAGTTAAATTTAGACATTTGAAACTTCAGCACGGTTTTCCGAATGGCTCAATTGTTGTTTGCTGTCCTGCTCAGGGAATGCTCGAGGTCACCAGCAGGAAAATATTTATTAGACAAGGGAAGTAAATGTAACAAATCATTAAAAAAAAAATCAAAATTAACTTTAATCAGAATTAAACATGTATCCAAAACAGTAGATAGACACAAAAAGCTGGAGTGACTCAGCGGGTCAGACAGCATCTCCGCAGGATAGGAAAAGGTGACGTTTCGGGTTGAGACCCTTCTTCAGACCGAGAGACAGGGGAAAAGGCAAACGTGATATAGAAAGATATCCGACAACTGAATGAAAGATATGCAAAAATAGTAACGATGATAAAGGAATCCGGCCATTGATGGCTGTGGGCTAGGTGAGAACGAGTTACAGACAATGAGACTTAACATGACGACGTTGAAGCTAGTACAATGACTTGGGTGGAGACGGAGGGAGAAGGGACGCAAGGGTGCAAGGGTTACTCGAAGTAACAAAACAATAACTGCAAAAATTCTTCTGACATTCTCGGAGGCTATACATACATTCATTAGCGTCGTATTGTAGTGTTCACAGAAATAACATTATACCTGGCAGCCTTGCCATTCAAGTGCCCCCCTGGAGTGATATCCCTTCCCTGGTTTAAGGGGTGACCCCACCACACCCTGTTCCCCCAATGTCCAGCAGCGGAAGAACCCTACACATTGGTTCCGTACAAATTAACGTGCAAATGGTTGTGACTTGATAAAATGCAGCCATGCACTCCCTTTGAGATACAGAGAGGTACAAATGCACATATTCATGCAAAGGATCTTAAAGCTTCCTTTGAACTATACCTTCAATTTAAATTTAAATGCCTCTCAAGACATTTTGCAGAAGGCATTTATCTGTTCAGAGTTTTTCGATAAAGTATTTTCATTGCAATGTAGAACATGGAAACAGGCCCTTCAGCCCATTGAGACCACACTGACCCTAGATCCTCCATACACACTAGGTCAATGTTATCACACGTTCGCATCCACTTCCTAGCCACTAGGGGCAATTTACAGATGAGAATTAATATACAAACCCACACATCTGTGGGAAGAAACCAGAGCACCCGGAGAAAACTCACGCAGTCACAGGGAGTATGTGCAATCTCCACAGAGATCCAGCGGCCAAAGTCAGAATCGAACCTGGGTCTCTGGCGCTGTGAGGCAGCAGCTCTATCCAGCTGTGCCACTATGTCGCCACTGTCCAGTGCGCAATGAAATGAAAATAAAAATGCTGTAAACTCTCAGCAGGTCGGGCCGCAGCTACGGAGAGAGAAATGTTTCAGTTCTGATGACAGGTCTATGATTTGGAATGTCACACAATCTCCATTGTCTGAAAAGATTGCCCCTCAGCTTCTTATTAAATCTTTCCTCTTTCGCCTTATATCTATATCCTCTAGTTCTTGATTCCCTTATGCCCCTGTCCCACTTAGGAAACCTGAACGGAAACCTCTGGAGACTTTGCGCCCCACCCAAGGTTTCCGTGCGGTTCCCGGAGGTTGCAGGTGGTTGCCGGAGTTTGCAGGTAGTGGAAGCAGGTAGGGAGACTGACAAAAACCTCCGGGAACCTCCGGGAACCGCACGGAAACCTTGGGTGGGGCGCAAAGTCTCCAGAGGTTTCCGTTCAGGTTTCCTAAGTGGGACAGAGGCATTACTCTGCGTAAGAGACTGTGTGCATTTACCCTCTTGAAGGTATGCACCTCTATAAGATCATGCCTCATCTTCCTGCACTACAAGGAATAAAGTCCTAACCTGCACAACCTCTCCCTGTAGCTCAGGCCCTCGAGTCCTGGCAACATCCTCGGAGAAACTTGTTGAACATATACTCCAACTGCTGAGTGAAAACTTGCCGGGCACTTTCACCAGGTTTGCACCAGCCAAAGTCAACACTACCTTGAATTCCATTGTCATTGAATTCCTGGGAAGCAAGAAGTGACCATTGCCATTTTATCAGTCAGCAACTCCCCACCATAACAAGAAAGTGATTGATACTCTCTTTAAGAGGGCTACACTTCCTTTGCGATGGAACCAGAGATGCACAGAGAGAGGGAAAGAGCATCCAGTTCTACAGATTGGCAGAGTTCCCACAGATAAAAGGAGCGACTGAAACAATGCACACGAGTCTCATCTGTCAACCTGTTCAACTTAAGGAATGGACAAGGTTTCCTTTTCATTAACATGCGGCTCATGTGCCATATCAATTATGTTATTCTGCATATAAAATCACAAAATCCAGGAAGCTTTCACGAGACTTTCATTGTGCGTTAATCTATTACAGCACCCGTCGTCAACCAGCAAGCATGATTGGTGATCAAATCCATCCCGCACAGTCATAACTTATAACACCAGTGAAGCTTTCGCCGACAGAGGTCAACAGATATAATGAGGCTTGTGTCAGTGCAGGAAGTGGCACAAAGAAGACCACAGGCATTCTTAACTTTCATTGTCAGTGCTGGGATAAATCTAGCAGAGCCTTGGACGGCAGCCGAGTAAGTGTCTCAAAATCGTTACATAGCTTACTGCATGATGAAGATCTGCTCGCTGCTTCTAAAAGGGGAAGGCGAGGATAATGGAGGTTCATAAGTCCATAAGTTTGAGGAGCAAATTAAGCCATTCGGACCATCAAGTTTATTCCGCCGTTCAATCATGGCCGATCTATCTTTCCCCATTCTCAATCCCATTCTCCTACCTTCTCCCCCATAACTCCTGACACCCTTACTAATCAAGAATATGTCAATCTCCACCTTAAAAATATCCATTGACTTGGCCTCCACAGCTGTCGGTGGCAATGAATTCCACAGATTCACCACCCTCTGACTACAGAAATTCCTTCTCATCTCCTTTCAGAAGGTACGTCCTTTTATGTTGAGGTCCGAGACTCTCCCACTTGCTGGAACATCCTCTTCACATTCACTCTATCCAGGCCTTTCACTATCGGGTAAGTTTCAATGAGGTCGCCCCTCATCCTTCCAAACCTCAGCGAGTGGAGGCCCAGTGCCTTTAAACGCTCATCATACGTTAGTTAACACAATCATTCCTGGGATCATTCTCATGATGTGAAAAGGAACCCTACTACACGTAGCTATCGGGGCAGTAGCCAGGCTATAGGTAAAGGAGCAAAGCGCAGATGGGGCATTCTGGTTGGCATGGGCGACTTGGGCCTAAGGGTCTGTTTCTGTGGCATCTGACTCTATGACTACAAACGCAAGTACAGAGGTGAGAGCAAACAGAAAGATACGGAGTGCAGAGTATAGTTTAGAACTAGAAACAGTGAAGAAGAGATTTAAAAGATTGGGGTGATTGTATCAGATGTAGTAGACCTTTCTCTGGGATCAGCAAACAAAGACTCACCACACTCCAGTATTTTTTTTTGAATGACATTCAAGTCCCATCTCAGCTATCTCTTCAGAGAACTAGTGCTCAGCTAACTAACTGGGAGTGAATGTGAAGATTGTTTCTGTGCTGTGTGAGTGTATGATTCGATGACTCTGTGATTCTCAGAGCAAAACACAAAGTGCTGGAGTAACTCAATGGGTCCGGCAGCATCTGTGGAGAGAATGGACAAGCAACGTTTCTGGTTGGGACCCATCTTCAGACCGATTCTAGGAGGAGGAGAGAGAAAACAGGAAAAAAATGGTGGGAGCGGGACAAAGCCTGGAAAACAGGTGATACATATGTCAGAATAATTTACGCGAGACGTGAATGACCATCAAACTGAAGTTACTTTATTCGCAATAACTAGTCAGACAAAAGACTGCTCTCCAGATTCAAAGCATGCAGTATTTTTATACCATTTTTGATAGCATAAAAGCAAGGTTAGTCACATTACTTCAGTTCAGTTTAGTTTATTGTCACGTGTACCGAGGTACAGTGAAAAGCTTTTTGTTGCGTGCTAACCAGTCAGCAGAAAGACAATACATGATTACAATCAATCCATTTTCAGTACATAGATACATGATAAGGGAATCACGTTTAGTGCAAGGTAAAGCCAGCAAAGTACGGTCAAGGATAGTCCAAGGGACATTAGAGTTGGATAGTTGTTCGGCACTGCTCTCTGGTTGTGGTAGGATAATTCAGTTGCCTGTATACAGGGTTAAATATGGTGATCCAGCATTCAGTAACTCTCCACTGAAAAACAGGCTTCTTTATCCATGTGGGAAGATTAGGGTGTCTAGGTGTAGCCTTGAGTTCACCAGCTCTTCCGTGTTTAGCAGGCTTGTTTTTGACTCTGTGGGTCACCGGCACCAGGCATGTGTAGCCGAGCTCTCAGAGGGTACATTCACTGGAGTAACGTTCGATTCCCACAGAGTGAAGTCCTGCCTATGTTGTAGGGAAAAATGGAAGAACAGACCAGTTTTTCCCACAATTCCCACATGGGTGAGGCGGGCGGGTTGATTGGCAGATTCGTGGACCAAGGCCAGAGATGAGCCAAAAAGGCAATAGGCAAATATGGAAAGAAGAGGAGTGAAATGTAAAGCCAGAGGGAAGGATATCAGTGGAAGGCGATGGAGGGAGTGGGATAGTGGGAGAAATAGGGGGTCAGGAAAGAGAGGGAGGGCGGGGGGGGGGTGGGGGTTGTTACCTAAAATTGGAGAATTCAATGTTCGTACCATGGGTTATAAGCTGCACTAGTGCAATATGAGGGGCTGTTCCTTTAGAGTGCATACTGCCTCACTCTAGCAATGGAGGAAGCAGAAAGGTTAGTATGGGAATGGGAAGGGGTGTTAAAACAGTTGGCAACTGGGTAAGATGTAAGGCAAGAGTGACCCGAGTGTTTAATTGCAGAATGTACCAACAATAGAACAATGACATTCTTACTCACAGCAACGTAACAGGTATGTAAACACAGTACTCATAGATAATGTTATAAACAAAAACAAAAAAAAAGAATTAGAAACCCTAATATTAATGCCCAAAATGCCTCCACTAACCTTAAAGCTATGCCCTCTAGTATTTGACTTAGCCACCTTGGGAAAAAGACTCTGACTACCCTAGCTCTGCCATGTGCATGCGAGGTATATATCGAACGTTGTTCACCACCCAGCAGAGCGAGATGTCCGTCAGGGAATGTTGCCGACTGGCCCGCTGCAGATTGCAGGAGTACGTGCTGAGGGACACTCTGAAGCTCGGTGCAGCCAACGCCAAGGCTCGGTGGGGGAGGACCACAGTCTAGAGTCCTTCCGCTGCTAGACATGGGGGGCAGGGTGTGGTGGAGAAGGCCCTCAAAACAAGGGAAGGGATTCCACGCCAGTGGGCCACATGAGTGGCAAGGGTGGGGGACAAATTTGCAAAATTTGAGCCATATATGTAGACTGTATTGAATAATTTGTATAGCCTCCGAAAATGTCGGATGAATGTTTCGCACGGTTTATGTATTGTATATGCCGACCAATGTTTACTCACGGAAAATGTTTCAACATGCTGAAAAATTTTCCTCGACCAAACTGAGGCCGCGAGTATGCGGGAACTTCCCTCGAGCATGAAGGAGAGTTCCAGTGACCTCGTAGGACCTCCTATGACCACGTGTCGACCATGCTGCAAGTTTGAGTCGAGGTCAAACTCTTCTAAGATCGCAGATTAGGTTGACGCAGTGGGACAGCCCTTTAAAGCAGCCAACGAACCTACCAACCTGCATGTCTTTGGAATGTGGGAGGAAACCGGAGAACCCAGAGGAAACCCACGCAGTCACAGAGAGAACTTACAAACTCCACACAGGCGACACCCGTAGTCAGGATCAAACTCGGGTCTCTGGTGCTGTAAGGCAGTAACTCTACCGCTGTACAACTGTGCCACCCTTGCATTTTAAATCAGGTACGTTAGTGGGGCTCATTGCATTCAGCAGCAAGCGTCTAAGGCCAAGTTAAGAAAGCAATGAAGGAGAAAAGACACAAATTGCCGGAGTAAAAGGACCCGACCCTGAAATATAATCTCTCCATCTTCTCCGGAGATGCTACTTGACCAGCTGAGTTACTCCAGCACTTTGTGTCCTTTTGCGTAAGCCAGCGTATGCAGTTTGCTTGTTGCTACAAAAAAAGGGAAAGTATTGGCAAATAGTCCTCTGTCTCGTCCAACAAAAGAACTTACATAAATGGCAGAAATCTTGAGAGAAATAAGGATATGCAAACAATGAAAGCCCCCCCCCTCCGAGAATACTTCAACAGCAGAATATTCTCGATCATTAAAAATCCCATTTGCTCACTTTCGAAGGGACAAACTAAAGATTTTTTTAAAAATATATACGTTGTGCTGCTGAGAGATTGGATTGATTTTTTTGGTCGAATGGGGGAGGTGCAGGCTGGAAGGGTGGCGTTTGTATGCATGTAGAGATTACAGCCCACTGACCAAATGACCACAGAGGCACAGAGGAAACTCTATACAGAAACTACCGCTGTTCGAGAGCCGCTGTTGCCAGGCAACCGGGCGGCTGCAGAGATGATTATTTTAGATTGCAGCGGCTTCTGATCAATTCTGCTACATGGACAAAACTGACCAGCCATATCTCCATCACTCCCCGGGATATTGATCAAGTGCTTTCATTGGTGTTCAATGAGGTCTAATAAGCTGAGAGTAAACAGGACCAAGGTTTCCTTGCAGTCAAACAGTCAAACGCCAACCTGGTCTGTCGCTGCTAAACTCCAGCAAACCTTTATTTTTGGAGAAAAAAAGAAAAAGAAGTGCCAGATTTATCGATACGTTCGGTAATTGTCGAGGTGATTGTGTGAAGGACTCCACCCTGAAGAGAATTCTGATTGCTTGTGCACCACAGGCATCGCCTAGTTGTCAATAAGAGGCCTATTTTCTGCTATTGCATTCCAGCTACACTCTTGGGGATGTTGGTTCCATATGGTTTTGTACATTTTTTTTAACCTTTCATTCGAGTTTAACCCTTTCAGAGGTACGGAGATGCATTTGTTCCACATGCAGTACTTTCCTGGAAGCTGTTTTTCCTTTTTTTAAATCTGATGCTTTAATGCTTTAGGGTGGCACAGTGATTCACCTCGTAGAGACCATGAGGCCATAAGATATAGGAGCAGCATTAGGCCATTCTGCCCATCAAGCCTACTCCGCCATTCAATTGTGGCTGATCTATTTTTTCCACATTTTCCTGTCTAATCACGGTGGCGCAGCGGTAGAGTTGCTGCCTTTTTACAGTGCCAGAGACCCAGGTTCGATCCTGACTATGGGTGCTGTCTTTACGGAGTTTGTACGTTCTCCCCATGACTGCGTGGGTTTTCCCCGGGATCTCCGGATTCCTCCCACACTCCAAAGACGTACAGGTTTATAGGTTAATTGACTTCGGTAAAATTGTAAATTGGCCCAAGTGGGGTACCGCAAGGCTCAGTGCTGGGACCCCAGCTATTTACAATTTATATTAATGATCTGGATGAGGGAATTGAAGGCAACATCTCCAAGTTTGCGGATGACACTAAGCTGGGGGGCAGTGTTAGCTGTGAGGAGGATGCTAGGAGACTGCAAGGTGACTTGGATAGGCTGGGTGAGTGGGCAAATGTTTGGCAGATGCAGTATAATGTGGATAAATGTGAGGTTATCCACTTTGGTGGCAAAAACAGGAAAGCAGACTATTATCTAAATGGTGGCCGATTAGGAAAAGGGGAGATGCAGCAAGACCTGGGTGTCATGGTACACCAGTCATTGAAAGTAGGCATGCAGGTGCAGCAGGCAGTGAAGAAAGCGAATGGTATGTTAGCTTTCATAGCAAAAGGATTTGAGTATAGGAGCAGGGAGGTTCTACTGCAGTTGTACAGGGTCTTGGTGAGACCACACCTGGAGTATTGCGTACAGTTTTGGTCTCCAAATCTGAGGAAGGACATTATAGCCATAGAGGGAGTGCAGAGAAGGTTCACCAGACTGATTCCTGGGATGTCAGGACTTTCATATGAAGAAAGACTGGATAGACTTGGCTTATACTCGCTAGAATTTAGGAGATTGAGAGGGGATCTTATAGAAACGTACAAGATTCTTATGGGGTTGGACAGGCTAGATGCAGGAAGATTGTTCCCGATGTTGGGGAAGTCCAGGACAAGGGGTCACAGCTTAAGGATAAGGGGGAAATCCTTTAGGACCGAGATGAGAAGAAATTTTTTCACACAGAGAGTGGTGAATCTCTGGAACTCTCTGCCACAGAGGGTAGTTGAGGCCAGTTCATTGGCTATATTTAAGAGGGAATTAGATGTGGCCCTTGTGGCTAAAGGGATCAGGGGGTATGGAGAGAAGGCAGGTACGGGATACTGAGTTGGATGATCAGCCATGATCATATTGAATGGCGGTGCAGGCTCGAAGGGCCGAATGGCCTACTCCTGCACCTATTTTCTATGTATCTATGTATCTAAGTGTGTAGGATAGTGCTAGTGTGCGAGGATTGCTGGTCGGTGCGGACTTGGTGGGTGAAGGGCCTGTTTCTGCTCAGTATCTCTAAACTAAACTAAACTAAACTAGTCACAAACATGGAGAAAACCCACACGGTCACAAAGGACGTACTAACTCCATAAAGACAGCATCTGTAGTCATGATCTAACCTGGGTATCTGCACTGTTATGCCCCTGTCCCACTTAGGGAACCTGAACGGAAACCTCTGGAGACTTTGCGCCCCACCCCAGGTTTCCGTGCGGTTCCCGGAGGTTTTTATCAGTCTCCCTACCTGCTTCCACTACCTGCAACCTCCGGCAACCACCTGCAACCTCCGGGAACCCCATGGAAACCTTGGGTGGGGCGTAAAGTCTCCAGAGGTTTCCGTTCAGGTTTCCCGCAAGTCTACCATTGCTCCACTGTGCCACTGTATTATCGTCAACAAGGATAGGGAAATAGTTATTTAATATTTAAGAATATTTGCTTTATTTAGGATTATGGTGGTGGGTTTGTTTGTATTTTTGTGTGTATTTTTGTAAATAGTTGATTAAAAATAAAAAAACTGTGCCACTGTATTGTACTGCAGAAGGAAACTATTGATGTGGACGGTTCGGGTGATATTTCAGAGTGATGCAGCCAGTGGAAAAAAGCACAGGAACCCCAATACTTCCGAGAATGAACCAAGGCTATAAACATTCCTGCAAGTGGGAATGACTTGTTAGTTATATACCTTACCTGGATCCACCTATCACTTATCACTTCTTGACCCGACCCTTCCCATCACCTCTCTCTTCCAGCTACTTTCCCCCCAACTCTGTCAGTCTGAAGAAGGGTCCAGACCCAAAACATAGTCAGCCCATTTCCCTCCACCGATGCTGCTCAGTTTTGTCTTTTGTTTCCATTCCTGTTGAAATTTATTTTCCATTTTATCCGGTGCTTATGCATTCTATAAATTCTATAAACGCTTAATGCTAAACATGTGTTCAGCTTCTGAAATATAGGTCATCAGTCAAAGGGATTTATATCAGTGCATCAAACTCTTCTATTTGGACAAATAGAGTAAAATAAATTATTCTTTATATACAAAGAATTACACACGCACAAAGTGCTGGAATAGCTCAACAGGGTCAGGCAACATCTGTGAAGAAGATGGAAATTGCCTGAACGACTGACTTACTCCATCACCTTTTGTGTTTTTTCCATTTGGTAAACCAGCGCCTGCAGTTCCTTTTGTCTCTGATGAGCAGCATAATCAAGCACGCGTCACACCCTGGCCACTCCCTCTTCTCCCCTCTCCCATCGGGCAAAAGGTATCGAAGTGTGAAAACATACACCACCAGATTCAGGGCCAGTTTCTTCCCAGCTGTTATCAGGCAACTGAACCATCCTACCACATCTGGAGAGCAGTCCTGAACTACTATCTACCTCATTGGGGACCCTCGGATAATCTTTGATCGGACTTTACTGGCTTTACCTTGCACTAAAGGTTATTCCCTTATCATGTATCTGTACACTGTGAATGACTCGATTGTAATCATGTATTGTCTTTCTGCTGGCCGGTTAGCACACAACGAAAGCAACAAAAGCTTTTCACTGTACCTCGGTACGTGTGACAATAAACTAAACTGAAAACTATTCTTCATATACCAATGCCTATACCATCGCTTGTTTGGTTGTCAATTGTTAGGCACAAGATTGCTGAAATGCTAAGTTTTTCCTTGTCGTACTTGTGAGGAACTCACTTGGAATTTAAGGGAATTTGATCACACCGAAAGGTTTTAGATTCAAATCCAGGGACTTCAGTTCAAAATCTAGGCAGACATCAAGGTATTGGGAACATGTTGCATTATTGTTGGTGATGTCTTTTCAATGAACTGTAAAACTACATATAACTCAATAGCACTAAAACAAATAGTTAGATCGGTAACAAGTTGGATTGATTCATTGATTGAAAGATACAGCACGGAAACAGGCCCTTCGGCTGACCGAGTCCACGCCAACCATCGATCACCCGTTCGGACGAATGCAAATGGACGATCGACAGTCAGTGTGGACTTCCACACTGCATCTCTCAACAAAACTAATCTTTCGGGTCAGGACCCTTTTTATTTAGATAGATAGATAGATAGATATAATTTATTGCCACACAACCAGGGTCGGTGGAAATTTGGGTTGTCAGCAGCAGTACAATAATAAAGAACACACAATAAAACTGTAACACAAACATCCACCACAGCATTCATCACTGTGGTGGAAGGCACAAAAATGTGGCCAGTCCTCCTCCATTTCCCCCCCGTGTACAGGACCAGAGTCCAGAGTCAGTCCAGGATCGGCTCTTCCTCACCGGAGACCATGGCTTTAAGATGGTGTAGGCCGCAGGCCGGCGGTCGAGATTTAAAGTCTCATCACCCCACAATCTAACACTATCCTACTCCCAGGGAGGATTTACAATGATGGTGAGCCAATTAGCCTACAAACCTGTATGTCTTTGGAGGAAACCGGAACACCTCTTCAACAGATTCAACATGTGAGATATTTTGTTGCATTTGAAAATAATTTAGATTTAGCTGGACACGCTAGAGGCAGGAAACATGTTCCCGATGTTGGGGGAGTCCAGAACCAGGGGCCACAGTTTAAGAATAAGGGGTAAGCCATTTAGAACGGCGATGAGGAAACACTTTTTCACACAGAGAATTGTGAGTCTGTGGAATTCTCTGCCTCAGAGGGCGGTGGAGGCTGGTTCGCTGGATAGTTTCAAGAGGGAGCTTGATAGGGCTCTTAAAGACAGCGGAGTCAGGGGATATAGGGCGAAGGCAGGAACGGGGTACTGATTGTGGATGATCAGCCATGATCACAGTGAATGGCGGTGCTGGCTCGAAGGGCCGAATGGCCTACTCCTGCACCTATTGTCTATTGTCTAACGCAGATAAATGGAGTCAGGATTTTCTTTTTCCGTAGTAATAACTGGAAATTAATGCTTAATCCTTATTGCCCAGGAGAAGTCAGAAATGAGCAGTTCATATTCAGCAGGAACAAAAATCAATTCATAATAACATTTTATTCCCAGTAGAACTATGAAGTGCACAGTGCCCAAAGACTCCTGATCTCCGATGATGTTCTAGCCTTTAACTTGCTGCAGGATACATCGAGAAGTAGTACTCGCGGAGACTGCAGCACCAGGTGACCTTGTATGTGCTTAATTTCAAAAGCAGCATGAAAAATTGAATGCATTAAATTACGCATTTTTACATAAAGTATTTATGAGCTATAGCTTGCATTGCCGTCAACAAGCCTTCAAACCAGGAAATAATGATATAAACAGTGGCTACAGACGTGAAGAACAGTTAGTGTTTGTTTAATTAACAAACCAAAAGCTTTGCATTAAAAAAAAGTTAAGAAGCTGGAGTAACTCAGCAGGTCAGGCGGCATCTGTGGAGGACGTAAATAGGCGACGATTCGGGCCTTCAGATTGTAGAAGGTTGGGCGGCACGGTGGTGCAGCAGCAGAGTTGTTGCCTTACAGCGCCAGAGACTCGGGTTCGATCTTGACTACAGGTGCTGTCTGTACGGTGTTTCTACATTCTCCCCGTGACCCGCATGTTCGGTGACGTTTTGGGTCGAGACCCTTCTTCAGTCTGAAGAAGGGTCTCGACCTGAAACATCACCTATTCCTTCGCTCCATAGATGCTGCCTCACCCACTGAGTTTCTCCAGCATTTTTGTCGACCTTTGATTTTTCCAGCATCTGCAGTTCTTTCTTAACCATGTATATGGATCCTTCCACCTGGTGTGAAATATCAAAGACTTTGGGCTTCTTTGCCCTAGAATCGGGGTTATTAATTTATTTAATTTTATTTGTGTTTATTACATGTTGTCGATGAGCATTGTGTTTTGAGACCTGTTAAGCTGCTGCAAGTAAGAATTTCATTGTGCTGTTGTTGGCACAGATGATAACTAAACACTCTTGAGTCTTCCAGAGATGCTGCCTGGCCCACTGAGTCTGAAGAGGGATCTCGATCCGAAACGTCACTCATTCTTCTCTCCAGAGATGCTGTCTGTCCTGCTGAGTTACTCCAGCATTTTGTGTCTACCTTCCACTGAGTTACTCCATGTGTTCATATGTTCATCGGAGCAGAATTAGGCCATTCAGCCATCAAATCTACTTCGCCATTCCATCATGGCTGATCTATCTCTCCCTCTCAACCCCATAACCCCTGACATCCACGCTAATCAAGAATCTATCAATCTCCGCCTTAAAAATATCTATTAACTTGGCCTCCACTGCCGTCTGTGGCAATGAATTCCACAGATTCCCAACCCTCTAACTAAATGAACTCCTTCTCATCTAATTTCTAAAGGTACATCCTTTTATTCTGAGACTATGGCCTGTGGTCCGAGACTCTCTAGTGGAAACATTCTTTCCACATTCACTCTATCCAGGTCTTTCATTATTCCGTAATGAAACCCCTTCATCTCCCCTCATCCTTCTAAACTCCAGCGAGTGTGATGATCACCAGCCATGATCACAATGAATGGTGGTGCTGGCTCAAAGGGCCGAATGGCCTCCTCCTGCACCTAGTTTCTATGTTTCTACGAGTACAGGCCCAGTGCCGCCTAGTGCTTGTCAAATGTTAGGGCAATCATTCCCTAGGGACTAGGGGAGAATACGTGTTCGGCACGGACTAGAAGGGTCGAGATGGCCTGTTTCCGTGCTGTAATTGTTATATGGTTATTATATGGTTATTCCTAGGATCATTCTCGTAAGAGCATACTCCAGCACTTTGTCTCTTTTTTTTGTAAACCGTCACATGCTCTTCCTTGTGTCTCCAGTGTGGGTGTAGCAGCAGTCCAAAAACGTAACAAACCACCATTGTTTCAGGGTCAATAAATGCTGTTTTCCTGGCCACGTCCCAATCTTAAAAATAAATATTAAAATAATAACGAGATTTTCGGTTATTTTGACTGACATTACGTGCATAGCACCTTTAAGGCATGAAAAAAATCAAAGTTAACTCTTAAATGCATATCATGTCAATGCAAAAGAAAATGGGGTGGAGCGTAACTATTAATGTGAAGTTCACCCCTTTATGGAGGAAGAGCTGATGTTGATATCAACAAAGTTATTTGAATCCAAAAGGATATCATCTGAAACATCAAGGTACTAATGCAAAATGGACCTTTCAATATCTGATATTACAAATGGAAAGGATTCTGAAGTGAGAAAGATTCGCAATACAATCTAACATAAATGCCAGAGTATTTAACCAAAATGCCATTTATCAGTTTTATCTTTGTATTGGTTGCTAGTAATTTCAAACCATGAGCTTCGCAGACTGCACTGACCCTCTTTTCAAAATGTTACCTTGGTCAATAATCTATTAATTCTGACCTTATTTGACATCATTAGCTTCTTGGTAAATCGAATGTCTTAAGTGAGAAAAATAGAAAAAAATGTATTACTGCGAGAAGCATGTGATGGAAAATTGCGAGCAGCTTTGATGATGGACTGAAGTGCCAAAAATACTTATCAAGAGCAATGAGGCATTACTTGTTAATTGAAATGACTTACGCCCACTCCTGCGGAAGTTATTCACCACTTAACATGCAGCATAAAGTCAAACAATGTTTTACCCATGATGAGGTGATGTGCTTTTACTCTGGATTACAAATAACTAGAAAGAAAGGCTGTCGAATCTTGGACTGACAGGATATAATGTTACAAACTGCATGAGACCAAACAGAACATAGAATATAACACAGCATTGGGTGGCACGGTGGCACAGCAGTGGAGTTGCTGCCTTATGCCCCTGTCCCACTTAGGAAACCTGAACGGAAACCTCTGGAGACTTTGCGCCCCACCCAAGGTTTCCGTGTGGTTCCCGGAGGTTTTTGTCAGTCTCCCTACCTGCTTCCACTACCTGCAACCTCCGGCAACCACCTGCAACCTCCGGGAAACACACGGAAACCTTGGGTGGGGCGCAAAGTCTCCAGAGGTTTCCGTTCAGGGTTCCTTGTGCGACAGGGGCATAACAGCACCAGGGACCCGGGTTCGATCCTGACCACTGGTGCTTGTCTGTACGGAGTTTGTATGTTCTCCCTGTGTCCTGCGTGGGTTTTCTTCGGGATCTTCGGTTTCCTCCCACACGCCAAAGGCATACAGGTTTGTAGGTTAATTGGCTTGGTATAATTGTAAAATTGTCCCCAATGTGTGTAGATTAGTGTTAGTGTGCGGGGATCGCTCATTGGTGCGGTCTCAGCGGGCCGAAGGGCCTGCTTCCGCACTGTATCTCTAAACTAAACTAAACTAAAAAAAAATACAGCCCATGAACAGGCCACAATGTCGGTGCCATACCTGATGCAATGATAAACTAATCTCATCTACCTTCAAGTGGTCCATGTCCCTCCATTCCCTGCATAACTATATATGTATCTAAAAGCCTCGTTCTTCTGTTGTGTGTGCCTCTACCACCAACCCAGGCACGCACCACATGTATGGGCGGCACGGTGGTGCAACGGTAGAGTTGCTGCCTTGCAGCGCTTATAGCGCCGGAGACCCGAGTTCGATCCCGACTACGGGAGCTGTCTGAACGGAGTTTGTACGTTCTCTCCGTGACCGCTTGGGTTTTCTCCGAGATAATCGGTTTCTTTCCACACTCCAAAGATGTACAGGTTTGTAGATCAATTGGCTTGGGTTTGTATAGTTGGTATAAGTGCAAATAGCATGTGTAGGGTTGTGTAAATGTGCAGGGATCGCTGGTGGGTGCAGACTCAGTGAGCTGTTTCCACCCTGTACCTCCGTATGACTTTTGTTTTCAATGATTAAAATACTACTGCCCGTCACATTTGAAGAATGGCAAATTTTGATTGGATCATCAAGTGAAGTCAAGAGTCAAGAGAGTTTATTGTCATATGTCCCAGATAGGACAATGACATTCTTGCTTTGCACAACGGAATATAGTAGGCATGAATACAGAACATATCATATCAGTGAGTCCATATACCATTATATGAATATATACACACATTAATAAATAAGCTGATAAAGTGCAAATAAACAGATAATGGGCTATTACTGTTCAGAGATTTGTTTCAGTTGAGTTTAATAGCCTGATGGCTGTGGGGAAGCAGCTATTTCTGAACCTGGATGTTGCAGTCTTCAGGCTCCTGTACCTTCTACCTGAAGGTAGTGGAGTGTGTGGCCAGGATGGTGTGGGTCCTTGATGATACTGCCAGCCTTTTTGAGGCAGCGACTGCGATAGATCCCCTCGATGGTAGGGAGGCCAGAGCCGATGATGGACGGCAGTGTTTACTACTTTTTGTAGTCTTTTCCGCTCCTGGGCGCTCAAGTTGCCGAGCCAAGCCACGATGCAACCGGTCAGCATGCTCTCTACTGTGCACCTGTAGAAGTTAGAGAGAGTCCTCCTTGACAAACTAACTCTCCTTGACATACCAACATCAGCGGCACAGTGGAGCAGCTGGTAGAGCTGTTACCTCACTGCGACTGAGACTCGTTCGATCCTGACCTTGGATGGTGCATGTGTGCAGTTTGCACCTGTGACTGTGTTAGTTTCTTCCTGGTACTCTAGGTTCCTCCAACATCCTGAAGACGCATGGGTTTGTAGGTTAATTGGCTTCTATAAATTGCCTCTAGCGTGTAAGTGAGTGGAAAGTGGACCAGTCGTGTGATTGTCAGTGTGGACTCGGGGCGGGGGTTGGGTGGGGGGCGAAGGCCTTGTTTCCATGCTGTATCGCTAAACTAAACTAAATATGTTTCTGATGAAACCCAGTCTTGCACAGATAATGTTCTAATTTATATCTTCAAACTCCAGCTGCTGGCAATTGTCTCCTGTTGTTGATGTGAGTGAACTGGGTCTTCTTGGAACACAGAAACGAGATAAACAGAAATCTATTTAGAGGCGGCACGGTGGGACAGAATGTGGCACGGTGGCGCAGAGGTAGAGTTGCTGCCTGACAGCACCAGGGACCTGTCTGTACAGAGTTTGTACACTCTCCCCTTGACCGCATGGGTTTTCCCTGGGAGCTCCGGTTTCCTCCCACACTCCAAAGACGTGCAGGTTGTAGGTTCATTGGCTTCGTTAAAAATCGTAAATTGTTCCTAGTGTGTAGGACAATGCTAGTGAACGGGGATTGCTGGTTGGCACGGGCTCGGTGGGCCGAAGGGCCTGTTTCCGTGCTGTATCGCGAATCGCTAATCTAACTGGGCAGAAATAAGACATCTGATTTCCAGGCCCACCAAAGAATAATTTGCTACTGGAAACATGGAGTTTAATTTATTATTGTGAGCAGCATAGCATATCTTATAGATGCCAGACAGCTGAAATCCAATCTAAATGAGCACTGCTGGATGAGGCACAGTATAATAGAAGGAATAGAGAGCCTCTCTGTTAGATTGAAAGAACATAGCGAGAGAAGCAACAGGAGAGATGTTGATCTATTACCTCAATAGGAAAAAAAGATACAATGTTGGTCGACTCTTTGGTGCTGCTGCTTCCTCAAGCCAATGACAGGGAGAGTTACCAACACACATTCTTTGTTGTTACAGCTATTGCCATTAATAATATATCGAACACCATACCCCAAGGTATGCTCAGCTCGTAAAGGTACACTAACCCTCATATCCTCAGGAGACTGAGGAAATTAGGCAAGTCTCCAATGACTCTTACAAATTCAATGGATGTACAGTAGAAGGCATACGGTTGGGTTGATTCACAGCTTAGCTTGGCAATGGTTAGACTCGAAGACTGCAGGACACTGCAGAATGATGGATGTAGCCCAGTCCATCACTCAGACCATTCTCCCCACCATTTACTTCTTCTACACTTCACACTGCCTCAGAAAATAGGCCAACATAATCACATGGATACCATATTCTCCACAGATGTTGCCTGACCTGGTGAGTTAATCCAGCATGTAGACACAAAATGCTGGAGTAACTCAGCAGGACAGGCAGCATCTCAAAGTGAAGGAATGGTTGACGTTTCGGGTCGAGACCCTACTTCAGACAGTCTGAAGTCTGAAGAAAGGTCTCGACCCAAACCGTCACCCTTTTCCTTCTCTCCAAAGATGCTGCCTGTCCCACCGAGCTACTCCAGCATTTTGTGTCCATCTTCAGTGTAAACCTGCAAATGCAGTTCTTTCCTATGCACTAATTACTCCAGCATTTCGTTATTTATTTTATAAACCTATAAATGACAAAAGGGGGTCAATAATCGAATTAACAAGCTATAAATGAACACTTCAAGAGTATAGAAAATGATGAAAAGATGAGAATGGCATTTGACCACCAGGCCATCTTAATCAGGCTGCAAATGTCAACATGGTTGAGCACCAGGGTCTGATTCAGTGCTGAATGATGATTCTATGATCCATAGAATGGACCATCCTGTTTGGAAGGGAATAACAAACAGGAAAAATGACTAAAGTCTGAATTTCTGAAGTCAGAGCATAGAGAACAATATTCTTCTTCTTCTTGCGTATGGCATGCACAGTTTAAAGTTGTAAGACAACTTATTTGATCTTTTGTTTGTGCACACCAGGTTGATTGCATTTGTCGAAACAGGGTGGACCAGGTGATGGTTGCAATCTCCCACCCCATAGAGAACAATAAGGAACTTCCATAAATCAACAACAATTCAGAGGAAATTTCATACCGTAAATGAAGAGAAATTTGCTTTGGTTTCCATTGCGATGCATGTACCCAACTGTGCACAACACGACATTGTTCTTACCTCTGTACACTTGGTTCCACTGTAAACAATTTCTTCCCTTTATCGTGTATCTGTACACTGTGGATGGCTCGATTGTAATCATGTTGAGACTGGACCTTGATTATGCTGGTGGCCTTGCCGTGATGTATAGATGGGGCCCATAGAAGGGAGGTTAGCATGGACACAATGGGCTGAAGGGCCTGTTTCTAAGCTGTATCTCTAAACTACGCTAGACTGCAGTCAAACCTAACCTGCCCAACTTGTCCCCGTTGGTTCTCTCGATTAATTTTAATGGAGAATCTTATTAGGGTTGTCAACATTACGGGCAGAATTTTGAATGGATATTCACAGCCACTAAAACATAAAATACTCTATCCCCTACTCCCAATTCCTCCATCTACGCCGCACCTGCACCCAGGATGAGGTTTTCCCTACTAGATCATCGGAGATGTCCTCATTCTTTAGGAAACGGGGGTTCCCTTCTTCCTTTATAGATGAGGCTCTCACTAGGGTCTCCTCGATATCCCGCAGCTCTGCTCTTGCTCGCCCTTCCCCCATTCGCAACAAGGACAGAGTCCCCCTTGTCCTCACCTTCCATCCCATCAGCCGTCGCATACAACATATAATCCTCCAACACTTTCGCCACCTCCAACGGGATCCCACTACTGGCCACATCTTCCCATCTCCAACCCTTCCTGCTTTCCGCAGAGACTGTTCCCTCCGCAACTCCCTGGTCAACTCGACCCTTCCCACAAAACCCACCACCTCCCCAGGTACTTTCCCCTGCAACCGCAGGAGATGCAACACCTGTTCCTTTACCTCCCCCCTCGACTCCATCCAAGGACCCCAACATTCTTTTCAGGTGAGGCAGAGGTTCACTTGCACCTACTCCAACCTCATCTTCTGCATCCACTGTTCCAGGTGTCAACTTCTCTACATCGGCGAGACCAAGCGCAGGCTTGACAATCATTTCGCTGAACACCTCCGCTCAGTCCGCCTTAATTTACCTTATCTCCCAGTTGCTAAGCACTTCCTCCATTGTCAGAGTGAGGCCCAGTGCAAATTGGAGGAACAGCACCTCATATTTCCCTTGGGTAGCTTACACCCGAGCAGTATGAACATTGACTTCTCTAATTTCAGATAGCCCTTGCTTTCCCTCTCTCTCCATCCCCTTCTCCTTCCCAGTTCTCCCACCAGTCTTATTGTCTCCGACTGCGTTCAATCTCCCGCCCGCTCCCCTGATATCAATCTGAAGAAGGGTCTTGACACGAAACATCACCCATTCCTTCTCTCCAGAGATGCTGCCTGTCCTGCTGATTTACTCCAGCATTTTGTGTCTACCTTCGATTTAAACCAGCATCTGCAGTTCTTTCCTACACACTAAAGCCCAGGATCAGGAATGTAAATATCATCAAGACTCAAGAGAGTTTAATGGTTCCATACGTCCTTCCACCAGCAAAATAATTGAATTCCTACTTGCTACAGCATTCCAGACACATTAATGTAACAAACAACAAATAAGGTCATAAGGTCATTGGTGATAGGAGCAGAATTAGGCCATTCGGCCCATCAAGTCTACTGCCATTCAATCATGGCTGATCTATCTCTCCCTCTTAACCCCATTCTCTTGCCTTCACCCCATAACGAAACCCTTCTTCAGACTAGAGGACAAGAGACTACCCGATCTATTCCTGATCTACCCGATATAAAATGTTGTTTTTTTTATTAGAAAATCCTTATGATCCTCTGTGGTAAATTTGAACACCAACATTCCAATCCTATTTTGTAGCTCCAACACAGTTATTTAACATCTGAAGTCATGAAGGTATCTCCCAAAATGAATCCAATTAATTCAATTTCTTAATCATAGTCATAGAATGATCCAGTGTTGAAACAGGCCCTTCAGCTCAACTTGCCCACACTGTCCCAGCTACACATGTCCCAGCTACATTCGTCCCACCTGCCAGCATTTGGTCCATATCCCTCCAAACTTGTCCTATCCATGTACCAACTGTTTCTTAAATGTTGAGATAGTCCCAGCCTCAACTAGATCCACTGGCAACTTGTTCCACACACCCACCACCCTTTGTGTGAAAATGCTACCCCCCAGATTCCTATTAAACCTTTTCCCCTTCACTTTAAACCTATGTCCTCTGGTCCTTGATTCACCTCCTCTGGACAAGAGACTTCCCGATCTATTCCTGATCTACCCGATCTATTCCTCTCATGATCTTATACACCTCTATAGGATCACCCCTCATCCTCCTGCGTTCCAAGGAATAGAGACCCATCCTACTCACCCTCTCCCTGTAGCTCAGACCCTCTAGTCCTGGCAGCATCCTCGTAAATAATTTATAGTATCAAGAAAGGCACTGTGCAGAGTTCCCTTATTGGCTCTCAAAGACTTCACATGCGTAGCCAAGCATTTACTTTAGTTTCAAGGTACAGCATGGAAACAGGCCCTTCAGCCCACCAACCATCGATCACCTGTTCTCACTAGATCTATGTTATCCCACTTTCTCTTCCACGCCTTATACATTAAGAGCAATTTTACAGAAGCCAATTAACCTACAAACCTGAATGACTTTGGGATGTGGGAGGAAACCGGAGCACAAGGAGGAAACCTTATTGGTAACAGTGAGAATGTGCAAACTCCACATGGACAGCATCCGAGGTCAGGATCGAACCTGGGTCTTTGGCACTATAGGGAGCAGCAGCTCTACTAGCTGCACCACTATGCCACCTTTTTGTCGCCTTGTATTGACTATGTTGTCAATCTAAGTTAACAGGTGGAGGACTGTGATCTGAAACCTTTCTGTTATATCCTGATAAGATTAAGTGAGTGACTCTATTAGGAATATAGAGTCGATCTTGACTTTATATTAATCATGAATCACTTTCTAAAATCCGGACAGAAAGCCCAGCTATTCCAACTGATTGTCTGTCGGAGTTTATTGGTCCAGGGCTGTGGTCAACTAAACAAAAATAGAAATGAAATGAAGATTCTATCAAGAATTTTTTTTAAATCTGAAATATTTAAAATCACAAAAAAGGTAAGTTATGCCCCTGTCCCACTTAGGAAACCTGAACGGAAACGTCTGGAGACTTTGCGCCCCACCCAAGGTTTCCGTGCGGTTCCCGGAGGTTGCAGGTGGTTGCCGGAGGTTGCAGGTAGTGGAAGCAGGTAGGGAGACTGACAAAAACCTCCGGGAACCGCACAGAAACTTGTGTGGGGCGCAAAGTCTCCAGAGGTTTCCGTTCAGGTTTCCTAAGTGGGACAGGGGCATCATTTGATTGGGTCAGTGATTACCATTTGAGTGGGCAATTTTCCCTAATTTTTAACTAAAATATTAGACAAATAATTTGTAAAATTGGCAAATTGTAATTAATTATCGGTGGAATATCGGAGTAGAGATTGCACCCTACATAGAAAACATATTTTCATACTTTAATCATAATTAATCACTTTTTAGTCACACCTTCACAAATACCTTTGTTTAATAGCCCCCTGGAGTCCTGCCTCTAAATGAGGTGTAAAAATCCAAGCCACAAAAAATAGCATGTGGCTCCAATCAATAGACTCCCACTGCGGCATCGATTAACAACAATAGTGTTCATTTATTAATTATGAAGCCAGATTTTGTGCATAAGGTGAAGATGGCTGATTTATCTCTTATTATGAATTACCATTTCCCATTAGAACCAAAAGGACTAACTACTAGCACTAGTAATACCACCTGAAAATCAGATAGAGATTTAAGCAAAGTGATGGCCACTTACTTTCTAATTGGTTACAGTTGTCACTGGGTTAACTGAAGTCTCACTTCCATTGAATTCTTATTGCGTTATGTTCGGGTCGGGTGGGCTGGGCTACAGAATCCCATTAACGATGTGACATGTCTCAGGGCACAGATTCAAAATGCCACAAATTCTGGGATGCATTTCAAACACATGTATTAGGTAGCTAAAATATCTAGACAAGAGAAACTGCAGATCCTGGAATCTGGAAGAAGAAATCAACTTGCCAAGTTACTCAGCAAGTCAGGTCGTGTCTGTTGGGGGAGGGTGGGGGAAGAATTGTCAACTCTTCGGGTTAGGAGCAGGTTAATGGAGGAGCGAGATAGCCGGTATAAGGGAAGACTGAAGAAGGGGTGAAACAGGGTCCTGTCGGTAACAACCTTCTCCTTTTCCAACCCCTTACAGCGTCAGAGACCCAGGAATGATCCTGAACAATTGTGCTATCTTTACGGAGTTTGCGTGTGTTCTCCCTGTGACCGCGTGGGTTTTCTCCGGGCACTCCGGTTTCCTCCACGATTCCAAAGGCATGCAGGGTTGTAGGTTAATTGGCTTCTGCAAATTGTCCCTAGAGTGTGGGATAGAACTAGTGTCGGTTGGTGATGGTTGGGCGGCGTGGACATGGTGGGCCAAAGGGCTTGTTACCATTCAGTATCTCTAAACTAAACTAAACTAAACTAAACTAAACTAAACTAAACTAAACCCTATTTTATCCCCGCCTCTCTTCCCTGTGCATTACCAGATTGCACACTCACTTCTCCCTTCCATCTTCCCCTGTCCCCTTCCATAAATATCCCTTCCTCTGTCTTCACATATCTTCTATCCTTGTCTCCTTATCTCACACTTTGTGTCTTTCTATCTCTGGCCTTTATCCAGCCATTACCCTATAAAAAAAAACCTCTTCACTTATATTCACCGAACACTTGCCAGGCTTTGTCCTGTCTGTGGAATTCTCTGCCTCAGAGGGCAGTGGAGGCGGGTTCTCTGGATGCTTTCAAGAGAGCTTGATAGGGCTCTTAATGATAGCGGAGTCAGGGGATAGGGGGAGAAGGCAGGAATGGGGTACTGATTGGGGATGATCAGCCATGATCACATTGAATGGTGGTGCTGGCTCGAAGGGCCGAATGGCCTACTCCTGCACCTATTGTCTATTGTCTATTGGCCCGGCCCCATCCCTCTTCCAGCTTTCTGCCCTGCCCCCACCCCCCACTCAACTACAATCTCTCTGACGAGGGTCCCGTCCCCAAAATGTCACCTCCCCATATTCTCCAGGGATGCTGCCTGACCTGCTGAGTTAGTCCAGCACTTTGAGGCATTTCTGGTGAGTGTACGATGGACCGAGAAGGGATGAATGATGATGGAGACAGTGGTGAGGGGAAAGGGAGGGGTGGACATGGAGGCTGACAATGAGAGTGTTGAGTGAAGGATGAAGGCTAAGTGAGGGAGGATTATGGTGGGTAAAGTATTTAGGTTTATGTTTAAGTTTACCCTTGCCACATGTACTGAGATACAGTGAAAAGCTCTGGTCAGATAACACTATACATACAGTACATACAGTGAAGTAGGTTGATGGAACCAGGATGGGGAGGTAGATGATAATGGCTGATGAAGGAAGGAGGGCGAGATGAAAAAGGGAAGAAAAATGGCAGGAGCGGAGATGGATCACAGGGAGAGAGAGAGAGGAGGGAACAGGAAGTCAGAGTTCCTTAAAATTGGAATATTCAATGCTGAAGCTATTGGGTTGAACGTTGCCCAGGATACGTTATCCCACTTGCTCATCCACTCCCTACAACTCTAGGGTCAATTTACAGAGGCCAATTAACCTACAAACCTTCACTTCTTTGGGATGCGGGAGGAGACTGGAGCACAGGGTCATAGGGAGAGCATGTAGACTCCACACAGGCAGCACCCGAGGTCAGGATCAAATCCGGGTCTCTGGTGCTGTGAGGCAGCAGAGCTACCAGCTGTGCCATTGCGACGCCCTATTGGAAACAGACCATTCAGACCACAGTGCGTGTACCTGACTAACATAGGGTTTGCTGAAGATAGACACAAAAGATAGACACTGGAGTAAATCAGCGGGACAGGCAGCATCTCTGGAGAGAAGGAATAGGTGACGTTTCGGTTCGAGACCCTTCCTCAGACTGTCTTGACCCGAAACGTCACGTATTCCTTCTCTCCAGAGATGCTGCCTGTCCCCCTGAGTTACTCCAGCATTTTGTGTCTATCTTCGATTTAAACTAGCATCTGCAGTTCTTTCCTACACACTAGAGTTTGCTGAATTTAGGTGGGGAATACATTGAAGACCATGTCCAGAATGAAAATGATGGTGGTGGATGAAATTAGTCGAGAGGCAAAGGGTCGGGCAGTATCTGTAGATAGGGTGATATTCACTCTTCCAAACTTTCCTTCCAAAGCTCCTCTGACATCGCTGTGCAATGAAAGGTAAATCATTTCACTGATGTTCTACCTTATCGTGTTATTGGCTGCCTTCTTTGGGCAATGATCTATTATCGACAATTAACTATTTTCTGAGACTGACTTTAAACTTTATATTGAATGTGTCCTGCACATTCAGACATTCCGCAAGAACTATTGCAAGTTCAAACGAGTCAAGTTTAAAATGATGCTGTATATGCCATTTTATTTCACTTTAATCAATCCAATATCAAGTTTTCTTTTATGTACCAAAATTGACGCGTGATATTCAGAGTGCAAACTTTTATCCTGATCAATTTGTTCTGGGCGAGATTAAATGTTTATTAAATCTGCTTTACGTCAGAAAGAAGCAAATGATACTTGGCTTAGTGAACATCTGAAACTCTTCTGCCCTTTTAGGACTTTTTTCCCCTTGTTTCCTGCCTTTTTAAAAATTAATTTGTGACATTTATGGAATGCACAAAATGAGAGAGAATTTGACACATTTTTGTTAACGTAGCAGATAGGATTTTATCCCATTCAGCTTAATTAGCAAAATCTTCTTTACTCTAAACTTTAGACTTTAGAGATACAGTGTGGATCTGCACCTCTAAGAGCCCTTCGGCCCACTGAGTCCGCGCCGATCAGTGATCCCCGTACACTAGCGCTATTCTACGGGCTAGGGGCACTTTACAATTTATACAGAAGCCAATTAACCTACGAACCTGTACGTCTTTGGAGTGTGGGAGGAAACCGGAGAAAACCCACGTGGTCACAGGGAGAACATACAAACTCCGTACAGACAGCGCCCATAATCAGGATTGAACCCGGGTCTCTGGCGTTATAAGGCTATAACTCCACCTCTGTGCCGCCTCTTTATTTGATTAGTACTTCAACTTGTCGGCAATCTATTGCAAGGCACAACATTAGAGTTAGGTTTAGGTTTAGCACTATCATGTGTACTAAGGTACAGTGAAAAGCTGTGTTTTTCATGCAATCCAAACAAATCAGATATACTCTACGTAAAGACATCATCAAACTCAAGTACAATAGACAGAGCTCAGGGGAAGATACAGAATCTAGCTCCCAGCATTGTAGAGCATTAGTTCCACAGACATGTGGTCAGTCTCCATATTTAACATAGACCAGTACAGCACAGGAACAGGCCCTTCAGCCCATAATGTCTGTGGAGAACACGATGCCAAGGTATGCTAATCTCGTCTGCCTGCACATTTATATTGTTAGATTGGGTAGACAATCAGAACCTTTTTCCAAGACTGGAAATGTCAAAGTTTATAGGGCATAGCTTTGAGGTGAGAGGGGGGGGGGGGGGGGGGGGGGGGGGGGGGGTTAAAGGAGATGTGCATGGCAAGTTTTTTACACAAAGCTGGTGGGTGCCTGGGGACCGGGATTCATGTGGAGGCAGATATGATCAAGATGTTTAAGAGGCTTTCAGATACACACATGGATATGGAGGGATATGGGTTACATGAAGACAGAGAAGATTAGTTTATGTTGGTATTATACTCAGCACAGATGTTGTTTGTTGAAGGGTCTGTTCTAATGCTGTACTGTTCCATATTCTGTGTTCCATATTATTGTGGAGGCAAATGAGTGAACGGTATTTATTCAATATGATTTATCATCTGGGGTCATATAATATATTTTAATTTGAAGGGAATAGTGAGGGTGATAGGGTGAATGATAGAGTGTCAGGGTAAGGGAATGAAGAGCTAGAGGACAAATGTTTGAGGTAAAGGGAAAGATTTAGTGTCATGGGGACATACAACACAGAAGCAGGCCCCTCAGTTCAACCTTGTCCATGTCCCACAAACCCACGTGTCTTTGGGATGTGGGAGGAAACCTGAAGTGCCTGAAGGAAATCCACGCATTCGAAGGGAGAACATGTTAAGTCCACACAAACAAGACCTGAAGTCAGGATCAAACCTGGGCCTCTGGCACTGTGAGGCAACAGCTCTACTGACTGTGCTGCCCTATGGACGAATGGATGGACTTGGATTATATTCCTGCACATAATCCACACCCTTCCATTCCATGCATATCCATGTGCCTGCCTAAAAATCTCTTAAAGGACACTAACTATCACAAATGCCACCACCACCACCCCTGGCAGCACGTTCCAAGCACCCACCACCCTCTGTTTAAAAATATAACTTACCCCACATATCTCCTTTAAACGTTGCCCCTCTCATCTTGAAGCTATGCCCTCCAGTATTTGATTTTTTTAAATCCTGGGAAAAAGGTTTTGACTGTCTACCCTGTCTATTCCTCTCATCATTTTATACACTTTTATCAGGTCTCCCCTCAACCTCCGGCACTCCAGAGTAACTATCCAAAATCCGTGACTGTCTATACTCTCCGTAGCAAATATCCCCTAATACTCATTAATCCAGGCATTGAATTCACCCCTAATCCAAACAATGAATTACACAACATAAAACGACACAGGAAAGTGGAAAATTGGTGCTAAAATATCGAATTGTTGAATAATTTGGTTTAAGTGACTTTGAATTGAGGAAAGGACTGGTAACATTTGATACTAATTAAGTGTAAGAAGTATGGACTACCTTCAGAAGGCATTTCAGAGCAAAGATCCATGGAATCAGCCTCCAGAAACAGTGATATATTAGTCACAACAGCATTGATTTACGAATGGATTGCTTTTGACATCGGATAAATATGAATATAAAGTATATTTTGGTGTAATCAAATTGTTATCCGGGTTTATATCAATGGAGTTGTCATCTAGAGGCCGTGTGTGTGTGTGTGTGTGTGTGTGTGTGTGTGTGTGTGTGTGTGTGTGTGTGTGTGTGTGTGTGTGTGTGTGTGTGTGTGTGTGTGTGTGTGTGTGTGTGTGTGCGTGTGTTTCAGCCAATACTTAACCATTTCCACAGACTTGCAGTTGAATCTCAAGGCCAGACAAGATGAAATCGAGCCAAGTATAAATCTATAATCATTTTATAATCCAGAGATTTTTCGAGTGCTTACTCAGCCTCCTTCCAATTTGCTCTTTAAGCAAGTGTTGAGGAGATAACACTGATGTGATTGTCCATGCCTGCCTCTGATTTGCTCTGATGTTAATGGTCATACAGCATAGTCGTACAGCACAGAAACAGGCCCTTCAGCCCAACTTGCCCATGCCGACCAAGATTCCCCATCTAAGCTAGTCCCACCTGGCCCATATCCCTCCAAACCTTTCTGCTCCTTGCACCTGTCCAAATGTCTTTTAAAGGTTGTTATTGTCCTAAAGAAGTCGGGGGTTTATCATTACCTAACTTTATGTATTACTACTGGGCAGTGCATATTAAGAACATAATGTACTGGTTGGATAGTTCCACTCAGCAGTTGGAGTGGATAAGAATGGAGAAAGAGGAGTGCTATCCGCACGATATAGGAACGATCTTGCTCTCACCGATAAAATTGAATAGTATAATATATAAGAAGAACCCAATTATTCACAATACAATAAGAATTTGGAAACAAATAAAAGTATCCTTGAAATTAAATAATCTATCAGTACTAACCCCACTAGTGAACAATCCCGCATTCAAACCATCTCTCATCGACAAAACATATCAACAATGGGATAGACTGGGGATTAGGAAAGTAGGGGATATGTATGAATTGGGCAAACTGTTATCATTTCAACATTTAAAATTAAAATTTAAACTGAAGGATAATCAATATTTTAAATATATACAGATGTGTGACTTTATGAAGAAATATATACATAGATTTCAAACTATATTTTTAGACCCTTTAGAAGAAGCAATGAATATTAAGGCTGATTCACAAAAACTAATATCATACTTTTATAATAATATATTAAATAGAGAATTACCCTCAACAGAAGCACTAAGGGAAGATTGGGAACATGAGCTAATGATAAAGATCTCGAAGGATAGAGGGAAAAGTATCTGATGAACACACATAACTGTTCTATTAATGCAAGACATAATTTAATTCAATTCAAATGATTGCATAGACTATATTATTCAAAAACGAGGTTGAATAAATTTTATCCAAACGTCTCTCCCAGATGCGATAAATGTTTGTTTCAAAACGCTAATATAACACATTCATTTGTAGGATGTACAAAGTTGAATACATTTTGGAGCGATATATTTGATATATTTACAAAGCTTTTTAAGTCCACAATAGAACCTAAAACGGAATGGATTATATTTGGAATAATAGTAGAAGATATCAATTTAAATAAAGACCAAAACGTTTTTTTTAATTATGGGTTAATAATTGGAAAGAAATTGATACTTAAATTTTGGAAAAATACAACCATACCAACTGTTAAAATGTGGATTAGGAATATGATGGACATAGCACGCCTTGAAGAAATGAGACTCCGACTAATAGATAAATATGACCAATTCTTAAGGAGTTGGTCTCCTTTCATCGACATTTTGGAATCATGTGATGCAGCGGTACCATAAGGATTGCTGATTTCAGTTCATGCCGCGGATAGATCTACATCTCCGAATATAGATTTGAAAATTTCTCTTTTAAGGGGCCTTCTCTCCTATTTCTACTTTCCACTTTTTCTTTTTTTTATATATACACACTTCACGTTTTTCTATTCTCTACCATCTATTTTTCCTCTTTTTCCCCTTTCCATTGTTTTCTTTTTCTTTTCTTACTTCCCTTCTCAAAACATAAAAGTAGAGGTTGTACATAGAATGGATTACGGTATGACATAGTTGGCACCTAAAATTAGGTTCCACTGTACTGTTTTGTACTGTATCAACTTCTAATAAAATAAACAAAATATAATTTTTTTTAAAAAAAGGTTGTTATTGTACCTGCCTCAACTACCTCCTCTGGTCGCTCGTTCCATATACCCACCACCCATTCATTATCACCTCGAACATTAAATCGCTCTTACATTTCAACCTATCACCATCCAACTTATGTTTTCCTCTAAAAGCCCTGTTCCACTGTATGAGTTAATTCAAAGAGTTCTCCCGAGTTTCCCCTGATTCGAACTCGTAGATTTACGGTAATGGCCGCTCGCAGGACAGGGCCGGGGCTCTCGTGGACATTTTACAACATGTTGAAAAATCTTCGCAAGTCTTCCCGAGCTTACCGCGTTTCCCGAGTACCTACCGTTAGCGTTACGAGCCGCTAAGAGACGTCCCCGAGCTCCGACGTACCCGCTACGTACATTCTACGTGCTTACCACGAGTTTGATTTTTTTTTAAACTCGGGAGAGCTCTTGAATTAACTTGTACAGTGGGACAGGGCTTTTAGGCAGCACAGTTTTTTTTTGTTTTTTTTTTTAAATCAAAAATATTTATTCAAATATTAAAATAGTATTGACAATACAATAAAACAAAACACCACCATAATACAAGACGAACAAATATGCTAAGCAACTGCTAAACAATTATATTGCAATCCTTGTCAAGGATACATTCAACCCCCCTCGGTGCCCAGCGGTCCCGGAACTCCCTCAGGGTGCCCGTAGACAGGGCGTATTCCCTTTCCATCCGCACCCGGGCACGGACGTATCCCCGGAAAAGGGGCAGGCAGCCGGCTCGGGTAGAGCCCTCCAACGTCTGGTGCCTTGACTCACGGATGGCCAGCTTGGGCAGGCCCAGGAGCAACCCAACCAGGACATCTTCAGCCCTAACCTCTCCCCTACGCACAGGGTGTCCAAAGATGAGGATGGTGGGTGAAAAATGCAGCCAGAAGGCAAGGAGCAGCCCCTTTAGGTATTGAAACAGTGGCTGCAGCCTCTAGGCAGCACAGTGGCGCAGCTGGTAAAGCAGCTACTTCACGTCGCGAGAGACCCGAGTTCAATGCTGAATCTCGAATGCAGCCTGTGTGGAGTTTGCACGTTCTCCAGGTCCTTGGGTGCTCCGTGTCCTTTCCACATCTCAAGGATGCGCGGCTTATAGGTTAATTGGCCTCTGTGAATTGCTTCTAACTTAGGTGGGAAAGTGGGATATCATGGAACTAGTGTTGATGGGCGAGCGATAGTTGGTGTGGACCCAGGGGGATGAAGGGAATTATGTAGTTAACCGGTGATCGTACTTGTGTATGGCAATAATATCCTTAGCGACCTGTATGAAAAAATAAATTCTCACTGTACACCTGATAAAAGAGGAATCCTTGAACATTGATCACCATTAATTTTCTCAACTATCGCTAAGAAAGGTTCAAAACCTCTACAGTGTTCTCTAAAAATAAAGCATAGAACATAACAGCCCACAATCCGCTGTTTTTAAAGATATTTTAAGATATTAAGAGATTTTACGATGTGATCCCCGATCCGAGAAGGTCGGTCCAGACAACAGAACAGTTTAGACTTTAGACTTTAGAGATCCAGTGTGGAAACAGGCCCTTTGGCCCATCGAGTCTGCGCCGACCAACGATCATCCCGTACACTAGCACTTTCCTACACACGAGGGACAGTTTACAGTTTACAGAAGCAAATTAACCTACAAACCTGCACACCTTTGGAGAGTGGGAGGAAACCAAGGCACCTGGAGAAAACCCATGCGGTCACAGGGAGAACGCACAACTTCTGCACAGACAACACCTGTCGTCAGGATCGAACCTGGGTGTCTGGCACTGAAGGGCAGCAATTCTACTGCTGCACCACTGTGCCGCCAACATTTCCTTCTGTATCAGGTACTCAGGATATCTACATTCTGTAGAATGCAACACTGGTTGAGGATTTTACGAGGATGTTGCTGGGACTAGGAGGAAGGTTTCAGTAGGCTGAGACTCTATTCCTTGGAGCGCAGGAGGGTGAGGGATAATCTTATAGAGGTGTATAAAATCATGAGAGGAATAGATTGGGTGGATGCACAGAGTATTTTGCCCAGAGTAGGTGAATCGAGGACCAGAGGACATAGATTTTAGGTGAAGGGGAAAAAATTGAATAGGAATCTGAGGGGTAACATTTTCACACAAAGGGTGGTGGGTATATGGAACAAACTGCCAGAGGAGGTAGTTGAGGCAGGGACTATCTCAACGTTTAAGAAACAGTTAGACAGGTACATGGATAGGACAGGCTTGGAATGATATGGACCAAATGTGGGCAGGTGGGACTAGTGTTGCTGGGACATGTTGGCTGGCATGGGCAAGTTGGGTCGAAGGGCCTGTTTCCACACTGTATCACTCTATGGTCTGTGCAATAATAATATTCTATCACTCTTCAAATAGTGTTGAGAAGGTTGGACATGCATCTACAAGGCCAGATAGGATTTCAATTCATCATCATATCAGGAAGATATACTGTAGCCAACACTCCCTGCAGTGCTCCACTCCTTCAGTACTGTGCTACTGTTGGTCGACAAGTCTCTGAAGTGGATCGTGGATTTAAAACCAACTTACACGGGCAGTTGTACTAGTACTGATTGAATTTATTGAAAGATACCGCATGAAAACAGGCCCTTGGGCCCACCAAGTCCATACTGATCGTCGATCACCCATTCACACCAGCTCTCTGTCATCCCAGTTTCTCTTCCATTCCCTACGGACAGGGGGTGGGGGGTAATTTACAGGGGCCGATTAACCTACAAACCCGCACGTCTTTTGGATGTGGGAGGAAACCGGACTACCAGAGGAAAGCTGTGCGGTCACGAGGGGCAACGTGCAAACTCCACACAGACAGCGCCCAAGGTCAGGATCGAACCTGGGGTTCCAGTTCTATGTGGCAGCGGTTCTCTCAGATGCGCCTCTTTGTCACAATGGGCAAGGCAGGCAGACGAATGCAGAAAGGCCAAGAGATATTTTTGGATGCTGTTGAAATGTCATGGAGTACGTGGGGATAATATACTGTTCGTCGGTGACCTGGGGAGGATAATTGATTATTATGCTGGGAGAAACTTGGCAGGAATGATCATAGATTTCAATCATTATTATTTAATATTATTCAGGAGGAAAGATTTGCAACTATAAGCTATGTTGTTACATGATAAAACCAAGTGCTGCCAAAAACAATGGGATTCATAAGGTCATATGTTTTACGAGCAGAATAAGGCCATTCGGCCCATCAATTCTACTCCCCCATCCAATCATGGCTGATCTATCTCTCCCTCCTAACCCCATTCACCTGCCTTTGCCCCATAACCCCTGACACCCATACTAATCGAGAATCTATCAATCTCTACCTTAAAATAGTAAGATTAAACGCGAATTTACCAGTTCGAAGTTTGATCGTTATTTTATGAGGAGTAACGTTGAGGGATTACGTGAAGAACCCGCCAGGACACATGCGTGTCATTCTTCAAAGCAGCGGTGTGAAATCACAGACAACAGTAATGACTGAACATAGTAAGATTAGAGAAGAGGATACCAGTTGAACTGTATGATAAAGGGTGGGAGCAGAGGGCACGTAATCCCTCAGCGTTACTCCTCATAAAATAACGATCAAACTTCGAACTGGTAAGTTCTCGTTTAATCTCACTATTTTACTTTGGAGTCACGTGAGTGACTACGTGAAGATTTCAAAGCTCTGTGATTTCATGCCGTGGAAACGAGTCCATGCATCACATCTGCCTTAATTGACTAAGGGAGGAATTGTGTTAACATGTTTAAACATGAATCCAACATTGAAATCCATGATAAAGTTATTAACAACAAATTATAACCCCTATTTCATGGGGTGAAATCATATTACAGAACTTAAAATTGATTCTGCAAAAGTTCCAGGTTTAACCACTGGTTTATGGTAGAATTGTTGGAACGTTTTTTCCCTTGACCATCCTGCTGTCTACAGGATTTGGTCCATTGGTACGTCCAACTCCATAGCTGCCGATGTAGCTGCAGCCCTGGTGGAATGAGATTTGAATATGTTAATATCCACTCCAGCTGTTGTTAAAACCTGTTTCAGCCATCTGGAAATAGTTTGAACCGACACTTTTTTGTGGGGTTGCTTGTGGCTGATTAGTAGTGCCATCTCATAGCCTCTGATGTTTTTGGTGTTCTCCATATATAACAATAAATGTCTTATTATACAGAGACGATCATCTATAGGGTAAGCCCTAAATTCTATTTTGAGGCCTGATGGTCCCGATCTGTTCTGTTTGACTAATTCATGAACATGAAAAGTTATATTTCTTGTTGAAGAAGTCTTGTTGAAGAAGACTGTACCCTTTGTGCTGTGACCAAAGCCATCAGCATGACTGTTTTATGCATCAGTTTTTGCAGGGACAGAGCTGTTGCTGGAGACCAGTTCCTTAGTAACGTTAGGACAATACTCACATCCCATATTTGAGAGTACCTGGGTCTTGGGGATTGATATTAAAAATTTCCCCTCATAAATTTGGTTACCAGGGGGTGAGTCCCAACAGAATGACGCTCTGATCCTCGCCATAGATATGCTGAAAGGGTACTTCTGGCGCAGTTAATGGCACTGTAACTGAGCCCCTCATCATAATGGAGGCCTGCCAGGAATTCCAGAACAGACGTTTTGTTTGTCGTACAGTAGTGATGTTGTTCCTAGAACAATATTTCCCACTTCCTGATGTGGACCCGATATAATTTCTTCGTGGACTGCCTGTGAGCCGCTGTATATGTTCATTGTTCGGTTCGTTAGTCCCAGGTCCGGAAATGGTTACTTAAGATTCTGCTGACGAACACATTTGTCCTATTATGGTAGGGATGATTTTCCCGCCCGTTACAGGATGAACCAACAATCTGGTTATTTCAGAACGGAGAGCCATGTTTAGTTGTATTTTGCGTAATACCCAACTGATGAGGCAGAAAGGAGGGAATGCATAGAAAGAACAACCCCCCCCCCTCTCCTCTCCCCCCAATGCAGCGAGAAGGCATCCATCGCTGATGCCCCAGTCTGATTCCCAAGAAACACAGATAGGCAACTGGTGATTAAGCCGAGATGCAATAGATCAATCTCTGGTGTTTCATATCATGCTACAATATCAGCAAACACTTTACGGTCCAACATCCATTCGATGTTTGTCATGAATTTGCGTGACCTGGTGTCTGCCACTAAATTTGAGGTTACCTGGTAGGTAACTAGCTGATATTCAAATGTTTTTCTGAATACACCATTGCCAAATTGTGTTAGCCGGATTATCACATGATACCAATTTGATTCCACCCATGTAGTTAGTATATGTCACCATGGTGGTGTTATCAATCTGTAGTCTAACATGCATGTGATACATTTCTGAACAGTATGATTTTAGTCCACAGAACGCACCCAACATTTCCAAGTAGTTTATGACATGTATCTGAAGCAATGATGCTTCTTGTGCATCCCATCTATATCCACAATTAGAGATGGGGTTAGTAACACGCCAACCATGAACACTGGCATCAGTTTGTAGCACCACTGAATGGTTGCTGACAATGATAGGGTTTGAACAATGCCCAATATAGAAACATAGAAACATAGAAATTAGGTGCAGGAGTAGGCCATTCGGCCCTTCGAGCCTGCACCGCCATTCAATATGATCATGGCTGATCATCCAACTCAGTATCCCGTACCTGCCTTCTCTCCATACCCTCTGATCCCCTTAGCCACAAGGGCCACATCTAACTCCCTCTTAAATATAGCCAATGAACTGGCCTCGACTACCCTCTGTGGCAGGGAGTTCCAGAGATTCACCACTCTCTGTGTGAAAAAAGTTCTTCTCATCTCGGTTTTAAAGGATTTCCCCCTTATCCTTAAGCTGTGACCCCTTGTCCTGGACTTCCCCAACATCGGGAGCAATCTTCCTGCATCTAGCCTGTCCAACCCCTTAAGAATTTTGTAAGTTTCTATAAGATCCCCTCTCAATCTCCTAAATTCTAGAGAGTATAAACCAAGTCTATCCAGTCTTTCTTCATAAGACAGTCCTGACATCCCAGGAATCAGTCTGGTGAACCTTCTCTGCACTCCCTCTATGGCAATAATGTCCTTCCTCAGATTTGGAGACCAAAACTGTACGCAATACTCCAGGTGTGGTCTCACCAAGACCCTGTACAACTGCAGTAGAACCTCCCTGCTCCTATACTCAAATCCTTTTGCTATGAAAGCTAACATACCATTCCCTTTCTTCACTGCCTGCTGCACCTGCATGCCTACTTTCAATGACTGGTGTACCATGACACCCAGGTCTCGCTGCATCTCCCCTTTTCCTAGTCGGCCACCATTTAGATAATAGTCTGCTTTCCTGTTTTTGCCACCAAAATGGATAACCTCACATTTATCCACATTATACTGCATCTGCCAAACATTTGCCCACTCACCCAGCCTATCCAAGTCACCTTGCAGTCTCCTAGCATCCTCCTCACAGCTAACACTGCCCCCCAGCTTAGTGTCATCCGCAAACTTGGAGATATTGCCTTCAATTCCCTCATCCAGATCATTAATATATATTGTAAATAGCTGGGGTCCCAGCACTGAGCCTTGCGGTACCCCACTAGTCACTGCCTGCCATTGTGAAAAGGGCCCGTTTACTCCTACTCTTTGCTTCCTGTTTGCCAGCCAGTTCTCTATCCACATCAATACTGAACCCCCAATGCCGTGTGCTTTAAGTTTGTAAACTAATCTCTTATGTGGGACCTTGTCGAAAGCCTTCTGGAAGTCCAGATACACCACATCCACTGGTTCTCCCCTATCCACGCTACTAGTTACATCCTCGAAAAATTCTATAAAATTCGTCAGACATGATTTACCTTTTGTAAATCCATGCTGACTTTGTCCAATGATTTCACCACTTTCCAAATGTGCTGCTATCCCATCTTTAATAACTGACTCTAGCAGTTTCCCCACTACCGATGTTAGACTAACTGGTCTGTAATTCCCCGTTTTCTCTCTCCCTCCCTTCTTAAAAAGTGGGGTTACGTTTGCTACCCGCCAATCCTCAGGAACTACTCCAGAATCTAAAGAGTTTTGAAAGATTATTACTAATGCATCCACTATTTCTGGAGCTACTTCCTTAAGTACTCTGGGATGCAGCCTATCTGGCCCTGGGGATTTATCGGCCTTTAATCCATTTAATTTACCCAACACCACTTCCCGGCTAACCTGGATTTCACTCAATTCCTCCAACTCCTTTGACCCGCGGTCCCCTGCTATTTCCGGCAGATTATTTATGTCTTCCTTAGTGAAGACGGAACCAAAGTAGTTATTCAATTGGTCCGCCATATCCTTGTTCCCCATGATCAACTCACCCGTTTCTGACTGCAAGGGACCTACATTTGTTTTAACTAATCTCTTTCTTTTCACATATCTATAAAAACTTTTGCAGTCAGTTTTTATGTTCCCTGCCAGTTTTCTTTCATAATCTATTTTTCCTTTCCTAATTAAGCCCTTTGTCCTCCTCTGCTGGTCTCTGAATTTCTCCCAGTCCTCCGGTATGCTGCTTTTTCTGGCTAATTTGTACGCATCATCCTTCGCTTTGATACTATCCCTGATTTCCCTTGTTATCCACGGATGCACTACCTTCCCTGATTTATTCTTTTGCCAAACTGGGATGAACAATTTTTGTAGTACATCCATGCAGTCTTTAAATGTCTTCCATTGCATATCCACCGTCAACCCTTTTAGAATTAATTGCCAGTCAATCTTGGCCAATTCACGTCTCATACCCTCAAAGTTACCTTTCTTTAAGTTCAGAACCATTGTTTCTGAATTAACAATGTCACTCTCCATCCTAATGAAGAACTCAACCATATTATGGTCACTCTTGCCCAAGGGGGCACGTACAACAAGACTGCTAACTAACCCTTCCTCATTACTCAATACCCAGTCTAAAATAGCCTGCTCTCTCGTTGTTTCCTCTACATGTTGATTTAGATAACTATCCCGCATACATTCCAAAAAATCCTCTTCCTCAGCACCCCTGCCAATTTGATTCACCCAATCTATAGGTAGATTGAAGTCACCCATTATAACGGTTTTGCCTTTGTCGCACGCATTTCTAATTTCCTGTTTGATACCATCTCCAACTTCACTACTACTGTTAGGTGGCCTGTACACAACACCCACCAGCGTTTTCTGCCCCTTAGTGTTTCGCAGCTCTACCCATACCGATTCCACATCCTGCAAACTAATGTCCTTCCTTTCCATTGTGTTAATCTCCTCTCTAATCAGCAACGCTACCCCACCTCCTTTTCCTTTCTCTCTATCCCTCCTGAATATTGAATATCCCTGGATGTTCAGCTCCCAGCCTTGGTCACCCTGGAGCCATGTCTCCGTGATCCCAACTATATCATAGTCATTAATAGCTATCTGCACATTCAACTCATCCACCTTATTACGAATGCTCCTTGCATTGAGACACAAAGCCTTCAGGCTTGTTTTTACAACACTCTTACCCCTTATACAATTTTGTTGAAAAGTGGCCCTTTTTGATTTTTGCCCTGGATTTTCCGGCCTGCCACTTTTACTTTTCACCTTGCTACCTATTGCTTCTACCCTCATTTTACACCCCTCTGTCTCTACGCTCACACATTTAAGACACCCTTTCCCTTTAACTCCATCCTCCACTAGCCCATTCGACACCCCACCCCCCTTATTCAGTTTAAAACCACCCGTGTAGCAGTGGCAAACCTGCCTGCCAGAATGCTGGTCCCACACCTGTTAAGATGCAATCCGTCCCTCTTGTACAGTTCCCCCTTACCCCAAAACAGATCCCAGTGATCTAAGAATCTAAATCCCTGCCCCGTGCACCAGTTCCTCAGCCACACGTTCAGGTCCCGTATCTCCCTGTTCCTGCTCTCGCCAGCATGAGGAACTGGAAGCAAACCGGAGATAACAACCCTGGACGTCCTGCTTTCCCCCTATCATTGTAATTCTGTGATTGCTTAGATTGGTAGCCTCATTGGTCTCCACACATGACCAGTATTGATTTTAAGTGCTTATACCTTTGTCCTTTTAATTATTGGTAATACAAAGGTCAAAGAGTGTGGCTGGAAAGGCCACAGTATTGCCAATTACCCTTGCTACCAGTCGAATAGGTGGTTTACTGATGTCAATGAGGTTGTTGGCCTCAGTTAAGTCTGTACCTTCCTTTGATAAGTTACCCACATGTAGACTAAGTCAAAGGTGAACCCCAAGTAGTCCTTAATGGTGGAAGGTGTTAGCTTAGAATTAATAACGTCTATAATCTTTCCGCATAGACACCGTATAGTAAGCATCTTTTAATGGATGCAATTCATAAAGTAGCCTATGGAATCAATTGTTTGGCAGTAACAAAGGTTTCCAATTTTTAGAAGAGACCAGACCCCCCTACCTCCATGGTGACCAGTGGAAAGTTTGTTTTCTTCCTTGCAGTCACCGTAGAGGTTGTGGCGTCGGATTTGGGATTTGGGGTTGCACGTCTTCCACGAAGGCCGGTCTGGGCCAGGCCTAAAAGACCTCTGTCCTGTAGCTGGGCCTTTGAGCTTTCACCAGCTTCTGTGTGTCTTCCTGCTGGTGGGTGCGTGGAGGTGCTGTTGTCGTGTGCAGGAGATCCTGCCTGTTGCCGCCTTTATGAGCCCCAGGGTATTGGCCTTCTTATTGAGCTCTTTTACCTGTTTTGACAGGTTGCCCCCAAGTAGTAATATTGGTGGTTTAATCCCTCCAGGTCTGCACAGCTCTGCAAATTTAGGGTTTAAAGCTGGGCGGATGGCGTTCTCCTGAGAATATTAATCTCATACTCCGTATTGCAGAATAATGCCACAGCGTCTTAGCTAAACATCCTGCCTTCTGACTCCCGTTCCAATGTGTTTTCAGATGTAACTGTTCACCGTGGGAAATTTTTGAGGGATACCCATTTTCCGGTGCCAAATATTTGGCAGTAGTGTCTATTACAGCCATGTTCCTGTAGTTGTTTTTAGATGTACAAACTTGGACTCTTTTTCCAGGAGGTTTCCTTGTTCTTGCACCCCCTGCACACTGATTTCTTCCTTCAGCAAAACCCCTCTTCAGAGCCAGCCCAGAATTGGCTCCCAGTACTCCCCTCTGTCGAGGGAGATGCACTGTGCAGCCCTGATAAGGTGCTGCCATGGGTGTATTATATACCCATTGTGACTAGACTCCATCTCCCAGAGTCTGTCACAGTGGAGCATGTGCTCCATAAGCCGCTCCATTTGGCCCCAGTAACGCTGGTCCCCGCGGCATTTCTTTGCAGTTCGACTTGTCAGCCAAGTCGGGCACAGCTGATCCCACTAACGGTGATCTGGTGCCGTCAGCCGCTGCTGGCTGTCCGCAACTCCGTAGTTCTTCCCAGCCAGTGCAGCCCTTGTGGACTCCTGTCCATAGTTTCCTTCTGTGAAAACCAGCACGGGAAACAAAGCATGACCGCAGTAATTCCCTTACCTGTCGGTCTTGGTTTAAAAAAAAAAACTTGCCACTGCAGGGGAATACTCCCCCCCGCCTGCCGTTTTGACTTGTCAGAGTCGACGGCTCTGTCTGTGTAGTCTTCCCGCCCGGCCGTGGTGTTGATCTGGCCGGTGCGGGTGCCAAGTCGGGCACAGCTGATCCCACTCACGGTGATGCTGGTGCCTTTAGCTGCTGCTGGCTGCCCGCAACTCCGCGGTTTCCCCAGCCAGTGCAGCCCTTGTGGACTCTTGTCCATATTTCCCCCCTGTAAGAAACAGACACGGGAAACAAACATGACCACAGTAATTCCCTTACCTGTCGGTCTTGGTTTTAAAAACTTGCCGCTGCAGGGGAATGCTCCCCCCACTGGCCGTTTCAACTTGTCAGAGTCAACGGCTCTGATCTGTGTAGCCTTCCCGCCCGGCCGTGGTGTTGATCTGGCCGGCGCGGGTGCTAAGTCGGGCACAGCTGATCCCATTCATGGTGATGCTGGTGCCTTCAGCTGCTGCTGGCTGCCCGCAACTCCGCGGTCCTCCCCAGCCAGCTTTAGACGCAGCCCTTGTGGACTCTATTTTTGTCCAGTTTCCCCCTGTAAAAAACAGCACTGGAAACAAAAAATGACCGCAGAGTAATTCATTTACCTGTCGGTCGCGGTTTCAAATTTACCGCTGCGGGGGAATGTCGTTCCACTCCGTCTGTTGTTTCGCAATGCGTGAAGCGATATGGTACGCATGCGTCCTGGCGGGTTCTTCACGTAGTCACTAACGTGACTCCGAAGTAAAATTACCCAACGACTTGGCCTCCACGTGGCAATGAATTCCACCGATTCATACCCTCTGACTAAAGAAATCCCTCTTCATCTCCATTTTCCATCCGCCCAATTTCCAGTATTTAAAGTGCAGAAGTAACCTAGAGATACTACCTACATTGTACATGTTTCATTCTGTGCCCTGATCACAGTGGGAAATGTTCTTATTCTTGATGTTTGAGGCAGTGGCTGTTTAATTTCAACAAGGGAGCAAGAAAGATTTAAGCTAAAATCCTCTGGTGAGAATAGTCAATGCACTCAAAGCAGCCATCAATTACAGAATGTTCAATCAAGACACTCTTGGCCTGCTGTCTGCCTCATGCTCCTAAAGTAATTACGTAGATCAAGACCAGGCTGATCTATGCCGTCCCAAGGTCACCAAAGAAAATATTGAAGCTATGTTACTTCCTTCCATGTTGTGCCATGTCAGATTAATTATATGTACAGCTGTGAACAATGCAACATTGAAGTGAGGAGATTACCTGAGAACTTTTCTGAGTACCAACAGTTGTAATGAAACTGCATCACTCTTCACTAATCCGCAATCAATGTATAATGTGCTTTTATGTTCAAGTTATAAATAAGATGGAATAAGCTGCGTAGATCATTTCATTTTAGATACTTCCTGGCCCATGTAGAAAGCCATTTATACACCTGCTTGGGTATATAAATTGTATACGTTGTATACCTGCTTGTATAATTGTATATGTTGTATGCCAGCTTTTGACCAATGCATTATAGAAAACATATTCACGGGTTGCGTCATAGCTTGGCTTGTGAACAGGTCTGGCCAAGACCGCAAGGAATTGCAGAGAGTTGTAGAAGTAGCCCAGCACATCACACAGGAGGGTCCCAACCCAAAATGTCACCTATACATGTTCTCCATAGATGTTGCCTGACCTACTGAGTTATTTCAGTGCTTTATGCTTTTCGCCCAAGTTTCCAACAACTGCAGTTCCCTGTGTCTACTAAAATAAAACATATTGGAGGTCTTTGCCCAAATTCACGGCTTGTAACACAATCCATTGCACATTTAAGGAGTATCTAAAACCTAGGAAAACATATTTTACAATAGACAATAGACAATAGGTGCAGGAGTAGGCCATTCGGCCCTTCGAGTCAGCACCGCCATTCAATGTGATCATGGCTGATCATCCCCAATCAGTACCAAACCCTTTATAACCAACCCTACATGATTTCAAGTGTGTAGGAAGAAACTGCAGATACTGGTTCACACTGAAGATAGAAACAAAGTGCTGGAGCAACTCAGTGGCTCAGTCAGCATATCTGGAGAAAAGGAACAGGTGACTTTTTGGGTCGGCACCCTTCTTCAGAACCCTTCTTCCTTTTCTCCAGAAGGCTTCTTCAGAAGGGTTCTGACCCGAAATGTCACATGTGTAGGAAGGAACTGCGGACGCTGGGTTAAACCGAAGGTAGACACAAAAAGCTGGAGTAACTCAGCGGGAACGTCATATATTCCCTTTCTCCAGAGACGCTGCCTGACCCGCTGAGTTCCTCCGGCACTTTGTGTCTACCTAAGGATTTCAACATGACTCGGTAACAATGTGGCAAACTTTGATTATTGGTGCAGCAGGAAAACGTACTGAGGAAGACCCTATTAGTTAAATGAGGTTATATGTCATATTCAAACTCTAAAAATAGAATAAAAGACACATTTTGTCTTGATAGTGGGTTATGCATTGTCTTTCCGCAGGATGGTTAGCACGCAACGCAGGAAGCACGCGGGAAGATTATTCCCGATGTTGGGGAAGTCCAGAACAAGGGGTCACAGTTTAAGGATAAGAGGGAAGTCTTTTAGGACAGAGATGAGAAAATCATTTTTTACACAGAGAGTGGTGAATCTGTGGAATTCTCTGCCACAGAAGGTCGTTGAGGCCAGTTCATTGGCTATATTTAAGAGGGAGTTAGATGTGGCCCTTGTGGCTAAAGGGATCAGGTGGTATGGAGAGAAGGCAGGTATGGGATACTGCGTTGGATGATCAGCCATGATCATATTGAATGGCGGTGCAGGCTCGAAGGGCCGAATGGCCTACCCCTGCACCTATTTCTAAGTTTCTATGCAACAAAAGGTTTTCACTGTACCTCGGTAGACGTGACTAAAATCTAAACTGATCAGATTTTAGAAGACAGACAGAAAAAATGTTATTGTAATGGCTGACAAATTTGCCGTTACATGTTGTTTGACAGAGTCTGTTGCCATGAATACATTGTATTGCAGAATGGGTTTTAAGTGATTAGTGGCCATTGGTGAGGGTTACCTGATGACATCACAGATGGCGTGCCGCGACCTTTGCCCCCGGATCAATGGCTTTGATTTTCTTTGACCCGAAAGCTCGCTGCTGTTCTCATCTCAGATTGACCACTGTCTCGGCAGCAATAATAAAAATCTTTCCCATGCTCTTTCACCTGACAAATTGGTAATAAATCTTTCCGCTCGTGCTGTTTGAAAACGTTATCATTTTTGCATTGCTGGCGTGAACCAAAATATGAAATACTCCTTCTCTCCAGAGATGCTGCCTGTCCCACTGAGTTACTCCAGCGTTTTGCAACGATCTTCAACAAAAATATGAAAATACGTTCAAAGACCCGGTTTCTAAAAGATCGAGATTTACCCATCAACTTTTCTTACTCGGACAGAGAGAAAATAGTCCCACTGCCAGCTTCCTCATTCCGTTGTTCCCAGGCTGAAATATAAATTATTCTAAATAAAGAAATGAAATATAAATAAATATATATATAAGTAATATAAATAAATAATTTGTGCCCAAGACCGTGAATTGCCTCATCCAGATATATCGGAAATATTGAATGTGTTACAAATTAAGACAGTTCTAGTGATATTAAAATTGATGCGTAATAAAATTCCTGTTAGGTTTAATATTGAAATATGCGATCAGGGTATCGGAAACTGCTATTTAGATGCTACTTCTTTTTGAACAGTTCTTCCTTCATTCTCTGATATCTGTACCTCCAATACCCAATGTATGTTGCAGTTGACACTCTAATTGGAATGAGTTCCACCAAGCAACGAGGAGGGATTTTCAATCCGTTCACCCACGCTATTAAAATAACGAATAGGTTTTCGGAGTCCTAGTGATAACCTTCGAGCTGCTGAAGACGCGCCCTGCTTAAAATTCAGTCGCCCTAGCGTTCATCTATCGTGCGTTCCTCTGTGAGGCATTGATTTGAGGAGGTGCAGAGGAAGCCCGAGCAGCCAAAAGGTCATTGCTTTCTTTTGTTGATTCATCATTTTTACAGCCTGTAATATATAACGTGGTCCATAGGAATCATTAGGCATAGGAGCGGAGCTAGGTTATTCGGCCCATCGAGTCTGCTCCGCCATTCAGTCATGGCTGATCTATTTTTCCCTCTCAACCCCGTTACGCTGCTTTTTCCCCGTAACCTTTGACGCCCTTACTAATCAAGAACCTGTCAATCTCTGCTTTAAAGACATCCATTGACTTGGCCTCCACAACCCTCTGTGGCAATTAATTGCACAGATTCACCAACCTCTGGTTAAGGAATTTCCTCCACATCTTCATTCTAATGGCATATCCTTGTATTCTGAGGCTGTGCCCTCTGGTTCTACACTCTCCCATTACTGGAAACATCCTCTCCACATCCACTCTATCCAGGCCTTTCATTACTCAGTAGGTTTCTATGAGATCCCCCACTCAACCTTCTAAACGATTCTAAAACTTCAGATGCTGGACGTCTGAAATAAAAACAGAAACTGCTGGAAACACTCAGCAGGTCTGGCAGCATATGTGGAGAGAGAAACAGTTTTTGTTTAGTTCAGAAATATAGCACGGAAACAGGCCCTTCGGCCCACCGAGTCTGCGCGGACCAGTGATCTCCATACATTAGCACCATCGTACACACTAGGGACAATTTACAATCTTTACCGATGTCAATTAACCTGCAAACCTGTACGTGTTAGCAGTGTGAGCGCCCGGGGAAAACCCATGCGGTTTCATAAGAAAGTCCAGCTGATGGCAGGCAACTTTATTTTCCTGGCATTTTCCCTTCATTCTTTGGACAGGAAAGTTGGCGTGCAGGTACAGCAGGCAGTGAAGAAAGCTAATGTTGGCCTTCATAACAAGAGGATTTCAGTAAAGGAGTAAAGACCACATCTGGAGTATTGTGTACAGTTTTGGTCTCCTAATTTGAGGAAGGACATCCTTGTGATTGAGGCAATGCAGCGTAGGTTCACGAGATTGATCCCTGGGATGGTGGGACTGTCATATGAGGAAAGATTGAAAAGACTGGGCTTGTATTCACTGGAGTTTAGAAGGATGAGGGGGATCTTATAGAAACATATAACATTATAAAAGGACTGGACAAGCTAGATGCAGGAAAAATGTTCCCAATGTTGGGCGAGTCCAGAACCAGGGGCCACAGTCTTAGAATAAAGGGGAGGCCATTTAAGACTGAGGTGAGAAAAAACCTTTTTCACCCAGAGAGTTGTGAATCTGTGGAATTCCCTGCCACAGAGGGCAGTGGAGGTCAAATCACTGGATGGATTTAAGAGAGAGTTAGATAGAGCTCTAACGGCTAGTAGAATCAAGGGATATGGGGAGAAGGCAGGCACGGGTTATTGATTGGGGACAATCAGCCATGATCACAATGAATGGCGGTGCTGGATCGCAGGGCCGAATGGCCTCCTCCTGCACCTATTTTCTATGTTTCTCTGTTTCTATGTTCATTTTTTGTTTCTCAGTCAAGCTCGGTTGTTGCCCATGTCCCTAGCCATTCCTCCAATTCAGATTCAGAGAGATATTAGGCCTTGGGCTCAGCACAGATGAGGCCATTCCAGTCCCCAGTTGGCATCTTGCCTGAAGAGTGCAAGATGGATTCCAGTTTGAGAAGAAACTCCGCCTGATTTTTATTTTCTAAATTCACAAACTTTGAAGTCAATTGTGGTATTCTCCTTGACCTTTGATCCCATGAACCCTTCCTAACTGTGAATGTCACAGCAAGTCTGGTGCAGCACAATTGACCGCTAGTATTAGTGTTGATTTATGATAGAATCAAATAGTCATTCAGCACTGATCGGGGCCTACAGCCCAACACATACATGCCAACAAGGATGCCTCTTCCAGGCTAGTCCCATTTGCACACACCTGGCCCAATCCCTCTAAACCTCCTCAATCCATGTATCTGTCCAAATGTCTTTCAAATGTCGCTATGTACTTTGTCCAACGACTTCCTCTGGCAACCCATTCCACAGACCCACCATCCATTGGGAAAAAGTTGCCCCTTGAGTTCCTATGAAATGTTTCCCCGCTCACCTTAAACTGATGGACACTAGTTCTCGATCCCCCGACCCTGGGATAAAGACTGTGCATTCTCTTCTCAATCCCCCTCATGATATTATACACCTTGATTAGATCACCGCTCAGCTTCCTGCACTCCAAGGAATAAGGTCCAAGCCTGCCCAACCTTTCAGACTGAGAAACAAACTTTCCATATCACCCGGTTCCATCCGGCACTCCAATACACCTGGACGATTTCCGACACTTCCCTACCATTCCTTGACCTCACCATCTCCATCGCAGGGGACAGACTCCTGACCGACATACATTATAAACCCACTGACTCACATGGCTATCTGGACTACACGTCTTCCCACCCTGCCCCCTGTAAAGACTCCATCCCTTACTCCCAATTCCTCCGCCTACGCCGCATCTGTTCCCAGGATGAGACATTTCATACCAGGGCATCGGAAATGTCCTCGTTCTTCAGGGAACGGGGATTCCCCTCCGCCACCATAGATGAGGCTCACACCAGGGTCTCATCCATACCCCGCAACACTGCTCTCTCTCCCCATCCCCGCACACGCAACAAGGGCAGAGAGCCTCTGGTCCTCACCTTTCACCCCACCAGCCGGCAAATACAACACATAATCCTCCGCCATTTCCGCCATCTCCAACGTGACCCCACCACTCGCCACATCTTCCCATCTCCCCCCATGTCTGCCTTCCGCAAAGACCGCTCCCTCCGCAACTCCCTCGTCAATTCTTCCCTTCCCTCCCGCACCACCCCCTCCCCGGGCACTTTCCGTTGCAACCGCAAGAAATGCAACACCTGTCCCTTCACCTCCCCCCTCAACTCCATTCAAGGTCCCAAGCAGTCGTTCCAGGTGCGACAAAGGTTCACCTGCATCTCCTCCAACCTCATCTACTGCATCCGCTGCTCTAGATGTCAGCTAATTTACATCGGTGAGACCAAGCGTAGGTTGGGCGACCGTTTCGCCGAACACCTCCGCTCAGTCCGCCTTAACCTACATGACCTCCCGGTGGCTCAGCACTTCAACTCCCCCTCCCATTCCCAATCCGACCTCTCTGTCCTGGGTCTCCTCCATTGCCAGAGTGAGCAACAGCGGAAATTGGAGGAACAGCACCTCATATTCCGTCTGGGGTCCTTGCGCCCTTATGGCATCAACATTGAATTCCCCCAATTTGGCTAGCCTGTGCTGTCCCCTCCCCTTCCTTCACCCTCTAGCTGTCTCCTCCCACCCTCCCATCCGCCCGCCCTCGGGCTCCTCCTCCTCCCTTTTTCCTTCTTTCTTTCCCCACCCCCCATCAGTCTGAAGAAGGGTTTCGGCCCGAAATGTCGCCTATTTCCTTCGCTCCATAGATGCTGCTGCACCCGCTGAGTTCCTCCAGCAATTTTGTATACTTTCCATATCACCCTCTGTCTCCTACCATGAGGTCAAATCTATGTCCAGATAGCTAACTCTCCCTGGATCCTTGAGAATCTTTCCTTCATCCTATCCAGCTTATCCACATCCTTCCTACAGCATTCCTAGTGTAATGTTACCAATGGCGGTGCTGGCTCGAAGGGCCAAATGGCCTACTCCTGCACCTATTGTCTATTGATCCATGGTTAGGAAGGAACTGCAGGTGCTGGTTTACACTGAAGATAGACACAAAATGCTGGAATAACTCAACGGGACAAGCAGCATTTTTGGATAGAAGGAATGGGTGCGTTCTGGGTCGAGACCCTTCTTCAGATCTGACATTCAGAGTCTTTCGACCCAAAACGTCACCCATTCCTTCTGTCCAGAGATGCTGCCTGTCCCGCTGAGTTACTCCAGCATTTTGTGGGTATCTTCAATGATCCATGGCTATTGAGTAACTTTCCAAAAAAAAACTGACAATTCAATTGATGAAATTTTACAAGAACCTACCTCATTGGATTTGTCTCTGGAACTGCAACACTACAATGCTGAAAGAAGTATATTCTGCACTCTAGTATTTTTCTCCTCCGTCTATCTGTTTACTTGTTTATGTTTGTTTGCATTAATGCATAATGATATCTGACTGAGTCCACACTGATCACCAATCACCCGTTCACACTAGTCTTACTTTAACCCATTTTCTCAACTGTTTTCTGCACATTAGGGATGATTTTAAAAGAGGCCAAATAACCTATAATTCTGCATATCTTTGAGATGTGGGAGGAAACAGGAGCACCCAGGATAAATACACGGGGTCACAGGAAGAAGGAGCAAACAACACACAGACAGCGCCCAAGGTCGGGATCGAACCTGGGTCTCTGGCCTTGTGAGGCAGCGGGTCTTCCAGCTGTGCTGCTGTGCCTGCCTGTGGATAGCACACAAACAAAAGCTTTTCACTGTATCTTAGTACTCGTGACAATAATAAACCAACACCAACAGAAGAATCCTCTTGCATATTCTATCCCATTGTTTCATCTGTAACTCAGTACATCCAAATATGCAACTCCAAACTTTTCCTTCCACTGTAAAGTGCCCTTCTGTGTCTGCATGGGTTCGAAGTGGAGCAGAAATTGACCGAAAAGTTTTCAAACAGAGGGAAGATTGCTACCAAACTGTGCCGCACTAACACAGAAGACACAGCTTGAGTCTACCACTCTGTGACATTTAATCAATGACTTGAATGCAGAATATACTAGGCCTACATTGACAGCCTCTGCTGGTCTGAAGTTAAGAATATCAGAAATAACCCCAACCAGCACCAAAACCACAGCACACGTGTTTGTGCAAGGAGAATGTTTCTGTTTCCTCGATTCTTTATCTCTTTTTCTTGGAGGTTCCTCCCTTGCCGGAGTGAGAGTGGTGTGGAATGAAGTCATTGAGTTTGCCCTGGGCAGAAGCTGCAGCATCCGAGAAGCAAAAGGTCATTGCGGCGATTGAGTTGGAGAGTGGCGTTCCCAGCAGGAGGGCAACAGAGTCAAGAATAACAGAAACCAAGTAACAAAGTCGGTCTGAAGCAAAGATCGATCGCATGTGTGAAGACGTAAAAGAACCAACATCAGACAGGGCAGAAACATTTGAGCTCAGAGACGGTAAAAGAAACGCAAAGGCACAAAGATTGATCACTAAATGCCAGAAAGAGTAAGATCAGACGGAAATGAAATGGATTGCACTTTTGTTTTGTTCATCCTATATTACCTTGTAGCTTACTCGGGGACGACAGATGGCACAATGGGCTAAGTGTTCGGCTGGCAACCGGAAGGTAGCCGGTTCGAATCCCGCTTGGAGTGCATACTGTCGTTGTGTCCTTGGGCAAGACACTTCACCCACCTTTGCCTGTGTGAGAATGTGTGTGAGTGATTGGTGGTGGTCGGAGGGGCCGTAGGCGCAGATTGGCAGCCACGCTTCCGTCAGTCTGCCCTAGGGCAGCTGTGGCTACAGAAGTAACTTACCACCACCGAGTGTGACTGAGGAGTGAATGAATAATGCGATGTAAAGCGCCTTGAGTATTAGAAAGGCGCTATATAAATCCCATCCATTATTATTATTATTACTTCCCACTCGGTATTTAGTATGTTGAGATTTTGGGATTGTTCCTCAAGTGTTAGTGGATATAATTCCTCGATGCACCTTTAATACACTTTTAGTTTAGATACAGGGCGAAAAACACTTCGACCCACCGCACTGACCACACACTATCCTAGACACACTCGGGACAATTTACACATACACCAAGCCAATTAACCTACATACCTGTACGTCTTTTGAAATGTGAGACGAAACCGAAGATCTCGGAGAAAACCCACGTGGTCACGGGGAGAACGTGCAAACTCCATACAGACAGCACCCGTTGTTGGGATCGAACCTGGGTCTCCAGCGCTGTAAGGCAGCAACATTACTGCTGCGCCACTGTGGCCACCCTTGTCACTCTTATCACTTGACACTCTGTAAGTTCCTACCACAACTAAAACATTTCTGACATTTGTACAAATGTCACCTTTCACACAGCTCAAACTATATTGCTGAATACATGCCGTGCCTTGTATACGAACTGCAGAACCAGCTCCCAACTACTATTAAATTCAAAAGGCTGACGTGAATACAGAACTTTTCTCTCTCTCTCCACTGTTCGTAATTGTTTTTAATGTACATGTGTTATGTGCTTTTGGTGCCATTTCGTCACCGTACTGTGGAGGTTTGGTTATCATACTGAGTGATTTAATGTATTTTCTTCCAAAATCGACTTATGTATGTGTTAACATGGGACCAGTTTGTAAGAAGGAACTGCTGGTTTACACGAAAGATAGACACAAAATGCTGGAGTAACTCAACGGATCAGCCAGCATCTCTGGAGAATAGCAATAGAAACATAGAAACATAGAAAATAGGTGCAGGAGTAGGCCATTCGGCCCTTCGAGCCTGCCATTCGATATGATCATGGCTGATCATCCAACTCAGTATCCCATCCCTGCCTTCTCTCCTTTAGCCACAAGGGCCACATCTAACTCCCTCTTAAATATAGCCAATGAACTGGCCTCAACTACCTTCCGTGGCAGAGAATTCCACAGATTCACCACTCCCAATCGGTAATGATTCAGGTCGAAACCCTCCTTCAGGTCCGAGGAACATCACCTACATGACCTTTTCTCCAGAGATGCTGCATGACCCTCTGAGTTACTCCAGCATTTTGTATATAACAATTGGACCAGGTTGTAAACCCAGGACAGCTGGTCAACACAAGTAGATAGAGTGGTAAAGAAAGTGCATGATATGTTTAGTTTATTATTGTCATGTGTACCGAGGAACAGTGAAGAGCATTTTGTTGCATGCTGTCCAGCCAGCAAAAAGACTATACATGGTTACAATCATGCTGTCCACAGTGTACAGATACTGGATAAAGGATATTAAGTTTAGTGCCAGATAAGGTCCAGCCCTCCCTGTTCACCATCTACACCTCGGACTTCAGATATAACTCGGACTCCTGCCACTTGCAGAAGTTTTCTGATGACTCTGCAATTGTGGGCTGCATCAGCGAGGGGAGGGAAGCTGAATACAGAGGTGTAGTCAACAACGTTGTTGATTGATGTGGGCTGAATCACCTGCAGCTCAACACCGACAAGACTTAGTGGTGGACTTTAAGAAGAGAGGAACACTCCTGTCCTCTGTCTCCATCAATGGTGTGGATGTGCAGTTTACCAGGAAGGACTAGTACCTTGGAGTTTACCTGGACAGTAAACAGGACTGGTCCAGGAATGCTGAGGCCCTGTACAAGAAGGGACAGAGCCGGCTGGACTTTTTTGAGAACTTCAACATCTGCAGTAAGATGCTGCAGATGTTCTACCAATCGGTGGCAGCCAGCGCCATCTTCTTTACTGCCATGTGCTGGGGCAGCAGGGCGAAGGCCGTGGATGCCAACAGGGTTAACAAACTCATCAGGGAGGCTGGCTCCATCCTGGGGTGGAATTGGATTCAAGGGAGGTGGTCTTGGATGGGAGGATGCTCCTCAAACTGCGGAGCATCTTGGACCATACAGCTCACCCCCCCTCCATGACACACTGGTCAACCTGAGGAGCACCTTCAGTAACAGACTGGTTTCACCAAGAAGCAGTACAGAACGCCACAGGAGATCCTTCTTCCCTGTGGCTATCAAACTGTACAACTCCTTCCCCTTCTGTCGTGGGGTAGACTGACCACCCACCCCCTTCCCAAATCTTTGCACATCCCTAATTCTTCCCACTCCTTGCTTTAATTTCATATTTCATGTATCCTGTGTTTTATTACTGTTGGCAGATTAATTTCCCTCCTGGGATAAATAAAGTTCTAATGTATCATATCGCATCGTAAAGTCCAATTAAAGATAATTCGAAGGTCTCCAATGAGGTAGACCACTCTCTAGTTTGTGATCGGACGGTTCAGTTGCCCGATACCAGCTGGGAACTGTTGCCATTCACTGACTTCATTCTCCGTCACTCCGGCAAGAAATCTCAAGAGAGAGAGAGAGATAAAGAATGGAGGAGAATCATCATCATCATTGTTGAGGCCAGTTCATTGGCTATATTTAAGAGGGAGTTAGATGTGGCCCTTGTGGCTAAAGGGATCATGGGGTATGGAGAGAAGGCAGGTACAGGATACTGAGTTGGATGATCAGCCATGATCATATTGAATGCAGGCTTGAAGGACCGAATGGCCTACTCTTGCACCTATTTTCTATGTTTCTATGTTTCTATCATTGAGAACATTAACGGGCACGGTGCCTTACAATACTACGTACGTACGGCAGTGATCGCAACTTCTACTGGAGGAGAAAGAAAATATTTCCTTACACAAATGTTTGTCTTCCTTGGTCGGGGTATTGAGAATAAGTGTCAGCAAGTCACAATACAACTCTATAAGACTTGGGTTAGGCCGCATTTGGAGTATTGCATGCAGTTTTGGCCGCTCCATCGCAGAGAGAACGCGGAGGTTTTAGAGGGGTGGGTGCAGAAAGTGTTTACCCGAAAGCTGCTTGGATGAGATGATATTAGCGACAAGGAGAGGTTGGACAAATTTGGATTGTTTTTTCTGGAGCGTCAGTGGCTGAAGGGAGACCTGAGAGATGTACACGGATTATGAGAGGCACAGATAGGATAGGCAGTCTGAGCCCTTTTGCCAAGGTGGATATGGTAAAGACTAGAGGGCATAGTTTCAAGATTAGAGGGACAAAGTTTAAAGGAGATGTGTGTGGCAAGTTTATAATACCTTTGATCAGTGCCTTGAAGGTGTTGCCAGACATGATGATGATGGCAGATACAATAGAGGGTTATCGATAGGCACACGGATATGCAGAGAATGGAGGGAATGGGATCAGGTACTGTTGGAGGTGATTACTTCATTATGTTCCATTGGTTATTATTAGTTGGTATAATATTCAGCACGGAAATTGTGGGCCGAAGGGCCTGGTCCTGTGCTGTGCGGTTCTATGTTGTACAAATATTTGTTCGAACAGACAGAACTAGATTCCTCTCTCTTTCCTCTTTTCATATTTTTTCTTTTTTAACAGTCTAATGTGCTTTTGATGCCATTCATTACAGTGGCTGTAGTGGTGTGGTTACCATGCTGATGAATTGTTGTGTATTTTCTAACTTACAGACAAGATCAACGCATGGTTGTCTGTAAAACGGAACCAATTCGTAACCAGGGGAAGGTCGGTGTCAACTTTCAGATGAGGAAAAATTGCCATTGGAGAAGACCATTCTAATTTACCTGAGTCTGTGTCAATCTAGGTGACCTAGATGTCGTCAAACTCGGCAGCACAGTGGCGCAGCGGTAGAGTTGCTGCCTTACAGTCCTTGCAGCACCGGAGACCCCGGTTTGATCCTGACCATGGGTGCTGTCTGTACGGAGTTGGTTCCTTCTCCCCGTGACCGCGTGGGTTTTCTCCGAGATCTTCGGTTTCCTCTCACACTCCAAAGACGTACAGGTTTGTAGGTTAATTGGCTTGGTATAAGTGTACATTGTTCCGAGTGTGGTGTAGGATAGTGTTAATGTGTGGTGGGTCGCTGGTCGGCGCAGACTCGGTGGGCAAAGGGCCTGTTTCTGTGCTGTATCTCTAAACTAAACTGAACCAAACTCCTTGTAATGAATCAGGCAGAAGAGGAAATGCCCATTGTTACCATTGAAATCTTTATTTTTTTTTAACCAAAGTGTCTAACCTCTTTAAAGTACTCTCCAATGTCCCTTCCTTCCAATAAACTCTCCCTTGTGGAAGACTTTACTGAGAACGCCACGGTAACATTAATAAGAGGGTATTTTAAATGATTCATGATAACAGCTGAGCACATTGTCAGTGTTTGGTGGGTGATCATCAAAGAATGGTAGAGACATTCTAATCCAGCTTCATAGCAAGTTAGAGAGCTTTAGAAATAGAAAATTAATTGAAGTACTGATCCAGGTAGCAGCGGTTATTGATTTAGTATATCTGCAAAACAATTGCACTCCTGTCTCAGATTCCTACTGAGTTTCTTTCTCTTCAAAGCAGATGGGGAGATTTCTGCTGAGTGGCATTATCCATATTTCCTTTACTAATGCTTGCATGCGATCCATACCCCCTCAATTCCCTGCATATCTATGTGCCTATCTAAATGCTTCTTAAAAGCCCACTATCATATCTGCCTCCACCACCAACCCTGACAGCACGTTCCAGGCACCCTCCACTCGCACAGTGTAAAAAACCTGTTCCGCGCATCACCTTCACTCTTTCCCCAGCATGATCTTAAAGCTATGCTCTCTAGCCTTTGACATTACCACCCAGGGAGAAAGGTTCTGGCTGTCTACCACGTCTATGTATCTCTAATTTTATGTACTTCTTTCAGATCTCTCCTCAACAGCCGATGCTCCAGAAAAAGGAATCCAAGGTTGTCCAACCTCTCCTTATAGGTGATGCCCTCTAATCCAGGCAGCATTTTGCAAGCATCTTCTGCACCCACTCCAAAGTCTCCACATCTTCCCTGTAATGGGGTGACCAGAACTGCACACAATATCCCAAATGCGGCCTAACCAAAGTTTCATAAAGTCTCTTCAACATGACCTCATGACCCTATTGTCAAAGCCCCAAATTATGAATCTTATAGGACCGAGATGAGAAAAACATTTTTCACACAGAGAGTGGTGAATCTGTGGAATTCTCTGCCACAGAAGGTAGTTGAGGCCAGTTCATTGGCTATATTTAAGAGGGAGTTAGATGTGGCCCTTGTGGCTTAAGGTATCAGGGGGAATGGAGAGAAGGCAGGTACAGGATGCTGAGTTGGATGATCAGTCATGATCATATTGAATGGCGGAGCAGGCTCGAAGGGCCGAATGGCCAACTCCTGTACCTATTTTCTATGTTTCTATGTTTCTATGAAGGCAAGCATAACGTTTGCCCTCTTTACCACTTTATGCACTTATGTTGCCATTTTCAAGGAGCTCTGAAATTGGACCCCAAGATCCCTCTGTGCGTTAATGCTGTTAAGGTTTTCTACATTAAATTTATACGATCCCTTAATATTCAACCTCCCAAGTTTTTCACACCTCATACTTGCTCTGATTAAACTCCACCTGCTATCTCTCCGCCCATTGCTGTAACTGATCTAATTTCAGTTTAGTTTAGTTTAGAGATCCAGGGCGGAAACAGGTCCCTCGGCCCACCGGGTCCGCACCGACCAGCGATCCCCGCACACCAACGCTATCCTACACACACTAGGGACAATTTTTTACAATTATACCAATCCAATTAACCTACAAACCCGTACGTCTTTGGAGCGTGGGTGGAAACCGAAGATCTCAGAGAAAACCCATACAGGTCACGGGGAGTATGTACAAACTCCATACAGACAGCGCCCGTAGTCAGGATCGAACCCGGGTGTCTGGTGCTATAAGATAGCAACTCTACCGCAATGCCACCATGCTGCCCTACATCCCCGTGCAGGTCTATATCCTACTGTATTGTTTGACAGCTTTCCTCACTATCCCCAACCCCACCACTTCTGGTATTGTGTTGTCTGCAGACATACTAAGCAATTCATCTACATTTATGTCCATTCATAGCACAAACAACAGAAATCCCTACGGAGCAGCATTGTCCACAAACCTCCGGCCAGAATAGTTACCATCCACCACAACCTTCTGTCATCTTTGGCTAAGCTAGTTCAAAGTGCAAACTACTAAGTCACTGTGAATCCCATGCATCTGGATCAGCTTACCACAGGCCACTTTATCAAATGCCTTCCTAAAATCCATGTAGACAACATACACTGCCTTCCCTCATCTCTGTTTCACCTCCTCAATTCACATCATCACCTCCTCAAAAATCTCAATCAAGTTAGTGAGAAATGGCTTGCCATGGATAAAGCCATGCTAAATGTCCCTGATGATCTAATTCTCTTCCAATTCCCAAAGAATCTTCTCTAATAACTTTAGCACCACCAACATTGGTACATCGCTCACTTGCAAATAACTTCCTGCATTATCTCTGCTTCTGTTCTTAAACATTAGTTAGCAGATTAAGCCTGATTAGGTGACGTTTCAGGTCGGGACCCATCTTCAGACTAGGATCACGACCTGAAATGTCAACTATCCTTGTTCTGCAGAGATGTTGCTTGACCCGCTGAGTTACTCCAGCACTTTCTGTCCTTCTGGGTAACCAGCCTCTGCAGTTCCTCGACACAAGTGGATACACTCTTGAAGCAATTCCTCTTACCTTACCTGCTCGAGTGAGATCATTGAAGATGTAGCAGTGCCGAACTCACTGTGGCATGGAGTCTGAAGAGGGGTTCCGACCCGAAATGTCACCCATCCTTTTTCTCCAGAGAGGCTACCTGACCCGCTGAGTTACTCCAGCACTTTATGTCCATTATTGAAGATGTAGCGTTCTGCTAGATGTGGTGGTTGAGTTGGTACATGTTTCTCTGACCTGCCCTGCCCCTCTGACAATGTGACTCTACCTGTTGCTCTGCAAAGTCTTCCCTGCCACCTCTCAATGTTATCTGGAGATTTCTTCCTTCTGGCTACAAAACCTTCCCTTTTGCTGACTCGATAAACTCTAGGATGTTGCAATGTTTAAGTTGCAACATGCCTTGAATCCTGTAGTTGCTTTCTCTCCATCTATGACATTTATTAAATTCAGGGCTCACTGCCACCATTAAGGCATGTCTAACCCCACAATCCATGGCCACTCTCGTCATCTTGGCGTTAATCAAGTCATTCAACATTCCTACTCAGTTTCGCCTGAGCAGAACGCTGGTTAGTGCATCAATCCAGCCATGAATTGTTCAAATTAGAATATTGATGGAGGAACCAAAGCATAGAAAGGTTTGCTTTATTGACAAGGTTCTTCAAATTATTATAGATAGAATCAGGGATTGGAAATTTGCCTTCTAGTGGTCAGGAGAGCAAGCCATCACTAATCGGAGTCGAAAAACCATTAGAAGCAATCAGAAGGAGTGCCAGAGCATATAAGGAATGCTTGGACGGAGAAGCCTATTTTTAAAGAAATTACCACGGTCAATGATCCAACACTTCGATATAATGAACCCTTTCCATTTTACATTGCTAAATTCAGAACTCTCTTGAATTTCTACAAGTGTACGATAGAGAAAATATTGACGTGGTTGCATCACGGCCTGAATCGGCAAATCAATTGCTCAGGAACGAAGGAGATTACAAAAGATGGTGGACACCAGCTGGTCCACCACGGGTGCTGACCTCCCCATCATCAAAGGGATCTAGAGGAAGTGCTCCCTCATAAAGGCAGCCAATATCATCAAAGACTCACACCACCCTGGCCACGCTCTCATTTCACTCCTACCATCGGGAAGAAGATACAGGAGTCTGAAAACCCTGACCACCTGGTTCAAGAACAACTTCTTTTCAACAACCATCGTTGAACACTACACAACACTAACTATACTATGAACAATGGACTTGGTTGCTCTAAGGACTTATTTTGCACCATTATTGGGGTTACTCATTTATTGAAATGTTGTTTATATTATCTATGTGTGTTGTATTTACAGGCATGTTATGTTGTTGCAAGTAAGAATTTCATTGTTCTGTTGTTGGTATATATGACAATTAAACATCTTGAGTCTCGGAATTAGAAGGATCGGGGATAAACCAATGGGAAAGTCTCGGAATTAGAAGGATCGGGGATATGTATGAAATGGGAAACTTACTATCATTCCAACAATTACAATTAAAATTTAAATTGAAAAACAACCAATATTTTAAATATCTTCAGATTTGCGATTTCGTGAAAAAATATATACAAGGATATCAAAAAGTAACTCCTGACTTATTGGAAGAGGCAATGAATATTGAAGCTGACTCACAAAAATTAATATCATATTTATATAATAGTATTCTAAATATAGACCTACCATCGACAGAGGTACTTAGAGAAGAGTGGGAACGGGAACTAATGATAAAAATTACGAAGGTTAAATGGGAAAAATACCTGATATATATTCACAAATGTTCAATTAATGTAAGACATAATTTAATTCAATTTAAAATTGTACATAGATTATATTACTCAAAAACAAGATTGAACAAATTTTATCCAAATATATCCGCCACTTGTGATAAATGTCTAGCCCAAAAGGCAACTATAACACACTCCTTAGTCTCCTGCATAAAACTTTATAGATTCTGGAATGATATTTTTGAAATATTTACAAAATTATTCAAGACAAGAATGGAACCTAATACTGAAATGATTATATTTGGCGTAATGGAAGATGGGAATAAATTGAACACATCTCAAAATCTATTCCTTAACTATGGTTTAATAATAGCAAAAAAATTAATTCTTAAATTTTGGAAAGGTACATCAATACCAACGCTTAAAATGTGGATTGCAAGTATGTTGGACACCGCTCATCTTGAGGAAATGCGATTCCTCCTAATGGATAAATCAGACCAATTCATAACGAGTTGGTCTCCATTCGTCGTTTTTTTGGAATCATATGGTGCAACACAATTGTAAAAAATAACTGTTTCAGGACTGGACGAGGGTTGGTCAAGACTATAAATAATGATCTCCTCTTTTTTCTTTTTTTTTCTTTTTTTCTCTTTATTCTCTCTCTCAACTTTTTTCATTTACTCGTTTTCTTTTTTCACACACTATATATTTCACATCTTTCTATCCTTTACTATCTAACTTCTTTTTCTTATTCTAATCTTTTTTCAGTGTAATAAAAAAAAAAAAAGAAGTTGTACATAAAATGTATTATGAAAATATATATTAGGCACTTTGGTGCCATATGACTGTACTTACTTCTAATAAAATAAAATATTAAAAAAAAAATAAAAAAAAAAAAAAACATCTTGAGTCTTGGCTTGAATCCAGGTTTAATAGAGTGAAATATGTCTTACACTGATGGAAATGTCTCTGGAAAGAGACAGCATGAACAGCCATGTTTGCCTCAAAAGTTAAAGGTGTAAGTGGACCCAGGGAAGCAACGCATGGGAGTGAGATCCACAAATTCATTTTCTGGCAATTTGTTCTTGGTATCTGTTTATTATTACCACATTATACAGTGGAAAGCATTTGTTCGCGTTCCATCAAATTAAATCAGATAATACTATACACAAGTACAATCGAGCCAGACGCAAGTACAACAGGTATTGCAAAAAGAAAAGTACCATAGCGCAGAATACAGTTATGCAGCACTGTAGCGTTACAGTTCCAGAGGAAAAAGTGCAATGTCCACAATCAGGTTGGTTGGAACATCGGGATTTTACCCTGGCTTATGGAGGGGTTTTCAGAAGTCTGATAACAGAGGGGAAGAATCCGTACCTGAGTCTGGTGGTACGTGGTTTCAAACTTTTGTATCTTCTGCCTGATGAGAGAGGGACGAAGAAGAAATAACTTAGGTGAAATTAGTCAAAGTTTAAAACAATCTCAAATATTTCATGGCTGATTTCCACTTTTCAGAATCCTGTTAGGAACAATTTACACATACACAAGCCAATTAACCTATATACCTGTACGTCTTTGGAGTGTTGGAAGAAACCGAAGATCCCGACAAAAACCTGCACAGTCATGGGAAGAACGTACAAACTCTGTACAGACAGCACCCATAGTCGGGATCGAACCCAGGCCTCCGAAGCTGCAAGTGGTAAAAGGCAGCAACTCTACCGTGCGTCACCTTGCCGCCCTACATTTTATAAATAAGAAAGGACGACTCTGTAACACATTTGCAAATCATCTCAATAGATTATTGCTGAAACTGTGTGGAGAAAACTCTACCGCTGTGCCACTGTGCCGCCCAAATCTCCTCTCCCCGCACATGATCCATATCCCTACATTGCCTGATTGTCTACGTGCCTATCCCATAGTCTCTTAAATGCCACTTTCATCTCCGCAATGCATTCTAAAGCACCAACTTGCCTCACATGTTTAAACTTTTCCCATCTCACCTTAAAGCTATGCCCTCTAGTCTTTGACAGAGTTCAGTCAGAAGGTCTATGGTTTCTTGGGACAGTTCCGCTTGTGGAAACCAGGGGAAAGGCGGGAGGAACTGTGAGGCTGGAGGATGCAGTGAGACCTCCAACAACAAGACGGGGCCAATGGAAACGGGAAGTATATTCCAGCGTTTGATGATACTCTGGAGATATGAGGAAATGCTGGAGTGTTGGTACTTAGCAACAAACAGCTATCTAGCAATCTATTTATCTTGTTATCCATCTAGCAATCTATCTACCTTGCCGGCTATCTATCACGTACTCATTAGGGTAAAGATAAATGAACATTGTGTCAGGCAATAGGGCTAAAATTGGACCATTCTGGCCTGGTCAAATAGACTCCATGCTAATCAGGAACACATTTTGGGATCATATAGATTACACATGCCATATATTTTACACATATGTGTAACATATACGGACATGTCATTACCTACAGACTGGTTAACTCCCCGGATAGATAGCAGCGTCAGGCAGTGCAAATGCTGACTATATTAGAAAGCTGTCAGTGCACGTTGTTGAGTTCACCTCTCCCCGTCGCAATAGGCACTTGAGTGGCAGGGCATCTATCTCGCTCCTCAGAGCGATGGGGGTTTCTTTCTCTTCAATCTATGGGGATCAATGCAAAATTAATTAGAATAATCAACTGAGGTGCTCAGGGAAGATCATGCACACATAGTTTTAGGTGACTAATTGGTCCGCCCCAGCGAAGACAGCTCCGGCATCCGAAGCTTCACCCTTTGCCGAATTGACTCAAAAAAATAAAAGCCAGTTGCTGTGATTTCTCAGCATTTTGCAAATGTCTCCTCTCCTGTGACAAAGCATAAATACAAAGGACACCCGATCAGCTCGGTACAAGTCAGTCACAGACACAATTCTCCCACATGTTAAGAACTTCCACTTTGGGGACTGAGCTGGGTTGAGACCAATTTTGTCGGGCACCGCTCTTTAATTTTTATTGATTGTTCCCCATGTTTTGCATTAAAGGAACATTTGGGGATTTGCATTTTTCAGCTATTTCAGATTGCACATCAGTCAGCAGTGTCAGTGGGAATTAGCAGGGTTCATTATTTAAAACATGCTCCATGCTGGGCTGCGGATTTACCTCCAAATCCATGCCTTAGTTTTTACTTTTTTTAAAAAAACTTATTAAATGTGTGCTTGTAAATCTGAGATGACACAGGCATCACATATGGCCGTCACCATGGCGTGTTGAGTTTATAATGTTTCCCAGTGCATGTATTGGGTGCAATCGCTTTGGAGAGTCATGATCAATATGTAGTGCAATACAGTATGACCGTTTTACCAATATCAATTGACATTACGCAGTCTTTGTTCATTCTTTCTGATCAAAAGCAGCAAGCAATAAATATGGAATGCAAACTTATGCAGGGTACATATTTGGATTTGCAATCTGGGGAAAGGAGAACCTTCAGATGAAGTGCAGAGATGTGTATTAAGCACACACATACATGTATGATAACACACACGTCAGCAAACACACATACACACACTAATGCACATGCACAAACCTATGTACACACATGGATACACATACACACATATTTATGTGAATACACACATGCTCACACACACATAAATAAACACACTAACATACATACACACACACACCCACACACACACCCACACACACACCCACACACACACATACTCGCACACGCACAAATGTGTGTCAACCCACATGCTCACACACACACAAACATACTCAAACACACACACACACAAATGAGCATGCGCAAACACACGTGCAGATGTTTTGGGATATTTAGAGATTTAATTACCTGTCGTTTTGATCAGGACCACCTGAAATCACGGTTGCCACCAGGACTGACACTGGGGCCAACCAAATCACATTTATTGCTTTTGTATTTCATATAATATTATCCACTCTCCACTCTGCATGTATATGTGATTTTCCTTTCACCAGGAGACCAAAAACAGGTTTTTGTTTTTCAGTCAGAGCAGAATCGCATGCTTCACTGCTCAGCTCAATTAACTCCAGAGCTGCACATCCACTTGTGTTGTGTACTTGCTAAATGCTTGCTGTGGTGAAGTAGAAGAAACAGTTAATCAATCTGAAGCCTACAGCCCAATCCTGTTCTTTGCATATTTTGTCTTCTAGCTGAGTTTATGCTGGTTTAGTTTAGTTTAGTTTAGTTTAGTTACAGCGCGGAAACAAGCCCTTTGGTCCACCGAGCCCATGCCGACCAGCGATCCCCGCACATGAACACTATCCTACACACAATCGGGACAATTTACATTTTATACCATGCCAATTAACCGAAATACCTGTGTGTCTTTGGAGTGCGGGAGGAAACCGCAGATCTCTGAGAAAATCCACACAGGTCACGGTGAGAACGTGTAAACTCGGTACAGACAGCACCCGTAGTCAGGATCAAACCTGGGACCCGGGTCTCTGGCACTGGAAACAGGCCCTTCAGCCCAACTTGCCCATACCAACCCACAAGTTCCATCTACACTAGTCTCACCTGCCTGGGTTTAGCCCATATCCCTCTAAACCTGTCCTATTCAAGTACCTGACTAAATCTGTATTAAACATTGTGATCGTACCTGCGTCAACTCCTTCCTCCGGAAACTCATTCCATAGACCTGCCACCCAATTGTGTGAAAAAGTTACCCCCCATTAAATCTTTTCCCCCTCACCTTAAACCTATGTCCTCTGGATATGTGTTTGTATTGCTCCAGTATAACAGGCTCACGCCAGGGTTGATTGCTTTAGTCAAAACAGGTGAAGGTTGCAATCTTCCACCCCGTTCCTAGTGTGTGTGTAGGATAGTGTTAATGTGTGGGAATCACTGGTAGGTGTGGACTAGGTGGGCCGAAGGGCCTGTTTCTGCACTGTATCTCTAAACTAAACTAAACTAAACTAAACTAAACTAAACTAGTGCCCATGTAAGGTGAAGATAGTAAGATACAGTTATGATTTTGATGTAAATGTGGACAGGTTGGTTAGTAAGTTTACCGATGACACCAAGATTGCTGGGAACACGGACTATAAGGCAGGCTATCCATGTATGTAGATCAGCTACAGATATGGGCAGAGAAATGGCAGATGGAGTTTAATCTGAGCAAGCGTCGGGTGCTACACTTTGGGAGGCCACATAGAAGATATACAATTAATGGTAAGATCTTTAACAGCATTGATGCCCAGAGGGATGTTAGGGTCTAAGTCCATATCTCCAACACAAGTACAACACAGTGGTAAAGAAGGTGTGGATAATTAACTTACTATATTAAGGGAGTATTTATGGTATCAGAAAATCAAAATCAAACATCAGTAGATATTCTCATCTCTAACCCGTGCAGAGTTTGCACCTTCTCCCTGTGACGCGTGGGTTTTCTCCGTCCCGGCACATGATCCATATCCCTACACTGCCTGATTGTCAACGTGCCTATCCCATTGTCTCTTAAATGCCACTGTCATCTCTGCAATGCATTCCAAAGCACCAACGTGCCTCACATGTTTAAACTTTTCCCATCTCACCTTAAAGCTATGCCCTCTAGTCTTTGACAGAGTTCAGTCCGAAGGTCTATGGTTTCTTGGGACAGTTCCGCTTGTGGAAACCAGGGGAAAGGTGGGAGGGCTCCATTCCTCCCACATTCCGAAGACGTGCAGGCTTTTAGGTTGATTGGCTTCTGTAAATTCCCCTTGGTGTGTAGGATAGCGCTGGTGTACGAGCGACCAATGGTCGGTGTGGACTCGATGGGCCGATTGGCCTGTTTCCATGCTGTATCTCTAAACTGAACGAAACTAATGCCCTCATATCTAGTGTAATAACAAGGAAGCGTAGATCTGGTTTATATCACAAAACAAATACAAAATGTGGGAGTAACTCAGCGGGTCAGGCAGCATCTTTGGAGAACACGGATAGGTGACGTTTCGGGTCGGGACATTTCTTCAGCCAAGCCTCTAATCCAGGCAGCATTCTTTTAAACATCATGTGGAGTATGATGGAAGGGTAAAGCCTTGTTCATATTACTGCTGCAATCAGTGGGGGTTTTATTAGTAAATATTTCTGCAGAAATAAGTTACTAGAGTTGCATTTTAAAGTGTAGTTCCGACCTCATCTTTATTTGTTGATTGGGTTTTTCTTGCAGTGGAGTTCTTTGCCTGGGGCTAGTTTAAATGGCTGGTACCAATATGGCATATATCAATGGGAAGACCCATTCTGTGTACACATCAGGCTGGCGATTTAATCAGTCCCATCACATAAGCCGGAGAAATGTTCTTAGGCAGAAATATAGTTGTAAGCCCTGGTCGATCATATTTTGATCCACGATGAATATGATCCCAATGGTTCCCTGGTATACTTGGGCTTTGCCAGCAGCTTAAAGCACAGCTATCCCAAACTATCATATGGACAGGAGACTGGCATTTGGGAGTTCTCACCTGTCTAATGGGCAGAAAAGCTAAATGTAATGACCAGGGGCAGATATTATGCAGCATTAAATTCAGACATCTTTCTTGCAGACAAGCTGAAGATTGCACATAATTGTTACAGAATATCCGTGATGTGAAAATTAATGGTAATTCTTCAGGATAACATTGAAAAGACATTTGGACAGGTACATGGATAGGAAAGGTTTAGCTGGATGTAGGCCAAACATGGGAAGGTTGGGCCGAAGGGCCTGTTTCCCTGTTCTATAGGATATGACATGATATGATACGATAAAACTTTATTCATCCCCGGAGGGAAAATGGTCAGCCAACAGTCACAACGCACAACAAGGTACACAAAAACTTGAAATTAAAAGTGGAAACAACAAGAAAAGGACAAGCGACTGTTGGCTGCGCCTTCATGTAAGAAATGTACAAACAAACAAACAAACAAACACAGACTTATCTCCTGGGCAGAGGATTCTAAAACTAGAGTGCCCCCTCCCCCACACTGGGACCCCCTTTGTTTTCCCACCATCCCTCATGGCGGTCCCCCCACGCCGGGTCCTCCATTGTCTTCTCCGCCCTCCCCCCTCACGTTCCACCGCCACCGAGGTTCCCGTTGCTGCCGAGGCTTCCGCTGCCGCCGCCGAGGCTCCTTCGATCCAGGCAGGCCTCGCCGCCCGGCTTCTCCGTAGTCCCCTGGAGGCCTGTGGGGGGAGCCGGGCGCGTTCCGATCGTCAGCACCGTGGTTGTTCGGCGGGTGGATCAGGCCCGAGCGGCTCCCCGGGGCTCCCCTATGACTCTATGTTTGCAGCAACAAGCCCGAGCTTTAGCGATTAACAATTTGCTGGGTTGCCGTGCTTTAATTTCTGTATCAAATGGTTGTAAGAATGTAGGACATAGGAGCAGAAGGAAGGCCATTCGTCCCTTCAAGCCTGCTGCACAATTCCTGAAGGTCAAGACTCGTCTTCCAGATGAATGCATTGCCAATACCTGACTCCCTTCATATCCAGAAATCTGTCGATTGCAGGATGAGTAAACTCAGTGACTGAGCCATCCACTGCCCTCCAAGGTAAACAAACCACTCTCTGTTCTCAATGTGGCCTCCTGTACATCGGCGAGACCAAGCGTGGATTCGGCTGAACACATCACTGAACACTTGTGCTTGGTCTGCCAATACCTAGTGGATCTCCAGTTGTTAACCATTTCAACTTCTCTTTCCATTCCAATACTGATCTTGTGTGTAGGAAGGAACTGCAGATGCTGGTTTAAACCGAAGATAGACAGAAAAAGCTGGAGTAACTCAGTGGGACAGGCAATATTTCTGGAGAGAAGGAATGGGTGGCGTTTTGGGTTGAGGCCCTTCTTCTACCCTGACTATCGGCCCATACTGACCTTTCTGTCCTGAGCCTCCTCCATTGCCGGCGTGAGGCCACACTCAAGCTGGAGGAACCACACCTCATATTCCGCTCACAACCTGACGGTATAAACAAGAATTTGTAGAGAGTTGTGAACGAAGCCCAGTCCGTTGCACCAAACCAGCCTCCCTCCCATCGACTCCATCAACATTTATACTGCTTCGTAAAAACAGCCAACATAATCAGGAACCATTTTAACTCGGTGCTGCCTGAGAGTTTGTACGTTCCACCTGTGACCGTAGGGTTTCCTTTAGATGCTTCAGCTTGGTCCCACGTCCAAAAGACATGTGGGTTTGCAGGTTAATTGCCCCTAGAGTGTAGGGAGTGTATTACTCTTGTGTACGGTTGATCGATGGTCGTTGTAGACTCAGTGGGCTGAAGAGCGTGTTACCTACTGGTCCCATGCCCCATCTTGCCCACCACACTCTCGGTAGAAAAAGTTGCTCTTCAGGTTCCTATTAAATCTTTCCCCCCTCACCTGAAACCAATGTCTCCTGCTTCTTGATTCCTCTGTTCTGGGTAAAAGACTGTGCATTTACCCTACCTTTTCCTCTCCATGATCTTATACACCTCTATAAGATCACCACTCAGCTTCCCGCACTCAAAGGAATAAAGTCCATGCTTGCCCAAGCACTCCCTATAGCTCAGGTCCTCAACATCGTTGTAAAACAGGTCTCGTTATCACTATCGGTTGGAGTGCAGCAGAACAGATACACTGCAAGGCAAATGGGGTGCCACAGTTGGAAACCAGACCACTTTAGCAGCTGAAGAGAATTCCCTTGCTTTTGCACTGAATAGTTCCACAAAGTTGTCTACCTCTGCAGGCCATGCAGAACTCTCCAAGAGCTACAGTGCAATTTCTGGCAAGGCTTTGTACTCAAGTCTCTGGAGTGAGAACAGAAGCAATGATCTTCCGTCCCGATGTTACTTCCACCATTCCCGGCAGCACGTTCCACGTACTCACCACCCTCTATGTAAAAACTCCTTTGCCCCTCTCACCTAAAAGTGCTTTGAGCACTGCAAGTCTTTGAACACTGTAATTTAATAGTGAGAGGGTAGAAACGGTGTATACCAAGCCATTTAATATTGAAGGAAAGCGTAGGTTCAGTCGAGCGTGCAGACTTGAAACTTGCACGTATTTTTATGTGTCTTTTACGCGTTTACTCTTTGCACTCTTACTTAAATGTATAATATAAATGATCACGGAAGAAAAGTCAATAACTTGAAGCATTTACTTCCTGTGTAGCCTGAAGTGACGGTCATGGTTAATTAATAGATGTGACCTGAACTTTTGGAGTTGATTGTTAAGAGAGTAATTGAATTATTAATAGGTTCTAGTAATGCTGACATGATACCCCTTGCCCTTCAACACCGAGCCCATGTGATCTTCTCGGGAACGTTTTGCCAGTCATACGGCAAGTTAGAGGATATCTGCCAGAGGAGGGGATGGAATGAGATAGAATCACTATGTTTAATGGACATAGTAATTCAATGGGCAAGAGCTTGAAGAATATGGGTGTGACGTGGGCAAGTAGGTTTAGTGTAGATGGGCTAAGTGGTCAGCATGGGCACAGTGGGCTGAAAGGTATGTGTCTGTGCTGCACGACTCCATGACTCTATACCCTATAACATTGTCAGTGGAGTCTGGTGTGTCGATCGATCACCCCTTTGCACTATTTCTCCCCCACTTCCTGCACACTGGGGGAAATTTACAGAGGCCAATTAGCCTACAAACCCCCACGCCTTTGGGATGTGGGAGAAAACCGGAGCACCCGGAGCAAACCCATGCGGTGAAAGGGAGAGCGGGCCAACTCCGCACAGACAGCACCCGAGAGCAGGATCGAACCTGCGTCTCTGGCATTGTGAGATAGCAGCTCTACCAGCTGTGCCATTGAACAGGGCCAGATATAGAGTCATAGATTCATCGAGACATAGACCCTCACAGCACAGAAATATGCCCTCTGTCCAACTTGCCCATGCAACTTGACCAGAATTAAGAACAGTTTTTATCATCATGTCATCAGGCTTCTGAACTCATAAACACATCATAGATGTTGATTATTTCATTTATTATTGTCTTTTACCTACCAATGTCACTTTTATCTTATCTTTTTTTTACCTTAATTTTATACTTGTAATATCATTGTTGAGGTGTCAAACACATTTCATTGTACCGTTTACCCTATGTTAACCTACAAATGACAAATAAAACTGAACTGAACTGAACTGACCAAGATGCCCCAATTCTAGTCCCATCTGCCTTTTTTTGGCCCGCATCTTTCTAAATCTGTGCATGTCCAAATGTCTTTCAATATTTATAGGGGCTATTGCAGGATGTTTAGGATTGTTTAGAATTTTCATTCCTATCTGGAGAAATTATTAATTATTAATTTATTTATATTGCACAAAAACATTGTGATTACTGTTTTGAAAGTCACAGAGAATAACTTCTAAGCAGTAATCTTAACGAATAATTGATCCATAAAATGGCTCCTGCTATTTTCGGCAGGCACGGCGGCGCTGTAGTAGAGTTGCTGCCTTGCAGCGCTTTCAGCACCGGAGACCCGGGTTCGATCCCCACTACGGGTGCTGTCTGTAAGTTCTCCCCATGACATTGTTTGGTTCGAGATCTTCGGTTTCCTCCCACACTCCAAAGACATACCGGTTTGGAGGTTAATTACATAGAAACAAAGAAAATAGGTGCAGGAGTAGGCCATTCGGCCCTTCGAGCCTGCACTGCCATTCAATATGATCATGGCTGATCATCCAACTCAGTATCCTGTACCTGCCTTCTCTCCATACCCCCTGATCCCTTTAGCCACAAGAGCCACATCAATTGGCTTGGTATAAAATGTAAAATTGTCCATAGTCTGTGGGCCGAAGGGCCTGTTTCCACGATGTATCTGTAAACTAAACTAAACTGAACAATCCCCCTTGTGTAGGAAAGAACTGCAGATGCCAGTTTAAATCAAAGATAAATACAAAATGCTGGAGTAACTCAGTAGGACAGGCAGCATCTCTGGAGAGAAGGAATAGGGTGACATTTGGGGTTGAGACCCTTCTTCTGACCCGAAACGTCACCCATTCCTTCTCTCCAGAGATGCTGCCTGTCCCGCTGAGTTACTCCAGCATTTTGTGCTGGTGGCGTTAATAGGAACTTGGCCCTGGGGCAGGATTTTCAACTGCAAGTGGTACATGATAAAAGGAAACGTTTCTTGGCATCTAATTTAACACCAGCAAAAAGAAACTTAATTGATGAAGTGATGACAAAGCAAAACTAATTTATTGGCTTACAAAGGATCAGTGCATTTGTGCTCAGGGTTATTTTTTTAAACATTGGCACTTCCCTTGATAATACTTTGTGTTTGAATTTTACAACCCAATCCCGTTCTCCTTCTAAATGCATGAATGGGAAATGGCAGTGGGTTTGTAGGTATAAAAGTATTGGTATTGGTCTATTATTGTCACGTGTACTGAGAAACAGTGAAATGCTTTTGTTTACGTCCTATCCTGTTAAATCAGATAACGCTCTACATGAAGTGAGACACAAAAAGCTGGAGTAACTCGGCGGGTCAGACAGCATCTCTGGAGAAAAGGAATAGGTGACATTTCGGGTCGAGACCCTTCTTCAGACCTAGAGTCAGGGGAAAGGAAAACGAGAGATATAGACGGTGATGTAGAGAGGTATACAGTAGAACAAATGAATTAATACTATATGTGAATACTCGAGCCAAACACAAGTACAGCTAGAGTGAAGAAAACAATACCAGGGTACAGAATATAGTTTCTCAGCATTGTAACATTGCAGAATATATCCAATGCTGCAAAGAGATAGATTCAGTTTAGTTCAGTTAGGTTTAGTTTATTATTGTCATGTGTACTACGATCATGAGTCATAAGAGCAGAAGTAGGCCATTCGGCCCATTGAGTCTGCTCTGGTACTGTAGTGAGGTACAGTGAAAAGCTGTCAGTTCAGGAGTGAACATGTAAAGCCAGAGGGAGGGATATGGGTGGAATTTAGGCTTGCACTATTATGATATAGTTATCTGCAAAACTGACAACTTATTGTATTATCGTTTACAGTATGTTTACTTGTGGTGTTGTTACATTAATGTCTATGTTAACTTTTATGTAGTTGTTTGTCTTGTTGCCTTGTTTTCAGTATGGCTGTATGGTAAACCGAATTACACTGTGCCTTAACTGGTACATGTGACAATAAACTGACTGTTGAACCTTTGACCTTTGAACCCTTTAATATGCCAGTAAAGCTGCAGCAAGTAAGAGGGGTCTCGACCCGAAACGTCGCCCATTCCGTCCCTCCAGAGATGCTGCCTCATCCGCTCGTTACTCCAGCATTTTGTGTCTACCTTTGCAGCAAGCAAGAATTGCATTGTTCAAGTCCTGGTGCATGTCCAAATTAAACATTCTTTACTTAACTCTTGAGGTAATAAACTGCAGTTCTGTTGGAACGGGGAGGAGTGAACAATGATCCAAATATAGGCTCTTAAATTTGAGTTAAGATAGTGAACCGTGCGAATCTCCACAAAGGTGATGCAGGCAGTGAAAATGCTGAAGGACACCTATTGTTTGCATCATGTAAACTGGGTCACACATTACGGAATCACGCCCTTCGACCCAACATGTCCATACCAACCAAGGTGGCCATCTAAGCTAGTCTAATTTGCTTGCATTTGACCTATATCCGTTTAAACCTTTCCTTGTGCTGGTCTAACTGACATCTAACTTTCTACGAAATAAACATCTTTGTATTATTCTCACAACTTCATTTGTGTTCAGTCTTCCAAACTTAAATGTATTATTCCCACGGTTTTAGTTGGGTTGAACGTGGATCCTGCCTTTTGGAACTTCTGTCCTCTTCCTATGGAATCAGAACATAGGTTTATGGTGAGGGGGGAAAGATTTAATAGGAACATGCGGGGCAATGTTTTTATATCAAAGGTTTGTGGCTATATGAAACGAGGTACCAGAAGAGGTAGTTTAGTTTAGTTTAGTTTAGAGATACAGCACGGAAACAGGCCCTTCGGCTCACCGGGTCCGCGCCGACCAGCGATCCCCGCACATTAAGACTACCCTACACCCACTAGGGACAATTTTTACATTAACCAAGCCAATTAACTTACAAACCTGTACGTCTTTGGAGTGTGGGAGGAAACCGAAGATCTCGGAGAAAATCCACGCAGGTCATGGGGAGAACGTACAAACTCCGTACAGACAGCGCCCGTAATCGGGATTGAACCTTTGGTCTCCGGCGCTGCATTCGCTGTAAGGCAGCAACTCTATTGCTGCGCCACCATAATTGCCCGTAAGTTGAGGCAGGTACGATCGAAACGTTTAAAAAACATTTGGACAGGTACATGGATAGGATAGGTTTGGAGGGAAATGGACTGAACGCAGACACGTGGGACTAGTGCAGATGGGTCAAATTGGTCGGCGTGGGCAAGAAGGTCCTGTTTCCATGCTGTATGACTCTATGACACTAAATCTCCTCAACAAAATCTGATTTGTAACTTTTGATACACCAAAGATCAACAAGGATTGGTGTTAAAGGAAAAGCCAGGTGATGTTGTTAAGTGCTCTTCGTGATGTTGGCATTTAGATTGACTCGATATTTTGTTTTGCATTGAGCAATGTCACTGCTAACAGTGCCGTGGAATAAGACAACCGCAATAATCAATACTAATTCCCTTTGACATACATTGGCTTCTCCTTGTTGGATCAACTTCAGACACATTCAACAGGAAAAACATTTGTCAGCATGCTCTTTCCGGAAGGGAATCTCAATGCCAATGGAATTCCTCAGAAGATGAAGCAGCCCATGCCTCTGTGTGTAGGTTGATGTGTACCATGTAACTTTAATCGCAAACAAGTGCCAGGAAATGGCCATCTCCAGGAAGAGATGGTTTAACTACATACCCCTGGGATATTCAATGCCATTTTCACCAGCATGTTTGACTTTCCATGTTTGTCACTCCATTGTTTGACTTTCTATCTACTGCTCTGAACACTTATTTCCCCTCTTCTTGTATTATTCTCATAACTTAATTGATCTTCAGTCTTCAAAGCTGAAATACATGATTCCCAGGGATTTAGCCGAGGTAAACATGAACCCCCCCTTTAGGAAGTTCCGTCAACTGAATATCCTCAACAGGGTCTGATTTGTAAACTTTGATACAATTAAGGTCAACAAGGATTTGTGTCAATGGAAATGCCAGGTGATGATGTCAAGTGCCCTTCTTGCTGTTGGCATTTAGATTGACTTGAGCTTTTGTTTTCCATTGAGGAACATCACTGCTAACAGTACAGTGGAATGGGGCAACTGCAATAATCAATTCTAATTCATTTTGGCATCCGCATTCACCAATGCACCACGATGGGGCCTACCTAAAGAAATACGCTGCAGCCACTCACTCAGGTTACTCTCAAATCCACAGTCTCTTCCATCGAGAAGGATTTAAAAGACACTTGGACAGATACGTGGATAGGAAACGTATAGAGGGATATGGGCCAAATGTGGGCAGGTGGAACTAGCGTAGATGGGGCAACTTGATTGGTCATAAGGTCATAAGTAATAGGAGCAGAATTAGGCCATTCGGTCCATCAAGTCTACTCTGCCATGTAATCACATCTGATCTATCTCTCCCTCCTGACCCCATTCTCCTGCCTTCTCACAATAACCCCTGACACCTGTAATAAGCAAGAATCTATCTATCTCTGCCATTGGCATTGGCATGGACAAAATGGCTGAAGGGCCTGTTTCCGTGCTGTAAGATAGTTTGGAGCGCAGAAGGTTAAGGGGGGACTTGATAGAGGTCTTTAAAATGATGAGAGGGATAGACAGAGTTGACGTGGATAAGCTTTTCCCATTGAGAGTAGGGAAGATTCAAACAAGAGGACATGACTTGAGAATTAAGGGACAGACGTTTAGGGGTAACATGAGGGAGAACTTCTTTACTCAGAGAGTGGTAGCTGTGTGGAATGAGCTTCCAGTGGAAGTGGTGGAGGCAGGTTCGATTTTATCATTTAAAAATAAATTGGATAGGTATATGGACGGGAAAGGAATGGAGGCTTATGGTCTGAGTGCAGGTAGATGGGACTAGGGGAGAATAAGTGTTCGGCACGGACTAGAAGGGCCGAGATGACCTGTTTCCGTGCTGTAATTGTTATATGGTTTATATAGTATAACTGTATGACAAGCATGGCAGGTGCATGTGAACTTCACTTGTGGTCTACCCTCCAAGAACTGGCTGGAGCTTTTATCATCATTTATTGATTAGTACAGGTATCAGGGCTTATGGGGAGAAGGCAGGACTCTGGGGTTAGGAGGGAGAAATAGATCAGCCATAATTGAATAGACTTAATAGGCCGAATAGCTTAATTCTGCTCCTGTCAGTCATGAGCTTATTCCTCCCTGTTGCCGGTTTAAATCCTGCAACTCCCTACACAACAGCATTGAGGGAGTGCCATCACCAAAAGGACTGCAACAATTCAGGAAGGCGACTCACCAACACCTCTAAAACAGTATAATGGATGGGCTTTAAACGGTGGCCTTGTAAGTAATGGCCACATTCTTGCATTGTGGGCAGGGAACAAGGCTTGGCCCTTGGGTTCCGAGTCCATTTATAGAACTTCAAATGAGGTCAGGTGAATCAAAGCAAACCACAGATCAATGCTAGACATTTAACGGTACCACATATTTACTCAGCGAGTCACACAGGGAGCCTGCCGATCCAACTTCAAGGGCTAGGGTTACCAAACAGTGTTAGGCGTAGAGTTGGGACACAGGTTATGAGCTGAGATTTTTACAATGTTACGAGCTCTCAAATATTCGTCGAGCTGTTAATGGAACTGCTAAGTGGGAGGATTGGATGAAGGCTGGTTGCATTAGTGGGTGTAAAAAACAGAAAACGGAGCAGGAAGCGAACCGCAAGATGTGCTGGCAGTTCATTGGAAGCTGCGCATGAGGTCTGGGCTTATTACATGGACTCTGCCTGACAGGATAGTAAATGCAAAGGAATGTTCTCAACCTTGGAAGAAAGAAACTAGTCTCTTCATAAATTGCCATTGATTCAGGTGCCACAGCCTTTTCTTATTCCCCGACTACTGCCCAGAAATTAGTCATTTGAATTATATAATCGTGGCATATGGACTGTTGACATATTTCTACCTATGTGTCTCTTTGAAGAACCAGATGTACCTCAAATTTAAAGGATCCTCTGAAACACTTGGCGGATACATCAATTATGAATTGGATATTAAATTGGTCGATTGATTGAAAGATACAGCTTAGAAACAAGCCCTTTGAGCCCATTCCGACCATCCATTCACACTCGTTCTGTGTTATAAGGTCATAAGTGATAGGAGCAGAATTAGGCCAGTCGGCCCATCAGGTCTTCTCCGCCATTCAATCAAGGCTGGTCTATCTCTCACTCCTAACGCCATTCTCCTGCCTTCTCCCCATAAAATCTGACACACGCACTTTTTTTCACTATTATCCCACTTTTGCATCCACTTTTACACAATTATACTGAGGCCAATTAACTTATAAACCCACACGCCTTTGGGATGTGGACTCAGTGGGCTGAAGGGCCTGTTTCCATGATGTATCTTCAAATCAATCAATCAATCAATCAATCAATTAAATGTGACTAAAAATGTATTCAATTATGTTAACGAGTAATTTGGAAAAAGCCTCTGTTGTGCCTGCCTCCACCACCACCACCACCACCACTGGCTGCATGTTCCAGGCATCCACCACTATTTATGTAAAAGACTCGTCCTGCACGTCTCCTTTAAATTTTGCCCCTCTTGCCTTAAACCTATTCCCTCAGGTCTTTGGCATTTCTAACCTGGGAAGAAGGTTTTGACCATCTACACTATTTATGTCTCTCATCATTTCATGTAATTCTATCAGCCCTCGACGTTCCAGAGAAAACAATCCAAGGCTCCTGCGTGTGTAAAATATGCAAAAAGAATTTCACAGCACAGTTGCCTATGTGACAAATGAACCACCATTGATCCATTGAAGTTTGACCACCCTCGCCTTAAATCAGTGATATCATTGTCAGAGTGAGGCCCAACGTTAATTGGAGGAACAACACTTCATATTTCGCTTGGGCAGCTCACAACCCAGCGGTATGAATATTGATTTGTCTAATGTCAAGTAACCCTTCAAGTAACCCTCCCTCTCCGTCCCTCCCCCATCCTAGTTCGCCGACTAGTTTCACTGACCTCCTGATTCAATATTACCGATTGTATGCCTCGTTGTCACCTTGAGCAGCGTCCACTTTGATCTGTATTTTCACACCTTATCCTTCCTTATCTCTATGTCTCCCTCTCCCCCCCGACTCAGTGTGAAAAAGGGGTCTCGACCCAAAACGTCACCCATTCCTTCTCTCCAGAAATGCGGCCTGTCCCACTGAGTCACTCCAGCATTTTGTGTCTATTGCAGGATGATGTCATGGCTAACTCTTCATTGACATCGCAGTAAACAAAAACACAGAGGATTAATGATGAAAAACACTTATTTCCTACAAATGAAATTGAAACTTTTATATATAATATTGATCACACTAGGTTTCATATAAGGAGGCAAGATTTTAGAACTGCTTAAGTATTGCAACTGTACACAAAATGGCTACGTTCCACACAGGTGACAGTTGTTGGCACCGACTAAAATATAATGCTCGACAATATCTGTCAGAAGCTAAATTAAGTCCTTTGGCCTAAAAGCACTAATCTGTTTGCAAATTCTGCAGAATAGTGAATTTCTACCCCATTTGCACTTTCAGCAGATCGAGCATTTTGCAAGAAGAAGGCAAAAAGGTGATAATTGTGCCAAGTGTGTCAACAGATGAAAATATTGAAGGCGCTATCATCTCACGCCGTTTAAGCAGTGCGTGTCGGGGATATTCTTTCAACTGACTAGCAGCTTAGTGACCCAGTTCTTAAACGTGGATTTCATGCATGATGCTAACCTAGTCATCATGTCCCAGAGCAGTCAATAACCTATCAGGCTGCACCTATCATTTACTTGGGAAGAAGCTATGGGTTTTAAGTGCTGTGATAAATAACTGGTATCCTAAATCTGAAATCATCAAGGGACAATCAATGGGACCTTTCCCCAGAGTCACACATTACCAAAGTGTAGTAGGGGGCACAGGTGTCGCCCAACCAGGGCACTTGCAGGTCAGTTCCTTAATAAGATTAATTCATTGAGTTCATTGTATCCCATTTAATTGCATTCTGCAGCAAAATTACAACAGGTGATTAAAGAGACTGTAATCTTTTTGCTGGCTGATGTCACCCAAGTAATGCATTCTGTGATGATACGCCATAACGCGGTGTATTTCGTTAGCCGCCCTTAGACAATGGCGCTTGGCCTTCAGTCCGCAAGGCTCCTAATGACTACCGTGATTCTGTACCGCACGATACGATACGATACGACAGATGTTTAAGAAAGGACTGCGGATGCTGGAAAAATCGAAGGTAGACAAAATTGCTGGAGAAACTCAGCCGGTGAGACCCTTGGGTCTCGACCCGAAACGTCACCTATTCCTTCGCTCCATAGATGCTGCCTCACCGGATACGATAGAACTTCATGTATCCCCGGAGGGAAATTGATCTGCCAACAGTCATAAAACACTAAAGTACACGAAACATGAAATTAAAGTGACGAGTGGAAAGGATTGGGGATGTGCAAAGATTGGGGAGGGGAGTCAGTCTCAGTCTACCCCACGACAGAAGGGGGAGGAGTTGTACAGTTTGATTGCCACAGGGAGGAAGGATCTCCTGTGGTGTTCTGTGCTGCATCTTGATGGAACCAGTCTGTTGCTGAAGGTACTCCTCAGGTTGACCAGTGTATCATGGAGGGGGTGAGCTGTCTTGTCCAAGATGCTCCGCAGGAGCATCCTCCCCTCCAAGACTACCTCCCATGAATCCAACTCCACCCCAAGGACGGAGCCAGCCTTCCTGATGAGTTTGCTAATCCTGTTGGCATCCGCAACCTTGCATATGAAAGCGAAGAAGATGGCACTGGCTACCACCGATTGGTAGAACATCTGCAGCATCTTACTGCAGATGTTAAAGTAGCGGAGCCTTCTCAAAATGTACAGCACGTGGATGAATATAGTGTGACACCAGTGATTTTACACAGATCACCGGCCACAGTACACAGACCACTGTATGATAATGATCCCAGGAATGAATGGGTTAACATATGATGAGCGTTTGACGGCACAGGGCCTCTACTCGCTGGAGTTTAGAAGGATAAGGGGTGACCTCATCGAAACTTACCAAATGGTGAAAGGCCTGGATAGAGTGGATGTGGAAAGGATGTTTCCACTAGTGGGAGAGCCTCGGACCAGAAGTCATAGAATTAAAGGACGTTCATTTAGGAAGGAGGTGAAGAGGAATTTGTTTAGCCAGCGAGTGATAAATCTGTGGAATTCATTGCCACAAAAGGCTGTGGAGGCCAAGTCAATGGATAATTTGAAGGCAGAGGTAGATAGATTCTTGATTAGTACGGGTGTCATGGGTTTTGGGGAGAAGGCAGGAGTATGGGGTTAGGAGGGAGAGATAGGTCAGCCATGATTGAATGGTGGAGGACACTTGATGGGCCGAATGGCCTAATTCTGCTCCTGCCACATATGAATTTATGAACCACCGTGGAATCACTAGCTCTGGCGAATTCTGGTTTTGTTACTGTGTTAGAGGAAATGAAACTTTAAGAAAATATTTTATGTTAAGAAAAGGTAAACTTAATCAGGATTGGTGTTTGAGACATCTGTGGTGATTAGCAGACTACTGGGCACACAAGGAACTGCAGATGCTGGAATCTTGAGCAAACACAAAGCTAATTAACCCATAAGGGTAGAGGAACTCTGACTCTGACTCCGCCATTCAACCATGGCTGATCTATCTTTCCCTCTCAATCCCATTCTCCTCCCTTCGCCCATAACCCCTGGTGCCTATATCTGTAAATCAAAATAACCTCAAATGCCGGAACTCTAATATAAAAACAGAAAATGCTGTAAATACTCAATAGGTCAGACAGCATCTGTGATGGTAGAATCATAGAATCATACAGCACATCAACAGACCCTTTTGCTCATGAAGAACAAGATGTCCCATCTCAGCTAGTCCCATTGCCTGCAGTTCTAATGACATCCTGGATCTGAACCTTAAAGTCCATCCCTCTTTCCTCAGATGCTATCTGACCAGCTGAGTGTTTGCTGTTTATTTTGTGGCACCTGTGTTCATTGTAAAACAGGGACTGTAAATGCCATGAATGCCAGACTCACAAAACAAAAAGGAATAGACAGAAATAAACTTATATGGACCATTGTGCTGGAGGTCTTGATAATTGATTCCAATTCAAAAAATCGCATGTCCATTATAAATAACATTAACACACAGTCCACTGATGTCCATCATCCACATTTATAAGACATAATTATGTTTTTTTTGGAAGGCGATGAGGAGAAATGTCTTTAGTCAGAGGGTGGTGAATCTGTGGAATTCTTTGCCACAGAAGGCTGTGGAGGGAAAGTCAGTGGATATATTTAAGGCAGAGATAGATAGATTCTTGATTAGTACGGGTGTCAGAGGTTATGGGGAGAAGGCAGGAGAATGGAGTTAGGAGGGAGAGATAGATCAGCCATGATTGAATGGTGGAGTAGACTTGATGGGCCGAATGGCCTTACTCCTATCACTTATGACCTTATGACCTTATATATATAATTCGCATCATTACCACCATTGCCACACACTCATTTCACTCCTGCAATCGGGAAGAAGGTATGTATACTGTAATGTCCAGGTTCAGGAACAGTATCTCCCTTACAACCATCAGGCTATTTAACACTACAGCTCTGAATGAAACTTGGGGGCATTGTTTTTGTCTTTGAAGAAGGGTCTCGACACGAAACGTCACCTATTCCTTTTTCCTCCAGAGATGCTGTCTGACCCGCGGACATTTATTCCAGCTTTTTGCGTCTATCTCCGAGATATTCTCCACGCTGGGTTCAACGACAACCTCTGCCTCTTCTTAATAGAGCAGCAAACAGGCATTTCTGCTCTTGAGATGCGGAAATCTCCAGCAATGTACAAGTAAGCAGGAAGAAAAATAACAGGCAGTGAAGCGTGATCGCAGCACTTCGAGCAAAACAAAGATTTGGGTTACAAAATACGAAGGAAGTTTAAAATCTCTTCAATACAATATGCTGCTTTTTTAACTGGAAAGATTTTCAAATAAAGTTGATTAAGGAAGACGGCAATAAAAGCGCAGAAAACGCTATCTTTTTAATGAGTCTTTAATAAATAATGTTGACGTTTTAATCTTGTGTTAGTTAAGCAAGCCTCTAAGATAAAGACCAAAATATGCTGACAACTGTGTTACACTGTATCAGCTGAACCTGTTAATTTTAGACGTCAACTCATTCTCTAGTTGTCTGTGTCCTCGCTCTCAGGGCTGCCAACTCTCACGCATTGAGACATTGAAATGAAATTCTCACGCTCTCACGCTGATGACAGAAATTCTCACACTCAACAAAATATTTTTTTAATTTTTTTAAAAAAAATATATATAAATAAATAAATAAAGTCACACTCCTCCACACTCACCAATGAGAATAATTTTCTGTTGGCTTAAAGAAAGAACAATTTGATTGGCTTAAGCCCATCGGACACTGTTTAAAATGGCAATGTAGACAAAAATGCCGAAGAAACTCGGCGGGTGAGGCAGCATCAGGCTATATCTGAGTTTGACCCTTCTTCAGACTCAAGTATTTCTCCAGCATTTTTGTCTACTGCTCCATAGATGCTGCCTCACCTGCATTCCCACTCCCGTGCAGATGGTGAGACACGGCGGTGGTTAACGCACACAGAGAACCCAGAGATTAGAACATTAAAAAAAATACGGCAGAGTATCAGGCCCCTCGGCCCACAGTGTCTGTGACGAACATGAGGCGAGATAAACTAATCCCCTCTGTCTTCACGTGATCCATATTTCTCCATTTCCATGTGCCTATCTAAAAGCATTTTAACAGTCACTATTATATCTGCCTTCTCCACCATCCCTGGCAGCGCGTTCCAGGCACCCACTGTGTAACAAACCCACCCCGCTCATTTCGCTGTGCCTGTCCAGCAAACGGTACAGAAGCTTGAAGTGTGCAGGAAGGAACTGTAGATGCTGGTTTATACCGAAGATAGACTAAAAGTGCTGGAGTAACTCAACAGGTCAGGCAGCATCTCAGAAGTAAAAGGATGGGTGAGGTTTCGGCTGAGAGCGTCACCTATCTAAAGTCTGAAGAAGAGTTCTGACCTGAAACATCACCCATCCTTTTTCTCCAGAGATGCTACCTGACCCGCTGAGTTACTCCAGCAATTTGTGTCTATCCACAGAACTTTGAAACCGTGCACCAACTGATTTAGTAACAGCTTCTTCCCCTTTGTGATCAGGCTTTTAACCATTCCTCCAAAACTAGGGTACGGCCCAATTCACCTCAACCCCATTGTGGACATTGGACTTGGTGCGCTACAATACTGACAACTATATTTGGCACTCTGTATTTCCCCCCTGAGCTCCATCTATTGTATTTGAGTTTGACTTGATTAGAGGCATAGTAGTATAGAATCTTGCAGTGTGGAAACAGGCCCTTCGGCCCAACTTACCCACCACGGCCAACATGTCGTATCTACACTAGTGTCACCTACCTGCATTTGGCCTATATCCCTCTTAACCTGTCTTATCCCTGCCATTTAAATGTTTCTTAAATGTTGCAATAGTACCTGCCTCAACTACCTCCTCCGACAGCTCGTTCCGTACACCTATCACCCTTTGCGTGAAAACGTTACCCCTCAGGTTCCTATTAAATCGTTCCCCCCTCAACCTAAACTTATGCCCTCTGGTTCTTGATTCCCCTACTCTGGACAAGAGACTCTGAGCATCTACTCAATCTATTCCTCTGATGATCTTGTACATCTCTATAAGATCACCCCTCATCCTCCTGCGCTCCAAGGAATAGAGTTCTAGCCTGTTCAACATCCGTCTGTAGCTCAGGCCCTCGAGTCCTGGCAACATCCTCGTAAATCTTGTCTGCACCCTTTCCAGCTTGACACCATTGTATTTATGATATTTATGATTGTATTTTTGTATAGTATATCTGATCTGACTGGATAGCTTGCGAAACAAAGCCTTCCACCTACCCACAATAAACCCAAACCATTCCACGCATGTTGATGGCAAATGCTGCAGTAATCTATCTCAAAAATCATCTCTGAAGCATTATCATTGCCTACCACGCGATGTGACAATACTAATGATAGGTCCGTTGCTTGACACTTTATAGAGCACAGTGGAACTTCAAAGGGCTTATTGACTAAAATAGACTTCAGAACTTCTTACAAACATACAAATCCAATCACTGACTGAAGGCCAGGAGAGAACGTTTGAAGGCAGCATATTCTCAGGATTCTAAGGAAGTGCACAAACAGCACTCTAATGGTTTATGAGAAGCCATTAAACTTTGACTCCTAGTTATCTATATCACATGTTGAAGTGCTGAGCATTCAACAGTGTGTTTTATCGTCTCAAAGCATTTATCATTGTTATAACGCCAGTGCAGATGGAATACCTCTCTCAATTGGACTTGGAATTAACTTACTCAGCCAGATTTTTAAATTAACATGTTTAATTGTAATGTAGACACGAGGGACTGCGGATGCTGGTTTACAACACCAAAAAAGACACAAAGTGCTGGAATAATCCAGCGGGTCAGGTAGCATCCGTGGTGGACGTGACTATGCATCGGGTTGAGACCCTTCTTCAGACTGATTGTAGTCGGCGGGAGAAAGCTGGAAGTGAAGGTTGGGGAGCGGGATAAAGCCAGCCGAGTGATAGGTGGATACAGGTGAGGTGGGTTTTGATTGACAAATGTTTGGATGAAGGCCAGAGCTGAGTCCAAAAGGCTGAGTCCAAAATGTGAAGCCAGAGGAAAGGATATAGGTGGAAGGGGACAGGCGAAGGGGAAAGGGGATGGGAGTGTGGGAGAAGTGTGGGGCAGCACGGTGGCGCAGCGGTAGAGTTGCAGCCTTCCAGTGCCAGAGACCCAACTTCGATCCTGACATCCCAGTGCTGTCTGTACAGATTTTTGTACGTTCTCCTCATAACCGCGTGGGACCGTGCGTGCTTCGGTATCTTCCCACACTCCAAAGACATACACGTTTGTAGGTTAATTGGCTTTGGTAAAAATGATAAATTGTCCCTAGTGTGTAGGATAGTGCTTGTGTATTTAGTATGCCGAATGGCCTGTTTCCACGCTGTATCTCTAAACTAAACTAAACTAAACTAAACTAAACTAAACTAAACTAAACTAAACTAAACTAAACTAAACTAAACTAAACTAAACTAAACTAAACTAAACTAAACTAAACTAAACTAAACTAAACTAAACTAAACTAAACTAAACTAAACTAAACTAAACTAAACGTGTGCACATCCAGGTGGGGTACAGGAAAAAGAGAGGAAAATAAATGGGTGGGTGATTCTCTCCCCACTACAATTGGTCTGAAGAAGGGTCCAAAACAGAAAAGTCGTCTATTTATGTCCTCCAGAGATGCTGCCTCAGTTACTCCAGCATTTCGTGTCTATATTTATGCTGAACTTTTAACATTTGCTAACTAGTCACCAGTATTCCTCTCTACTATTCCAGCATCTTGCCTTTAGTATTTCCAGGGCATTTCATCTCATTGTTCCTTATGCCTTCCGTGTTTACTGCATTTCGTTGTCTCTGTATTGTACAGTGCACAATGACAATAAAGTTTGAATCTGAATCTTTCTGCATGGGACAAGTTGAATTCAATCAATATCAATATCAATATCAGTTTTATTCGTCACTTGCACGCTGTATCTCTAAAGTCCAGAGTCCATCACAACTCAAAATGTGCTTTGCTGCAGAAATTATGAAGTTTGATGCTGTCGAAATAGTTGTAACCTGCCAGGTAATTTCCTGCAGCTTTGCTTTGAAATAAATGTTCCGATGTTCTCCAAAGCACACAAACAAAGAAATTTCTCTTCGTTTCTCTTGCAGAAATATCAGCAAATATTCGACCAAGCAAATGATTTGTTTTCGGTGGGATGCTTCATCAAATCCAATAATATTAAATTTCAATTAGTCGAAGGCAAATGGAAACCCTTCAGTGTTGACACTGAAGATTGCCTTCAAATGTTATTGCAAACCAAAAATAGATAACTGTGTTTCTGGCCAGGAATTTGGATCATTGCATACTTTGCCACCTTTGTACTGAGTTCCACGTTGCCTCAGCTTTAAATTCTCACCGACGACTATATACACAAAATGCTGGAGTAGTAACTCAGATGGTCTGATGAAGGGTCCCGACCCGAAAAACGTCACCTATTCCTTTTCTCCAGAGACGTTGCCTTTCCCGCTGAGTTACTCCTGCAGTTTGTGTCTATCTTGGGTGTAAAGAGATTTGTGAGTCTGTGGAATTCTCTGCCTCAGAGGGTGGTGGAGGCTGGTTCTCTGGATACTTTCAAAAGAGAGCTAGATAGGCCTCTTACAGATAGCAGAGTCAGGGGAAACGGGGAGAAGGCAGGAACAGGGTACTGATTGGGGATGATCAGCCATGATCACATTGAATGGTGGTGCTGGCTCGAAGGGCCGAATGGCCTACTCCTGCACCCATTGTCTATTGTCTATTGTCTAATCCCCGCATATCCATCAACATATCCAAATGTTTCTAAAATGCTACTATCTTACCTGCCTCCACCACCACCCCATGCAGCATGTTCCAGGCACCACCTCCCTTGCCTTGCCCATCTCCTCTCATCTTAAAGCTGTGCCCTCTAATTATTGATATTTCCAAAACTGGGAAAAGGGTTGTGACTGTCTACCCTATCTATGCCTCCCATCTTTTCATATACTTCTATTGGGTCTCTCCTCATCCTCCAATGCTCCAGAACAACCAATACAAGACGGTCTAACCTCTCCTTGTAGCTACTACCCCCTAATCCCGGCATCATTCTGGTAAACCTCCTCTGCCCCTTTTCCAAAGCCTCCACATCCTTCCTGCAAATGGGGGAGACCAGAAGTCCAAAGTCTCCATAAACCTTGCCCATCCCACCTCACCTTTTATATCTCATCTAAAAGCTGACTGGTTAGCATACAACAAAAGCATTTCACTGGACCTCGGTACATGTGACAATGAATTAAACTAAACATCTCTAACTCTACAACCCTCCCTCCGTACTGTGCTGGAGTATCATCTTAGACTTAGTTTAGTTTTAGTTTGGAGATTCAACATGGAAACAGGCCCACCAAGACCGCACCAACCAGCAATCCCCGCACACTAACACTATCCTACACTCACTAGGGACAATTTACATTCATACTAAGCCAATTAGCCTACAAACCTGTACGTCTTTGGAGTGTGGGAGGAAATGGGAGGATCTGGAGAAAACCCACGTGGTCACAGGGAGAGCGTACAAACTCCATACAAACAAGTATCTGTAGTCAGGATCGAACCCGGGTCTCTGGCAGTGCTAGGCAGTACCGCCGCGCGACCTTGCCGCATAGTCTTCTTTGTGCAAGTGTCTGGATTAAGACTGAACCCACAGTTTCATTTTGCGAAGCCCATGACTTCATTCAGTTTGGTGAAGGAGTCAAAGGTGACTTGGAGTTCAGACTCCAAGTGTGCTCATTGCAAGTTTCCTCTGCAGAATGTAATTTGCTAATCGACTTTGGTATGATCTTGGTTCTGGGCGGAGATGATAACATTTCCTATTTGTCCTTAAGATAAACTCTGTTCAGGAGGGAGCTCGATGGACTGTACAGTGCAGTTACTGCTGTGAGGAAGATTGTGAAGATTGACAGTGGATGAGAGATTACCACAGTGAGTCCATTTCAAGAGTATTGTGCTGGCTGAAATGTGCCTTAGGGCACTCCGCAAGGGATGTGAAAGGTCTTGTATTGATGTAAGTCTGCCTGTTTTCATTGGTGATAAATTGTCTCCTTCCTAAGACCAATGCTTTTAATTTCATTGGAATTATGTACGTCATTGAGAGTTGCTTTAATACGTTCTTCTGTTTGATGCACTGAGATATAGTTTAGGTAGAAACCGAGCCAGGATTACTCTTGTACCAATGCTGGAAATAGTGCAGGCAAGATTTACAAGGATGTTGCCAGTAACCGAGGGTCCAGGCTACAGGGAAGGGTTGGGCAGGCTAGGGGTTTAATTCCTTAAAAGCACAGGAGGATGAGATGTGATCTTATAGAGGTGTATAAAATTATGAGCAGAATAGATAGGGTGAATGCACTGTGTCTTTTACCCAGCGTAAGGGAATCACAAACAAGTGGACATATGTTCAAGATGAGAGGGGCCAGATTTAATAAGAACCTGAGGGGCAACTTTTTCACTCTAAGGGCGGTGGGTATATGGAATGATCTGCCAGGGGAAGTTTACACAGAAAGTGGTGAATCTGTGGAATTCTCTGCCACAGAAGGTAGTTGAGGCCAGTTCATTGGCTATATTTAAGAGGGAGTTAGATGTGGCCCTTGTGGTTAAAGGGATCAGGGGGTATGGAGAGAAGGCAGGGATGGGATACTGAGTTGGATGATCAGCCATGATCATATCGAATGGTGGTGCAGGCTCGAAGGGCCGAATGGCCTACTCCTGCACCTATTTTCTATGTTTCTATGTAGTTGAGGCAGGTTAAACAACATTTAAAAGACACTTGGACAGGTATATGGACAGGAAAGGTTTAAAAGGATATGGGCCAAATGGGGGAAAATGGGAGCAGCATTGAAGGGGCATCTTGGTCAGTATGGACTAGTTGGGCCGAAGGGTGTATTTCTGGGCTATATGACTCTATGAATCCATGACTCAATGAAGCTCATCACAAATGGAAACAACCCGAAGAGAAATAATGGGGCAGATCACAGACATGAACAGTTTACGATTTGTAAATCTAAATGTACAGGAAGGGGTGGGATAAGTGACAATGTATTTATTTAAAGGTAAATGGTTTGCGTGTTTACAAGTTAGCGCCCAATGTAGACGCATGCCATTGTATCTTTTAACGTCAGTGTAAGCACGTCACAAATAATGTCCATACTAGTGTAAGTTTTAGGAGTGCAAAGCCAGAATAAGTATGTTTTTTAATCTGCTTCCAGATGGAAACATCATAGGACCACACGAAGCAGAATAAGGCCATTCGGCCCATCATGTCTACGCCACCATTCAATCGCGGCTGATCTATATTTCCCCCTCAACTGCATTTGTAATCTCTTCGCCCCATAACCCCTGACACACTTACTAATCGAAAAACGAAAAATTCATTAAACTCTGCGCACACGCAGAGTTTAATGTATCAACAAGAACAGGTTGAGAAACTATATAAAAAAAGAGGCAAAGTGCTGGAGTAACTCAGCAGTCAGGTTGTGTCTGGTCTGAGGTCTGAAGAAGGATCCCAACCTGGAACGTCGTCTATCCATGTTCTCTAGAGATGCTCCCGGAACCACTGAGTTACTCCAGCACTTTGTGTCCTTTTTTGTAGACCAGCATCTGCGATTCCTTGCGCCTACATCTGGAGATACTGCAAGTTTGAGTGCTTGGAGGCACATAGAAACATTGAAAATAGGTGCAGGAGTAGGCCATTCAGCCCTTCGAGCCAGCACCGCCATTCATTGTGATCATGGCTGATCATCCACAATCAGTAACCCGTGCCTACCTTCTCCCCATAACCCTTGATTCAGCTAGCCCCAAGAGCTCTATCTAACTCCCTTTTAAATTAATCCAGTGAATTGGGGTAGGAGATTGAAACCTTCGCATGGTCCACCCTGTTTCGACTATTGCAATCAATTCGACGTGCGCAAAGATCAAATAGAACAAGTTGACACAACTTTAGGCTGTGCACGGCATAGGCAAGAAGAAGTTCCAGTGAATTGGCCTCCACTGCCTTCTGTGGCAGAGAATTCCACAAATTCACAACTCTTTGGGTGAAAACGTTTTTTCTCAACTCAGTTTTAAATGGCCTCCCCTTTATTCTTAGACTGTGGCCCTTGGTTCTGGACTGCCCCAACATTGGGAACATTTTTCCTGCATCCAGCTTGTCCAGTCCTTTTATAATTTTATGTTTCTCTATAAGATACCCTCTCATCCTTCTAAATTCCAGTGACTACAAGCCCAGTCTTTCCATTCTTTCCTCATATAACAGTCCCGCCATCCCGGGGATTAACCTCGTGAACCTACGCTGCATTCCCTCAATAGCAAGGATGTCCTTCCTCAAATTAGGTGGCCAAAACTGCATACGATTCTCCAGGTATGGTCTCACCAGTGAGCCTGTACAACTGCGGTAAGACCTCTTTACTCCTGTACTCAAATCCTCTCGTTATGAAGGCCAACATGCCATTAGCTTTCTTTACTGCCTGCTGCACCTGCATGTTTACATAAAGGGAAATAAGAAGGATGAGCCATTTTCTTCAAGGAGTAGTGACCCTAGGTATTGTGCCCATAATACGTAAATGATAAGATCACATTTATTTTGAGAACTTAAATAATTCTGATGGTGGATACATAAATGATAAGAGGGCCTGGTACAATAAGTGATCATCAACAGCACATAAAATTCAAATAATTTGAGTCAATTCTGGCAAGTGGCTGTTATGTGTAATTGTTATTGACGTTTCCCACTAATTATCAGGTTACACAGATTGAAGATGGAGCAATGACTGTCCTTGAGATTGTCTGTTTCAGACCAGAATCATTTCAACTCCATCCCAATTTATGATTTATGTTGCTGCGGAGAACCAAGAGTAATAATGACTCTAAGAGGCAGATCTTCAGCTCCACATTTGAAAGTCTGCCTTTTGAGGATTTTCTCTTCATTATTTATTATCATATCATCCAGCAGCTCAGCACCGTTAAGCAGTGGCTCCAGTCGCTTGCAGCATCCAAGCTTCCAACATGTTTCGAGCTTTTATTGAACCACTTTTTAACTCCTTGACTGCTGAATGGCACTTGGCATTTTTAAATTATTTGTGTATCTTTCCTATATATACAGTAATAAATTATTGTATTGCGTGCGCATGTTAATATTAAACAGTCCGTGCGGCACGGTGGCGCAGCGGTAGAGTCGTTGCCTTACGGCGCCAGAGAAACAGGTTCGATCCTGACAATGGGTGCTGTCTGTACGGAGTTTGTACGTTCTACCCGTGACTGCGTGGGTTTTCCCTGGATGTTCCGGTTTCCCACCACACTTCAAACACGAACAAGTTTGTAGGTGAATTGGCTTCGGTCAAGACTGTAAATTATACCTAGTGTGTAGGATAGTGCTGGTGTACTGTGATCATTGGCCGGTGTGAACTCAGTGGCCCGTAGGGCCTGTTTCCACGCTGTATCTCTAAACTAAAATAAACTAAACCAAACTACCGTAAATATGAATGCAATTGGCTACAAATACCCAATAACCAATGAAAAAAGTTCCGGATTCGAAAAGTAGCAAAACTTCTTCTTCTTGCGTATAGTGTGCACTACCTAAAGTTGTAGGGCAACTTGTTCTATTTGATCTTATTTGATTGTTCACGCCAGGTTGATTGCATTCGTCGAAAAAGGGCGGACCACGTGAGGGTTGCAATCTCCCACCCCAGTAACAAAACAATGAAAGAGAAAGGACACAATGTGCTGGAGTAAAGGAAGGATCCCGACCCCAAATGTCACCTCTCCATGTTCTACTGAGATGCTGTCGGACCCACTGAGTTACTCCAGCAATTTGTGTTCTGGACAAAATTACAAACTACTTTTATCCTTGGCCCCAGATTAAAAATGCAGCCTTATGTTCCAAAAGGAAACATATTGCGTTAACAAGCTGAAGCAGTTGGGTGGCACAGTATCGGAGCTGATAGAGCTGCTGCCTCACAGCCCCCAGAGACCCAGGTTCAATCCTGACCCCGAGTGCTGTCTATTTTGAGTTTGCATGTTCTCCCTGTGACGGCATGGGTTTCCTCCGGGTGCTCCGGTTTCCTCCTACATCACAAATGCTTGCGGGTTTTATAGGTCAATTGGCCTCTGTACAATTGCTGCTGGTGTGTAGACATTCAATGAGAACGTGGGATAAGATCATGTGAACAGGTGATCGATTGTCGGCGTGGTCTCAGTGAGCCGAAGGAACTGTTTCCATGCTGTGTCTTTCAATCAATTCAATCAATAATCACCATGAATAACACTGGGATAACCAGCATCCAAGGTAAGAAGTGTTGGGAAGAACTACAAATGCTGGTTTAAATCGAAGGTAGACACAAAATGCTGGAGTAACTCAGCGGGACAGGCAGCATCTCTGGAGAGAAGGAATGGGTGATGTATTGGGTCGAGACCCTTCTTCAGACTGATGTCAGGGGAGTGGGTGGGACAGAGATAGAATGTAGTCGGAGACAGTAAGACTGGTGGGAGAACTGGAAAGGGGGAGGGGATGGAGAGAGAAGGAAAGCACGGGCTACCTGAATTTATAGAAGTCAATGTTCATACCGCTGGGGTGTAAGCTACCCGAGCGAAATATGAGGTGCTGTTCCTCCAATTTGCGCTGGGCCTCACTCTGACAATGGAGGAGGCCCAGGACAGAAAGGTCAGATTGGGAATGGGAGGGGGTATTTAAAGTGCTGAGCAACCGGGAGATCAGGTTGGTTAAGGCGGACTGTGCGGAGGTGTTCAGCGAAACGATCGCCGAGCCTGCACTTGGTCTCGCCAATGTACAGAGGATACCTCTGGAACAGCGGATACAGCAGATGAGGTTGGAGGAGGTGCAAGTGAAGAAGGTAAGAAGCTCAGTTACTGTACCAGTGAATCAACAAATACAAAATGAAATTAATTATGGAACCTCAAATGGAAAGTCTTATAAATGTACAATAAAATCATGTCATATAGACAGCACAGTTCCACAAATGAATGGGTTTGCACTGTTTACCTAATAGGAAAGTTGTGTAATAGCCAGTGTGTCACATGAACCAATCCCTTTAAATTGAAATGTTAAGCAGATCACAAAATAAAAATTGTGAATTACTTGTCTCAATGTTTTAAGATTAAATAAATTGCTCTATATATGACACTGATCTAAATGACAATAAATAATTGAGCCTAAATATACAAGTCTACGGATTGGTTAAGTATCAACACATCATACAATTCTTAAAATAAAATGGTGGAAATACAAAGAGATTTATGAAAACTAAACATGAAATAATGTGGTAGACATTCAAAAAATATATTCCCACAATGCAGGGTGCTTTGAAAGGTTCATTGGATCAAAGGAAAGTGTTGATTTAAAATATTATTGGCATATACATTTTTAAAAATACATATTCCAAGCAGTGCTCTTCCCATCTTTTTCTTTTCTTCTTCAGAGCTGAAACCAAAACAGCGAGTCAGACTGATCAATAACTGCCCAACATTTGCACCAACAATACGTGGAGGGAGCGCATTCCGAAATCAATGCTGTGTTTACGGGAGAAAAATCTACATCCCCATCGCCCCCCACCTCTCGAAATTGAAGAAAAGTATTTTGCGTGTACGTGGCTGCATAAAATATAAATTTTGGCAGGAAAGAAATCAGAATATTTTCAGAAATACAATCTCCTGTTCCTCCTGCCCAGAAATATGATGAGCCGTTCCTTTGTGGCCATGAAGCCTATGATATTGATTGCTCCTCACAGTCCCACTCTGCTTCAGAAATTATACCCACCAGCTAACACACAGTAAATACAGTCTGCTGCAATAAATTAATCACCAGCACTGTTCCCGTGTTGCCTCATTACTCCAAAAATTGAATATTTTCCATTAATTTCTAGCATTCCTATTAGAGTCCCTGACTGAGAAAATGAATGATTTTGTTAGTAACATCCTGCTTCATGTGAACGGATTGAATCCGATTTTAACATGGAATTTTACAGTAGATTGGAAGTTTAAAACGGCATCTCTAATAGTGGATGTATCCATTAAGGTCAGGTCTGCTAAGGACAAATCCTTTCCAATGTCAGCTTGCAAGTGTCAAGATCTATTCTTTTAAATGCATTTACACCTCGATAGATCAAATACCTGTTTGAATTGGATTTATCTGTGTTGAAATGGAGTTTATTTTTGAGACTCCGAGATCTCGTGACTTTACTGTCAGGAGAGACAGCAGAGAACCATTTCAATTACGTATATATTACAGCTGTATATTGATTAATCCTTTAAAGCTACATCAGTCCTGGAGAAGACAGAGTTTCTATTAACTTTAATGACATAAAAATATTTTTTAAAATTCTAACCCAATTGAAATGCTGCAAAATGTGAGGAATTATTGAATCACATTATTTTGTGGACAGTAAATGGAAAACTACCCAGTAAAGACCTCTGACTATTTTTGTATTAATGTGTGATGTTATTTGATATTATGCTGCAGAGATATTAATTGCAGCTCAACGGATCAGTAGGCAATTCAAACTGATTTAACAATGCACGCTGAAGGAACACAATTAAGGTGACACAGTGGTCAGAGACCTGGGTTCGATCCTGATCTGTGTGGAGTTTGCACGTCTTCCCTGTGACCGCGAGGTGCTCCATTTTTCTCCCACATCCTAAAGACATGCTGGTTTGCAGATTAATCAGCCTTTGCACATTGACTTCGCGAGGACGAGAATGTGGGATAACTTAGAACTAGTGCGAATGGATGATCAATGGTCAGCATGGCCTGGGTGGACCAAAGGGCCTGTTTCTCTAACTCTAAACTGGACTAAACTAAATTAAACTAAACTATTGACAAAAATAGACAAAGCTATGGTCATCAAAAAATAAACATAGTCACATGCACAAGACAGAAAACAAGTTCAGAGAGATGTTTGTTTTAAGAAATATGTCAATCAACAGAGGCCAGCAGATTAATTTAGATTGTTTGATCATTTCTCCAAGCTCCAGGTAATGATTATTACTGTGCTTCTGAATGAAGGAAATGGATGACAAGGGAAAGGTAATGTACTGAGACTCAATTGTAAAAGGACAGAGAAGAAAGCTGTGTAGATAGGAACTGCAGATGCTAATATACACCGAAGATAGACACAAAGTGCTGGAGTAATTCAATGGACCGGGCAGCATCTCAGGAGAAAAACGACGGCTGATGTTTCAGGTTGGGACCCTTCTTCAGACCCGAAGGGTATTCAGAAGAAAGCTGTTCTTTTTAAAAACACATGTAGACTAATTGGCTTCCATAAGTTGCTCCAGTTGAGTAGGTAGTGGATGTGAAAGTATATAGTGGTAGGATATCATAGAACTAGTGTGAACGGCTGATCAATGGTTGGAAAGGACTTGGTGGGCCGAATGGCCTGTTTCCAACATTATTCCCTTTATCCTGTATCTGTACACTGTGGACGGCTTGATCATAATCGTGCGTAGTCATTCCGCTGATTGGATAGCACTCAACAAAGCAGCTTTTTATTGAAGAAGGGTTTCGGCCCGAAACGTTGCCTATTTCCTTCTCTCCATAGATGCTGCTGCACCCGCTGAGTTTCTCCAGCATTTTTGTGTACCTTCGATTTTCCAGCATCTGCAGTTCCTTCTTAAAAGCTTTTTATTGTAGCTTGATGCACGTGACAATAAACCAAACTAACTAACTAACGGTCTGAAGAAGGGTCTCAACCCGAAACATCACCCATTCCTTCTCTCCAAAGATGCGCTGAGTTAATCCAGCATTTTGTGTCTACCTTCGATTTAAACCAGCATCTGCAGTTCTTTCCAACACATACTGGCTAGCTAACTATCTGTAAACTAAAAGTAAATAAATTAATCAACTAGAATTTTAAAAGAAAAATATTGAAACTTCATAAATGATGGCATTCTTTGAGATAAGACTTTCCTTGATTGGGCAAAGGATAATACCTTGGTTATTTAACTAGGGAACCGGTTTCCCTGTGGGAACATTATCAAGGTGACACATGCCATTGCTTTGAATCTCAATTAAGTTTTATGCTTTCTGGAGGGAAGGATCTTCCTGAGATAAGGTGAGGAGTTGGAATTGAGACAGGTAAATAATTCCCTGGTAAGGAAGCTTTCTTTGAGAAATATCAAGGACAGGTGAGGGGGACATACATGGCTAATTCAGCTGGACCCTCTGAAACCAATCAGGGGGGATTGATGTGCTGTCGACAGTTCAGGTTAAAGCTTTAACTGATTAAAACTAGTTTTAGGCAGTTTGTGGAATGTTAAAGTTTTATCATTCATTAAAATGAAACGTTACGTTTGTTTAATTATAACTGGTGCACTTACAAGGAGTAGGCCAAGTGTTCTGAGCATCCCATTTCTACAGAGAGAAGAAAGTGCTGCTGAACTTATCCCATCCTCGTTTCCACATCATCTCTGGCATTCTCCAAGGTTGTCTCCAAGTTGCCAGTTAGAGGCATAGAGTCATACAGTGTGGAGACAGGCCTTTCGGCCCAACTTACCCATGCTGACAATGATGCCCCATCCACAATTTGTGCTAGTGAACCAACATGCCCCATCTACACTAGTTCCACCTGCCTGCGTTTGGCGCATGTCCCTCTCAACCTATCCTATCCATGTACCTGTCCAAACGCTTTGTAAACGTTGCGATAGTACCTGCCTCAACTACCTCCTCTGGCAACTCGTTCCAGATACCTACCACCCTTTGTGTTAAAAAACAGTCCCTCAGATTCCTATTAAATCTTTCCCCCTTCACCTTAAACCTATGTCCTCTGGTTCATGATTCTCCCACTCTGGGTAAAAGACTGTGCATTGACCCTTTCGATTCCAATTGTTTGCCAGCAGCCCAACACTGCCTAGAATTCCACTGATTTGGCTCCAATGCATCCTAAGGAGATGATGTGGGCAATGGAGTTAATATTGAAGCAGCTGGGTTAGGCTGTAAGCCACATCCTTGTTGTGGTTGATGCCAACACTTTGTGTGTCACTGCTCACATCCAAGCAAGTTTTGGAATATCCAACCTTGACTTGATTTTACATCCTTTGGGAAGATGGCATACTGTCTGCCTCTGAGAAACCATCCATAATAACCCTGGAAGTAAAGGGAGCTTCCAAAACTCTGTCTACCACCATCCTACGATTTTCCTCACAGTAATGGTAGGGATGGTCTTGGCTTGTCAACAACGGCAGTCAAGTTGCCTTGGTTTAATATCTCTTCCAGCTGTCAGCCGCTCCAGAGGTCCACCATTCCCTCAACTTTGCACTGTAGTATTGGTCTGGACTTTTGGCTCTTACATCTCTGGAGTAGAATTTGAACTCCCAAACTTCGAGTTCAGAGGTAATGAGCCATATTGGCCACATTAGAATGGCAGAGCAAGACAACATAAATATGCATGTACAAATTCAGCATGGAAACATTCCCTTCAGCGCACCAAGTCCACGCCGGCCATCGATCATCCATTCGCACCAGTTCTATGTTATCCTACTTTCTCATCCACTCCCTAAACACTCTGGGCAATTTACAGAAGTCAATTAACCAGCAAACCTGCATGTCTGTGTAATATGGAAGGAAACCGGAGCACCTAGAGGAAACCAACACGGTCACAGGGAGAACGTGCAAACTCCATACTGACGTACGGTACCCGAGGTCAGGATCGAATATTGGGTCCCTGGCGCTATGGGGCTGCAACTCTACCAGATGTGCCATTGTGCCAGCTGGTACAAACCTCTGAAGAACTGAAGAGCATATGTTGGAAATAGACTGAATTAGATATCAGGCTTCTGAATGGTCCTTCTGTATGCCAGGGTATTGTCCGATTCACCTCTACCCCATTGCAGACATTGGATTTTACCAATGGAACTGATGTGCTACACTGCAGAGAACTGTATTCCTCACTCTGCATCTTCCCCTTTGCTCTACCTATTGTACTAGAGTTTCGCTTGATTGTATTTATGTACAGTATTATCCGATCTGACTGAATAGCATACAGAACAAAGCTTTTCACTGTACCTCGGTACACATGACAATAATAAACCTAAACCTAAATCAAGCAGTACAAAATGCAGTGGATTAACAGTAAATTGGATTAACAAATTTAACACAGGCTGAATAGGAAAACTAAAAGTATAATTCTTCACCCCTCAGTATATAAACTTCTTCAGTTTGTGGCCCAGTAATTTGCCTTTATTTTAACTGCATTCATCATAAGTTCCTACATCTCCCTATTTAGTTCCTTTGCTCTTTTTGTCACCAATTCATTTCAGTTTTCTAATTGGGTTCTGGACCCTGCTTGGAATTTTCGTGCCAATTAGTGCTGTGTTTAAGGTTAGAAAGCTAGCATTTGTTATTTGGAGGTAGTGCATTAGTTAATGCATTTTTCATTAGTGAAGCCTGTAAGGTCAGTTGATGAATGTGACACAATCGCGAATGGAATGGTGATATTGATTTTCAGCTATTGTTTTCAGTCCAGAAGAGAGAACAAAATGCATTTTTAAAATAATAATTTATTTCGAGAACAAGCATAAAGACAGTTGACACGCAAATCTGGTCACCCGCATTACAAGAAAGATGTGGAGGCTTTGGAGAGGGTGCAGAAGAGGTTCATCAGAATGACTTTGTGGTCTGTTGCTGTGCTGTACTCTCTTTGTTCTGTGATTTAACATCAAAATAGTGGATACGTACAATGGAACAACTTTGTGTCTTTTACTAATTACAGCAAGAAGAGAGACCCTTCAGCCCATTTTGAGAAGGCATTCCCGTCAGTACCGTCACCTCCGCCGACCGCAATTAACTCTTGTGCCTCCCAACTCCCGATTTTAGACTCTTTTGCCACTTATTCACTCTAAAGGGGTAGGCACTTAATTCTATAGAGTGCATTTTGGACATGGGACGAAACTAAACTAGCTAGAGGAAACCCACTCAGTTACGGGGAGAACGTGCAAACTCCATGTAGACAGCACCCGAGGTCAAGATTGAACCTGGGACACTGGAGCTAAGAGTAACTGCACTAACTACTGCACAATCGCACCACCTCTCTCTACAACCTGGCCACTGCAAAAGATTTATGAGACCTGACAAACCCCTAAAAGCACTTTAAATTTGAATGTGAATGTATTGGACTGTTATAAAACGAGAAAAGTTACGGTGATACACAAATGAAAGCAATTTGTTGTTAAAGCCTACAGCGTAAGACTTTATGATTCTCGAAATGTTGACATACCAGTTCTTAATTATTTTGCATCTTTAATCTAGACACAAGGAACACCAGTTGCTGGTTTACAAAGATAGGCACAAAATGCTGGGGTAACTCAGCGGGTCAGGCAGCATCTCTGGAGAACATGGATCAGTGACATTTCGGGTGGGGATGTTTTATCTATTGATCAAATGATAACTTTGCAGTGTGTGTTTGCAAATTGCTTATTTTCTATGGTCAATCATTGATGGATACTTTGATGTGAGTGATAGGGAGAAAGGAAGTCCCAAAAATATTATGAACCATCTCACAAATATATTATCATCTAAACACCTCACGGTAGGGGCACTAAGTTAGATTGAATGATTTTTATAATCATATCAGCATCAGGGAGCTGGGTTTGATCCTGAACTCGGATGCTGGCTGCGTAGAGTTTGCACGTTCTCCCTGTGACCAAGTGGGTTTCCTCCGGGTGCTCCGGTTTCCTCCCACATCTCAAAGACATACGGGTTTTAGGTCAATTGGCCCTCTGTAAATGGCCCCTAGCGTGTAGGTGAGATGGACGAGATAGTGGGATGATGTAGAACCAGTGTGAAGGGGTGATCGATGGTTGTCGTGGATTCAGAGGACCAAGGGGGATTCAGGGGCCTGTTTGCATGGTGCATCTTGAAACGCTGACACAAAATTCCTTTTTTTTTGGAGGGGGGGATTGGGAGTAATTTCTACAACATGTAACGTAGTGGAGAATTTCCAATCAGCGCGGTGCAATTCATCCTTTGAATCAATGGAGGTGCTCCTGACCCAGTCCGATTTTGCGGTTTTAAATAGGAGAGTGTTGCAAGCATTTGCGCTGGGCCGAGATAACAAGAAGGAGCTAAATCCCTGACTGAAAGCTGGCCGAGAACAGATAGGCTCCCTGAGTTGCAGCTCCCAGCCCAGGCATGCTGCTGTCAATAAATCAATAGATAATGTTCACTGTCTGAAATATGGTTGAAGAAACCGTTGTCAAGTGGTTGTTTGATGGCTGGACAGTGGGCAGTGGAACTGCAGAAAGGCCAGAGGTGACTGTCACCTTGAGGTGTACTGTACACTGCCCATTCAATCAATTAAACATGGTATTTGAGCTTCAATTGGACAGTAATAATCTCCTCCCCACTTTGCAAAGGACGAGGATGAGGAAGATCGACATTAAAATGGGAGAGCATCATTATTTCTTTACACACTCGGGCATCCTTTTTAGACTTTAAACATTTAGGCTCGAGAGATACAGCGTGGATACAGGCCCTTCGGCCCACCGAGTCCGCGCCGGCCAGCGATCACCCCGTACACTAGCACTATCCTACACGCTGGGGACAATTTGCGGAAGACAATTAACTTACAAACCTGTACGTCTGTGGATTGTGGGAGGAAACCGGAGCAGTTTAAGGATAAAGGGGAAATCTTTTAGGACTGAGATGAGAAAAAAAAAAATTTACACAGAGAGTGGTGAATCTTTGGAATTCTCTGCCACAGAATGTAGTTGAGGCCAGTTGATTGGCTATATTTAAGAGGGAGTTAGATGTGGCCCCTGTGGCTAAAGGATCAGGGGGTATGGAGAGAAAGCAGGTGCAGGATACTGAGTTGGATGATCAGCCATGATCATATTGAATGGCGGTGCAGGCTCGAAAGGCCGAATGGCCTACTCCTGCACCTATTTTCTATGTTTCTATCCGGAGAAAACCTACGTGGTCACGGGGAGAACGTACAAACTCCGTACGGACAACACTAGTCGTCAGGATCTGAGTTCTCTGGCGCTGTAAGGCAGCAACTCAACTGCTGCGCCACTGAGCCACCCATAGTTCTGTTTGATTCAGCTATATATTTATGAATCCATGTACAGAACAATTGAAGTTAATTTCATTATTGCTCCACAAAGCTCACATTAAAAAGAAATAGTGAAATATAAGAATTATAGTCACTGTGTATAATTCTTAAAATTCACTGTTTCTTTTTAAAGCGATCTTAGATAAAGTTACCAGCTTATAAATCAAATGGAATATTTTTAAGTGTATTTGTAACATATTATTAAATCACCTACCTACATTTAAAATCTTCCTTTTCCTTGGAAACACTATCTAAACATGAACTAGAACTTCTAAGTTGGAAAGGGTGCAGAAGAGATTCACCAAGATATTACCGAGGCTTACTGACTTGAGTTATAGGGAGAGATTGGAGAATCTGAGATTTTTGTCTTTGGAGTGTAGGAGGCTGAAGGGCGATTTTACTTCGGAGTCACGTGAGTGACTACGTGAAGAACCCCGCCAGGACGCATGCGTGTCATATCGCTTTCACGCTTGCGAAACGACAGGCGGGGTGGAGCGTTCCCCCGCAGCGTTAAGTTTGAAACCGTGACCTGCAGGTAAGTGATTTACTCTGCGGTAATTTTTGTCCCCGCGCTGTTTTTACACAGGGGGGCAAGCTGGACAAAATAGTGTCCACAAGTGCTGCAAGTGAAGCTGGCTGGGGAGGACCGCGAAGTTGCGGGAGCCAGCAGCAGCTGAAGGCACAAGCCCCGTAAGGGATCAGCTGTGCCGACTTTTGGTCCCGCGCCGGCCAGAACACCACGGCCGGGCGGGAGTCTATTCAGATGGGGCCGTCGACTTTTGACAAGTCGAAAACGGCAGGAGGCGGGGTGGAACGACGTTCCCCCGTAGCGACAATTTAAACCAGGACCTGCAGGTAAGAGCTGCGGTCTTTTTGTGTTTTCCCATGCTGATTACAGGTGGAGAAACCAACGTGCTGCGACAAAGCTGGTGGGCTAGCAGCGGCCAGCGGCACTTGAATCACCTATAATGGGATCAGCTGTGCCCGATGTCGCCTCCGCACCGGCCAGATCCACTCCGCGGCCGGGCGGTAAGGCCAGACAAAAAACAAACAAGGTCGTGGACTCAGAGGAGTCCGACTTTGAACAACCGCGGGCGGCCAGCGACCTTGAGCGCTGGAGCCGGATGGAGCGGTGTGTGGAGCATTTGCTCCAACGTGACAGACTCCGGGAGATGGAGTCGGGTCACAGTGGGCCCTATGATAAACCCACAGCAGTACCTCTTGAAGGGCTGCACAGTGCTTCTACCTCATCAGAGGGGAGCACTGCGGGTCAGTTCTGGGCTGACCTGGAAGAGGGGTCCGCAGAAGGAAAGACAAGTGTGCAAGGGGTGCAGGAACGAAAGAACCTACTGGACATGGTGTCCAATTTCATACAGCCAGACCAGACTGGTAAAAATCTGGAGCCAAAGCTAGCTGCCAGTATAGACTATATGTCTCTAAACCAGTTACAAGAACAGGCTGTACTGGACACCACATCAAGACACCTAGCACCCCTACGCACCCACCAGCAGAACAAGAATGACTGGTGAAAGCTCGAAGGCCCGGTACTCAAAACATGAGTCTTTTTTAGGCCATGGCCCAGGCTGGCCTTCTTGGAAGATGCGCGGACCTCCAACACCAACCAAACCACAAATCCAGACACCAGCGCAACAACAGCAGCGAAGAACCTACAAAAATAAGTAAACCTGCCACTGGTAACTATGGAGGTAGGTGGGTCCGGTTCCCTACAAAATACAGGGAGCATGGAGGTTGGTGGGAGATTACACTCTTTTCTGAATGCATGGAGCATGTTAACAACCGATACTTACATCTTAAGCAGTATCCAGGGATATACAATAGAGTTTATACACAAGTACAGCCCTCCAGTTCAACATATACCGAACCGAATGTTCGTGCTTTCTGATAATGAAAAATCAGAAGCGCAAGCTGAACTGGAGCGGCTTTACGTAAAAGGTGTAATTGAGCAAACTCAACACGAACCATTAGAATTCGTGTCCAATATATTTACCAAAAACAAAAAAGATGGTGGTTGTCGCATCATCATAGATCTGACATAATTGAATACATTTGTACAACATATTCACTTCAAAATGGAAACCTTTGTTACTGCTAAACAATTAATTTCCAAAGGTTACTTCATGGCCAGCATCGATTTAAAAGATGCTTACTATTCAGTGCCTATACGAGGTGACCACAGATGTTACTTAAAATTCAACTGGATGGGACAACTCAGGCAGTATAAAGCACTGCCAAATGGATTATCATCAGCCTCCAGGCTGTTCACAAAAATTTTGAAACCAGCCCTAGCGTTTCTACGGAAACGAAAACACATGGTCATGGCATATTTAGATGACATACTCATTGTGGGCAAAACTTTGGAATTGGCCAAACAAACCGTAACAGCCACAAAACAGTTATTTGAAAAACTGGGATTTATTATCCATCCAGTTAACTCTAAATTAACGCCTTCCACTACTATGGACTATTTGGGGTTCACAATTGACTCAGTTCACATGTCGGTGACTTTGCCAAAGGGAAAGGCTATAGACTTAATAGAGGCTTGCAATAACCTCATTGACATCAGTAACCGTCCATCAGATTGGTAGCAAAAGTAATTGACAAAATGGTGGCTGCTTTTCCAGCCACACAATTTGGACCTTTACATTACCAAAATTTACAGAAAGCAAAAATACAAGCACTCAAAATCAATGCTGGTCATTTTGACAGACCAATGCAGCTACCAATCAAAGCTATAATGGAACCAAAATGGTGGATAGATAACATTTGGCTTTGTTTCAACCCAATCATTGTCAGTAACCCTTATATGGTGCTACAAACTGATGCCAGTGCACTTGGGGGGTGCCACCAAATCCATCTTCAGCTGTGGAGGTAGATGGACTGCTCAGGAGGCATCATTATTACTAACACTGGGCATAAACTACCTGGAAATGTTGGGTGCATTCTATGGCCTAAAGTCATATTGTACTGGGTCATATCACCAGCATGTTAGACTACAGATTGACAATACCACCGTGGTAGCATATATCAACCACATGGGTGGAAACAAATCGACATCATGTGACAATCTGGCTAATACAATTTGGCAGTGGTGTATCCAGAGAGATATTTGGATATCAGCTACTTACCTACCAGGTAAACTAAATTTAGTGGCAGACACCAGGTCACGCAAATTTAATGAAAACACTGAATGGATGTTGAATAAAAAGTATTTGCTGATATTACAGCACGATATGGAACACCAGATATCAATCTATTCGCATCAAGGCTTAATCACCAGTTATCAAACTATGTTTCATGGGAACCAGACCCTGGGGCAGCGGCGACAGATGCATTTTCGCTGCATTGGGGGGAAATTGTTTATTTATGCATTCCCTCCTTTCTGCCTCATCAGTCGGGTATTAAGGAAAATACAGCAGGACTCTGCGTCTGGTATTTTGGTAGTACCCGATTGGCCTACTCAACCATGGTTCCCAGTGATAATGAACATGGTATTAGAACCATGTATCACCATCCCGAATAGACCAGACTTGTTGGTTCATCCCGTAACAAGGGATAGCCACCCATGCCATAACTATTTGAATTTATTAATTTGTAGAGTTTAAAAATACCTCTACTACAGCTGGGACTGACGGACCGAACAGTGAACATGATTTCGGCGGGCCACAGCCAGTCCACCAAAAAACAGTATCTGGTCTATATCAGGAAGTGGGAGATGTATTGTAACAAAAACAGCATCACCTACAGAGATATGAACATCCCGTCTGTTCTGGAATACCTGGCAGGCCTCCATTATGATGAGGGGCTCAGTTATAGTGCCATCAACTGCGCCAGAAATGCCTTATCGACTTATCTATGGCAAGGAACAGAGCGTCACTCTGCTGGGACTCACCCACTGGTAACAAAACTTATGAAGGAATTTTTAATACCAATCCCCCAAGAACCAGGTACTCCCAAATATGGGATGTGAGTGTTGTCCTGAAGATGCTCAGGAATTGGTCTCCAGCAACAGCTCTGTCCCTACATAGACTGACATTAAAAACAGTCATGTTAATGGCATTGGTCACGGCACAAAGGGTACAGTCAATACATACATTAAGACTGGACAACATGACTTCTTCATCTAAAAACGTTACGTTTCATATTTATGAATTAGTGAAACAGAACAGACAGCGATCAGCGGGCCTCAATATCGAATTTAGGTCTTACCTAACAGATGATCGTCTCTGTATAGTAAAACATTTGTCGTTATATATGGAGAAAACGAAAATCATCAGAGGCAATGAGAAGGCACTTTTAGTCAGCCATAAGCAACCACACAAAAAAGTGTCGGTCCAGACCATCTCAAGCAGGCTGAAACAGGTTCTAACACAGGCTGGGGTGGATACTAATATTTTAAATCTCATTCCACCAGGGCTGCAGCTACATCGGCAGCTATGCAGTTGGATGTACCAATGGACCAACCCTTCAAGGCAGCAGGATGGTCAGGGGGAAAAAAAAAACATTCCAACTATTTTATCATAAACCAGTCATTAAACCTGGAACATTTGCAGAAACAATTTAAGTTCTGTAATTTAATTACCCCATAAAAAGGGGTTATAATTTGTGTTAATAAATTCATGGATTTCAATGTCGGATTCATGTCTAAAATATGTTGACACAATTCCTCCTACAGTCATCAAGGCAGATGTGATGCATGGACTCGTTTCCACGGCATGAAATCACAGAGCTTTAAAATCTTCACGTAGTCACTCACGTGACTCCGAAGTAAAATAGTAAGATTAAACGAGAACTTACCAGTTTGAAGTTTGATCGTTATTTTATGAGGAGTAACGTTGAGGGATTATGTGCCCTCCGCTCCCACACTTGATCATATACTTAACTGGTATCTCTTCTCTAATCTTACTATGTTTTGTCATTACAGTTATCTGTGATTTCACACCGTTGCTTTGAAGAATGACACGCATGCGTCCTGGTGGGGTCCATCACGTAATCCCTCAACGTTACTCCTCATAAGATAACGATCAAACTTCAAACTGGTAAATTCTCGTTTAATCTTACTATTTTATTGAGGTGTACAAGATCATGAGGGACATGGATAAGGTTAATCCTCACAGTCTTTTTCCCAGGGTAGAAGATTCTACAACAAGAGGTCATTGGCTTAAGATAAGAGGAGGGGACTTCCGAGGTAACTTTTTCACTTAGAGGGCAGTCCGTATCTGGAATGCACTGCCAGAGGAAGTTATAGAAGTGGATACAATTGTGAATTTTTGAAAGACATTTGGGCAGAAACATGGATAGGAAGGGTTGGCGAGATATGGGCCAAATGCAGACTAGCCCAATGTGCCAACTTGGTCGTCATGGGTCATGGACAAGATGGGCCGAAGGGCCTGTTGCCATGCTCCATGATTCTCTGAACAATGTAATTGTAAAATCAGATATTAAAAATAAAGTAAAACGATGGTATTCCAATGATAAGTTCACAATGCAGATACAAATATGGACAGATGTTATTTCTTAATAATTGATATTTTTATAATATTTACAACAGTTTGCAGAATGTAAGCATGGATCAGCTGTATGACTTCTCTTGGGATATATTCTGGTAGAGCTGCTGCCTCAAAGCTTCAGAGCCCCGGGTATCTCTGCTGCTGTCTGTGTGGAGTTTGCATGTTCTCCCTGTAACTCCCTTTTCCAGCTTTGGATGAATTCTCCTTTATCCGATTAAAAATGTCTTTAGTTACATTACCTTTACATTGCCCTTGGGCCGTGTTACATGATAGAACACAGAGCATTGACATGTACTGCACAGGAACAGGCCATTCAACCAACAACATGATGCCAAGTTAAACTAATCTCATCTGCTTGCACGTGATCCATATCCTTCCATTCCCTGCATATCCATGTGGCTTTCCAAAAGCTTCTTAAACACCGCTATCGTACCTTCCTCCACCACCACCCTCTGCGTAAAAAACCCTGCCTTGCACTTCTATAGACTTTGCCCCTTTCATCTTAAAGCTATGCCCTATAATCTTTGACATTTCCATCCTGCGAAAAGAAGTTGTGTGTGTCTACCTTATACTATGCCTATCATAGATTTATCTGCACCCATCAGATTTCTACTCAGCCTCCAATGCTCCAGAGAAAAAAAAATCAATCTCTTCATATAGTTATTGCCCTCTAATCCAAGCAGCATTTATGGCAAACCTCAAAACCCTATCCAAAGCCTCCACATCCTTCCTGTAATGGGACGACCAGAACAGTTGAATACCAGCAAAAAACCCTCAGGCTATCTACAAAGGGAACAAAATGAAGACTTTTAACGTTATTAAGGCATTGAATTGTTGTTCAATTTCTTTAAGAAACCGAGTACAATATAATTGTACAACAAGTTGACACGGTGCTAAATATCATACAGCACAGAAACAGACCCTTCGGCCCAACTCATCCATGCCGACCAAGATGGCCCCATTCTCCCACATTTGGCCCTTATCCTTCTAGACCTTTCCTATCCATGTACCTGTCCAAGCGTCTTTAAAATGCTGTTGCAGTACCGCCCTCAACTGCACACAACACTCTAAGACTTTGTGTCTTATTTTGTAAACCAGCATCCGCAGTTCCCAGTTTCTATGCAATACTCTAAATTAACCAAAGTCCCTTAAAGCTGCATCATGAATTCCTGACTCTTATATTCAATGCATTGCTGGATGAAGGCAAGCATACCGTACACCTTCTTTACCAAAGTTACCGGCTTCCTAATGGGCCTGTCCCACTTATCTACATTTTCGGCGACTGCCTGCACCCATCATAGGCCCGTTTGCAGGTCGCCTGTTGAAAATCCAGCTGCGATCAGAACAAGGTACGACTCTTTGGGCGACTACTCACGACCTTACAGGGTGTCGCCTGCATGGGCGTGAGTAGTCTCCCCAGTCGCCCAAAGAGTCGTAGCGTCTTTCTGGTCGCCGCTGGATTTTCAACATGTTGAAATTTATCAGCGACCTGCAACGACCTATGACAGGTGCCGGCAGCCGCCGAAATAGTCGAGTACATGGGACCTGTTATAGACGTTGAGTTCTTTGTCTCATGTTTACCAAGCGGCCATCATGTAAAATATCTAAACGCCGCATCAAGTGGTAATTCAGTACTTTGGAAAGGATTCTCAGAACAATCATAAAATCCTCACTGACCTTTTCACACCCTGTTCTGTTGCAGTTGAAGGTCACTGTCTGACAGGATGCAATGTTCAGGAAGTGTAATTAACATGAAATGAAGTGTTTGCTGTGTAAAGTGTCAAACTAAAAACCATTTATTTTTTTATTTTTTTTACATACGTGTGATATTAGCATTACATGAAGAATCAATGGGGAATCAATAAGGCAAATAGTCATCCTAAATTTTAGCAAGCGTCACTGTGAGATTGAGGCTTGGCTTATATTTCCCAGAAATGAAACAAAGCATTAATCTTTTCAAACAGCTGGTTAATCTTTTGCACATCACACCTTGCTTTTCCTGTCATATTTCACTCTGCAAATCTGGATATTACATGCAATTTAGGAATCGGTTGTGTTTTTAAAGCATTTTCATTGATTTTTTTTTTGCTTCTCTATAAACATCAAAAAAGTGTATATTTGACACACAACGTTGACATGACCAGCCAAGAAAGATAAAATAAATTGCCCTGAGTTTAGAACACTCGTATCCGACATAGAACATGACCATCACGTGTACAAATGTCAGACCATGTCACAGAAGATATTTTGTTTGATTTCTAATTTAGCCCGGTGAAATATTAAAATAAAACCTTTATATGACATACTAAACACTGCACTAATGAAAAAAATTGATTTTTTTTCCCCCTCTCCAATAATTTAAATCAAACTCACAATATCTTTAAAAACATAATTCACATTTTATGGTTAATTATCGATACGTGTTAACGTTAGTCTACCAAGCAATTGAGGCAAACCCAGCAAATTTTTTTTCCAAGCACATAAGGCCACAACAACAGCAAATTATTGCATTTGAACAAAGCCCTTTCTTTCACATCCCTGGGCCTTGTCAAAGCATATTTCCCAATTAGAAGCTAAAAATATTCTCCTCTTGTCTCCATGCAGTATTGATTTTGCCTGTAGCAGTGTCTATGAACACTGTAGGGGGGTTGGGGGTGGTGGTGGAGAGGGGGTGGGGGAAAGGTGCAAGTACCCAAAGATCAGCAAGGCTTTTCTTTTCATAGAGCACTGAGTTGAAGCCCTGCGTGTCTGATTAGCCCAACTGACCACTGATAGGGAATCAGAATCAATACCCAATCGACCTGCCAAGCAAAGCAAATGTAGATTGGCTGTAGGTCAAAGTGCCTTAATTCTAGCTTGGGGTGAGCTAATCAGCGAGAATCCAGGGTTACGATTACTTCTGCTCAAACTGCTGAATTAAAGATCATTTTCTGTATCAACAAATAATTCAGCAGCGCCTTTCCAGAATCGGCACTGGTTGGGAATGCACGTCTAGGTTTTAGCCTGTTTTTTGTTTTGTTTCTTGCAGTCATGTCTGATCTCACAGTGGTCAGTCTTTTTTGTCGTTTGCCTATTGCTGTCCAGGAGGTTGAACGGACACTGGGTGCCGGCCATTTTGTGTTGTCCTGGCATGTTTGTAGCCGGCTGCAGCTGGAAGCGTATATTTCGCTCGGCTTCATTATCCGTCGCAAATTAAAATGCACCGTCGAAACGGCGCCGGTCATTGATGTCTGCATCTCGTGCGGAGAAGCGAGACTCCTAACCCCATGTGTGGCTGGTGAACTAACTCTGTGGAACATCCATTCACATTCAATCTGTGCGTAGACCATAAGACTATACGACATAGGAGCAGAATTAGGCCATTTGGCCCATCACGTCTGCTCCGCCATTCAATCACAGCTGATCTATTTTGTCCCTCTCAACCCCATCCTCCTACCTTCACCCCGTAACCTTTGACTAAACATGGACTGGCATAGTAGTGCATCAGTAGAATTGCTGCCTCACAGCACCATAGACCCGGGTTCAATCCTGACCTTGGGAGTTGTCAGAAAGGAGTTTGTACATCCCTCCCTTTGACCATGTGGGTTCTCTCTGGGTGCTCCGGTTTCCTCCCACACTCCAATGCCATGCAGGTTTATAGATTATTTGCTTCTGGAAATTGGCCCTGGTGTGTAGGATATAATTAGTGTATGGATGACCATTGGTCTGTTTGGGCTTTATAGGCTGAAGGGCCCTGTTTCCTCTAAACTAAACTAAACTAAACTAAACATATCAATCTCCGCTTTAAAAATACCCAATGAATTGCCATTCACGCCCGATTGTGGCAATGAATTCCACAGATTCATCACCCCCTGGCTAAAGAAATTCCTCCTCGTCTCCATGCTAAAGGTAGGTCTTTTTATTCTGAGGCTGTGCCCTCAGGTTCTAGACTCTCTCACTAATGGAAACATCCTCTCCACATCCACATGATTGTGGATGATCAGCCATGATCATATTGAATGGCGGTGCTGGCTCGAATGGCCGAATGGCCCTACTCCTGCACTTATTGTCTATTGTCTATTGTCGCTCTTTCCAGGCCTATCACTGCATTGGACCTGCTGGAAGGAAGCAAAGTTAGGCGTGCCATTCCTAATGCCAGCCTACTATACACATGTGGCATCATTTCGAAACTGTAGGCACACACTAGTCATAATCTGCTGATTGATGGATTGAAACATACAACATAGAAACAGGTCCTTCAGCCCACCGAGTCCACGCCAAATATACTTCACCCATTCACATTAGTTCTATGCTATCTCACTTTTGCATCCACTTCCTACCTACTAAGGGCAATTTTCCAGAGGCCAATTAACCTTCAAACCCACATGTCTTTAGGGTGTGGGAGGAAACAAGAGCACTCGGAGAAAACATATGCTGTCACAGGGAGAACACGCAAAATCAGCACACAGACACATCACCCAAGGTCAGGATTGAACCCAGGTCTAATAAAAACCTTTTCCACTCAGAAGGTGGTGGGTATATATAACGAGTTGCCAGAGGAGGTAGTTGATACTGTAACAGTATTTAGAAGATTCTCGGATAGGATTGGAAAACTGACTGACTGACTGGAAAGGAAAGGCCCAGGGGGATATGGGCCAAATGCAGCCTAGCATAGATGGCGCATCTTGGTCAGCATGGACGATTTGGGCAGAAGGGCTTGTTTCCAAACTGTATGACTCTCTTACACTTTAACTCCCACTGGTGGCGACTATAGCAGATCATCACACAAAACCTCCGGTCTACATCTAACTAGCCTGTGAAACAGTCTGTTCCGACCTCACTATCTGAATGAGGATGAACTCAGAATAAAAGGACGTACCTTTGGAAAGGTGATGAGGAGGAGTTTCTTCAGTCAGAGGGTGTTGAAGCTGCCACCGACGACTGTAGGCCAAATCATTAGGTATTTTAAAGTGGAGATTGACAGGTTCTTGATTAGTTAGTGGGTCAAAGGTTATGGGGAGAAGATAGGAGAATTGAGAGGGAAAGATAGATCAGCTATGATTGAATGGCAGAGTAGACTTGATGGGTCGAATGGCTAATTCTGCTCTTATGACTTATGAACTTATAAAAAATATAAATGACCATCAACATTAAATCTGATGAAAATATCTCTATTATTGTCTCATATCCATGAATAACAGTCTAGCATTAAATGCTATCAACTATGAAATGCCTTGGCTATGCTGAGGATTCTGAGTCTTTAAGTCTTTAAAATGCATTGAGTTTTTTGTTGTTGATTATGTTACCTATGACTATTGGGTTTACAGACCTGTTATGCTGCACGTAAGAATGTATTTATTTCTGTTGTCAGCACTTATAACAATGAAACACTCTCGACTCTCTTGACTCCGACTATCAATAGCACAAAGCAAGATGTGACAATTAGTGAAAACACCCTCAATTTTGACAAATTATATCTGTTTGAAGTTATTATTCCGAACAGTCAAGCATCATTTTGATAATATGCAAAAATGACTCAAAGAGCTAATTGTAATTCTGACATTTCAACTTGCAATTTTCGCCATTAAAATATGTTCTGATTTATTTCACGATTCAAGTGGTTCATATTTGATGATTTACATTGTTTCCAAACTTTAAGATTCTGCCAGCTTTTATTTATGAAGTTAGGCGATAGAAATGTTTTTTACGCATCTTACTTTCTACAACGCACCTTCTTATCTATTTGACTTGTATTTTTATGCAGAGAGTTACAGCCAAAGGAGGCTGAGGTGTAATCCTCTTTGTAGTTGGTGAAACTAATAGGAAGAACCAGCAATTTGTCAGGACTTAACTGATACAAGAAAACCTCAAAGAAATGAGAAATAGGGCAGGGACAAAGCTCTTTTCCTTCAAAGCTTCACATGGTGACATTGGCTTCAAAGGCCACACTTTAATCTTTGAAGCTTTTCCTACAATGTCAAAAGGAAGCCAGTTTCCACGGTGGAAGTCTCCTGTTATAACCTGGTTCATTCTGGAGATCAGCAACATTTTTTTGTGCAGGATTTTTGCCCAAATCCCGTTAATTCAGGTTTTCAATGCTTCATTCTGTATGTAAGTAACAAGGCTATGAGCAGGGGACGCAGTTAATCTAAAAAATTAAAAGTATAAATGTATGCCAGGGGAATTTCAACGGTTAAACTTAAAGCAATTTGTTAAATGGATACAAATGTTTCAGTTTAGCTTGGTTTTAGAGATAGAGCATGCATACAGACCCTTTGGCCCACTGACCATCGATCACCCGTTCACATCAGTTCTGTGTTGTTTGTGGAATTCCCTGCCACAGAGGGCAGTGGAGGCCAAATCACTGGATGGATTTAAGAGAGAGTTAGATAGAACTCTAGGGGCTAGTGGAATCAAGGGATATAGGGAGATGGCAGGCACGGGTTATTGATTGAGGACGATCAGCCATGATCACAATGAATGGCGGTGCTGGCGAGCACAATACGCCCAGATAATATATAATAAACGATAATTCAATAGATGAAATACCATAATAAGCGTGCAAAAGTCCTTAATGCAACCAAAGACAGGCCGTAAATGTTCCTAGTTGAGGTTAGTGTCGTGTCATGCTCAAGAGCCTGATGGTTGTGAGGTAGAAGCTGTTCTTGAACCTGGTCACCGTTGTTTCTGGACTCCTGGACCTTCTGCCCAAAGGTAGGAGTGAAATCACAGCATGGCCATGGTGGTGTGGGTCCTTGATGATGCTGGCCGCCTTTTTGAAGCAGCAGCTCCTTACAGATCCCATAGATTGTGGAGGGATCAGTACCCATGATGGATCGGGCAGTGTCTACAACTCTCTGTCACCTCCTTCATTCCTGGGCGTTCGAGTTGCCAAACCAGGCCGTGATGCAACCAGTCAGCATGCTCTCTATTGTACACCTGTAGAAGTTCAAGAGAGTATTCGTCAATGTACCAAATTATTTCCTCAATCTTTTAAAACAGTAGAGGCATTGATAGGGGTGGAAGATTGCAACCTTCACGTGGTCCGCCCTGTTTCAATTACTGCAATCAACTCGACGTGCACAAACGGAAGATCAAATAGAACAAGTTGTCCAACAACTTTAGGCTGTGCCACATGGAAGAAGAAGAAGAAGAAGAAGAAGAAGGCATTGATAGACATTCTTTATCAGGTCATAAGTGATAGGAACAGAATTACACCATTCGGCCCATCAACTCTACTCCGTCATTCAATCATGGCTGATCTATCTCCCTCCGAACTCAATTCTCCTGCCTTCTCCCCATAGCCCCTGACATCTGTACTAATCAAGAATCTATCTATCTTTGCCTTAAAAGTTTCCAATGATTTGGCCTCCACAGCCTTCTGTGGCAAAGAATTCCACCCTCTGACTAAAGAAATTCCTCCTCATCTCCTTCTTAAAGTAACGTCCTTTAATTCTGAGGCTATGCCCTCTAGTCCTAGACTCTCCCACAAGTGGAAACATCCTTTCTACATCCACGCTATCCAAGCCTTTCACTATTCGGTAAGTTTCAATGAGGTAACCCCTCATCCTTCTAAACTCCAGCGAGTACAGGCCCAGTGCTGTCAAACGCTCTTCATATGTTAACCCACTCATTCCTGGGATTATTATGATTAATTTAGTGTCAATATCTGGAAAAGTAAACTAGAATTTGTAAATTTGAACCACACCACCTACATTTGCTAACACAATATTCCTTTATCAATAATTTTAGCAGGCCTCTCTATGAGTGAGATTCTTTGGCAATGATTCTGGAAACAATGCATTGAAACCTTAAATCAGGTGACTAGGAATATGGAGACACTAAAGACTGCAGATGCTGAATCTTAAGCAAAACACAAAGTGTCGGAGGTCAGGCGGCATCTATGGAGGGAATGGACCAGTGATATTTCAGGTCGTAACCCTTCTTCAGATTTTAGGAATGGCTAGTCTTAAAGACTTCCTTGATCGGATCAGTCGAACATGAAGCCACCATTTAGTAGAAGGATAGGCGTTGCAAATAGGTAGGAATACTGTTAATAATCAAGTTCCCTTCCAAGTTATAACTAAAAGAAAGAGACAAAGTGCTGGAGTAACTCATCGGGTCAGGCAGCATCCCTGGAGAACATGGATAGGTGACCTCCAGCATTTTGCAGTTTTCTTTTGTAAACCAGCAGCTGCAGCTCCTTAAGCTATAATTAATTCTGACTTCAGACATGTATTGATGTTGTTGTATCAATGTTGTGGAACCCGTATTTAAAGGCATTGTAGAAATGTCTACACCACACAGGTATATTGGTCCCTGGAGGGGCCTTCTATGAATGTGCAATGAGCATTGTTTTGCCAGCAACACTTGTACCCATGAATACATTTTCAACAAGAACCACAACCACCTTCCTAAAACTCCTGAGAGGCCAAGATGCAACATTAGTGTTCATCTACTGGAGAATGTTTCAGAAAAACATCTGTTTTCTTTACATTTTTCATACTTGATGAATCTGGACTGTGATTAACAGAGCGATTAGAATAATGCATCTGGACATAGGGAAACTAGAGTTACTTTAAACCAAACTATGTCCTCTAAAACATTGAGCATTAAATTTAAAAAATTCTCTTTCATCAATTTTGTTCTATTGGGAGGTAAACTGAGTGCATATAGAATATAGAACAGTGCAGCACAGGTACGGGCCCTTTGGCCCACAATATTTGAGCCAAACATGATACCAAGTTACACAAAAATGCTGGAGAAACTCAGCGGGTGCAGCAGCATCTATGGTGCGAAGGAGATAGGCAACGTTTCGGGCCGAAACCCTTCTTCAGACTGAATCTCATCAGCCTGTACATGATCCACGTGCCTCTGTTCCCTGCACTTCCATCTGCGTATCTAAAAGCCTCTTAAAGGCCACTATCATATCTGCCTCCAACATCGGCCCTTGGCAATGCATTCCAGGCCCTCACCAGTCTCTGCCTAAAAAAACTTGCCCCGCACATCTCAATTAAACTTTCTCCCTCTTAACCTTATAGCAATTCCCCTCGAGTGTTGGACATTTACACACTGGGAAAAAGGTTCAGAATGTCTACCCTATCTATGCCTCTCATAATTTTATAAACTTCTATCAAGTCTCTCTTCAACCTCCGACGTTCCAGAGCAAACAATCCAAGTTTATCAAACCTTGTAGCTGAAACCCACGAATCCAGGTAGCATTCTGGTAAATGTTAAAGAACTAAATTGACGGAATTGTTCAAATCGTGACATCTAAAGATTGATAATTATATCAAATATAATCAGATATTTTTTTTTTAAATCCTATGAAGGTTTTGTTGCAGGTTGGAAGACTGAGAATATTTTTTTAAATCATACGGCTTGTTAAATTGAATGTTTAGAAGCATTGCTGATTGCTTTGTGACCATGCTCCATAAGGCCAACAGGCAGATAAGACATTCAGTCATCGATGCATTTTGAAGTAAAATCAGCGGAAGAGGTAAGATGCTTGATGCGATATTGCGCTATGTAAATTTTGAACGTTTCAAGGGGACGCTGGGCATATGGTTAAAGTTTGTTGAAGTGAATGATGGCTGTGTGTAGCAGCTGACTAGTCAACAATAAAGGGATGCTATCTCTTTGAATAATGTATCATGTCCATCCATCACTTCCATTAATGGATAAAGATTGTTATATCTCAGATACCGATGGCTTTTAAACAAAAAAAAACATATATTTAAATACGCTTTTGCACAGACGTCCATTATAAAAGATAATTTAGATTGCACGAATCGATTTTATGATGCTACTGTAAACCGGTATAGTTCCTGAATGTCACTCGTGTCCTTTTTACATTTCTTAATTAAGCAGTTTTTTATTTACATTTGAACTAATTACACATTGAAAACCAACAATAAAACCTAAAATATTTGCTATTAGGGTGATAGTTGTACCCGGGCCGAACACTCAGTGCAGGGAGTGTATCGTGCCAGTAATTATGCTAAAAGATTGGTCACAAACTGCCTTGATCAGGCTTTTAGCTGGGTGTTAATCCAAGCAAGTCATTTCAATACAGATATAGATCTTGATTCCAGTCAATAGCTCTCCAACTGATGCAATTGCACATGGTGAAGCAGTCCCATTGATTGACGCCTTGTCACAGTAATTTTGCAGTGCTTCAGATGACAGTAATATCCCACATTTTGCTTCCCCCGTTTCCCTGATTCTCGCCGATTGCACTTTGGAGACAATGCAGTGACATTCAGAGTGCTATCTCCTTCATGCCTTCTTGTTTTCCTCAAGCTGATATTGATCCCATTTCTCAGCTCCCAGAACGTTTGATGTACGCTGCTTCAGTGCATGAGCACACTGCTCTGCAAGCGTTGCCATGTCCAGAGACATCAGGTGGAGGGAGGTGTTGGCATTGAAATTGTTTCTTAATTGTACGGTGCCTTACTTAACATTGGCCATAAAGCTTTCTGCCACATGGAATTTGAGTTTAAAGAAGCCACCACAAGACCACTCTTCACACTGTGACACAATGTGCTGGAGTAACTCAATGGGTCAGGTTGCATTCTCTCATTGAACGAATGCATGAATACTTTGAATGAATTAACAAATACTTTATTGTCACAGGAGACAAGTCACAGTGAAATTCTTTGCTTGCATACCCAAGGTATGCAAATAGTTGCCACACAAAGGGCATTTACAGGGACCTGTGAGCTCCCGATGTTCCTGTCCACCGGGCCTGCGGCCAGAGCCTCTGAGGTTCTGAAGTCGGGTCGCAGCCGCGCGCCACCACAGCTCTTCCCGCTCCGAAGACGGCCAGCTCCGCGATGTCTGGTCCGCAGGCTCCGTTAGGCCCAACGACATCGGAGAGCCGACAGGGAAAAAGTCGGGTCCCCGTACAGGGAAGAGACTACAGTTTCCCCCACCCCCCACCCCCCACATATACACAACTAAAGAAAAATAATAAAAACTAAATACATACATCTAACAAGACAAAAACAAAAAAAAGACGGACAAATCTTTGTTTTGCATGCTATCCAATCCGATCAGATAATAATATCCTTAAACACAATCGAGTCAAACTCAAATTCAACAGATAGATCAAAGGGAAAGATACGGAGAGCAGAATATAGTTCTCAGCATTGTAGCGCACATGTTCCGCAGACAAAGTTCAATGTCCGCAAAGGTGTAGAGGTGAATCGGACAGTATACCAGCTTATGGAAGGACAATTCAGAAGCCTGATAGCAGAGGAGAAGAACCTGTCCCTAAGTCAGAAGATGCTCATGAACTGCAGATGCTGGAAAATCTTGAGCAAAATACAAATTGCTGCAGTAAATCAGCGGGTCAGACAGTATCTGCGGAAGGAATGGATAGGTGACATTTCGGGTTGGGAACAGAAAGGGTCCCTCCACCGATGCTACCTGACCTGCTGAGTTACCCTCGCACTGTGTTATAGTTAAACAATTGTTTCTCTAAAGCTAACATAAACTGTAATGTAGCGAATTGTCATTGCTTTAAATATCCAATTAAAAGTCACTTTCAAAATTCATTTCAGTTCAACAATCCTTCTGGTGAAGCACCATTAGGCGCAGAAGACACATAACATAATCCCAATGACTAAATATTCACATCACAAAGGGCTTGTGAAATGACTTTATAAAGGGAGGGGAAATTAGACATGTTCATTTGAGATCAGAGCAATGTAAGATTTTGACAGAAATTTCTTGCAAAGGGAAGCTGCATTGTCTGTTCCCTGTTTCACATACAAACTTAACAGTAGATCCCAATTATTCTTTCCTTTTGCCTTTGATTCTGGGAAAATCAAAACAGATCATGACTCTTCAATTCTGACCAGAAGAAGCCCACTGATCGTCTCAATTGAATGCTACCTCTTTTCATAAGCACCCACTCCTGATTTGCAATGAGTTTTCTGTGAATATATTTCATCATTATTTTTAACCTGGTGCAAATTTTTAACTTGATGCAAAGGCTTAAAATTTCAAACAAAAATACGGAGTTAGTGCTGCTTTTTTAGTCGAGTGTTCTGAATGGCTTTCATCGATTTCTCTTTGTGCGGGTAGCTTGCTATTTTTGCTGCATTCATCGATGGCCTTCGGGTGAAGAAAGCAGCAATCGTTTGAAAATACAATATCAGATGCTGCTTCTTCCCACCTTCAATCCAACAGAAAGCACAGAATAGCAGCACACTATGACTTGCCTTTCGAGACAAATGTGAACCCTTGGCCTGCCGGATGCAACGTAAAGTGGTGCTTTGCCATGATCTAGTGGCCGTACTAATTCAACTCAGTCTTTAAGTTCGCTGATGATACCACAGTGGTCGGCCGGATCCTCAAAAACAACGAGGTGAAGCACAGGAGTGAGATCGAGAACTTTGTGTCATGGTCTCGGAGCAACAGCTGAACTGTGCACGTCAGCAAAACTAAAGAGTTGGTTGCTGACCTCAGGAAATAAATGGGTGAACACAATCCCATCCTCTTCAATGGAGATGTTGTATAGATGGTCGACAGCTTCGAGTCCCTGGGCATCCTGATCACCAGCAACCTAACCTGGTCCCTTCACACCGATGAAGTGATCAAGAAAGCACATCAGTGCATTTGACTCAGATTCAGTATGTCCACAAGGATACTCTCAAACTTCTTCAGATGGGCTATAAGAAAGTATTCTGATGGGATGCATCTCAGCCTGGTTTGGAAGTTGCTCTGCTCTGGACCGCCTGAACCTGCAGAGAGTGGTGAGCACAGCCCAGTCCATCACAGACTCGCCACTGGAAGTATCGTCAAGGAGGCCTGCCATCCCTGGCCATTTCCTTTTCTCTCTCCTACCTTCAGGCAGAAGAAACAGGAGCTTGAAAGCTCAGATGTCCACATTTAAGAAATACTTCTTCCCTACAGGGAGTCACGGTGGCACAGTGGTAGAGCTGCTGCCTTACAGCGCCATAGACCTAGATTCGATCCTGACTACGTGTGCTGTCTGTATGGAGTTTGTACATTCTACCCGTGACCACGTGGGTTTTCTCCGGGCGTTCCGGTTTGCTCCCACATTCCAAAAACGTACAGGTTTGTAGGTGAATTGGTTTCTGTAAATTATCCCTAGTGTGTAGGATAGAACTAGTGTACGAGTGATTGTTGATCAGTGTGGATTCGGTGGGCTGAAGGGCCATGCTGTTGCTATGCTGTATCTCTAAACTAAACTAAACTAAACACTGCTATCAGACTCTGGAAACTATCACCCTTCTCTGAGGTGCTGCCATGTACTCTTATTCTTAAATCTACCTAATTTTATTATTCCATTATTATACACTAATATTTTTTTGCACTACTTCGGATTCTGTTGTTTTGCACTCATAGTATTTATCGCTATTTTTCATCATTACTGTATGTATACTGTTCATCTGTGTAGGAAGGAGCTGCAAATGCTGGTTTAAATCGAAGATAGACCCAAAATGCTGGAGTAACTCAGCTGGACAGGCTGCATCTCTGGAGTGAAGGAATGGGTGAAGTTTCTTCAGACCTTCTTCAGTCTGAAGAAGGGTCTCGACCTGAAACGTCACCCAATCCTTCTCTCCAGAGATGCTGCCTGTCCCGTTGAGTTACTCCAACATTTTGTGTCTATACTGTTCAATCTGTTAGCTTCATATGAACAAGGAATTCCATTGCACCCTGTGGTGTTACTGCTAGTAAGAATTGCATTGTTCTGTTTTGGGACATATGACAATAAAAAATGCTCTCTATGACAATAAACTAATCTGAACCTGAATCTGGGTCTGAATATACAAGGATGGAGGTCACACTGGCATTAAATGCCTGAGGTATTTAAAGTCAGACAGGCAAAAGGTGTTTTAGCTGCAATCAAGAATTTGTGTCTGGTGACTTGATAATATTTTGCTGGTTAGCTTACAATTTATTTTCTAAAATTGACTGATATAATCACAGATACAACATGTTCTGTGACCCAGGTAAATTGGAAAGCTTAATTAAATGTCATAGTTTCTTCAGCAAACCACAAAGTGCTGGATAACCCAGCAGTTCAGGCAGCATCTCTGGAGGGAAATGGACAGACAATGCTTGATTCAGGACCCTTCTTCAGAATGAATCAGTCTGAAGAAGGGTCCTGATCAGAAACGATGTTTGTTCATTTCCCTCCACACATGCTGCCTGACCCGTTGAGTTCTTCCAGCAATTTGTGTTTTGCTCAAGATTTACGCACCTGCAGTTTCTTGTGTTATCATTGCTTTCTCGTATTCATTCCACTAAGAATTCCTGATATCTAAATTGTTCATTTGGTCTCGATTAATTATTATAATTGAGGATAATCTATCAAAATTAAATGAACATTTTTCATCAAGTCATCAGCAAGTAAGCAACCTAATATAAAACCATCAAAAATTTATTTAAAAAAGCCTTTTATTATACTATACGATACAATAGAACGTTATTTATCCCAGGTGGGAAATTGGTCCGCCAACAGTCTTAAAACAAAGCAAGTTACTTGAAACATGACATTAAAATGATGAGTGGAAAGTCCAGAATTGGGGATGCGCAAAGATTTACCCCATGACAGAAAGGGGAACAGTTGATTAGTTTGATAGCCACTGGGAAAAAAGATCTACTTAAACCAATTAATAATACACAGTACAGTTTGGTTCACAATGTCCATGGCGAACATGCTGACAATGTTAAAATGTTCTCTGCTTGCAAGTGACCCCTGTCCCTCCATTCCCCACATATCCATGTACCTATCTGAAAGCCTCTAAAATGCCACTATCATATCTGCCCCCATCCACCATCCCAGGCAGCGCATTCCAGGCACTCACCACCCTCTGTGTAAAACACTTGGCCTGCACATCTCCTTTAAACGTTGCCCCTTTTACCTTACAGCTATGGCCTCTAGTCCTTGACATTACCAGGACGACTTTCATGCATGCACACTAGACAGTTCCTTAGCAAGCTAGAAGTATATGTTTTGACATGGAATCTCTTGTAAAAGAGATTTTTAATCTCAATGAGACTTCTCCTGGTTAAATAAAGGTTAAATTAAAAAAAATAAAAAATAAAAATGGAAAAGAACATTTGAAGCATGCACCTAACAAGATTAATGCAACTTGGAAAAGATTTCGGAATGGAATTAAGAGTCCTGCAATTTTCTATAAAATTGACTAATTTGGGCAATTGAAGTTTGGGCCAATGTTTAAAAAAACAAACAAAATGCAAACCTAGTTGTTTGGATTACAATTTATATCCTTATAATCTTAAAATCACTTAAATTTACAATTTCTTCATGATTTTCACCGCTTCAGCTAATATTACCAGGTCAAAGTGATATTATACAAACAAACCTAATCTCAACTGCAGTGATTGCATGAGATTAATATGGATCGGTCTTTTTCTGCATCCGGAAAATATTGAAGCAAGGTTGCAGCTGGAAATGGTCCTTCATGGGAACTGTTCTTTCAAATATAAAGAGCTACTTACTTAAAGAATAAAATAAGAAACACACAAAGCACGAAACACGCGGAATCAAGCCTGTATGAGGTGTTGCACTTTGGGAGGTTGAATGTAATGGGAGAATATACAGTTAATGGCAAGACTCTTAACAGCACAGATGTGCAGAGAGATCTTGAAGTCCAGATTCATAGCTCACTGAAGGTGTCAGCACAAGTAGATAGGATGGCAGAGAAGGCTTGTGTTGCTAGGGGGTAGATACAAAATGCTGGAGTAACAGCGGGACAGGCAGCATTTGTTGCTAGGGGCATTGAGTCAGGAAATCCTGATGCTGCTCTATAAGACTATGGTTAAGCTACACTTAGAGCATTGCATGCAGTTCTAGTTACCCCATTACAATAAGGATGTGGAGGAAAAATGGCATCATTGCCATATTTTCTCCACGAGGAAGAAGAAAATCTAATTAGGCTGAATATGTTCTTTACTATCAGCTTTTGTTCACGATACATGTGACACAGATAAATACAGCATAGGAACACGCCATTCGACCCATCATGTCTATGATGGATGATACCAAGTTAATCTGATCTCTGTTTGCACAGGATCCATATCCCTCCATTTCCTGCATATCCACCTGCCTACCTAAAACCTCTTAAAGACCGCCATCTTACCTGCCTCCACCACCACCCCTGGCAGTGCGTTCCTGGCACCCAGTGTAAAAAACTTGTCACGCGCACAGTCACAAATGAGAGTCACAATTAGATGATGGAATGGATTAGAGTCAAATCAGGTTCAAGGAGTGAAATAAAGAGAAGGAAAATGTTGCATTAGGAGAGAGTTATAAAAGAAAAATGAAAAGAGGCTTTTAGCTAGGCACATGGATATGCAGGGAATGAAGGGATATAGATCATGTGCAGGAAGAGATTAGTTTGACTTGGCATCATGTTTGTTGCGAACATTGTGGGCCAAAGGGCCGGTATGAAGCTTCTTTAAAGCTTCTAATTAAAATTATAAACAAATAGAAAGTTTCCATTACCAGAATTAAAAATAACAAGTTTAAAACATCTAATAGGCCTTTCTCACGGGGCGACTTGACGCAAGAGTTAACCAGAGTTTAACATCGTGGGAACCTCGTGCGATAACAGTACGGCATTCGTGGACCACCGTGGACCACCGTGGCGCTAACGGCAGGTAATCGTGTAACTTGGTGACTCGGGAGAAAATTCAAGCAAGCTTGAATTTCTCCAAGAGTGACTTGTACACTTGTGGTTGAGCATTGCAACATTATATGAACGTAGTGGCCAGTGCGATAACCGTGCGATATCCGTAATAACTCTTGCGGTTACCGTGGGAACTCCTGCGAACGGTAAACCCGGAAGCTGGACAGAGGGGACAGAAGGTGAGTAAAAAAGGTGTTCTCAATATCCTTTATAAATATCTGTATGTTAATATGTGTGTCTTTTCCTCTTGGGCATTACTTTGTTTCTGTTGGTGGCTCCACATTTTATGATAGCCTGAAGTGTGATAAAGCTTTTACCTCAGCAGTTTGAATGTCAGTGCTTGTTTACCTCATTGTTAAATAAATATATTTTTTACTATCAGCTTGATGTCTGCAATTCTTCATTAACACATCACTACAAGATGAATGTCTCTAATGTTATAATCCCTCTCATGCTGAAACACAAAATAGTTGAAGGGAGGTGATATAATCACATTTTCATTAAGTTTCATTTTTGAGTGTTCAGGTCCATCAATTGTTGAGCTAATTAAACGTTTGAAAGTTTCACCTCTCGGTAGAAAATAAAATAAGCCAATCAGCACGGTAAATGTGAGACAAAGTCTTTATTCCTATTTGACAATATAAAAAGACCACTTCTTGCACATATTGAGAGAAGGTGCATCACACCAAACATTTGTCTATAAAAGGGCCTCGCAAACACAAAAATCAACAAATGAGGCATGCTAGATTATTTTAAACACATTATATTCATTAACCTCCGCAACAAGCCTAAACTCAGGCATTAAAAGGGACAATGCAATGTGCTAAATGGCAGGTTTTGCGTACGAACATCTTATAGGAAGCACTTTTCAGAGGACAACACTAGAAAGTCAGCTTATTTGCTATGCATTTCTGCTAACATGCAGTAGTGTTCCTGTGGTCGGCTACCCATCAATATAGCTGTCCTGCCACGGCACACTCCCCAATTGTGAATTGTAGTAAGCGCAGAGATGGCCTCTTTGCTCTTTCACACCCAGTGAGACTTCCTCTTAATTCTCTTTTTAATTAATCTCTCCCTTCTGCCTTCACGCAAGCGTCCTCGATGCACATAGTGGGCTGCTGCATACAGCGCGTCAATGAAAAAACCCATCATCCTGTACTCGAAACTACTTAGTATAGGCATGTCTCCAAATGAGCCAATTCAACCAAGGGAGGATATTTATAGTGTGTGAAAAAAAAAGTGACATCATTTGTGCCACGTGTAGTTCACAATGTTCATTCAAGATTTAACGGGAAAGCTCGGGAGACGGACAAGTCACTCGCACGAATAACAGAAATGCCGAGTACCGTGGGAACTCTTTATCTACCCCCCGTTATATCGTGTGATATCGTGTTAGTTCACTCTGGTTACATCTTGCGTCAAGTCGCCCCGTGAGAAAGCGCTTTAAAACTGTGCAGGGTTGTGACATATAACACTGTAAAATGTCCCCTTTCTCGGCCAAAGAGATCGATTAGCAATGCTTTAATAATCATCATGTCACTAATGCTATTAATTATGAGCTGTATCTTTCTGCGTCAAATTTAATGGGCAATTAATGTGCAAATCTGAGTCCTTACAAACAACACACAGACCAAGCGGCAAACATCAACTGTGCAAAGCAAATGCTGTAAATTAACTGGGAAATTTTGGAGACACTAGGAACTACAGATGCTGGAATATTGAGTAAAACACAAAGTGCCGGGGCAACTCTGCAAGTCAGGCGGCTTCTGTGGAAGGCATGGATATGTGATGTTTCGGGTTGGTTCCCTTCTTCAGACTGATTGTAATATGGAGGATGTAGATAGGCTATTGCATGTTAGCCAATTGGAATGCTTAGTAATTATAACTCCACCTAATTATAACATTCATAGTGTAAGGACTCGCCCACTGCCTGCCAGTAGCGGCAGCAGTAGCAGTGTGAGCGTGTAATGACCTGCTTACAAGATTACAATGTGTGGTGAATTACAGAGAGTGGTGAATCTCTGGAACTCCCTGCCACAGAGGGTAGTCGAGGCCAGTTCATTAGCTATATTTAAGAGGGAGTTAGATGTGGCCCTTGTGTCTAAGGGGATCAGAGGGTATGGAGAGAAGGCAGGTACGGGATACTGAGTTGGATGATCAGCCATGATCATATTGAATGGCGGTGCAGGCTCGAAGGGCCGAATGGCCTACTCCTGCACCTAATTTCTATGTTTCTATGTTTCTATTATGACCGGAATAATAAAGATGCTTGCGTTTCAACCTGTGTGAGTTTGAGCTCTTTACAGAGGAGAAAGCTGGAAGATAGGCGGAGGACGGATATTACTTGGCAAGTGATAGGTGGATACTGGGGAGGGGAGATGGGTGGGCACAGGCCTGAGATGAAAAGGAGACAAAAGAGTGACAGAAGAGGACAAAGTGATACAGAAAGGAAACAAAAGGGGGGGGGTCAGATAAAGAGTGAAATGTAAAGCCAGAGGAAGAGACTTTGGGAAGGGGGGGGGGGGGGGGGTTAGGGTGGCGGATAGTGGGAGAAATGGGTGGGGGGGGGGGGGAGTGCATGGAAAAGAAAGGGAAGAAAGTGGGGGGAGGGGTGTTACTTACAATTGGCCAATTCAATGATCATACCGCTGGGTACCCATGCAGCAACCAATTCCCAGGTTTCCTCTCCATCCTTTGAACATGCTGGCTGATTGGTATCGTAAAATATAAGCCTTGACCAGAGGCCTGTGATGGACCGTACTTATCACCACTTTCCAACTTTTCATTTCTCTCAATATTTCTCCTCCCTTCTTCACCAGGCAGCTTGCAAATTTACGATAAATGTTTGCTTTCGATGCATCTTCTATGGATCCGAAGTTTTTAGTGGAAGCTGAACTGTCCGGCTTTTAGAGGTTAATGGGCCTGTCCCACTTAGGCAATTTTTCAGCGGACTGCCGGCGACTGTCAAGTTGCAAAGGCGGGGGACAGGGCAAGCGGGGGAGCGCTGTCTAAATAATCCCCACGGTGCAAAGCCAAGATGGTACACTGCGATGATCAGGAAGGTTGGCGCTGTAATTAAGACGGCTAAAGCACAGTGTACGGTAAGTCCTTTAAAAGAGGGGGCGAGAGGGGGGAGAAGGAGTAGAGACAGCTTTTAAGAAGCCAGAGATACACGGCGGACACTGTGAAGCTCGGCGGACATTTAACATTACTGGTCGGTTCCTTGGTTCTGAAAACTACAGCTTACCTTTTTTCCCCCCCAAAGAGCCAATAAAAGTCACCGGTCAGCACCGGCTCCAACCTACGAGTACCTCCGGGAACCTCCCACTAGGACCTCCTTGTGACCACACCTACGGCTCGAGAATTCTCGCTAATCTCCATGGCGACTTCATTCTAGTCGCCGCTAACTTTTCAACATGCTAAAAAATTCTCGACGACCCTAATGAGGCCGCGACTAGTTCCCAAAATGTGGGAACTCCTCACGACCATGAAGGCGACTCCCCGGCAACCACCCGCGAACATGTGGCGACTGCAAAGTCTCCTGCAGCCGCCTAAGTGGGACAGGCCCATAAGTGATTCAATTGAACTCAAACATTTAAAAATCCTTCTGCAGTTGAAACCTTCCTAATGTTTTATTCTTCTTCTATTACATTACTCTGGCGGGTAACTTTCACCTCTGATACAATTCAATTTAAGATCATCCTTAAAATAAAGACGTCTCAATACAATCTAAACTTCACGCTGAGGTGACATATTTATTCGTGATTACAAATCAGCAACAGAAAATCCAAGGAATATTTTTGTCGTTTTCATTGAAAACTGTATTTAACATTACGTCACTGTTAGAGTTGGTAGCACGACTACAAACTCTCCAGAGAATCTTAAACGTGCAAGAAGGTTATTAAAACTCACTGCGACTCGGGCAATTAATGGAAAAGCTCTGAACATATGACGAAAGGGTTGCGACTGGGAACTCTTATAAATAATTATTCCTACGAGGCAATCCTGCTGTGGTATTCTGCTCAGGTTTGTTATATATTCGCTTTTTGCTATCCTATTAAAGTTGCAAATCCGAACCAACTTTGGACAGCTTTCATACATTGTTTATGCTGAAAAATAGCAAATTATTAAGAATTCTTTCAGTGTGTTTTTGTTTCTCTCTTTCTCTCTCACACACATATGCTCACACATGCGCACACACACACACCCACACACACACACACACACACACACACACACACACACACACACACACACACACACACACACACACACACACAAATACACACACACACACACACACTCACACAAATACACACACCCACATACACGCACACACACACACAAATACACACACACATACACACACACACAAATACACACATACACACACGCACTCACACACGCACTCACACAAATACACACACACACACACAAATACACACACAAACACACATACACACACACACACACACACACACACGCACACACACACACAGAAACACACACACACACAAATACACATACACACACCCACGCGCACACACACATACTTATGCCCTAACTTTAGCCCCATACAAAAAAATAGACACAAAATGTTGGATTTGCTCAGCGGGACAGGCAGCATCTCTGGATGCTGGATCTCTGGACCTCTGCCTATCCCGCTGAGTTACTCCAGCATTTTGTGTCTATCTTCGGTGTAAACCAGCATCTGCAGTTCCTTACCACACATTCAGCCCCTTCCAGTTGTGTACACTTGTGAGAAGTTTGGAAGTTGTGGGATTATTGGAAGGATGATTGTCAGCAGCGAGATTCTGCCACTTACCTGCATACAAGCGGCAATGTACAGTTGCCAGTTAACATTCTGTGGGCAATAGACATTCCTTTGCGTCCGACCCGGAAGGACAAGCAAACTGTGGCAACCCTGACCTTAATTCTGTGCTTTAATAATATCTATACCTATAATATCTACATCTCGGAGCTGATGCAGCAGGACTCGGAGCTGATGCAGCGGGGCTCGGAGCTGATGCAGCGGGGCTCGGAGCTGAGGCTGCGGGACTCAGCGCAGAGGGAGAACAAGGAGGGAAGAGACAGAGACTAAGACTTTTGCCTCCATCACAGTGAGGAGGTGCTTGGTGAACTCACTATGGTGGATGTTAATTTGTGTTTATTGTATGTTTTGTTATTTATTGTTACTATGACTGCAGGCAACGTAATTTCGTTCAGACCGAAAGGTCTGAATGACAATAAAGGAATCAAAAATGAAAGACAGAGGCAGATCTATAATCACATATTACAATTGCTCCACATTCATAAATCTCTATTCTTACAGCAACCTTTCTTACTTTAACCGTGATCTTCTTAAACTCCTCTCAGATCTGTTTGTTGGTGACCTTCGGACTATCCTTGATCGGACTTCACTGGCTTTACCTTGCACTAAATGTTATTCCCCTTGACATGTATCTATAGGCGGCAAATGGCTCGATTGTAATCACGTATTGTCTTTCCGCTGACTGGAAAGACCGCAACAAAAGCTTTTCACTGTACCTCGGTACACATGACGATATGAACCATACTGTAAACTAAACTGTAAACTTGTCAATCAACGAGCGAGACACTGCAAAACACGTCTCACCAGCTGGTTGACAAACACCGCTGATACCAAGTGTGGGTTTTTTTTGTTGCCAAAAGGCACCAGTGATTATTCACATCCTACTTGGAATCTGCGATCCCTGGAAACAACATTGTTTCTGATGTAGAGAAAGATCGATGGAATGTGTTCATTTGTCAGGGAAAGGACAGCATATCTTTGACATCTGGTACATAGATCATTCACAGCTTCTTGCCTCTTTCCAATTGAAATCCTCTCAACCTGAAATTGTCAGATCGTTGGGTATCAGAGCAAGCAGGGATGAGGCTGAAAATAACTTCGATTTCAGTGTTTTTGATCACTAATCACAGTGTTTTTATTACAAGTTTCAATCTCCAGTTTTCTTAGCCTTTCTTTTCAAATTATTATAGAGCATACAATAGTACAGCTCAGGAACAGGCCCTTCGGCCCTTAATGTCTGCCGATCTTATTGCCGAGAATCAGAGGACATAGATTTAAGGTGAAGGGGGAAAGAGTTAATAGGAATCTGAGGGGTAACTTTTTCACACAAAGGGTGGCGGGTGTATGGAATGAGCTGCTAGAGGAGGTAGTTGAGGCAGGGACTATTGCAACGTTAAATAAATAATTAGACAGGTGTGTTGATGGGACAGGTATGGAGGGAAATGGGTCAAACGGAGACAGGTGGGACTAGCGTAAATAGGACATGTTGGTCGGTGTGCGCAAGTTGGGCCGACGGTCCTGATTCCACATTGTATGACTCCACGACTCTATCCCTCTATGACTCTGTAAACTAATCTGCTCTGCCTGCATGTGCTTGATATCCCTCCATTCTCTGCATATCCAGGCCCTTTGACCCAAAATGACCACGCCGAACATGATGCCAAATTAAACTAATCTCTCAAGCATGCACGTGATCCGTATCCCTCCACACCCTGATATCCATGTGTCTGCCCAAAAGCCTCTTAAATGCCACTGTGGTATCTGCCACCATCACCCCTGGCAGTGTAGTCCAGTCAACCGGCATCCTCTGTTTAGAAAACTTGCCCTGCACATCATTAAACTCTGCCCCTCTCACCATGAAACAATGCCCTCTAGTCTTTGACATTTCCATCTTCGTTTAAAGGCTCGATATTTTTTACATATATTCAATGACACCATTAGAAGCAAAACCATCATTAATTGCTCATTCCAAAATGACCCTGACTTACTCAGGCATTTTAAGATTCAACCAAAGATACACACGAAATTCTGGAGTAACTCAGCGGGACAGGCAGCATCTCTGGAGAGAAGGAATGGGCGACGTTTCGGGTTGAGACCCTTCTTCAAACCCGACTGTACCCGAAATGTCACCCATTCCTTCTCTCCAGAGATGCTGCCTGTCCCGCTAATTTGGGCCGAAGGGCTTGTTTCCACACTGTATCACTCTATGATTCTATTAGATCATGTGTGTAATGTGTGTATCTTTCGGAGCATTCCATGTTCCCGGTGAGAAGTATGTGAAGCTCAGTATACTCTACACATCGTGCCACTAAAGACTAGGAACAAACTGAGGTGTCTCGAATATCCCATGGAACATCTCAATAAGTTCATTTTCAAATATGAATCCTATGCAATAAACACAATTTCAAAAGTGAATTCAGTCCTTGCTACTTTTTTGTGTTTGATTCTTTAAATTATTTGTATTTGCAATGATATCTTAATATATTTAAAAGATAATCTTCAGGAAATGTATCCATTTGTTTCAAGCCTGTTGACTGTGGGATAGAGTGGATGTGGAGAGGATGTTTCCACTCGTGGGAGAGTCTGGGACCAGTGGCCATATCCTCAGAATAATGTACCTTTAGAAAGGAGATGAGGAGGAATTCATCAGACGTTGGTGAAGCTGTGGAATTATTTGCCACAGAAGGCTTTGGAGGTGAGGTCAATGGATATTTTTAAGGTGGAGATTGATAGATTCTTGATTAGTACGGGTGTCATGGGTTACGGGGAGAATGGGGTTGAGAGGGAAAAATAGATCAGCCAAGATTGTGGAGTGGAAGGGCCGAATGACCCAATTCTGCTCCTATAACTTATGAATTTATGAACTTAGGAACATGTCTGTAGAATTTATCACTGGTCAAAATAGTAATACAAGATTGTGCCACAAAAACAACCATGACACCTCCTGGCCAAAGAACAATAGTAACGCATATCAACGCAATAACCTCTCTCAGCTCCATTTTACACACATTGAAAATGCGGAGGAACGTGCAATCTTCTCCACCACCACAAGTTGGCAACCTCCCGGGAAGGTGAACGATACAAGGAATGGGCTCCAAATAACATGCCCGTTGAGGATGGATGGCAATAAGAGATAGGTACGCCTTGTACTCACTGAAGAAAATAAACACTGCTCTGGTGACGGGAAAGTAAGACAACATAGGAATAATTAGAAAGGCACAAAATGTTGGAGTAACTCAGCAGGACAAGGACCATCTCTGGGGAGAAGGAATGAGTGATGTTTTGGGTCGAGACCCTTTCCTGAAACGTCACCCATTCTCTCCAGAGATGCTGTCTGTCTCGCTGAGTTACACCAGTATTTTGCGTTGATCTTTGGTGTAAACCGGCATCTGCAGTTCCATCACAGGAGTAATTAGACTCAATGGAAGATGCGTGATTACTCTAGCTACCCTTTGCAGGTATCATGCAAAGATGTGTAATAGATGTGCAGAGATGTCAAGAAGTTCTTCATATTTTGACATTGCTTCGTGTGACTCCTTTCTTTGTTCTGGTCCAACCCCATCTTCCTGGACCAAGAAAGTCTGTTATTTTATGAATTGAGCAGCAACTTTTCGGGGGTTTCTCAGGAACTTCTCCACTGCCTATTCCACCTCAACTCGCTTGCAAAATCCCTATGCACAGTCTTTATCCTTTCCATGCAGAATTTTGAATTGATATCTGGAATATAACAAAGGGCCAAATAAAGATGTTGCCACACATATTAACAGCACAACCAGATGTATCAGACATACAAACTTGACCAAGAGTGAATACAATGATACCACAGGTCAGAACACTTTTTCTCTGTTCCCATAATCACAAGACGCTTACAAACACTTCGGACACAGCAATCAGATGTTACCTCTTGATGCATCTTTAGCAGATTTACTGTAGGAATCTAACTGCAGATTAATTGATTCTGTTGAGAGAAGTCTACCATAGTTAAGCGAAAATCAAAGAAACATGCTTGCGGATAAAAACATGCATAAGATCGTTGTGGAGAAACCAGAACATGGCTTCCTTCAATCTTTGAATATTGATTTTGCTTGAATAACAAAATACTTTACACCTGCTAAAGAACAAGAAGACATCTTCATTCATCTTGACCAAAAATGGGCCGCACGGTGGCAAAGTTGTGGAGCTACTGCCTTACAACGCCAGATATCCGGTTTCGATCCTGACTACGGGTGCTGTCTGTACATTCTCCCCGTGACCGTGTGGGTTTTCTCCGAGATCTCCGGTTTCCTCCCACACTTCAAAGATGTACAGGATTGTAGGTTAATTTGCTTGCTAAATAAAAAACATGTAAAATTGCCTCTGGTGTGTGTAGGGTCGTGTTAATGTGTGGGGGATTGCTGGTCGTGGCAGACTCTGTGGGCCTGTTTCCGTGCAGTATCTCTAAACTAAACAAAACTAAAGAATGATTTGACTTGGATTATCAATTGCCCTATATTTTATTCACTGTGATATATTATTGGTAATAAAGCTAATGTTTAGAAGCACAGCGTGGAGACAGGCCCTTGGACCTACCGAGTCCAAGCTGATTATTGATCCCCCGTACACTTGTTCTATGTTAGCCCAGTTTTGGATCCTACACACTAGGGGCAATTTGCAGAAGCCAAATAAACTACAAACCTGCACGTCTTTGGAATGTGGGAGGAAACCAGAACACCCGGAGAAAACCCAGTCATCGCAGAGAGAACATGCAAACTCCACACAGATAGCACCCATAGTCAGGATTGAACCCAGGTCACTGGTGCTGTGAGACAACAGCTCCACCGCTACGCCACGGTGCCGCCCATGTGTTGGAACACACAGACTGGTCTTCCCACCATCGACTCATAAGGCCACTAGGTTATATGCGATAGGAGTAGAATTAGGCCATTCGGCCCATCAAGTCTACTCTGCCATTCAATCATGGGTGATCTATCTCTCCCTCCTAACCCCATTCTCCTGCCTTCTCCCCATAACACCCATACTAATCATAAATCTCTCTATCTCTGACACTCTGCCTTAGACTCCATCAACACTTAATGTCGCTTGGGAAAAGCAGCCGATGTACTCAAAGACTTGTCCCACCCCGGTCATTCCTTCTTCCCCATCCCGTCCAGCAGAAGGTACAGAAGCTTGAAAGCATGCACCACCAGACTCAGGAACAGCTTCTTCCCCTCTGTTATCATAAGTCAGGGTGATCATTATTTAAGTAATAATAGATGAATAATTTTGGATTTGAATACATTTGATTGGAAGAACACATTTTAACAGAATTGTGCTATAATTGAATATAGTTCTTGGTTTAACATTAACAATTCTTCTCAAAGTTTGCTGTGTTACTTTCATCAGCAGAAACAGTAGCCCACAGTGGGGCCATGGTAGAGTTGCTGCCTTAGCAAAAGGATTTGAGTATAGGAGCAGGGAGGTTCTACTGCAGTTGTACAGGGTCCAGGACTGGAGTATTGCGTACAGTTTTTGTCTCCTAATCTGAGGAAAGACATTCTTGCCATAGAGGGAGTAAAAAGAAGGTTCACCAGACTGATTCCTAGGATGTCAGGACTTTCATATGAAGATAGACTGGATAGACTCGGCTTGTACTCACTAGAATTTAGAAAATTGAGAGGGGATCTTATAGAAACTTACAAAATTCTTAAGGGGTTGGGCAGGCTAGATGCAGGAAGATTGTTCCCGATGTTGGGGAAGTCCAGAACAAGGGGTCACAGTTTAAGGATAAGGGGGAAATCTTTTAGGACTGAGATGAGAAAAACATTTTTCACACAGAGAGTGGTGAATCTCTGGAATTCTCTGCCACAGAAGGTAGTTGAGGTCAGTTCATTGGCTATATTTAAGAGGGAGTTAGATGTGGCCCTTGTGGCTAAAGGTATCAGGGGGTATGGAGAGAAGGCAGGTACAGGATACTGAGTTGGATGATCAGCCATGATAATATTGAATGACGGTGCAGGCTCGAAGGGCCGAATGGCCTACTCCTGAACCTATTTTCTATGTTTCTATGTTACAGCACCAGAGACCCGGGTTTGACCCTGACTCTGGGTACTGTCTGTCCGGAGTTTGTATGTTCCCTCTGTGAACAAATGGGTATTCTCCGGGTGCTCCAGTTTCCTCCCGTACTCCAAAGACATGCTGGTGTGTAGGTTAATTGGCTTGTGTACATTGTTCCTAGTGTGTCAGATTGAACTAGTGAAAGGGTGATCGATGGTCGGCATGGACTCGGTAGGCTGAAGAGCCTGTATCCAAGCTGTATCTCTAAAAAAAAACTGATGAAAGCAGAACAGCATCTCCTTTAAACGTTGCCGTTCTAAATGCAGAGAGCATGGGTTCAAGGTGAGAGGGGTAAAGTTTAAAGGGCATGAGTGGGGCAAGTTTTTTACACTGCGGGTAGTAAGTGCCTGGAACACGCTGACAGGGTTGGCGGTGAAGGCAGATACGATAGTGGCGTTTAAGAGGCTTACAAATGGATATGCAGAGAATGGTGGGATATGGATCACGTATTGTCAGAGGAGATTAATTTAACTTGGCATCTTGTTCGGCACGGATATTGTGAGTGGAAGGGCCTGTTCCGACACAACACTGCTCTAAAGATAACACAAAATGCTAGAGTAAAGGGCCTGTGTCACTTTCACGACCTAATTCACGACCTCTGCCGAGTTTGCCCTTGACTCTTACTCGCAGCATGGTCGTCACGAGGTCGTAGGTAGGCCGTAGCAGGCCTTGATGCTAGTCGTAGGTACTCGTGGCATCAAGTAGGTTGGGGCGTTTTTTCAACATGATGAAAAATGTCCACGAGTAATAAAGGTCGTGAATTAGGTCGTGAAAGTGGGACAGGCCCTTAACTCGGCGGCTCAGGCAGCATCTTTGGAGAAAAGTAATAGGTAATGCTTCGGGTCGCGACCCTTTTATCAGACCTAACCTGAAACGTCACCTGTTCCTTTTCTCCAGAGATGCTGCCTGCCCCGCTGAGTTGCTCCAAATTTTTGAGTCTATCTACGATGTAAACCAGCACCTGCAGTTCCTTCTTATACTACACTCCTCTATGTTCAATGTCCTTCTGAAAGTTTGCTTATCTACTTTAGAAAATTGAGGCATATACAAGGAAAATAAAGATGGTCTCTGCCGCAGATCATGAGGTCTGCTCTCTCTATACCTACTCCCTGACCTGCCACGGGTCTCAGCTTTTTGTGGCTGGTTACAATGTCCACGTGGTGAATTGTTGACAGCAATTCTCTAATTTATTGACTGATTCCAAGCAGTAACACTGTGATAAGTAGCTGCTTCCTGCTTTGGCAATGAGTGAAAGATTCACCATCATTGCACGCAGTGGTCTCAATCAGCATCTAATTTGCCTTCATATGCAGGATGAGTATAAAACGAGCTTTCCCTTTCCTTTGCTGAGATCTTACTTAAGAAGGTAAGAGAGAGTCGAGAGTGTTTAATTGTAATGTGTACCGAAAATGCTAACGATTAAACTCTTACTTGCTGCACCATAACAGATAAACTGTTTGTAAACATAATAGTCTATAGATAATATAATAAACAAACACAAAAAAGGGGGTTCATTAAATAAAACCCAATATTAGTGCAAGACGAAACAAAAACCTAAAGTCCTGCTTGCAACCAAGATAGTTCGTAGTTCGAAGTTCAGTTGGTGTTGGTCGTGTACAATCATGTCGTGTAACAAATGGCTGTTGGGAACAAATGGCTGTTCCTGAACCTAGATGTCGCGGTTTTCAGATTCCTGGAGGAAATAAGAGTGTGGCCAGGGTGGTGTGGGTCCGAGGTGATGCTGGCTGCCTTTTTGAGGATGCAACACCTGTAGATCCCTTCGATGGTGTGAAGGTCAGTACCCGCGATGGACCGGGCAGTGTGGTCCTATCCTTATTTAGAGAGTTAGAAAAAATGGAAACAAGTCTTCAGCCAACTAAATCTGCTCTTCCAACTCCTACCCTGTCAGGTAGACACAGAATGCTGGAGTAACTCAGCGGGACAGGCAGCTTCTTTGGGGAGACCCTGCCAGACTAATCCAACACTGACCCGTTCTATTCTTCCCACACTCGCCTCCAGATTCTACCACTCACGTACACACGACGGGCAATTTATAGTCACCAATTAACCTACCGGCACATGGTTCGTAGGAATGGGATTAAACCAGAGCACAAAAGATTACAGTATGTGATTAAGAAAGAACTTCTTCAAAGTTCTTCCAGGATGGTGGTGGAGGCAGATACGATTGTGGTGTTCAAGAGGCTTTTGGATAGGCACATAGATATGGGGGGGGGGGAATGGAGGAATATGGATTATTTGCAGGCAGATAAGAGTTGGTATTGGCATCATGTTTGGCACAGACATTGTGGGCTGAAGGGCCTGTTCCTGTGCTGTACTGTTCTATGCTTTATGTTATTGTATGTAGGATGCATGGTGACTTAGTAGATTGAATTCAAAATCCGTAGTCAAAAAGGCTTTTGAGTCTGAAGAAGGGTCTCGACCCGAAACGTCACCTAGGAGGGGAGTGGGGGAGGGGGGGGGGTGTTGGGGAGGGGGTGGGGGGTGGGGATGGAGGCTATAGGGGAGGGGGGGTGTGGGGGAGTGGGAACCATCAAAACCTTCATAACTTCTGTACTATTTCACCGATTGGAACAAAACTTTGACTTGCAGCAGAGAAGAATGGTGAGTAAGGTGGCACAAAATCGTAGCGCTATGGGGGATTGTTTTCACGCAAATTTAATTCCAACGCAGATAGGAAGTTGTCAGAGTTTTAGAGATGGATGGATGGATGGATGGATGGATGGATGGATGGATGGATGGATGGATGGATGGATGGATGGATGGATGGATGGATGGATGGATGGATGGATGGATGGATGGATGGATGGATGGATGGATGGATGGATGGATGGATGGATGGATGGATGGATGGATGGATGGATGGATGGATGGATGGATGGATGGATGGATGGATGTGTGGGATGCATGGTGACTTAGTAGATTGGATTTCAAATTGTTTTAGCCAAAGAAGACCAGGATGATGATGGAGAGGGTGCAGTCTGGCTAGAGGTCTGTGACCAGTGGTGTTCTGCAGGGATCACTGATGTATGATCTGACCTGATAGCAAGCTAAACAAAACTTTTCATTGTATGTCAGTACATGTGACAATAATAAACCAATACCACAAATGTCACTTGCACTACTACAATAATCCTACACATTTTGTTTGCTATTTAATTATGTTTAGTAACCAACCAACTACTACCAGATTTGTCATCTACATCAATGATTTGGATGAGAACATACACGGCAAGATTAGCAAGTTTGCAGATAGTGAAGATGCGAACATTTGTGGCAGGATCTTGGTCGATTGCCCAAGTGGGCTGAGGGATGGTTGGTGGAATTTGGTACAAAAAAATGTGAGGTGTTGCATTTTAGGAAGTTTAACATGGGCAGGACAGTGAATGGTAGGGCTCTGGGGAGTGTTGTAGAGCAGAGAGATCTTGGAGTACAGGTGCATGGTTCATTGAAGATCGAGTCGCAGGTAGGTAAGGTGGTCAAAAAGGCTTTTGTCACATTGGCTTTCATCAGTCAGAGTGTTGAGTATAGAAGTTCGGTAGGTCATGTTGGAGTTCTATAAAACGTTGGTGAGGCTGCATTTAGAGTATTGTGTTCAGTTCTGGGCACCATGTTGTGGGAAAGATGTTGTCAAGCTGGAAAGGGTACAGAGAATATTTACGAGGATGTTGCCAGGACTAGAGGGTCTGAGCTATAGGGTGAGGATGAGAGGTTAACCATTAATATAATGTTACTTTTTTAAATTGCGTACACATTTTGTCTTCGTTTTTAGTGACTAAATTTCCCATTATATTCATTGTCATATAATTACTGATTCATCTAGCATGAAAACAGGCCCTTCAGCCCATCTAGTCCACACTGACCCATTAGGCACCCGTCTACACTAATCCCGTTTTAGTCTTCCCACGTCCCACACCTCCGGCCTGACTTTACCCCTCACCCACACACCAGGGGTAATTTACAGCAGGGGTAATTTACCCTAACGGGAGGTGCGTCTTTGGGATGTGGGATGAAACCGGTGCATCCGGAGGAAACCCAAGTGCCCACAGGGAGAGCATGCAAACTCCACACAGACAGCACCCGAGGTCAGGATTGAACCAGCATCACTGGAGAAGCTCTACTGATCCACTGCGCTGCCCATAAAAAAATGGATATTAAGAAAAATTGTATTCAACAAGAGAATTTCTAAGCTCAATATATCCTTATATGAGAAGAACTTAAAATAGCTTACCCCTTGTGAACCCTGTTGTAATATTTTCAACGTTATAGCATTTAATAACTTCACTGCACTCAAAAAGATCAATAATATCAACAAAATAGACGTCTGATAAAAAGACAAGACAGTTGGATATTAGTGATGAGACATTAAAACAAATCTACAAACAGCCTTTTGGAAACAGTCTTTGTGCCTCTACTTTGTTTAAATCATGGGTGATGGTTCGCTGATGCTATTGTCTAAGAGCTCTCCATTCGTGCCATAGAGTTACAGAGACATACAGCAAGGAAACAGGCCCTTTGGCCCAACACGTCCATGCTGACCAAGATGCATTGAAGCTAGACTTTAGCCCATACCACTTGAAACATTTCCAATCTTCAGATTTAAGGAATTTCAGTTAGGCCGCATTTGGAGTATTAGGTGCAATTCTGGTTGCCCCATTACGGGAAGGATATAGAGGTTTTGGAAAGGGTGCAGAGGGCGTTTACGAGAATGATGTGCAGGAAAGAACTGTAGATGCTAGTTTAAATCGAAGGTAGACAATATGCTGGAGTAACTCAGCGGGAAAGGCAGCATATGATGCCTGACTTTGGGGGAATTAGCTACAAGGATGGACAGACTTGGATTATTTTCTCTGGAATGCTGTAGGCAATAGACAATAGACAATAGATGCAGGAGTAGGCCATTCGGCCCTTCGAGCCAGCACCGCCATTCAATGTGATCATGGCTGATCATCCCCAATCAGTACCCCGTTCCTGCCTTCTCCCCATATCCCCTGACTGTGCTATTTTTAAGAGCCCTATCTAGCTCTCTCTTGAAAGCATCCAGAGAACCTGCCTCCACCGCCCTCTGAGGCAGAGAATTCCACAGCCTATGGAGGTTATGGGGAGACCTGATAAAAGCATTTGGAATTATAAGATGCATAAGTAGGATAGACAGACAGAATCTTTTTCCCAGGATAGAAAAATTAAACACCAGATGGCATCACTTTAAGGTGAGAGGGGCAAGGTTTAAGGGGGATATGCAGGACAAGTTTTTTACACAGAGAGTGGTGGGTGCCTGGAACATGCTGCCGGGGGTTGTGGTGGAGGCAAATATGATAGTGGCATTTAAGGGACTTTTGGATAGGTACACGGATATGCAGGGATTGGAGGGATATGGATTAGTGCAGGCAGATAAAAGATGGTCTTGGCATCATGTTCAGCACAGACATTGTGTTCCGAAGAGCCTGTTCTAGTGCAGTAAGTTCTAAGTTGTGTTTTATTTTCTATGTTCTATCCAAACTTTTCCTACCAAATAGACTCACCATTACCTTGGAACAAGTAGTCTGGAAGTGAAAAGATAAAAGCTCCAACTTAGTTTGGGGGCCGAATGAAAAGATGGGTGGTGCAGTGGTAGAGTTGCTGCTTTACAGCACTTACTGTGCCTGAGACCCGGGTTCGGTCCTGACTACGAGTGCTGTCTGTACGGAGTCTGTACGTTCTCCCCGTGACCGCATGGGTTTTCTCCGAGATCTTCGGTTTCCTCCCACATTTCAAAGACGTACAAGTTTGTAGGTTAATTGGCTCGGTTTAAATGGATAAACTGTCCCTCGTGTGTGTTGGAACGTGTTAGTGTGCGGGGATCGCTGGTTGGTGCGGACTTGGTAGGCCGAAAGGCCTGTTTGCGCACGGTGTCTCTAAACTAAGTTAAACTAAACTAAACAAACCTTTCCTACCAAATAAACTGACCATCACCTTGGAACAAATAGTCTGGAAGTAAGAAAATAAAAGGTCCAACGTAATTTTGGTGGCCGAATGAAAAGATAACAGCAAGTTACCCCACTGTAAGTGTTACCCTTCTGTAGGCTAATCCTCAAGATCTATTGATGATAGATATTGGAAATGGCACAGTGTTCCTCTTTCACAGCTGAAGGTAGTTGTGCGGTGATGTATATTTCCTGCAGGGCAATAAAGGAATGAAACAGGGATAAAACAAATTGATTTGTTGAGGAACAATTTTGTAATTACCCATACACTTTACAATGCCACAGGATGTGATTCTGGATAATTTAAACTTCAGCAGGAAGGTATAATCATGGCACAATTAATTGGAATTTATAGCTAGATTTAAGGTTAGGTTTAGATTTATTGTTATCAGGTGTACCGAGGTACAGTAACAAACTCTGTTTTACATGTTATTCAAACAGATCAGATAATACTGTGCATAAATACAATCCAGTCAAACTCAAGTACAACATGTACTGCAAAGGGGAAGATACAGAGTGCAGAATAAAGTTCTCAGCATTGTAGCGCATCAGCTCCATAGACAAAGTCTAATGTGCGCAATGGAGTCGAGGTGCCCCTGCTTATGGAAGGATCGTTTGGAAACCTGATAACAGAGGGGGGAAAAGCAATTCCTGAGGCTGGTGGTGCTCGGTTTCAAACTTCTGTACCTGCTGCCAGACAGGAGCAGGGAGAAGAGGGAATGGCTGGGTTGGGGCAAGTCTTTGATATTATGGGTGCTTGATATTCCAAGGCAGTGTGAAGTGTAGACGATTGGAAGTCTGGTCTATGTGATGGACTGGGCTCCATCTACAACTCTCTACAACTTCTTGCAGTCTAGGGCAGAGCTGTTCCCAAAACAAGCTATGATGCAACCCAACAGCATGCTTTTCTAAGGTGCATCTATAGAAGTTTGTAAGATTCATTGGAGTCATGCCAAATTTCCTTAGTCTCCTCCGGAAGAAGAGGCATTGATGCGCCTTCTTGACTGTCGCTTCAATGTTACCATAGACCCAAAAAGCTGGAGTAACTCAGCGGGTCATGGAGCATCTCTGGATAAAAGGAATAGGCGATATTTCAGTCTGAAGAAGGTTCCAGACCCGAAACGTCACCTATTCCTTTTCTCCAGAGATGCTTCCCTGACCCGCTGAGTTCCTCCAGCTTTTTGTGTCTATCTTTGGTTTAAACCAGCTTCTGCAGTTGCATCCTACACATGTCGCTTCAATGTGGCTGGTTCACAATATCAAGATGTTTGAGCTCAGAGCGCTGAGCACCCAATTAGAAAATGTTGAAGTCAAGTCTATTGTTGTTCAAATTCACCTCCCTTGGGCAGCGGTTCTCAAGGAGGATGGGAGAATGAGAAATAATTGATCAGGCTTTAGTTTAACTTAGAGATACAGCATGGAGAGAGGCCCTTCAGCCCGCCAAGACCACGCTAAACATCAATCACCCATTCACACTAGTTCTATGTTATCCCACTTTGTCATCCACTCCCTACACACTAGGGGGCGATTGTACAGAGGCCAGTTAACCTACAAACCCGCACGTCTTTGGGATGTGGGAGGAGACCGGAGCACCCGGAGTGGACCCACGCGGTCACGGGGAGAACGTGCAAACTCCGCACAGACAGCACCCGGGTCCCTGGCGATGTGAGGCAGCAGCTTTACCATCCGCGCCACTGTGCCGCCCATGAGTGAAGTAGAGGTAGTGCATGATGGGGACAAATTTCAGGTTGGAACTATGAGGGGTGAAGAGCAAAGAATGAGACGGTAAAAAAAAACCAAAAAAATCAATTCACGAAATTAGGACAATAACGTGGACAGAAAATGTTTGTCTCATCATATGCGACTCACCAGAGATTTGAGTCTGTTGTGTCATTTGTTCACTATGAAGGCAGTGAAGTGTATCGGGATAATGATTGCACCATGCACCCTAAAGGCTCATTCTAAAGTGCTTTAAAAGTCAGCAGCTGACAATGATGGTGGAGAAGCCAGTGCTGTAGGCACAGACTGACCTTGGCTCCTCATGTATGGAAGTGCATTTATAACAGAAAGTATGCCAAGTCTGTCACTCAATATCTGACTTTTATCCATTATGGGCTGTCCTATTTGTAATAACCTTTCAGACTCCCTGTGCTTCAGAAACAGAAAATAACAGCTCTGGAAAGGATGACTGTTCACTATTGGGGAAAATCAATTGTTGTTAAATTAGTTAATTCCTTGAAGCTGAGTCAGTTGCGACAACTGGCTATCTCTGCACTGAAATCTCCCTCTGTGATCCTTCTCGGGGGAATTGTATGTTTGTTTGTGTGTATATATGTGTCTGTTTATGTTTGTGTGAGTGTGTATGTATGTGTTTGTGTGTATATGTGCATGCATATGTGTATGTTTCTGTGTGTAAATGTGTGTGTATGTATTTATGTGTATATGTGTGTGCAGGTGCATGTTTGTGTGTGGTTGTGTGTGTGTGTACGCATATGCGTGTGTTTGTATGTGCCTGTGTTTGTGTGTAAATGTGCGTATGAGCATGCATGTGTGTGTGCGTAGGTGTGTGTTTGTGTATGTGCGCGTTTGGGTATGTGTGTGTATCGGTGTGTGCTTATGTGTTTGTCCATGTGTGTCTGTGTGTATGTACGTGTGTGTGTACGTGTGCCTGCGTATTTGGATCGTATATTTGGTGTGTGTGTGTGTGTCAGTGTGTGTGCGTGTGTGTATCTGTTTGTTCCGAGACAGGAATATGTATTTCTTGGAAGCCCCATTAAGATTTACTTTTAAATGATTACCTTCAGATCTGTGCACACTGAAAGTAGTGTTAGTAGATTACCTCATATCTGTGTACTATATCCAAAAGGGACAGATTATTAGCCACAGAGATGGTATATTTTGACCTGAAGCTGTGCCAAATACACTGCCTGCATGTGATTAAGTAGAATCAACTTGTCAAGGTAATACATAGAGTCATAGAGTCACACAGCACGGAAATAGGTCCTTCATCCCAACTTGTCCCTGCTGACCCAAACACCCAATCAAAGCTAATCAAATTTGCCCACATTGGACCATATATTTCTAAACCTTTACTAGCCACGTAGTTGTCCAAGTATCTTTTAAATGTTGTTATTGCACCTGCCTCAACTATCTCCTCTGGCAAATCAATCCGTATGCCCATCACCCTCTGAGTGAAAAAGATGCCGCTCCGTTTCCTATTAACTCTTATCCCTCTCACAGTATATCTTATCCCTATAAGATCGCCCATCATTCTCGTGTGCTCCAAGGAATAAAGTCATAGTCTGCTCAACCTCTCCCAACAGCTCAGTCCCTCCAGTCCTGGCAACATCCTCATTAGTCTCTGTGCTCTTTCCAGGTTGACAACATCTTTCCTGTAACATGGTGCTGAAGAACTGAACGCAATGCTCTAAATGCGGCCTAAACAACGTCTTATACAACTGCAAGACTTCTCTGCTAGTGATCAATGCAGCGGTATTAAGGAAAGATGTCTCTCTGTTCCTGAGTAGGTTATGGCTATGCGGTGACCGCATTGCAGCCTAATCGATCTCATTGAATAATAAACTGAAATGATGCTGAGCTGATTGCAGTAATCAATGGAATATTAGTTGAACTAGCTTCTGCCATTAAGAACTTGTTGGGTTTCAATGATATTTGGAGCAGAAATAAAAATAACTGTGGTGCCATAGCTTTTTCATAATTCTTTCATGGCAACGATATTTGATGTCCTTTCAGGGAGATCAGGGGGAAGACAAACAGTCGGCAGTGCGGCAAAAAGAAGACACAGAGTGCTGGAGTAACTCAGCGAGTCGGGCATCATCACAGGAGAAGATGCGTTGGTGACGTTTCAGGTCAGGAAGCATCGTCAAGATGAGTAGGTGAAGTTTCAAGTTGGGATCCTTCTTCAGACTGATTGGTGGGGGTGGGGGTGGGAGAAAGTTGGGAGGGAGGATGGGCAGGACAAAGTGTGGCAGGTAATAGGCAAGGTTTTTCATTTGGTAGGCAGGTGGTTGGAAGAAAGGCGAGAGATTAGATCAAAAGGTGTGAGACGGACAGATTGAAGAGTTGCGAATTGTGCAGTTAGTGGAAGGAATGGAGGAGGAGGGTGGCGTGGGGGGGAGGGAAATGTGAGGGGGAGGGAAAGGCAGTGTGGCAATGAGCAGTTAATGTGTCGGAAGGAACAGTGGAGAGTGAAAGATGACCTGCTTCGATCTCCTTCGACCTCCCTTCGTAGACTATCTACGACTACCTTCGACTACCCTCGATTTCCTACGACTAACATGCCGACCTACTACGACTTACTAGGACTACACCTATGAGTAAAAAAAGTATCGAGCAAACTCGCCAGAACTCGTGGATTAGGTCGCCCAAGTGGGACAGGCTCTTTACTCCAGCTTTTTGTGTCCACCTTCAATGTGAAGTAATGTTCTATGTCAGTTGCTGTTGGAGTTTAGTTTCAGTTTCAGTTTTAATTTTAGAGATACAGCACGGAAACAGGCCCTTCGGCCCTACAAGTCGGTGCCGACCAGTGATCCCCGTACACTAACACCATCCTACACACTAGGGACAATTTACAAGTTTTACCAAAGCCAATCAACCTACAAATCTGTATGCCTTTGGAGTGTGGGAGAAAACCAGAGATCCCGGAGAAAACCCACGTGGTCGCAGGGAGAACGTACAAACTACGTACAGACAGTGCCCATAGTCGGGATCGAACCCAGGTCTCTGGCGCTCTAAGGCAGTAACTCTACCACAGTGCCACCACTTGGGATAAGTAAATCTCCCTCTACATACAATAATGATGTAACAGGTATAAGTAGGCAGATGGTGGTCTCTGGAAGTAACAATGATCCTATATGCCTAACATGGTACTACATCATGAATAGATTATGGGCCCCGCCTTCTTGTTTTCCTCTCAGACCCTCTACCAATGTCAAATTTCTTCTGATTCTGGCAAAAGATAATGTTTTGCGAAATGAACGACAACTGAGCTTTCAAATTTCCAAGTTCAATCCTTTATTTCTCATGATACTCCTGCAGCTGCTGGTTTGGACATGTTGGGCCGCGGGACTGGTTTGCACGGTGCGGGGCCCTCCATCTTGAAAGCTTTGGATGTGGATTTGAGCAGAGAGTGAATCTCATTTACTCTATGAAGGGTTCAGAGAGATATGGCCCCAACGCAAGCCAATGCCAACCCATCCAATAGCTTAGATGGGGCATCTTGGTCGGCATGGACGAGTTGGGCTGAAAGGCCTGTTTCCATGCTGTATGAATCTCGCCATTCATCCATGGTTTCTGGTTAGAATAGATGCTAATCAAATTTCCTCAACTACAGTATAATAACCGGGAAAAAATTAATATTAAAATTTTGGAAAGGCCCTACAACCCCCACAATTAAAATGTGGATTACGGAAATGTCGGAGACCCTATACTTAGAAAGAATTAGACATGTCTTAGTGGACAAACAAGATCTTTTCCATAAAATTTGGGCTCCATTCATTAACTATCTGAAGGGATAGATTGGCACAGCACGAGGACCCAACTGAAACTTGAACTCAGGAACAGATAAAAAGCTATACTTTATAACCTACGAACCTATCTCCATTGACGTATTACAGGTAACCCATTCCACCTCCCTTGTTTTTCTGTTGTGTTTTTTTTTTTTCTTTCTTTTTTATTTGTAACTTTCTACCCTCTCTTTTTCCCTCTTTCTATAAAAAATAAAAACACTAGAAGCAGAAGTAATTGATAATGGAAAATTTTAATAATGTATGACTGATGTATATGAAAAGTTTTTTTACTATAATATGTAACTACATTTTATAATATGTCTACTTCTAATAAATAAATAATAATAAAAAAAAGAAAAAAGAAAAAAAAGAAGAAAAAAAAAAAAAAGAATAGATGCTAATAGTCGTGGTCGGAACACAGTTGTTAAAGCAATTATTAGCGAAACCGATGATGACTCATACATTTCACCAACCATTTACCACCTACCCTAAGCCACCCTGCGCCTATCCCCTCCACCACACTCAATGCTTTTGATGTCTACATTCAAACAAGAGGGTAACCAGAGAGAAGGTAGGGCCGCTCAAGGAAAAATGAAGGAATTTCTGCTTGGTTTATGGATGGAGGCGAGGTACTGAACGAGTACTTTGCATCTGTTTTCACCAAGGAGAAGGATATGGAGGACAATGAGATCAGAGTGGAGAAAACTAATATCAAGGGCATGTTTGTTTAGAAGGAGGAGGCGTTGGGGGCCCTTGCAGTGCATTAAGGTTAATAAATCCCCAGGACCTGATGGGATCTAACAAAGGTTATTGATAGAGGCAAGAGAGAAGATTGCGATTGCCTTGACAAAGATCGTTGCATCTTCTCTGGCCACAGCTGAGGTCCCGGAGGACTGGAGTGTAGCTGATGTTGTTCCTTTGTTTAAGGAGAGAATCCAAGACATTATAGGCCAATGAGCCTCAAAGCTGGGAAGCTATTGGAGAAGCTTCGGGATTCAGGATTCCCATTCTTCAGGATGGTATTTACTCACATTTGGAAGAGAATGGGTTAATTAGGGATAGTCAACAGCCCAAAGGGGACAGAGGGCCTGTTTGGAATTGTAGAGTCATACAGCATGGAAACAGGCCCTTTGACCCAATTTGCCCATGCTGACCAAAATGCCCATCTTCACTTGTCCTGCCTGGACGTGTTTGTACCATATCCCTCTAAACATTTACTCACCATGTACCTGTCCAAACGTCTTTTAAATGCTGTTATAGTACCTGCCTCAACTAGCTCCTCTGGCAGCTCGTTCCATATAACTACCACCCTCTGTGTGAAATGGTCGACGGTGGGCTGGAGAGCCTGTTTCCATGCTGCGTAACTCGATGAGGTCAGGCAGCATTTGTAGATAGAGACACTCCCTTCGCAATCCAGAGACACTGCCGCACTCTCTGGGTGTTTCCTGAAGTTATTTTTCCAGCTTCTGCGGTTTGAAGAGAAATAAGCAAAGCCGTACTTGTAAAGAAATAACCTGAGCGATAAGGCCACTCCAGAATGACGTTCTGGGTTGTGCATATAGATTGCAAAATTATACACTTAAAAATTATCTTTACTTATATATGCAGAGGATCAGGTCTCCGTGGAAATGAATCTGAGCAAAGAAGGCATTTAAAAATGCGTGCATTTCAGGGATATCTACCCTCATGAGAAGTAAGCTATTGGAATTAATGTCTAAAACAAATAATTACATTGATTCTCAGCAGTTTACAGATATTCTCTTCTTAAATCAAAGCGTTACTGATTCGCAATGTACGTGATTTTTGTACCCTGGTATTCACATGCAGATCAGCACAAGATGTTGTGCTTTGGTGAGGGCTTTAAAATGACTGTTCGTAATATTTCTGTTCCTGTGACATTCTTCGATTTGGTTTTACAGTGGAGAAATTAAACCAGTTGGTGGAGGTGAACAAAGTGGGTCAGCACAAATGTGGTGGGCCGAAGGGCCTGTTACTTTGCTGTGCTGCACTGTGGGACCTTCGACTGAACTAACCAGATCAAAGCCTCATTGAAACATCGAACAGTAGAAAGTTAAACACATGCTGTGAGGTGTTTTCTGCGTGCATTACAAGCTTTCATTTCCAGCTTTTGATTTGTAAAACATTCCACATTTTGAATGAATATGAATGATGAATGAATGAAAATAGTATTGGCCTAGTATATATGCATACAGGGAATTTGCCTTGGTGCTTTGCTCGCAAAAGGATAAAAATACGATATACAGCAGACAATTTAAAATAAAACATTATAATTTAAATTTAAACATTATAGTTTAAATTTAAACCTTATAATTTAAACATGTGAAAATAATGGAACATAGAATATGGAACAGTACAGCATAGGACTAGGCCCTTTGGTCAACAATGTCTGTGCCGGACATAATGCCAAGACAAACAAAATTACATCTGCCTACATCCATGAATATCTATGTGCCTGTCTAAAAGTCCCCAAAACACCACTATCCTATTTGCCTCCACCACCACCCCCGGCAGTGCGTTCCAGGCACCCACCACCCTCTGTGTTAGAAACTTGCCCCGCACATCTCCCTCACCTCCTTCAAACATTGCCACTCTCACCTTAAAGCCATGTCCTCTAGTCCAGTGCTTCATAAACTATTTCAGTGTCATTCACCCTTGAGTCTTTATCACAAAATTTCAATCCCCCTCGACTAAATTTTCTTATGTTTATTGGTAATTTTCATCTTATTCTCCCTTATGTACAATATCTGAATAAATTAAGTAATTCACCCCAAAATAATTTCATTCGCCCTTGGGTGAACCATTCACCAGTTTAAGAAGCACTGCTCTAGTCTTTCACATTTCCACTCTGGGAAAAATATTCTGATTGTCTACCCTATCTACAGTATGTCTCTCATAATTTATTATATTTCCATCAGGCTGCCTCTCAACCTCCAGTGCTCTAGATAAAACATCTTCAATTTGCCCAACCTCTCCTTACAGTTAATACCTGTTAATATAACCCTCTGCCTATCAAAAACCCCCTCCCCTCTGTGTTGGTCTATTACCTGCCAATCTATTTCTTCTGCCCCTCCTCTCTTCCAGCTTTCTTAAAACCCCTCCTCCCCTCACCCTGTACAATCAGACTGAAGAAGGGTCCCGACCCAAAACGTCACCTATCCATGTTCTCCAGCGATGCTGCCTGATCCGCTCAATTACTCCAGCACTTTGTGTCTTTTTTTCTCGCTTGTCTTTGGTAGTTTCTAGGTCTCTTCTTGTCCTCGGCCTTTCTATTCTTCCTGACATCATTCCAAACCTAAGATAATCTTTAAGCATTGGTTTTAGCTGAAGGTGGATCACTTTCCCCTTGATGTTTATATTTCCCATTGGAGGCTTCGGTCGGGTTTAGTATTTACCGAGTCACATTTACTGAGGTACAGCAAAAAAACTTTGTTTTGCATGCTATCCAATCAAATCAGATAACACTACACACAAATACAATCGAGCCAAACTCAAGTACAATAGACAGAGCAATGGTAAAGATACAGAGTGCAGAATATAGTTCTCAGCATTGCAGTGCACCAGTTCCATAGATAATGTCCGCAATGAGGTGGAGGTGAATCTGGACTGCAGCCTGGATAGTTATAGAAATATATATTTGTGGAGAATTATGTAATATTTATTTAATTGAAAATGTCCATCACAGCATTTAATATAGTTTTATAATCCACCGTAATTTCCTCCCACACTCCACAGACATACAGGTTTGTAGATTACTTGGCTTGGTATAAGTGTAAATTGTCCCTAGTGTGTGTAGGATAGTGTTAATGTGCGGGGATCACTGGCCGGAGGGGACTCGGTGGGCCGAAGGGCCTGTTTCCGCGCTGTATTTCTAAAAGTAAAACTAGGGAAAAAATGATAGTTCTAAAACCATGAAGCTATCTGAATTTCAAATAGAGAGCCTGGATAAATGAGCAAAACACCTTGAACTCTTGGATTGCCTGAGGTTGGACTTGAAGAGATGCCCTCAAGTTAGAATACATCTTGCCTGGTGCTGCAATATCTTAACAATTGGAATTAATTGTGTAAGTGGTGATGAAAGTTCACATTTTAATCTTTTTTCTCACTAAAGCACAGCCACGCTATTAGCAAGCGATTACCAACGAACACATTAAAGATGATTTACTTTCATAAATTTCCTTTTGAAAGCAGAAAATAGCTTTAACAAAATTAGATTCTTTTCTCTTAAAAATCAATCTTTGATAATGAATGGATCTATCACTGGGCTTCCATCTCATCGCGCTGAAATTAACGCTTTTTCTCTCAGCATTATCTTCTAAAAATCTTCCGAGGCAAAGGGCGGCAAGGTGGCGTAGCTGGTAGATCTGCTGCCTCACAGCGCCAGAGACCCGGGTTCAATCATGGCCTCGGGTGATGTCCGTGTGGAATTTGCACGTCCTCCCCGTCACAGCGTGAGTTTCCTCCGGGTGCTCCGATTTACTCCCACATCCCAAAAGATGTGCGGGTTTGTACAGGGTAATTGGCCTCTATAAATCTCCTCCCAGTGTGCAGGGAGTGGATGCAAACGTGTGAAAATATGGAACTGGGTAGAGTTCTGCGTGATCAAAGAACCATGATTTACCATTCCAGCCATAGGATGACTGATGGTCAGTCTGGACTAAATTGGCTGAAGGGCCTGTTTCCATGCTGTATCACTATGTTGTATCACTAAACATGACTTGAATTACACCTCTAAATTCTTCGCACCCATATATCAATTTATGCCTTCCATTCTTCTGACTTTGGTCTGAAATGTGTGTATTCCCTGATTCCTCCACCATTGCTCTAGACTAAAAATGGTAGTTGATGAAATGACACCTCCAACATATTTGCTTCATCATCTTCAATGGCCCATTGTACTTCACTGGTGATTGTTGTCTTCTCCTCGTAATCCTCAAACTCCCTCTCAGTCTCCTGATCCTGGCCTTTCCGATATCTTGTAGAGGCAAAGAACTGCAGATGCTGGTTTATACCAAAGATAGACACAAAATGCTGGATTGCAAAATGCACAAAACTCACCGGGTCAGGAGAGAAAGGATGGGTGACGTTTCAAGTCGAGGCCTTTCTTCAGAGTCTGTAGAAATGTCTGAAGAAAAGTGATGACTTCTGACAGGAATGGTAAATTAGGCAGATAGCAGGTTCAGGTTTAGTTCCATTCTTGTCACGTGCACCAAGGTACAGTGAAAAGCTTTGTTTTGCACCCTGTCCACATAGATCAGATATACCATACGTAAATACAATCAAATAAAACTCAGGTACAATAGATGAGCAAAGGGAAAGATACAGAATGCAGAATACTGTTCCTTGGATTGTAATAATAAATAATAATAATAAATTTTATTTATGGGCGTCTTTCAAGACTCTCAAGGACACCTTACAAAAATTTAGCAGGTAGAGGAAAAACATGTAAGGGGAATGATATAAATAGTAGAGACATGACTAGTACACAAAGTAAAGACAGAATACAATTCAAAACACAATATGAGGCAATTAATGCACAGATGAAAAGGGAGGGGGACGTGGGGCTAAGGATAGGCAGAGGTGAAGAGATGGGTCTTGAGGCGGGACTGGAAGATGGTGAGGGACACGGAATTGCGGATCAGTTGGGGGAGGGAGTTCCAGAGCCTGGGAGCTGCCCTGGAGAAGGCTCTGTCCCCAAAACTGCGGAGGTTGGACTTGTGGATGGAGAGGAGACCGGCTGATGTGGATCTGAGGGACCGTGAGGGTTGGTAGGGGGAGAAGCGCAAAAGTTCCATGGACAAAGTTTAGTGTCCGTAATGGGGTCGAATTGAATCGAACTGAAAGCGGTTTATGAAAGGACTGTTTAGAAGCCAGAAAACAGAGGGGAGGAAGCTGTTTCTGAGTCTGGTGGGGCGTGCTTCCAAGCTTCTGTACCTTCTGGCGGATGGGAGTGGGGGTAAGAACGAATGGCCGGAGTGGTACAACAGGTCTTTGTCTCCAGAAAGCAAGCAGCTTCATGGTTGATCATATGAACTGCCATCTTACGATAGTCTATACTGAGAAAAGATTCAGAAACTTAGCCCAAGCTAAACAAACTCTGAAATTTCTAACACTTTAATCCATTTACAGCCTAGTCAATGGGCACTTACAGATGCATGATTTGGTGATATAAAATAGTGGGAAGCTAACCAATTATTATTTGGTACAATTATAAGAGTGTTTTATTTTAATGCCCATTCCTGACAGCCTGGATATTTCTACAATTCATTGACCTTTACTGATTTTTAAGTTTGTGCTTTATTGAATAACATTCATTTTAATACAACTATTACAGATGAAAATAAAAATAGGCTAAGTGTATTAAGATTGTTTTATTGCTTGTGGCCAATATGAGAATAAATAAGTTGTGCAGATATTATTTCAGCATTTTATTGAGATTGTGTATTTATTCCCATCATTTACTCTTGCCATTAAATTTGATGCAGTTTTAAATGCAACTGAATGCAGCTTAATGTGTTTGATTGGCAGAAATGGAAATAGAATCCGTTATAAATACAAGTTGTCGTGCTTGTACTTTTCAAACGCTCTTTTCCATTAAACTGTGATGTGACCTCTGGATATTTTAGAAGAGTGGTCTACATTATTCTTTCTCAGCAATCTGTTCCCTCTGTCTACACCCTGCCTTCATGTTCATTAGTTATAGGAGCAGAATTAGGCCAATCTGCTACTTGAGTCTACTCCATTATTCAAGAAATTCCCCCTTGAAACAGAACCTTTGCAACCTAATTTGGTTACTTTTGGGCCTAATCATCTTGCCCCACATCCCATCCTGACCACCACCCTTCCTACTCTTTGCAAGCCCTGCTTCCACACAATCTTTGTGTGATATCACATGAAGCTATGGCCAAAAAAGCACACAGACTCCCTCCTCAAGAGACTGTTTTGAATTGGCTACTGTCATCCGAATTTAGTGGTAAAAATACGAAGTTGGTATATCCCTTTTATCTCTTTTTTTACTTTTAATATATCTTCTGTTTTCTTTTTCTCTCTTTCTTTTTCTATGGCTTGTTTCTTAACTCTTTTTCGAATTTTTCGTTTCTAAGGGTCTCTTTTGATCACTCTTTCACACACTTACTATCCTATTTAACTCTCTTTACTTTTTTCTTTTTAAAGTTTAAAATATGAAGTGGTACAGGAAATGTATTATGTTATTTTTGGCTTATATCATTGTAATGTACACTACTTCTAATAAATTAAAAAAAAACAAAAAAACTATCCTCATCCAGAGTAATAAAAATAATTCCTAGATTTTAAGAGAGTCAAGAGTGTTTAATTGGCATATGTACTGATCATGGAACAATGAGGTTGGTTTAGGTTTATTATTGTCAAGGTACAGCAAAAATATTAATTTTGCATGCTACCTCCAAACAGATCAGATAGTACAATGTAATACCATACCTAAATACAATCAAGTCAAACGCATACAAGGAACAGGGCAAAGGGAGAAATACAGAGATCAGATTATAATTCTCAGCATTGTAGCGTATCAGTTCCAGAGACAAAGTCCAATGGCTGCAATGTGCTAGAGGAGAATCGGTCAGTACCCTAGCTCAAGGAAGGAACATTCAGAAGCCTGATAGCAGAAGGAAAGAAACTGTTTCTGAGTCTGATGGTGCGAGCTTTCAATGAAATTCTTATAGCAGCAACAATACATGTTGATATATAATAAACATTAATTCAATAAATGCAATTAATTAATAACCTTTCGCTGTCTTACGGCTTGTAGATGGTGAAAAGTTTCCGATGGAATGCTCTAACATTTGCTGTAAACTACATTTAAGACGCTTTGACAGGTACACGATAGTAAAGGTTTAGAGGAATGTGGGTCAAAATGATAATGGTGCCAACTTAAATGGGCATGATCTTGGTCGGCATGTATGATTGAAGTAGTAATTTTTTTTTTTTTTAAAGATTGTTTAATTATTTATGGCCTCTGGTTTTATTTATAAATGCCAAGGATGCAGAGGCTTTTCGAATTACAGTTACGATCCAATAGGTAATGGATATATTCTTGAAGAATGTTGGATCTGCAGAAGCGTATAACATTATGAGAGGAATAGATTGGGTAGACAATCAGAACTTTTTTTCCCAGGATGGAAATGTCAAAGACTAGAGGGCATAAGTTTAAGGTGAGAGGGACAAAGTTTAAAGGAGATGTGCAGGAGAAGACCTTTTTGCACAGAGGGTGGTGGCTGCCAGGAGTGGCAGTGAAGGCAGATATGATGGCGACATTTAAGAGCCCTTTAGATAAGCACATAGAGATGCAGCGACTGGAGGCCGATGGATCACGTGGGGGCAGCAGAGATTTATTGTAGCTTGGCATCATGTTCGGCATGGACATTGTGGGCCGAAGGGCCTGTTCCTGTGTTGTACTGTCCTAGTACTCATTTGCCCCATGTCTTCAGAAGGGAGAAGGAGCAGTTTCTGGGGTCAGCAATGTAGCCCTTGTGGCGCCACCTGGTGGTCAGACCACTTACTGTTGAACCCTCGTCAGCAGAATGGGGACTGTCACGTGACAGGCTTTGAGGGGCACGTACGTGACATGATGAGGGGAGTTAAGGGGAGTGTCCTGCTATATCAGCAGGATCTTACCTCGAGATCATCAGGTAGCAGAGTTTGAGTGAAGAACCTCTCTCTGCAACAGCAACAAAGTCTTTTATGTTAGAGAACCAAACTTGCACGTATACCAACCATGCATTGTCCGAATAAACCAACCGTCTGTCCACAACGCTTGGTACCTCCACACCCTGTTACATGTGACACTAACACTCTAGGTGTTACCAAGGAATAGTTTTATTCATTTGAAAGGATCAGGGAGGCTTTTCAGATTTTCATCCCAAATTTGTGAGGGGAATATTGTTCATCCCGGTGATTATTTGGAACCCAAAGATTCAGAGTTTGCAATATCTGTTCTTAGGATATGTAACACACCATAAGGATGCGGACTATCTGGTCTGATCTCTGAGACCCACACAGGAAATGCAGACTGTTATTTTCTCTGTGTCCGATTAACATTTTCTGAATATCAGTCCATCTGATGAACAGGACGGCACCTTGGTGCATTTGATGGAGCTGGTGCCTCACAGCAATAACGACCTGGTTCGATTCTGACCTCAAATCCGGATCCCCGCGCCGTGCCACTGTGTGGCCCCAAGTCATAGTCATAGAGAATCATAGTCGCACAATGTGCAAACAGGCCCTTCGGCCCGACTTGCCCACACCGACCAACATGCCCCATCTACACTAGTCCCACCTGCCTGTGTTTGGTCCATATCCCTCCAAACATATCCTATACATGTACCTGTCCAAATGTTGCCAAAGCATTGCAGCGATGTGCAGAATTTCAGTATTGGATGCCCTAAGTAAGATGCAGCTGAACATTAACATGCCATAACTTCTGTTGCAGTAACAACAATTTACAAGACGGAGTAGACTTGATGGACCGAATGGCCTAATTCTGCTCCAACGGCGTATGAACTCAGAAACTTATGAACAACAGGGTTGACCTTTGAAACTTTACTGTCTTCTCAAGAACGCAACAATTTCAAGGACATCATAAGTAAAAACATTGCAAAAGAAATCAGCTGAATGCAAAATGGTGCAAGTTACAGAAACAGAATTTAATTGTACCATTACACCTATATTTATATCATAAGCCTTTTACTTCACTGTAAGGGAGCCCAGTATTAAATGTTACACAAAACCATCGGCCTGATTAGTTGACAGATGTGTGAATCACCAATCAGTTCCATGTGCCTGCTCACAGTGTAAAAGTGGTTTTATATTGATTGGGGAGGGGGAGCTGAGCTCATTAAGGATGAACAGTGCAGGGGAAAATGGGATCTGTTCCACTTTACACCCAAAGCCATCATCAATCTTTCCTATTTAAAGATGAATTTCGAAGCCTTCTAACTGACAATGGACCAGCTCCCTATCTCTAACAGTGGTCCCACTGGACAGCTCTCTAGGCCTGACATGCAATGATATCTTGCCTACCTGAGAAAATATACCAGAACTAAATGGAAATATAACTAAATGGAAAGGGATACTGAGTTGGATGATCAGCCATGATAATGTTGAATGGAGGTGCAGGCTCGAAGGGCCGAATGGCCTACTCCTGCACCTATTTTCTATGTCTATGTTTCAATGAAATGTCGGCATGGCTGGATCTTGAATTAGATGCCTAAGCAAGGACTTACGCTGAAGGCATAGAAAGGAACTGCAGATGCTGGTTTACACCGAAGGTAGACACAAAATACTGGAGTAACTCAGCGGGACAGGAAGCATCTCTGGAGAAAAGGAATATGTGACATTTCAGGTCTTGACCCAAAGAGTCACCCATTCCTTCTCTCCAGAGAAGCTGTCTGTCCCGCTGAGTTACTCCAGTATTTTGTGTCTACATACACTGAAGGTATTACCTAAACACACCAACTAAACACTATCAAATGGCAACCAAAATTCAAACTACAAACTATTTTGGTTTCTCTGGGAACTTAAGGCTTTTATTCTGTTTTCACTAATATTGAGGTTTCTATTATTTATTGACCTTATTTTCCTCTTATCAAGTCAATCGTAGGCGGCACTGTGGCACAGCGCGTGAGTTGCAGCTTTACAGTGCCAGGGATTGATAAGATCTTGATTTGGAAGGGTGTCAAAGCTTACGGAAAGAAGCCTAGAGGATGGGGTTGAGAGGAAAAAATAAAAGCCATGATTGAATGGCGGTGTAGACTCAATGGGCTGAATGGCCTAATTCTGCTCCTATGTCTCATGGTCTCATGGCCCTATCATTGTATGTGTGAAAAAATGCACCCCACCAATCTCCTTAAAGGTATTACCCTTTAATATTTGAAGATTCCACCTTAAAGATGGGCTTGTATCTTCTGATTCAGAACCAAGTATGTAACTAAATGAGCCAAACAAGGTTAATACCGCGATCAACTCATCAAATCATGGGAAAACAAAAACAATTAAAAATATTATTTTTGTCAAAGATAGACACAAAGATAACCCTCTTAGACTGAAGAAGGGTTCTGACCCGAAATGTCACCCATCCTTTTTCTCCAGAGATGTTGCCCGACCCGCAGAGTTACTCCAGCACTTTGTGTCGATCTTCATTATATCTGCTGTTCCTTTCTCCACATCATTATTGTCAACTTGGTTTCAAATAATAACCCAAGTAAAGAACTTCTGCAGTAGTTCATTAAAGAAAATAGCTTTCATAAGAGGGGGATATTGTGAGCTCGGATGTGGAGTGAAAGTTATGATGTTTAACAAATTAGATTTAGTAGTAAAGGCACACTTTTAATTTGCTATTAAATTATTAATTTTGTTTTACTTTTACTTTTATTTACTTCTGGATTTGTAATGGCTTCTACCATGCGTAATGATGTATAAATATCCCAATTGTTTCTGTGGCTAATACTGAATTTTCCGACAAATGTGATTGAGGGGTAAAATAGTTTGTTCCATTCAAAGTTGAGCAACATTTCTCTCAAACACCCATTGCAATGTCTATGTGGAGATAATTGGAAGATGTTCTATGTTTGAACCTGTATTTTCTATTTATTTTGTATTACTCTGGGCTAGTAAAACTATCAAGAACTTATTTTTTTTAATGAGAGGCACAGTGGTGCAGCGGTAGAGTTGCTGCCTTACAGTGCCAGAGACCCGGGCTTGATCCTGTCAACGGGTGCTGGGGGTCTGCGCAGAGTTTGTACGTTCTCCCTGTGACCGTGTGGGTTTTCTCCGTGTGCTCCGGTTTCTTCCCAGACTCCAAAGGCGTGCAGGATTTTAGGTTTTCAAAAAAGAACTGCAGATGCTGGAATATCGAAGGTACACAAAATTGCTGGGGAAACTCAGTGGGTGCAGCAGCATCTATGGAGCGAAGGAAATAGGCGACGTTTCGGGCCGAAACCCTTCTTCAGACTGATGGGGGGTGGGGGAGAAGGAAGGAAAAGGGGAGGAGGAGGAGGAGCCCGAGGGCGGGCGGATGGGAGGGTGGGAGGAGACAGCTAGAGGGTTGAGGAAGGGGAGGAGACAGCAAGGGCTAGCAAAATTGGGAGAATTCAATGTTAATGCCATCCGGACGCAAGGTCCCCAGACGGAATATGAGGTGCTGTTCCTCCAATTTCCCTCGGGCTCCTCCTCCTCCCCTTTTCCTTCCTTCTCCACCCCCCATCAGTCTGAAGAAGGGTTTCGGCCCGAAACATCGCCTATTTTCTTCGCTCCATAGATGCTGCTGCAGCCGCTGAGTTTCCCCAGCAATTTTGTGTACCCAGGATTTTAGGTTAATTGGCTCCGGTAAATTGTTCCAATTGAAATGATGTATTGCCTTTCTGCTGACTGGATAGCACGCAACACAAGCTCTGCACTGTACCTCGGCACATGCGACAATAAACTAGACTGTAACTGTAGCTAGTGTGTAGGATGCAATACTGGGAGTAACATAGGATTAGTGTACGGGTGATCGTTGGTCGGCCTGGACTCGGTGGGTGGAAGGGCCTGTTTCCAGGCTGCATCTCCAAGCTAAACTAAGCAAAATATCATGCCATTGTACAATTATCATCCCAGGTATTAATCACAGGAGGTTGCAACTTCCAATCCCGTTAAGCTGAAAGATCCTTCATTTACTTCATATTGGCGCGTTAGAGTCAAGGTCCTCTTGACTGACCAATGATGACTTGGTTGCCATGGTAAACGCTAAACCAATCACACACCAAGAATGTCTAACTTTCCCATTACATCATTATATATAATTATTACAATATACAGTGTTAAATCCTCATGCATCTCCCCTTTGACACACCTGCAATGCACTTCATTAACAACAATCTATACCAAATGATTTGTGCATTAAAAATACTCTAAACCCTAAACCGCCTTTCCTTTGGTCGTTCGCTTGGATTTCCAGAGGAAACAGATCTCAACGTTTGTAGCCGGGAATGCACATTTTTGTAATTTTTCTCTCTTTATATTTTATGCAAATTGATTGAAACTATTTTTGCACTACCTAGACATTTTTACTGTAAAAGCTTTCTGTGATGGATTGCTTTGATTCAGGTCACACCAGCTATAAAGATGAAAGATGTGGGGAACAGTGAACTGTGCGGTGCTATCCTTTCAGACCAAGGGTGATTTGTTATCATAGCTGTGTCCTATGAACAGATTGACTCTGCGCACATTGATCAAGTCATTATTGGTGAGCTTTTTCCTGCTTTACGGACCATTTCACGGACATGCCTGAAAATTCAAACCTTGCATAAGAAGAGACGGAGAAGATCGAAGAAGTAGAGAGAGAGAGAGAGAGAGAGAGAGAGGAGGAGAGAGAGAGAGAGCAGGAGAGAGAGGAGATGAGATAGAAGCGAGAGAGAGAGAGAGCAGCGAGAGAGCAGAGAGAAGGAGAGAGCAGCAGAGAGAGAGAGAGAGAGAGAGGAGAGAAGAGAGAGCGAGAGAGAGAGAGAGAGAGAGATAGAGAGATAGAGAGAAAGATGGCGAGGACGAGGAAGAGAAGAGAGAGATAGAGAGCGAGAGAGAGAGAGAGAGAGGGAGAGATAGAGAGCTCGGAGAGGCGATAGACGGAGAGAGAGAGATAGAGTGCGAGATCGTCTGATCGAACGCATACTAGATATGCGGGCTAGCTAGAGCCACTCGACTCTATCTATCGCTAGATCTATGATATCTCTCTCTCTCTCTCTTTCTTTCCCTTTCTCTCTCCCCCCTCTCTCATTCTCTCTCTCTCTCTATCACTCAACTCTTTTTCTCACACATTACCCCCTCCCAACCCCAATTAGCCCCATAGAAGCAACACTCATTTATTTAAAAGGAGACAGTCCACATTTAAAATGATCAATTGACAATTCAATTGTGGATGGGAGACCCTCGGACTGTCTTTGATCGGACTTTACTGGCTTTATCTCGCACTAAACGTTTTACACGTTATTCCTTTAACCGTGTATCTGTACGCTGTGAAAGGCTCGACTGCAGTCATGTATTGCCTTTACGCTGACTGGCTACCATGCAACAATAGCTTTTCACTGTACCTTGGTGCACGTGGCAATAAACTAAGCTAAAACTCAACTTAAAATCCTCACGCTGTGGCCCATTCATGAGGCTCAACGAAAATGGCTCAATCCTCTCCTTGCATGAAAATAATCAGGTCGGATCCCAAAATGGCTGGATGATTACTTTTCAAATCATTCAGATATCTACGCAGTAGAACCATTGAGTGACCCCAAACCACACAAGCCATTAGTTTGAAATGTGAATGGGTTCTAGAGTTCAAATATTCATGAAGTGGTTTATTCTTCAATAAACCACTCCTCCCAAGTCATTTATTCATTTCATGCCACACTTTAAAGTGGAATCAGTGAGTATTTCCAATGGTGCTTCATGCGAAATATAAAAACCACTGCTGGCTGGAGCCCTCAAACATATTGTACAATTGACTTTCTTCCATTGTGATATTTCCAATTGTTGTTAAATAGTTCAGCTCAAACCCTGTTGTTAAAAGGACCCTGATTCAGAATGAATGGACATACCTTTAGAAAGGAGATGAGAAGGAATTTCTTCAGCAAGAGGTTGGTGAAACTGGAATTCATTGCCACGTACGGATGTGGAGGCCAAGCCATCGGTTATTTTTTAAGGCGGAGACTGATAGATACTTGATTAGTACGGGTGTCAAGGGTTATGGAGAAGGCAGGAGAATGGGGTTGAGAGGGAAAGATAGATCAGCCATGATTGAATGGTGGACTGGACTCGATGGGCCGAATGGCCTAATTCTGCTCCTATAACATGAACTTGTGAACATGAATTATTCTCTGGTTTGCGTCGGTGAATTTGGTCAAGTATAAAATCATGAGGGAATTAGATAGTGAACGTACAGCCTTTTTCCCCATACAGAAATTACAAAGAAAATTCTACAAGACAGTAAAATAATGCGCGAAATAAATAAATACATGAATGAAAAACACGGCTAGGAAATAAAACAAGTCCGTGGTAGTGCAAGAGGTGACCTGTTGGCAAGGTAGGATTAGAGTTGTGTAGGTAGGTTCACCAACCTAATAGTTGTGATAAAATAGCTGTTTCTGAACCTGCTGGTATTTGACTTCAGACCTGTGTATCTCTTGCCTGATGATATCAGGTAGCATGTTCCTGATGGTAAGGATCGTTGATGGTTAATATTGCCTTCTTAAGTTAGTACCTCATGTAGATGCTTTCAATGGTGGGGAGGGCTGTGCCCATGATGAACCGGGCTGTATGGGGCCGGTATAATGAGTTCATAGGTTCATAAGTGATAGGAGCAGAATCAGCCCATTCGCCCCATCAAGTCTACTCCGCCATTCAATCATGGCAGATTCTATCTCTCCCTCCTAACCCCATTCTCCTGCCTTCTCCCCATAACCCTGACACCGTTACTAATCAAGAATCTATCTGTCTCTGCCTTAAAAAAAATCAATTGACTTGTGCCTTCCATGGTAATGAATTCCACAGATTCACCACCCTCTGACTTAAGAAATTCCTCCTCATCTCCTTCCCAAAGGAACGTCGCTTAATTCTGAGGCTATGTCCGCCAGTCCTTGACTCTCCCACTAGTAGAAACATCCTCTCCAAATCCACTCTATCCAGTCCTACCTCTGTTCGGTAAGTTTCAATGAGGTCCCTCCTCAGCGAGGTACAGGTACAATGAAAATCTTCTCATGAAACATCATCTGGCCATTACCTCTACAGACATTGCTTGCCTGTAGCACTTTGTCTTTTGCTCAAATTTCCTGCATCTGCAGCTTCTTCTGTCTACAGCAAAAATATAGCTTGCAGCAGCACCCCAGGCACCTAGACACAGACAACACACAGAACCTAAATTATACATTAAAACAATGTAATTATAAAGTCTGTATTTTATAATTCAATATTTTTCTGCAAACTCACAATTCAGTCAACTCCGTTACAATATCGTAATAGTACGTTCACTCTCTTCTCCTTGTCGCGGTGGAGAAGCTTGTGTGGACCTGAGATCCTGAGAGCGATGCCGTCTGGAGCTATGCTCCTGGTAGGGCCATCCATGACGGTAAGGTCAAGGGGGAGGTCTCTGACAAAGAGCAATCCAACCAAGACCTCAACGGTGGAATAGGCGGAGGATGATGGCTGAGCTTAGGGGAGCGTCACAACGGCTGGGAAGACGGATGAAGGCTGTAGCAGAAAAGTGTCTCCAGTCGTCTTGGACTCCATGCCACTGGATCCTGACCCAGATCTGTCAAGGACCGTGGGGTGGCTGTCTGTACACCAGCCTCCCCACGTTAAACAAAGTCACGCACAAGCATCCTCCATATAGGGAATAGCACCCTGGAGACACCCATGATCAGCCATGACCGAAGGGGGCCTAAGAACAATCACTCTGCAAAAAAACTCTAATTTAACATTCTGGCCAGATTCCACATCAAATTCAAACTTAAATTCTTGCTACTATTACATACATTGGTAGAAATATGTCATGGAACAGTGAAATGTAATGCGGTCTCATTAGACCCTCAACTGAAGCAATCAAGGAGGCTGGTATCTCAATCTTGGGATTACAACATAGAACATGAAACAGTACAGCGCGGGATCATCCACTTTGGCCCACAATGTCCGTGCCGAACATGATGCCAACACCAATTCCTATCTGCCTGTGTTCGATCATATTACACCATTCCCCGCATATCCATGTGCCTTTCCAAAAATCTCCCAAATGCCACTAATGTATCTGCCTCCGCCACCAGCCCTGACAACGCTTTCTAGGCACCTACTATTCCGTTAAAAAAAATATTATTGCCACGTGTACCAAGGTACAGTGAACAGTTTTTGTTGCGTAATAACCAGTCAGCGGAAAGACAATACATGATTACCATCGAGCCATTGTAATCCTGCATTGTCATGATGGTGGAATAAGGAAATAACGTTCAGTGCAAGAGCTAAGAGAATTATGTTTACTACAAGGGTGGTGGGAGTATGGAACAAGATGCCAGAGGAGGATGTCGAGGCAGGGACTATCCCAACATTTAAGAAACAGTTAGACAGGTACATGGATAGGACAGGTTTGGTGGGATATGGACCAAAACGCGGGCTGGTGGGACTAGTGTAGCTGGGACATGTGGGCCGGTATGGGCAGGTTGGGCCGAAGGGCCTGCTTCCGCACTGTATCATTCTATGACTCTATGAGTTTACGAGAGATAAGGGAATAACGTTTAGTGCAAGCGATAAGGGAAGTATATTTAATGCAAGATTAAGGGAATAACATTTTGTGCAATAATTGTAAGCTGATTTGCAAGAGCCTCAACCATTTTGATGTATTTCTGTTGGAAGTGATTTATTGTGAGTCCAGTCATTTCTCATGGTAAGATCACTGTGCATAGCATGACTAGGAACAAAAATTGAGATTGATGGAGGGATCATAGTAAAAATATGATCTGTCTTACAGATTACTGACATTTTTATTCAATTGACCTTTTACTCTAATGATAAGAAAACACAATCTTGCCAAGAAAGCCCATTGTGAATTTGTTGAGCCGAGAGTTTTGGTTTAAATTAAACAATACTGTACTCTTAAATCTGCAGCCAGTGGTTCTATTCGGCTTTCTAATGTCTTACATTTGACAAATGAATCCAATCAAGGCTTGCTATAAGATGTACGTGAAATTGTTTTCCTAATAAAAAATAAATTTTTAGTTGTTCTGCATCCTCAGGGAGTCTGAAGTCTCTAGTCAAGAGCTGGGGTCAATAAACCTTACAGGTTTACTCTATCTTTCTCGAAAATAAGGCAGCCAGCATCATCAAGGACCTGCACCACCCTGGCTACATTCTCATTTCACTCCTGCCATCGCGAAGAAGGTACAGGAGTCTGAAAACCATGACCACCAGGTTCAACAACAGCTTCTTCCCAACAACCATCAGATCTTGAACGCTACAAACACTAAGCTATGAACTATGAAATATCTTGGTTGTGCCATGGGCCTTTGGGTTTCTTGCACTAATATTGGGGTTTATAATGTATTACTTTTGTTTGTGGGTGTGGGGGGGTTATAATGTTATCTATGAGTACTGTTTTTACAGTATCGTTTTGGTGCTGCATAGACGAATTTCATTGTTCCATTTTTGGTACATACTCTAGACTTCACTCTTGAGTTTATTTCTAAGGCAAGTCATAGAATCATAGAGTACAGGGCCTGTCCCACTGTACGAGGTAATTCAAGAGTTCTCCCGAGTTCTCCCCTGATTCGAGCTCGTGTAATGTACATAGTGGGTACGTAGGAGCTCGTGGATGTCACGTATCAGCTCGTACGAGTAACGGTAGGTACTCGGGAAATCCAGTAAACTCGTGGCATTTTTTCAACACTGTGAAAAATGTCCCTGAGTAAAAAAAATACTTGCGATGAAAAAAATGGTTACTTTTTACTCGTACGAGCCCCTACGTACATTATACGAGCTCGAATCAGGGGAGAACTCTTGAATTACCTCGTACAGTAGGACAGGCCCTTAATACAAAATGGATACATAAAGTTACAAAGTCATACAACATAGGAACAAGCTCTTCAGATTACATGGTAACCAAAACACCCCGTCCAAACTATCCCATTTACCCGCGTTTGGTCCCTTCCCCTCTAAACATTTCTTATCCAAATATCTTTTAAATGTTTTCGTTATACCTGCCTCAACTACTTCCTCTGGTGAGTAAAGTAGTGTTTCAAAAAAAGGTTTTGAGGAAGTCTTGCCACAGACTTTATCTGCTATGTTGGGACATTTATGGTTTTGCCATCGAAAGCTTGAGCACCCCCCAGTTTAGTTAAAAGTGCAAGCCTGATTCAGAGTGGAAACACTATCCTTCTGAGATACACCAGTTAAAGGACTCTGCATGATTCCTTCCACTAACCCACAGTGTCACAAAGGAGGTGAAGGCTTCTAATAATTCAAATCAATGGCTCGACAATCTCAAGTTGTTGCCAATAACTTGAAAGATTTTATTAATATCATGCACTGTGGTAGAATTTAGTCAATAGAATGTGCGCTACAAAGCTGCTTGGAATATATCACCTTCTTTTCAACATTTGTTGTCATGTTACTGGTTTATTCAGGAAAATATCAAATAAATGGCTGTAAAGAGGCTGTTTAGAATTTTAAAGTGGAGCCATTCGTTCTGAGCTTATACTTGTAACAGATGTAATATTGATTGGTACAACTTTAGGAATTGTAAGAGATGACCGACTGCTCCCTCGGATGTTGATATGGAGGCGTCCAGAGGCTATCTGTCTGCAGAAAAAAAAGCCACGGACGAAATGTCACTTTGCATAATTGAAGTTTGTCTTGTTTTGTTTTAGCGATATACCATGGAAACAAGCCGGGTCATTGAGAGAAAATAAAATTGTAAACATACAGAAAAAAAGCATAAAATGAGAAAATAAAAAACTGGATGAGGATTCTTTTTTGTTACAGATACTGGATACTATAATTATTGTGTAATTATATATATTTCCATGCATCATGCAATGGGATTTATATTATGTTCAACATAACAGCTATAACACAAAGCATGTTATGAAAGATATATACATAATCTTTCTTTACATTTTATTCTCACCTGATACTTTAATCTTGTGAAGGTGAACAGTATCAGCTGGTAGCAGGATTGTGGCCGTTGGTTGCTCAAGCAGAGGTCCACCCAGTGTTTGTTGACTTTATTTTAGAATTACAGCATGGTAACAGGCCCTTCGGCCCACCGAGACCATGCCGACCACCGATCACCCGTTCTATGTCACCCCACTTTCTCATCTGCTCCCTACACACTAGGGGCAATTTTACACAGGCCGATTAGCCTGCAGGCCCGCACGTCTTTAGAATAAGGGAGGAAACCGCAGCACCCAGAGGAAACCCATGCGGTAACGGGGAGAACATGCACATTCTACAAGGACAGCACCCGAGGTCAGAATTGAACCTGGGTCTCAGATGCTATGAGGCAGCAGCTCAGCCAGCTGTGCCACTGTGGCACCATTTATTAATGAGGGATTTTTTTTTGTTAATGTAAATTACTGCTTTTTTCACCCGTACCTTTGCAAATGAATGAGATAAATATATTGAGAGAATGCTTGAATTTGATATGTAATGGATCCTCATGATTTCCTCATCAGCAGACCACAATCAGTATTAATTGGCAACAACACTTCTTCCTCAATAACCATCAACACAGGAGCACCTTAATGCTGTGTGCTCAGTTCCCTGCTTTACTCTCTCTACATCCATGGCTACTGTATGTCGCCAGATCCCGCCCCAACGCCTTCTTTAAATTTGCCAATGTTATCACCATTGTTGGACAAATAATGGGTAATGATAAGTCAGAGTACTGGAAGGCGATTGATAATCTGTTTGAATGGCACTAGAATAACAATCTTGCTCTCAACATTAGCAAGACCAAGGAGCTGATAATTGACTTCAGGAGGGGAAAGACAAGGATCAATGAACCTGTCTTCATGACAGGATGGCGATGGAGAGAGTCAACAGCAGATTCAGATTCCTGGGCGTGCGTACCTCTGAAGACCTGTCCTGTGCCCAACACACTGATGCAAACACAAAGAAAACTCTTCAACACCTCTACCTCTTCAGAAGATTGAGGAGAATTGGGGCGGCACAGTGGCGCAGCGGGAGAGTTGCTGCCTTATAGCTCTTTCAGCGCTAGAGACAAGGGTTCGATTTACGACTACGGATGCTGTCTGTTTGTACGTTCTCCCTGTGACCACGTCGGTTTTCTCCGAGATCTTCAGTTTCCTCCCACACTCCAAAGAGGTACAGGTTTGTAGGTTAATAGGCTTTCTATAAATATAAATTGTCCCTGGTGTGTGTTGGGTAATGTTAATGGGCGGGGATCGCTGGTCGGCCCTGGATGCGAATGGCCAAAGGTCCTGTTTCCATGCTGTATCTCTAAAGTAAACTAAAACTAAGATTGGGTATGTCAATGAATAGTCTATCAAACCTCTACAGGTAGGTGTACAGTATGGAGCGTATGGACTGCTTGCATTACTTCTTGGTTCAGTAAAAATGTGGGTCAGGCACCATCTCTAGAGAACATGAATAGGTTTCTATCTCCTGACTCTCAGTCTGAAGAAGGGTCTCGACCCGAAACGTCACCTATTCCTTTCCTCCTGGGATGCTGTCTGACCCGCTGAGTTACTCCAGCTTTTTGTGTTTATCTTCATGAATAGGACCCATCTTCAGATTGATTGTAGGGGGGGGGGGGGGGAGGGGAGCGGGGGGGGGGAGGGGAGCGGGGGGGGGGGGGGGGGGGGGGGGAGAGAGGCAGGACAAAGCGTGGCAGGTGATAGTGACATGGGTGAGTGTTTTTTTTTTGTTTTTTTTTAAATTATTTTATTAGAAGCAATTGTACAAAGATAAAACATTCGGCATCTAGAATTATACAGTTATTGTACAGCTTCATTTTTAACCTTATAACCTAAATTGAAAAAATGGAAAAAAGGAAAGAAAGGGAAAGCAAGAAAAGAAGAAAGGAAAAAGTAAAAGGATTGAATAGAGAAGAACGAGAAAAAGTCCCCCTAAGCTACCAAAGCATTGCAGCAGAAAGATAGAGGAATAAGAAAGATGGAGATATAACGCCCCTCCACCCCACCCCCCCCACCCCCCCCCCCCCCCCCCGCCTCACCCACGTAGCCACGTAGCATCGGATTTAAATTTAAATTTGTGTCTCACCAAAGTATTGTAAAAAATCAGTAAAGGGTGTCCATGTCTTAAGAAATTGCTCTGGTTTTTCCACCAAGACAAACCTAATGTTTTCCAAATGTAGTGAGTGTTTTGGTTTTGATAGTCAGATAGGTGGGTCTAGGCGGGCCAAACGCAAGCATTCGGCGAAATGGTCACCAGGTCTAGGCTTGGTCTCTCTGATGTACAGGAGGCCATACTGGGAACGCCAGAGAAGGTGTTTGAAGAAGATGCTTGGCCTGGATCTTCTACAATATCCATGGGCAACTCTTAGCCATAAAGATAGTTGTTGCAGGAATGGAAAGCACTCCAGCGTGGGACTTTGTCAGTCAGAATAGACTCTGGAACATGGACAATCCAGAGCTTAATCTGTACGTACAAAGAAGAAACCACAGCTGACGTTCTCAGCTGCTCCTGATGTCATTGCCTGGCCCAGCCTAATCAATGCACTACAATAACTGGTGTTCTACATCTACGGATGACTTATGAAAGAAGAATATTGTGGCCAATCCATCCAAATCTCTATCTCTCTCACAAATAATTGGTATTGGCTTTGCATCATAACTTGGCCAGGATTCAACGCAGGACACCTTGATTGTTTGAGTATCTGAATCGTTGCCAGCGAGTCCCATTCACAAGAGAAGATGACAAAAACAATTAGCCAAATAAGCGTGCCGGCGTTAAATCTTGTTACCTTGATGCTGCTAATAAATAGTTGATATTTAGTTCGTGAACAAGTCATTCACTTAATAAGAACACGATTCACCTTGCATTTTCAGTCAAGGCGAAGGATGCAGGGAATTAAATGGACAGTAATAGATACTTGAGAGCAATTGCTAGGCAGTAATCTAATCAAGAGGTTCAGGTGACATCATGATCCGTGATGTGGAATTAAAGAAACTTATAAGTACCACCCGAACACACAAATGAGATCAGCGACTTCTGGGCAGCACGGTAGAGCTGTTGCCTTACAGCGCCAGAGGCCCGTGTTCGATCCTGACTGCGGGTGCTTCTTTGTACGTTCCCCCCGTGACCTGCGTGGGTTTTCTCCGAGATTTTCGGTTTCTTCCCACGCACCAAAGACATATGGGTTTGTAGGTTAAGTGGTTTGGCATGAATGTAAATTGTTCCTAATTCGTGTGGGATGGTGTTGGTGAGCGGGGATCGCTGGTCGGTGCGGACTCGGTGGGCCAAAGGGCCTATTTCCGCGCCGTATCTCCAAACGAAACTAAACTGTTGTCCCTAAAATACTGCATGTAATTTCAAAGAGAGCTCCGTTGTTTGAGGAACTTGTTGTGACAATAATAGCCAAAGTGCCATTAATGATTGGAGTCTGCGCTGAAAAGTTGGAATGCAATCACTAAATTATTAAACAGCATTCCATAACTGATTCTCAGAGAAAAAGAGAATTCCCAGAGTATAATGATATAAAGCACATATTTATCTCTAAGAGTCAGTTTATTAACAGCAATTTTCAGTTTTAGTTATGAACACCTTGTGAAATTGTTCATAAGAAATAAGCTCATTCCTCATTCTAACGAGTCCTTAATGTTTCCCCAAAATAAATTATGCTGCTCTCTTTTTCATTGTTGATTCTTCCTGTCTGCAACCTATCCCAAAGTGAGAAATGTATCTTTGATCACCAGCACTAAATGCACGCTTTTGTACTGTTTGTACTCAACTCTGTGCACGCTATGCGCTGAGCTGCGTACGAGTGCCTGGGGTTCTCCTCTGTATCAAATGCTGGAAATTCAAGGCAATTCTTTGCTGCCATTTTCCCCCTGATTTGTCCATCTGTTTCCGTCACTCGTTTTGTGCCTCTTTTGTGCTCTCCCTCTCAACATGTCACAAAGTCAGAGAGTCACACTCCCCTCAGGGCCTTGGGCCCAACACGTCCCAACCAATGCACGGTGGCCTTACAGCGCCAGAGACCCGGAATTCGATCCTGATCACAGGTGCTGTCTGTACAGAGTTTGTACATTCTCCCTGTGACCACGTGTGTGATGTTTGGTAGACTGTGTGGGGTGGGAGGACCCGTTGCTCCTCCCATGCAGCAGGTGGCGCTGCACAGGACAAAGGGGGATGTTTTGTATATAGTTTTTCCTGTCTGTAGACAGTGTGAGTGTGCAGCCATTTTGAGTTGTCTTGCTGCCAGCATTGAAGACTCTCAAGTTTATGTAGACATAGAAAAAGAACACGAAAGTGGTGTCAGAAGTGAGATACTTCGGTTGAGTCCAAAGACCCAGAGAAGAGCCTATTTTTCAATTAAAAAAAAACATTTTTTTTTTAGTTCTGTAGTGCACTCGAATAACATGTCTCAGCAATTCGATCGTTTCGATCCCGAGCGAGAAAGGTGGTCGTCGTATTTAATGCGCGCTGAGTTTTAGTTTGAAAGTATGGAAATTACGACTGACCTGAGGAAGAAGGCTCATCTTGTGTTCATCAATGTCTCCAGAAACCTTTGCACTGCTTCAAAATTTACTTACAGAAGAAGCAACTGAGGTTTCATACGCTGAAATCACAACGGCTTTGCAGCTGCATTTCGAAGCAAGTCGAAATTTCCTCGCAGCTCGCCTTGATTTCTACAGGACGGTGCAACAGGAAGGGCAATCGATTGCCGAATTTTACTTCGGAGTCACGTGAGTGACTACGTGAAGAACCCCGCCAGGACGCATGCGTGTCATATCGCTACACGCATTGCAACGAGTCACAGCAGGGGGAACGGCGTTCCCCTTAGCGGCAATAATTGAAAGCCAGGAACAGCAGGTAAGGAGACTCTGCGTTCCAGAATTGAAAGTCGGGAACAGCAGGTAAGGAGGCTCTGCGTTCCTTCCACTTACCTTACAGGTGGAGACATGGACCAGATCCACGAAGGCTGCGGGAAAGCTGGCGGGGGAGAACCGCGGAGTTGCGGGCAGCCGGCAGCAGCAGCCAACCGCACGCCAATCTCCCGTAATGGGAACAGCTGTGCCCGACTTCGCTCCCGCACTGGCCACGGCCGGGCGGTAGAGCGAAGCAAAAAACCAACAGAGTCGTTGACTCCGAAGAGTCCGACTCTGAATAGCCGCGAGCGGCCAGTGCCCGTGCGCATTGGGGCCGGGTGGAGCCGCTTTAGGAGCGGGGAACAAAGCAGCCGTGATGGCCAGTGCCCGTGAGCATTGGAGCCGGTTGGAGCGGCTGGGAGCGGGGAACAAAGCAGCCGCGAGTGGCCTATGCCCGAGAGTATAAGAGCCAGTTGGAGCGGCTGCTGGAGGAAATACTCCAAAGTGGCAGGCTCCGGGAGATGGAGGCTAGCCACAGTGGGCAGTTAGGAAGCCCCACAGCAGTACCTCTTGTGGGGCTGCACAGTGTTTCTCCCTCATCAGAGGGGAGCACGGAGGGTCAATCCTGGGCTGACTGCAGGAGCTGGAGCAGGAGCGGCTTCAGGAGCAGCCGCGACGGCCAGTGCCCGTGAGCATTGGAGCCGGTTGGAGCGGCTGCAGGAACTGGAGCAGGAGCGGCCTCAGGAGTAGCGGCTTCAGGAGCAGCCACGACGGCCAGTGACCATGAGCATTGGAGCCGGTTGGAGCGGCTGCAGGAACTGAAGCAGCAGCGAGTGGCCAGTGCCCGAGAGCATCGGAGCCAGCTGGAGCGGCTGTTGGAGCAGGTAAGTGGCAGGCTCCGGGAGATGGAGACTAGTCACAGGGGGCAGCTAGTAAGTCCTACAGCATTACCTCTTGTAGGGCTGCACAGTGTTTCTCCCTCATCAGAGGGGAGTATAGGGGGTCAATTCTGGGCTGAACCTGAAGAGGGGTGCAGAACATACCCCTAGTGCACATGGGGTGCAAGAAAACCTATTGGAAGACACTTACCATCAGGGAACTGCAAAACACTGAATGTTCCCAGTGTCAACCAGTGTATTTGAAAACATGGCAGAGCCAGGGACTTGAAACAACAGAAAGTTCTGAAAGTCCTAACAGCGAGAATTACGGGTTTCGCCCGCACAATAAACAAAAAAGACATGCCACAAGATCACCAGGATGCACTGGCTTTATTTTGCAACTACCAATACGAGTAAACAGCATTAGAAGAAGTGCCATCCAACTGGCTTTAGACCCTAATTTGCAGGCCTATGCAAACCTGGAACCTCCAAACCACCAATATTACTATTTGGAGGCAACTTATCAAAACAGGTAAAAGAACTTGACAAAGAGGGTAAAACCCTGGGGCTCATTAAAGCAACGTCTAAAAACTACTTCCTGGGGAATGCGCTAACCCTCAACACCGACCCAACTACAGATCCAGACACCGGCACCTCAACGTCCACGGAGGATGCCGAAAAAGTAACAAACCTACCAATAATAACCATGGAGGTAGGTGGGTCTGGTTCCTTACGAGGTTGGTGGGAGATAACAATTCTATCTGGACAGTACCCATTAGAGGTGACCACAGATGTTATTTAACACAATGGATCATCTGCGGTTCACCCTTAACACAGTTCACATGTCAGTGACTTTGCCGAAAGAAAAGGTTACAGCCTTAATGGAGGCTTGCAGCAAAACAAAACCATCCATCAGACTGGTAGCAAGAATAATTGGCATTATAGTGGCTGCGTTTCCAGCCACACAAATCGGACCTTTACATTATCAAAAATTACAGAGGGCAAACATTCGTGCACTCAAAAATTATGGGGGTCATTCTGACAGACCAATGAAGCTACCAACAGAGGCCACAATGGAACTAAAATGGTGGAAACATAACATTAGGCATTGTTCCGATCCAAACATTATCAGCTACCCATCTATGGAACTACATACTATGCCAGTGCACTTGGATGGGATGCTACCAATTCCATCTCCAGCTGTGGGGGAGATGGAATGCACAGGAGGCATCATTATTACAAACACTGGGCATAAACTACCTGGGAATGTTGAGTGCATTCCATGGCTTTAAGTCATATTGTTCTGGGTTATATCACCAGCATGTTAGACTACAAATTGATAACACCACCCTGGTAGCATATATCAACCATATGGGTGGAAACATATCGACATCATGTGACAATCTGGCCAACACAATTTGGCAATAGTGCATCCAGAGAGATATTTGGATATCAGCTACCTGCTTACCAGGTAAACTGAATTTAGTGGCAGACAACAGGTCACGCTAATTCTATGAAAACACTGAATGGATGTTGGATAAAAAATGTATTGCTGAAATTACAGCACGGTATGGAACACCAGATATCGACCTATTCGCATCCATGCTCTCACCAGTTATCGAATTATGTTCATGGGAACCAGAACCTGGGGCAGTGGTAAAGATGCATTTTCGCTGCATTGGGGGATTATTTATTTATGCATTCCCTCCTTCTGCCTCATCAGTCGTGTATTTAGGAATATACAGTAGACTCCGCGTCTGGTATTTTGATAGTACCGGATTGGCCTACTCAACCATGGGTCCCGGTGATACACGACATGGTTTTAGAAACATGCATCACCATCCATCATAGACCTAATTTACTGGTTCTTCCCGCAACCCATGTCATAATTATATAAACCTATTAATTTATAGAGTTCAAAGCTCCTCTACTACACCTGGGACTGACGGGCCGAACAGTGGATATTATTTTAGCGGCCCACAGACAGTCCACCAAAAAACAGTACTTGGTGTCATCAAGAAATGGGAAGTACTGTCACAACAATAAACATCACCCACAGATCTATGAACGTCCCGTCTGTTCTGCAATTCCTGGCAAGCCTCCATTACGATGAGAGGCTCAGTCATAGTGCCATCAACTGCGCCAGAAGTGCTCTGTCAACATACCTGTGGCAAGGAACAGAGCGGCATTCTGTTGGGACACACCCTGGTAACCAAACTCATGAGGGGCATTTTAATGTTAATCCCCCAAGAACCAGGTACTCCCAAATATGGGATGTGAGCATTGTACTGACCATGTTAAGAAACTGGTCTCCAGCTACAGCTCTGTCCCTACAGAAACTGACTATGAAAACAGTCATGCTGATGGCCTTGGTCACGGCACAAAGGGTCCAGTCACTACAGAAACTAAGGCTGGACAACATGATTATTTCATCTGGAAATTTAACTTTTCACATCAATGAAATAGTCAAACGGAACAGACAGGGGTCAGCAGGCCTAAAAACAGAATTCAGGGCCTACCCGACAGATGGTCGTCTCTGTATTGTAACACACTTACTATTATATATGGAGTATACTAAGATCATCAGAGGGAAAGAAATGTCACTTTAATCAGCTACAAACAGCCACTCAATACAGTGACAGTCCAGACCATCTCTAGATGGCTAAAACAGGTCCTAATAAAGGCTGGAGTAGACACTAGCATTTTTAAATCTCACTCCACCAGGGCTGCAGCTACATCGGCAGCTATGAAGTTGGACGTTCCTATGGACCAAATCCTCAAGTCAGCAGGATGGTCAACGGAGGTAACTTTCCAACGACTTTATAACAAACCAGTCATTGAACCTGGAACATTTGCAGAAACAAATTTAACTTCTGTAATATAATTTACCCCATAAATAGGGGCAATAATTGGTGTTAATATATTTATCGTTGGGTTTCAATATCGTATTGATGTCTAATGATGTTAACTCTATTCTCCCCATAATCAAGGCAGATGTGATGCATGGACTCGTTTCCACGGCATGAAATCACAGAGCTTTAAAATCTTCACGTAGTCACTCACGTGACTCCGAAGTAAAATAGTAAGATTAAACGAGAACTTACCAGTTTGAAGTTTGATCGTTATTTTATGAGGAGTAACGTTGAGGGAATACGTGCCCTCCGCTCCCACCCTTGATCATATACTCAACTGGTATCTCTTCTCTAATCTTACTATGTTTAGTCATTACAGTTATCTGTGATTTCACACCGCTGCTTTGAAGAATGACACGCATGCGTCCTGGCGGGGTTCTTCACGTATTCCCTCAACGTTACTCCTCATAAAATAACGATCAAACTTCAAACTGGTAAGTTCTCGTTTAATCTTACTATTTCTTGCCGAACTTCACACCAAGGCAAAGGCATGTGATTTTAAAGCTCAATGCTGCGAAAAGTGCCAAGACAATGCGTTGCGGGATAGGCTGGACATAGACTGCAGGCACGCATTCATCCAGCAGGCGATTCTCAAGGAATCGGATGCCTCATTGAAGAATGTGCTGCAGTGTGCTAAGATGGCCGAGCTGCTAAGTAAAGAACTGCACAAAATGGCCAGCAAAACAGCGTCAAAGCTCCCTCAGGAGGTGAATACAGTTCGTCAGACTCGTCCACAATGCCAGAAACCACTTGATCGACCCAGAGCAAATCCAGAGAAGGTGGGACAGTTTCAGAAGAGCCGTCCACCTGTGGGGGGAGGATCAAAACCCTGCTACCGGTGCAGCTCGACTGCTCATCATCACTGTGAGTGCCCGTATATCGAGTCTCTTTGTTATGCCCGTTACCGAAAAGGTAATCTCCAGGCAGTGTGTCAATCTGGACAAAGGGGGATGTTTTGTATATAGTTTTCCCTGTCTGTGGACAGTGTGAGTGTGCAGCCATTTTGAGTTGTCTTGCTGCCAGCATTGAGTAATATAATAAAGACTTCTGTTGTACCTTAAAGACTCTCAAGTTTATGTAGGCATAGAAAAAGAACACGACAGCATGGGTGAGATGGGTGAGATGAAAGGAAAGGGTAAAGTGAAGATCAAAGGGATAGTTGTGCTTCTGTGCCACAAAGTTTCAATATCGCAAACTAAGTTCAATATCTTTATTTAACTGGCACAATAACAGTTATTGCTTTGCTGATATCTACCACAAGAGTGCTTTTGGCACCCAAAAGTATATAGTTAATGACATGCACCAGTAAACTGGGATTATAAAACATGATAAGATAAATGATTGGTATTGTTATTGGTTTATTAATGTCACGTGTATCAACCTACAGTGAAAACCATGTTTGCGCGCTATCCAGTCAAATCATAACATATATGAGTGTAATCAAGTTGTACACAAGTACAACAGGTAGGGCAAAGAGAAAAATACCAGAGTGCAGAATATAGTGTGATGGTGTTATAGTGTTAGAGGTGCAGAGAAGAAGTCCAAGTCCGCAATGAGGTAAGTTGGCAATGAGATAGGTAGGTAAATTGGTTTGATGATAGCTCAGGCATGGCTGTGACGGGTCAGGTCTAGTTCTGATAGGACAGGCCTAGTTCCTCCTGCTCTGATTCCCCACCAATGGTCCCCTCATGCTTGCTCCTGGCCCAGTTGTGAAGACCACTCATGTTGGCCTGAAGCGTCCTTCATTCCAATGACCTGATCTGAGTAACAGCAATGCCCCCTGTTGGTGAGTGAGGAAGCTCTGTGCCTAAACAATCTTTGAAAGCTTGATGTGCCTCAACTTGATGCCTCTTCTGCAAGAGGAATGGTCTCGGCCTGAAAAGTCGACGGCCCATTTCCATCCTCAGATTCCGCCTGACCCACTGAGTTCCTCTAGAAGTTTATCTTTTGTTTTAGATTCCAACACCTGCAGAGATAGATAGATAGATGGATAGATGGATAGATAGATAGATAGATAGATAGATAGATAGATAGATAGATAGATAGATAGATAGATAGATAGATAGATAGATAGATAGATAGATAGATAGATAGATAGATAGATAGATAGATAGATAGATAGATAGATAGATAGAACCTTTGACACAACCTTGCCCAAAGTATTGGTGGGTGTAAAGATGCAAATGATAGTTAGTCATTTTTATATCTTTCTAGTATTCGGATTTATTTCCCCCTGGTCTCAAAAAAGCTTCTGACTCTCCACGCCATCTATTGCACCTCATCATTTTGTATACTTCTATCAGGTCTCCTCTCAACTTCCGACACTCCAGAGAAAACAATCCAAGTCTGTCCAACCTCTCCTTGCAGCTAATGCCCCCTAATCCAGGCGGCGTTCTGGTAAACCTCCTCTGCACTCTTTACAGAACAAACCCTCCACATTCTTCCTGAAATAACACAACAAGAACTGCATGCAATACTCAAAACTGCACAAAATACTTGATAGCTCCTCAAGATTTACTTTTGGTTATGTTAAACGCTGTCAGGTAGAATCATAGTCATACAACGTGGAAATAAGCCCTTCAACCCACTTACCTATGCAGACCAAGTTGCTCTTTCTACACTAGACCCACCTGCCCATGTTTGGCACATATCCCTCTGAACATTTCCTCTCCATGCACCTGTCCAAATGTCTTTTTAAATGGTGTCATTGCACCTGCCTCAACTACCTCCTCTGACAGCTCGTTCCATATTCCATATTCCAGATATACCCACTATGTGTAAAAGTTGACCCTCAGATTCCTATTATATCTTCCTCCTCTCACCTTAAACCTACGACCTCTGATTCTTGATTCCCCTTTAGCTTCATACAAAAAAAAATATTTCATGCTGTTTCTGCTTAGGATGTTTGCTGGTTTGACTGGTGACCAGTGTTATGTTTATTTTCGGGTTAGATAGTCAACGTCTGACCAACTTTCTCCAACATCTCAAAGATGTGTAGATTTGTAGGTTAATTGGCCTCTGTAAAATTGCCCCTTGTGTGCCGTGAGTGGATGAGTAAGTGGGATAGCATCGAAGTAATGTGATAGATACAAAATGCTGGAGGAACTCAGTGGGTCAGGCAGTATCTCTGGAGAAAAACAACTCATGTGAATGGGTGATCGATGGCCAGCATGAAGGTCATGTTTCCATGCTGTAACTCTAACTCTAAACTAAGAAACTAAACACAGGTGCTTGATCGGTGTGCTGTGTGGTTTAAACAACAAAGATATATTTTGTTCTTTTATACAAATTTGACATGGTTCTGCCTGTTTTTTGAATGTACCCCTGATCGTACTGAGAAAAGTAGTCGTGGTTGTTGGAAAGTTCAGCATCCCCCCCCTAGGGCAAGGTCCAGGAGAAGCAACGTGCGGAGAATTATGTCATTCCATGTGTATCTGATGCGGTAAATGCATTAAGTGTCCAAGCATGAATCGCAATTGAATTTTCCGCCCGTCACGATTCTATGCAGAAATGGTCGTGTCTATGTTGCACTCGGGGTGAAGCTCAATTTCCAGGTACAAAAACACAGCGCTAAACACCCAGATCTGTAGGTCTATATTTCCAATGGTTTAGTATTTAAGGCCAGAGGGGAAAAGTTTAAAAGAGATGTACGAGGCAAGTTTTTTCATGCAGAGTGGTTGGTGCCTGGAACGTGCTTCGGGGGGTGATAGTGAAAGCAGATACAAGAGTGGCGTTTAAGAGGCTTTTAGGTAGACATATGGATATGCAGGGAATGGAGGGATATGGATCACATACAGGTTATGGCACACTGATTGAGCCACTGCCTCACAGTACCAGAGACCTGGGTTTGATCCTGATCTCAGGTGCTGACAGGTGTTTAACGTGCATCGTGTTCAGCACAGGTTTTGTGGGCTGAAGGGTCTGGTCCTGTACTATACTATTCCATGTTCTTTGTTTTGCAATTGTACACAATTCCCTTATGTATAAAACTCAGCATCCCATATCTGGTTATTAAAAAATAATAGCATTATCAAGTTTCTTTACATTTTTTATATCTGAAGTTCAAAGTATTCCATTTCATGTTCACTTGAATAAGGAAAGCAAACCTCTATTAATGTAAGTTTGCGGACAAACTGATTCTCTCGCCACAGCAGCCCAACTAAGCAATTTGAACTGCTGAGAGGGACGGGCAAGATGATTCAGAGTGCATTTCTTTTATTTATATCTAATGACAAAAGTAGGGTGGATGTCTTCCACACCCATGGCTAATCTGACATTAATTCACCAAGTGACCCTGGGGATTGAGGGTCAGGGGTCACGATCAGAAGGTTCCAAGATGGCACCCAACCCAGGCGACGCTGTGCGCTAGTCACAGAAGTAGTTTTGTAATTGCTCCACTCTTTTAAAGCTCTACTCCTACAGATCCCTTTATTATGTAACTTGTACACTGCGGATGGCTCGATTGTAATCAGGTATTGTCTTTCCACTGACTGGTTAGCACGTTACAAAAGCTTTTCCCTGTACCCCAGTACACGTGACAATAAATTAAACTCAACTCAGTCGAGGAAATTTAGTCTCGTCGCATCAAGAGCATATTTTCCTCTTCCTTCTTATCCTAAGCACATTGACCATTGGTCAGGAAACGGTTTGATAGGTAACCATTTCGCTGAAGAAGGGTTTCGACCCGAAATGTCAGCCATTTCCTTCTCTCTAGAGATGCTGCCTGTCCTGCTGAGTTACTCCAGCATTTTCTGTCTATCTTCCCTTTGTTATCTTTCTCTAGTTCCCTTAGACATTGATTATTGGTTTGGACTTGGTACATAGCAGCCAAGACGTCCAATGTGTGCGTGAAGGATTTTCCAGTCAATGCTCAACTAATGATAAATATCAGTAGGATCATTTGGTAGTGGGATCATCCTATCTGTGGCCCTGGTTGCAAACAGCTGCCTCAGCATAATGCAGGTTTGAACCAAGTAAGCTCTGATCTAAATATATGTCTGGCTGACAGTGCCTTGGTCTAACAATGTCCTCAGGGACAATTGCCAACTACTTTCCATCCATCTGCCAATCACCTGTAGAAACAAGGAACTGCAGATGTTTGTTTACAAAAAAAGGACACAAAGTGCTGGAGTATCTCAGCAGGCCTGGCAGCACCTCTGGAGAACATGGATAGGTTACACAAAAGGACACAGAGTGCTTGAGTCTAATGAAGAGTTCCATCCGAAACATCACCTATCGGCATTCTCCGGAGATGCTGCCTGACCCACTGAGTTACTCCAGGAATTTACGTCACCTCACCTGTATCCGGCTATCACTTGACAAGCCTTGTCCTGTTTCCAACTCTCTTTTCCAGCTTTCGCTCCCCTGCTAAAATCAGTCCGAAGAGGAATCCAGACCCAAAATATCACCTGTCCATTCCCTCCACAGATACTGCCTGGCCTGCTGAGTTCCTCCAGCGCTTTGTGTTTTGTTTACGATCCCAGCACCTGCAATCTCTTGCAACTCCACTTGACTGCTTGGCTGCAAAATCTCCTCAAAATGTGTCTACTTTGAGGAAGTTCTCCTTCTTTTACCGACATCAGTTTGAAGAAGGGTCCCGGCCCGAAACGTCGCCCGTTCCTTCCCCTACCCAGATGCTGTCTGACCCGCTGAGTTCCTCTGCCATCATGTACCTGCGCTTTGCTCCACGAGTCCAGCATCTGCAGTTCCTCGCGCTTACCCGATGAAGTCCGTGCAAGTTAATATCAGCAGATGCACTGTCGCACAGACATGATCCTCGGAATCAAGGAGAACTAATTCACAAAGTTGTAATTCGCTCAGACAGAATATGTTTTCCTCAACCGAGAATTAAACATCAGATCCTTCCTAAATGAATTCCGCTAATTACTTCCCTTTGATCATGCTTTAATGTTATTAAAGCAATAAATGCTCGCTTAAATTAAAAACAGAGCCTCTGTACATACAGAGGTCATCGTTGGGTGAAGGAGAATTTATGAGCCCTAGTCAAACTGTTAACAGGATTAATGTAATAACATGTTGGCACAACAGAACACTGTGTTGAGGCATCAACATGTACACTGGCTTCTCAGTAAATCATTCTCCGCATTATGGCAATTCATCTTCATGGGAAAAGGAAATGGACATCCCAGGCAGTTGTTGACCATATGTTGACCATGGAAAGCTTCAGGTCACTGGTGGGACACTCGCTCCTGAGTCAAAAGGATCTAGCGGAAAGTGGTTGGAGTTGGAGCCCAGTCCATCACACAGACCAGGCTCCCCACCATTGACTCCATCTACACTTCACGGTACTTCACGGAGATGAGGAGAAATTTCTTTAGGCAGAAGGTGGTGAATCTGTGGAATTCTTTGCCACAGAAAGAAGTGGAGGCCAAGTCAGTGGATATTTTTAAGTCAGAGATAGATAGATTCTTGATCAGTACAGGTGTCAGATGTTATACTGTATAGAGAAGGCAGGAGAATGGGGTTAGGAGGGAGAGATAGATCAGTCATGATTGTAATGGCGGGGTAGACCAGATGGGCCGAATGGACTAATTCTGCTCCTATCACATGAACTTTATGCTGCCTCGGAAAAGCAGCCACCAAAATCAAAGACTTGTTCCACCCGGGTTATTCCTTCTTCTCCCTGCTCCTGTCGGGCAGAAGAAACATAAGATTGAAAGCGTGCACCACCAGACTCAGGACCAGCTTCTTCCAGGCTATTATCAGGCCTCTGATCCCAGGCAGTTGTTGACTATTTATTGACCATGGGGAGATGGATCTAGTTCTCTGGTGGGGCACTTGCCCCTGATTTAAAAGGTTCTGGATTCCATCCTAATCCAGCATCAGTCCAGACTGAGAGAGTGCTTCCGCATCCGAGCTTTCTTTCAGATGAAATACTGAATCAAGGTTCCGTCTGCATTCTCAGGTAGAACTTGAATCTGTTCCAGCCACCCACAAGAACTTGTGGGGCGGTAGAGTTGCTGCCTTTCAGCGCTTGCAGCGCCAGAGAACCGGGTTCCATCCTGACTACGAGTGGTATCTGTTTTCAGCGAGATCTTCAGTTTCCTCCCACACACTCTGAAGACGTACAGGTTTGCAGGTGAATTGGCTTGGTATAAGTGTAAATTGTCACTGGTGTGTGTAGGATAGTGTTAACGTGGGGGGGTCGCTGGTGGGCGCGGATTCGGTGGGCCGAAGGGCCCGTTTCTCTGCTGCATCTCTAAACTAAACTAAACTAAACTTTTTAGAAGAACAGGAGATTTTCTCGTGGTGTGGTGAATAATGTATACACTTAAAGCAGCAGATCTAAGACGGATCGCCTGATCAATAGCATGTTGTTGATTGCAGCAGATTGTTAAATGCAGATTGATGCCAAGCAGGATATGCTGTAAGACACCTCCAGCATGGTCACACCATGGCAGAAAAGTACCTGAAGTCATGGAGGGCAAAGCAAGCTGTTCCAACCACCCACAAGAACTGGTGGCGGTTGTGACTTGCAGATTGTGACAATGGCATTGCTGTTAGGGGGATGTGCAGCTCCTTGCGTGGGCACAGGAGAATTGCAGTGAGTATATGAAATGTGCTGCCAGTGGAAATATAGACGCAAAGTGCTGGAGTAACTCAGCAGGTCAGACTCAGACTCTGAGGAAGGGTCTTGACCCAAAACGTCACCCACCCTTTGTCTCCAGAGATACTGCCTGACCCGTTGAATTACTCCAGCACTTTGTGTCTATATTTGGTATAAACCAGCACCTGCACTTCCTTGTATCTACATAGGAGCTGCCAGAGGAGGTAGTTGAGGCAGGTACTTAAACAGCATTTAAAAGGCACTTGAACAGAAACATATTTAGGAAGTGTTTATGTTTGGGATATGCTTTATCCTAGGTTTAGGTTTATCTTTAGTTGGTTCCGAGGGATAAGGGCCAAACGTGGGCAATTGGGACGAGCTTAGAAGGGACATCTTGGTCGGCATGGACAAGTTGGGCCAAAGGGCCTGTTTCTGTGCTGTATAACTCTATGGCACTAAGATAGACAACTCAGTCAACGGTGGATCACAGATCTCAAAACTGCATCTCCAGACACCAAACTATTGAAAGACACAGATTAAGCAAGCCCAGCATATTGAGGAATGTAGAAACAAGGAACTTCAGCTGCTGGTCTTTCCCAGAAACATTGTTTTAGCTGCAGTAAGTATTAAAAGCTAAATAAAATGAGGAGAATTTTGCAAAACCTATAAATTGACATTTACAGCAATACAATATCAGGTTTCGATATTTCAATTAATACTGTTCACTCAAACCACTAATGGACAATAAAACAGTATTAAGGACCAAGTATAAATGCATCGTGTTATTTTACGGTCTCTAACTATCCTGTTATAAAACCTTCAGATGCCACTGCCTCCTTTGTGTTATTTGAATCAGGTTCCATCTCAGTTAATGTCTGCCCTGGTCCCACCACAAGTCACCCAGATCTCTGCTGGTCTCTTCATCTCCTTCCCTAAAGGCAACTCCCACCTCTGTTTACGACTGTTATTTTGTGGATTGGCCCTTTCATGTAACCATTGGATCGCCACACACTTCTTGTTGAATTCCTGAATTTACCAGAATGGATCATATTCATCATGACTCAGTTCAGTTTCAGTTCAGTTTCAGTTCAGTTTAGTTTATTGTCACATGTGCCGAGGTACAGTGAAAAGATTCAGATTCAGATTCAGATTCAAACTTTATTGTCATTGTGCAGTGTACAGTACAGAGACAACGAAATGCAGTTAGCATCTCCCTAGAAGAGCGACATAGAATATGAGTAATAAATAAATATATTTACGTACATACAGTCGTAGTAGTGCAATTTTTTCTGGTGGAAGGAGTGTCCGGGGGGGGGGGGGTGACTGGCAATCACCGAGGTACAGTGTTGAGTAGTGTAACAGCCGCAGGGAAGAAGCTGTTCCTGGACCTGCTGGTCCGGCAACGGAGAGACCTGTAGCGTCTCCCGGATGGTAGGAGGGTAAACAGTCTGTGGCTGGGGTGAGAGCAGTCCTTGACGATGTTGCGCGCCCTTCGCAGACATCACTTGCTCTGGACAGACTCAATGGAGGGAGTGAGGAACCGGTGATGCGTTGGGCAATTTTCACCACCCTCTGCAGTGCTTCCCGGTCGGAGACAGAGCAGTTGCCATACCATACTGTGATACAGTTGGTAAGGATGCTCTCGATGGTGCAGCGGTAGAAGTTCATATGCCGATTTTGTTGCAATCGAGCCATTTCCTGTGTATAGATACACGATAAAGGAATAATTTGTAGTGCAAGCTAACGTCAGTAAAGTCCGAACAAAGATCAAATCAAAGATGACTCGAGGTTGTTGGATGCTAGGTTTAGGTTTATTATTAATGCCACGTGTACTGAGATACATTGAAACGCTTTGTTTTCCAATCGGATCAGATAATTCCATACATAGATTAAATCAAGTCAAACTCAAGCACAATAGGTAGAGGGAAAGATACAGAGTGCAGAATATAGTTCAGATCATAGTAGCATATCAATTGCATAGCCAAAGTCCAATGTCTGCAATGGGGTCAAGAAGAATCAGACAGTACACTAGCTTATGGAAGGACAGTTCAGAAATCTAACAACAGTGGGATGAAGCTGTTCCTGAGTTTGGTGGATCGCGCTTTCAAGCTTCTGTATCTTCTGCCCGATGGAAGCAGGGAGAAGAAGGAATGACTGGGCCAAGTCTTTGATTATGCCGGTTGCCTATTGGAGGTAGCGTGAAGTGTAGATGGAGTCAATAGTGGGGAGTTTGGTCTATGTGATGGACTGGGCGACATCTATAACTCTCTGCATTTTCTTGCGGCCCAAGGCAGATGTGTTCCCAAGTTGAAACATTGCAACCCGACAGCATGCTTTCTATGTATCATCGTTACAAAACCATGGTGTCATATTACACAGAAACAGGTCCTTCAGCCCACCATGTCCATACCCACCATCAAGTACCTATTTATACTAATAACTATTGGAAAATTACAAATTGTCTCTCTCGTTAAATTCTTCACCAAGATCTTCTGCATTTGTCGGGATAATCAGCGAAGATTTATAGCACTTTAGTGCTTCTTGCTTTTTTCACAATAAGCTTGGCAAACCAAAGTGCTCTCCAGGACATTTCTGACAAGGTTCAATCACTTACTAGCTTTTAGCAGGCAGCTTTCTCTCCACTTAAAGGGGATTCATCAAATAAGTGACATTTCCAAATAAATCTGTTCTCTTAACCGTCGAATGATTCTCAGGTTTACAGTTTACAGAGACTGCCTATCTTTCACATAGACAAGCCTGCAGTTGATATTAAAACAAAACTCGAGTTGATTCATGAGGGATAGTTTTCACTCGGAAGGAGGGGGTGGCAGCATAAAAGTTGTTATGTCGGATCAGTTGGCATTTATACACCTCGTGTCTCTGTTCATTTCCAACAACTGTAACAAAAATGGTAACAAGAAGAGATGCCAAGCTGATGGCCATGCCAATTGTGTCCATTTTATACGATTAACAAATGCTGAAATTACTGTCATTCGGCCCCATGATCAAAAACAGCAAGTGCTACTTAGAGTCATGGAGTCCGAAATAGGCCATTCGGCCCAATATGTCCATGCCGACCAAGATGCCCATCTAAGCTGGTCCCATTAGTACTCGTGTTGGACAGGTAGATCAGTAGGAAAGGTTTAGAGGAATATGGGGCAAATGCAGGCAGGTGGGACTAGTGTCGATGGGGCATCTTGATTGGCATGGACACGTTGGGCCAACCGGGCTGTTTCCGTGCTGCATAACCATGTGATTCTATTACTGTCATGTGTACCGAGATACTGCGCAAAGCTTTTGTTTGCATGCAATCCAATCAAATCTAACAATACTATACATGAATACAATCAAGCCGTACACAAACACAACATATAGAGCAAAGATAAAAATACCAAAGTGAATATTGATATGAACACAAAGTGGTGGATTGACTCAATGGGTCAGGCAGCATTTCCGGAAGACATGGATAAGTGACATTTCGGGATGGGACCCTTCCTCTGACTAAATATTGTGAGAAATACTGATGGATTTATAAGTGGAAACATGTTTTACAAGAGTAAAATAGAGTAAAACGATAGTAAAAGAGTGTGACATCTTGCAAGACATTTTTGCATTTGCCTAGAATGGCCCGATACCCCTCCACCCCCCCTTACCCTTTCCTATCCATGTACCCGTCCAATTGTCTTTTAAATGCTGTAATTGCAGCTGCCTCAACTACTTCCTCTAGTGACTTATTTTTTACTTATATACAGTTTACAGAGACTGCTTATCTTTCAAATAGATAGGGGATTTTTAATTCTTCGGGCATTCTATACAGCTGGGAAACAGCCCCTTCAGCTCAACTCGTCCATGCCGACCAAGATGTCCTGTCCAATCTAGTCCCATTTACCATGTTTGCCCAATATCTTCTCTCTAGCTACAGGAGTGACTGAAGAGGTGGTGTCTGAATCAACTACTGAAACCTGATAACATTCAGACGTGGAGGCTGTAGATGCTAGAACCTTAAGCCAGACCCAAAGTGCTGGAGGAACCTAGTGGGTCGGGCAGCATCTGTGGAAGGCAATGGAAAGTTGACATTTTGGGTCGGGGCGCTTTAGACTGATGCGAGGTGCTGGAATCTTGAGCAAAAAAACTAACTGCTGGGTGGAACATAGAAGCAAAGAACATCAGATGTTGGTTTACAGAAAAGGGCAAATAGTACAGTAGTAATTCAGCGGGTCAGGCAGCACCTCTGGAAAACATGGACGTTTCGGGTCGGGACCCTGCTGACCCAAAACGTCACCTATCCATGCTCCAGAGATGCTGCCTGACCTGCCGAGTTTCAACAGCACTTTAGAAACATAGAAACATAGAAAATAGGTGCAGTAGTGGGCCATTCGGCCCTTCGAGCCAGCATCGCCATTCAATATGATCATGGCTGATCATCCAGAATCACTACACTGTTCCTGCTTTCTCCCCGTATCCCTTTATTCCGTTAGACCTAAGAGTTATATCCAACTCTCTCTTGAATACATCCAGCGAATTGGCCTCCACTGCCTTCTGGGGCAGAGAATTCCACAGATTCACAACCTTCTGGGTAAACTTTATGTCCTACACTGCTGGAGGAACCCAACGGATCAGGCAGCATCTGTGGAGGGAATGGACTGTCTTCAGAGCCGGCTGTGCCTTTTATAAATGACATTTTTCAAATGAAAGCAAAATAACTTTGTTTAAATTAATCTCTTAACGTAACAGAAATTGTAAAACTAATTTACTCTGAAGCGTGTTATTGTGTTAAAACCAAATCGAATCATAATCAGAATAACTTCCTGCTCTCGGCACTATTTGAGCATTTTCTATTTTTATGTGAAAGAACAAATTAATCAGCTGATTTAATTAAAATCAGCGATTGATTAAACACAAGCCGTCTATTAACTGTGATCATAATTCTAACAGTGGGGAGCAGCGTGATGTGAGGAACCCTGGCTTCAATCTGCTTTCGTTCACTGTAACTGCATGTATCCTGCAGAGGTTAGTGAGAGCAAAGGGTAATGTTAATGGGAAACTGTGGCCGAGATACTCTCCCTGGGAAAGAAACACCAAAACGCACAGCAAAAGGCCCACTTCAAAAGAACAAGGGTTCCTCGTTGTAATTAGGGGTGTTGCAACCTGTCAGGCAGCGGTTAATGGAAAGAGATCAAAGGAGCACGATGCCTCACTTCTGCGCTGGCACGTAGGATGAAGGTGCCCATGGAGAGATGCAGGGAGGACCTTGAGGGGAATTCGACGCTGCCTCATGGGGAGCCTAACGCTGCCATAATGCAGCAATGTATCGGGAGGGAGTCAGAGGCTGGTTCCTCAGCCTTCCTCTGCGAATTAATCAAGTTTCACATGACGCTGTGGCATCAAAACGCAGCTACAAAATATATATGAATGGAGTGAGGCTTAATTGAATGACACAGATGGCTTATTTAGCACGTATTCAGTAACGGTGGGTTGCAGAACATTACAACACTCAAGAATCATTTCTCCAGACATTCCCCCTGTTTGGAGGATGATATTTACAAAGATACAGCTGGATATTTTAAAATGCTGGAATGGAGATTAGAGGCACAAGAGTAATTTACTGGTGTCATTCACTGTAATCTTGAGGAGACATTTTACTGGACTCTACGTCACTGGCACACACACTGGCACACCAACATTCACACACACACACACGCACACACACGCACACACACACACACACACACACACACACACACACACACACACGCACAAATATACCCCCACACACACACACACACTCTCACACACACACACACACACACACACACACACACACACACACACACACACACACACACACACACACACACACACACACACACACACACAAATATATAGACATACCCCTACACACACACACACTCACACACACACACACACACACACACACACACACACACACACACACACACACACACACACACACACACACACACACACACACACACACACACACACACATATATATAGACATACCCCTATATACACGCACGCACACACACGCATATGGACATACACCTATATACAAACACACACACACACATATATGGACATACCCCTTATACACACACACACACACACATAGACATACCCCTATATACACACGCGCACACATATATGAACATACCCCTATATACACACACATATATAGACACACCCCTATATACACACGTGGACACACACATATGGACATACCCCTAAAAACAGACGCACACAGATACACATAACTCTACACACAAAACCCTACACATGCACACACCACTATACAGTATACACACACACGCATTCACACAAACATACATACACGCATAGATATGCATAAACATACATGCACATGCATACACACATACACAGATATGCATAAACATACATGTACACGCAAACACACACATGCACAAACATACCTAGGCATCTTTGGCCTTTATTATCTCTGCACTCTTTTGCTAAATGTCTACATCTCGCATTAGTCTCCTCACTTGGTTGTCAATCTCCTTTCTGATTTACAATGGCATTAACTGGGTTCAGTTAGTTGTAATCCTATCTCTGATGGCTTCATCCTTCAAATCCAGTCTATTCATATCTTGAATCTAGGATTACCTTGCACCCAACATGTTGAACCGAGATCTCCCGACATTACGAACCCAGGTCGTTCCCACGTGCCAAATTAATACCACGCCTGATATTAGGAAAATAAAATAATTAAGCCGTCCTGGAAAAGATGTGTAGCATTAAGAATAGAAGTCAAGAATGTTTCATTGTCATAAGTACCGACAACAAAACAATGACATTCTTACTTGCAGCAGCATAACAGGCTTGCAAACACAATACACATAGAATATATACTATATATAAAATACATAAAAATTCAATAAATTAATAACCATTACACTAGTGCACAAACAAATCCTCAATGTCCTTAGTTTAACCAAAGACATAGAAGTTCGTACTTGAGGTTAGTGTTGTTTAGTGTTCAAGAGCAAGATTGTTGTTGGGCATTTAAGAGACTTTTGGACAGGCACATGGATATGCAGTGAATGGAAGGATATGGATTATGTGCAGGCAGATAAGAGTTGCTTTTGCCATCATGTGTGGCGCACACATTGTGGGCCGAACGGCCTGTTCTTGTGCTGTACGGTTCAATGTTCTAAGATTCAGAAGTATGAAGACCCTCGAAATATCTTTAAACAGACATTACTGGATATTATCTTGCACTAAACATTATTCCCCTTTACCCTGTACCTGGGCACGGTTGACGACTTGATTGGAGCTATGTATGGTGTCTCCGCTGACTGGATAGCAGACAACCAAGAGCTTTTCACTGTACCTCGGTACATGTGACAATAAACCAAACTAAATTATTCTAGAACCTGGTGTTCATGGTGTTCTCCTCAATGTTGGAGTGAAATGAAAGCGCAGCCAAAGTAAAAGTTGATGTCATAGTTTTTGCAACAAAATACCTTCTGAGCCTTTACGTCGCCTAAGTGAAAGCACTTCCACTTCAGCATTTGTCCACAACCAGCCGATTTATCACACGATACAAACTTGCACCTCCGCCAACCTCATCTACTATATCCATTGTTCAAGGTGTGGACTCTGATACATCGGGGAGACCAAACGTAGACTGGGCAATCGTTTCGCTGAACACCTTCGCTCAGTCCGCCAGGGCCCCCCGTTTGCCAAACACTTAAATTCTCCTTCCCATTCCCACACTGATCTTTCTGTCCTGGGCCTCCCACATTGCCAGAGTGAAGCCAAATGCAAATTGGAGGAACAGCACCTCATATTTCGCTTGGGCAGCTTACAACCCAGCAGTATGAATATTGATTTCTCTCAATCCAAGTAACCCTTGCACCCCCTCTCTCCCCTTTCCCTCCTCTACCCGTCTTTGTACTAGGTTCAAAGTCATCTTGTTGAGTCTCATTGCCTGAAACTCGTTCTCACCGAGCCCACAGCTAACAATGGCCTGTTTCCTTTATCATTGTTACTTTTTTGCCATATCTTTCATTCATTTGTTCTATTTCTCTCTGTATCACTGTCTATATCTCTCGTTTCCCTTTCCCCTGACTCTGAGTCTGAAGAAGGGTCTCGACCCGAAACGTCACCTATTCCTTTTCTCCAGAGATGCTGCCTGTCCCTCTGAGTTACTCCAGCTCTTTGTGTCTATCTTCAGTTTAAAACGGCATCTGCTCTTCCTTCCTGCACATGATACAATCGCTTGCTTTTCCAACGTTCCAGGACTCATTCGCAACCCATTCAAAGTCGGAGCCTTCATGCTCCTGTGTCCCACCAGCAACATCCTAGCCGCACCTGGAGCCCAACTGCAATGTGACTTACTCAGTGCTGTTGTTATCACTATAGCAACACGGGTGAGGTTAGGTCCCTGAAGTAGCGACTGCTGGATTGCCAATGCACAGATGCCTGGGGAAGATCAGGAAGCAACAGGGTAACACAGCTATTCATTGTTCTAACAGCTGAAGGGCAAATCAATACAGCAGTGCAAGTAATCGCCCTCTGCCTCGCCAGCAGCGTTGCTGCCTAAACCTCTGGTGGATTGGCTTGTTTACTGCACAGATACAAATGCCACCTTTGTGAAATGAAACTGCAAGTCGGGATTCGGGGGGGGGGGGGGGGGGAGGAGGATCTGCCAGAGGGAGATGATAAAGCTGAATGCAAACAAAATGAACTAAGCTTGAATTTTATTTTGCAACAGTTCATTGCTTTAACTCCATTGTTATTCTCTTCCTTGTTAGATTTGGGGAGTCCAACTCCGCAGCAGATGTCCACTGAGCTTTTTGCCGTATGTCTTAATGTTAATCTTTCTTGAAATCACAGATCACACATCTTAATGTGCGAAGCCAATGTTCACGCCAGGTTTCTTTGATCTTTGGATCACATTTAGTTTAGTTCAGAGGCCCTTTGGCCCACAGTTTGCACCAACTTACTCACACTAGGGACAATTTACAATTTTACCCAGCCAATTAGCCTACAAACTGGAATGTGGGAGGAGACTGGAGATCCTGGAGAAAGCCCATGTGGGCGACGGGGGGAAGACACAAACTCCATACAGACAGCACCCGTAGTCACGATTGAACCCAGGTCCATGATGCTGTAAAGCATCGATTCTACCCCTGAGCTACTGTGCCACCCATATAAACAATGTACATTTTCAATGTGGATAAATGAGAGCGAATTCACAATAGAAAGTGAGCAGCAAAGAAAAATATTACCAAATATCTTTTGATCAAAAGTGGACAAGGTTCAGGAAATCAGAAAAAGACAGAATGACATTCTATTACTGGGTATTCATTAAGCATGTTGTGAAGTTAATGATTGGTCAGAGTATTGGACCAAAGAGAAATTAATTGATCGAAGGATGCAGTGTGGAAACAGGCCTTTGGCCCACTGAGCCCACGTCGACCACAGATCACCCATTCACCATAGTTCTATGTTATCCCACTTTCTCATTCACTCCCTGCACATTAGGGGTAATTTTGCAGAGGCCAAATAACCTACAACAGAAAACCCATGCACTCATAGGAAGAACATGCAAACTCCACACAAACAGTACCTGAAAGTCAGGATTGAACTCTGGTTTCTGGTGCTGTGGGGCAGCAGCAATATCAACTGTGCCAATGTGTGAACTGGTTTAAATTTGTATCTGCTACAAAATAGAACGTGCTAAATAATAACAAGATGATATATTACAAAAGTAGAAACGGTCACAGGAAGAACATATAGAGAGCACCCGTAGTCAGGATCGATCTGGGTCTCTAGTGCTGTAAGAAAGCTGTTCTACCGCTGCGCCACTATGCCTGAGACACCACTGTAAAGTTGGTCCTTGTGTGTAGGGAGTGGATAAGAAAGTGGAATAACAAATAACTAGTGTGATGGTCATTGTGGACTCTGTGGGTCGGACATGCACCATGTGTATCTCTAAGCTAATCTAAACTAAGGAAAGAAGAGGAGTGAAATGTACATCTGGAGTGAGTGAAATGGATAGAAGGGGCAGAGGAGAGGAGAAAGGGGTTAAAGGGAAATGGGGGAATCTAGGAGATGGTAAGAATGGGTGGGTAACTTTAACAGTCAACATATTCCTATTCTACGGTGGATCTACGTACAAAATAGTATTCCAACATCTTTCCCTCAAGATCCTGTGACTAATTGCTCAATTGTTTGAGATAAATTGAGCTTAATTGCTCCTCATGTCAACTAAAGTACCATGGTTGAGAACAACCGGACATGAGTAGTTTTTACAAAATGCTGGAGTAACTCAGCGGGTGAGGCAGCATCTCTGGAGAGAAGGAATGGGCGACGTCGCTGAGTTACTCCAGCATTTTGTGTCTACCTTCGATTTAAACCAGCATCTGCAGTTCTTTCTTACACATGAGTAGTTTTTAGTTTAGTTTAGGCATACAGCATGGAAACAGGCCCATCGGCCCACCGGTACCGCACAAGCCAGCGATCCCTGCATATTAACACTACCCTACACACACTAGGGACAATTTTACAATTATACCAAGCCAATTAACCTACAAAACCTGTATGTCTTTGGAGTGTGGGAGGAAACCGAAGATCTTGGAGAAAACCCATGCAGGTCACGGAGAGAACGTACAAACTCCATACAGACAAGCGCCCGTAGCCAGGATTGAACTCTAATCTCTGGTGCTGTAAGGCAGTAGCTCCACCGCCATGCCACCATGCCACTCCAGTGGTGGAGTAGTGAATGGGTTTGTGTTCTTTCCTTAGATTATTGTGTGTTTTTGGTTTAGTTTAGTTTAGTTTAGTTTAGTTTAGTTTAGAGATACAGTATGGATACAGGGCTTTGGCCCGCCAAGTCTATGCCGGCCATCGATCACCCATTCACACCTGTTCTATGTTTTCCCACTTCCTCATCCACTCCCTATACACTAGGGCCAAATTACCGAGGCCAATTAACCCACAAACCCGCACATCATAGCGATGTGGGAGGAAATCGGAGCACCCGAATGAAACCCGTGCAGTCGCAGGAAGAACGTGCAAACTCCACAAGGACAGCACCTGAGGTCAGAATCAGGCCCTTGTCTCTGGCGCTGTGAGACATTGACTCAATCAGCTGCACCCCCGTGCCTCCCCTTTAGGAAAAAAAAGTAATGCAGTAATAATGCAGAAATTGGTCAAAGCGATGCAGAAATTTGCATTTGTGATTATGCGTGAAGTCTTTAATCTGTGAAGGATACCAGCACGGCCTTTGCTGCAAGTTTTTATTTATGTGGGGAGGGGAATCTTATTACAGAGGGAGAGACACTCTGAACTGTACCCCTGAAGTGATAAAGGACAATTGTAAGATGATTCAGCTTCCATTCAGTAAAAATCCCCAATCTAATGATTGTAAATCAGGCCGCAGTATTGGCAAACCGGAATGCGCTGCGCATAATTAAACTATTGAAGTGTTTGACCGATAGGATTTCAATATTTCGATTGCACGTGGACCATTTGCTCAGAGTAATGGCAGGGAGAGTTTTGACAGTCACGGCGATGGTTCTAGATGCTTCTCACACTCTTCCCTGGCACACGGTTGCATTTCAGATAGAACACGGGGAGAATAGTAAATAAAGGATGATTTACATTAAGAATAATGGGCACAGGGGAGTGATTTAAAGGCAGTAATCCAAACCAGATGATAACATCAACAACAAGAATAAATGTTGAGTGGCTATGACCAGAACCTAAATCATGAGCTTAGATTGTGGGAAATCTGGTTTCCTTTACATTAGACTCTCTTTTCATTTTGTTGAATGGTTTTAATCTGCGTCGCGTCAGAGGTTGCTACTGTCGTGGCGGCACGGAGGCGCAGCGGTAGTGTAGCTGCCTTACAGTGCCAGAGACCCAGGTTAGAACCTGACCGCGGGTGCTGTCTGTAAGAAGCCTGTACACTCTCCCTGTGACATGCGTGAGTTTCCTCCCACACTCCACAGATGCACAGGTTTGAACGTTGAAGACACACACGACATTCTGGTCAACGTCTTCTGCACCTTCTCCAAAGGCTCCACACCCTTCCCTTAATGGATACAACATTTTTAATTCTTCAACTGTACTCATTCCACACCAGCCTTGCACAATTAATTGTTTGATGAAGATGCTAACCACTCTGCTCGTTGCAAATGGTGACCAGCAATGTCGCGACCATTTTAATGACTGTGTTACCTTCTGCCCTTGTCACCATTCCAAGGGTTCCCTTACACTTGAGTTGAGTGGGATTGTAAGACTCGAGGTCATAGCCTCAGAGTTAAAGGACGTTCTTTTTGGAAGGAGGTGAGGAGAAATTTCTTAAGTCAGAGGGTGGTGAATCTTTGCCACAAAAGGCTGTGGAGGCAAAGTCAGTGGATATTTTTAAGGCAGAGATAGGTAGATTCTTGATTCGTACGGGTGTCAGAGGTTATGGGGAGAAGGCGGGAGAATGGAGTTAGGAGGGAGAGATAGATCAGCCATGATTGCGGTATAATGTGGATAAATGTGAGGTTATCCATTTTGGTGGCAAAAACAGGAAATCAGACTATTATCTAAATGGTGGCCGACTAGGAAAAGGGGAGATGCAGCGAGACCTGGGTGTCATGGTACACCAGTCATTGAAAGTAGGCATGCAGGTGCAGCAGGCAGTGAAGAAAGCGAATGGTATGTTAGCTTTCATAGCAAAAGGATTTGAATATAGGAGCAGGGAGGTTCTACTGCAGTTGTACAGGGTCTTGGTGAGACCACACCTGGAGTATTGCGTACAGTTTTGGTCTCCAAATCTGAGGAAGGACATTATTGCCCTAGAGGGAGTGCAGAGAAGGTTCACCAGACTGATTCCTGGGATGTCAGGACTGTCTTATGAAGAAAGACTGGATAGACTTGGTTTATACTCTCTAGAATTTAGGAGATTGAGAGGGGATCTTATAGAAACTTATAAAATTCTTAAGGGATTGGACAGGCTAGATGCAGGAAGATTGCTCCCGATGTTGGGGAAGTCCAGGACAAGGGGTCACAGCTTAAGGATAAGGGGGAAATCCTTTAAAACCGAGATGAAAAGAACTTTTTTCACACAGAGAGTGGTGAATCTCTGGAACTCTCTGCCACAGAGGGTAGTCGAGGCCAGTTCATTGGCTATATTTAAGAGGGAGTTAGATGTGGCCCTTGTGGCTAAGGGGATCAGAGGGTATGGAGAGAAGGCAGGTACGGGATACTGAGTTGGATGATCAGCCATGATCATATTGAATGGCGGTGCAGGCTCGAAGGGCCGAATGGCCTACTCCTGCACCTAATTTCTATGTTTCTATGTTTCTATGATTGAATGGCGGAATAGACTTGATGAGCCGAATGGCCTAATTTTACTCCTATCACTTTTTACCTTATGACTGGGTAATGCACTATGGAAGGCAGCAAGCCCAGGATGACAACAATCTGAGGGAGAATATTCCCTTTAGTTTTAGGTTTAGGTTTATTATTGTCACAGATACCGAGGTACTGTGAAAAGCTTTGTTTTGCACGCTAGTCAATCCGATCGGATAATTTTGTGCATAAATACTATCGTCAAACTCAGGTACAATAGATAATGCAATGGGGAAGGTGCAGATTGCAGAAAATACAGTTGGCATTGTAGTGTGACAAAGTTCAATGTCCGCGATGTAGTCGAGGTGAATGGAACAGCACCCTAGCTTCTTCTTAGAAACATAGAAAATAGGTGCAGGAGTAGGCCATTCGGCCCTTCGAGCCTGCACCGCCATTCAATATGATCATAGCTGATCATCCAACTCAGTATCCTGTACCTGCCTTCTCTCCAAACCCCCTGATCCCTTTAGCCACAAGGGCCACATCTAACTCCCTCTTAAATATAGCCAATGAACTGGCCTCAACTACCTTCTGTGGCAGAGAATTCCAGAGAGTCACCACTCTGTGTGAAAAATGTTTTTCTCATCTTGGTCCTAAAAGATTTCCCTCTTATCCTTAAATTCTTCTTCTTATCGAGCCCACACACAAGATTAGAAGTTGTTCAGCCAGAGCTGGACAAACGTCTCGGCATCTGCATATAATGGTGTCTGTCTTGTCGCTTCTTGTGCGTGGTGGTGGAAAGATTGCTGGAAACAGGGTTGCGATGTGAACACTCTTTCCTTGACCCCTAGCTTATGGAAGGACTATTCAGAAGGCAGATAGCAAAGCAAGAAGCTGATTCTGAGTCTGGTGAGCAAACTTTCAAGCTTCTCCACCTTTTAGTGGACCGAAAGCAGGAGGAAGAAGAATGAGTGACCAGGGTGGGACAAGTCTTTGATTATGTTGACTATTTTTCGACATAGCCTGATGTGTAGATGGAGTCAATGGTGGAAGGTCTGGTTTGTGTGAAGGGCTGGGCTGCATCTACATCTTGAGGTTTTTTTTTAGTTGGAGATACAATGCAGAAACAGGCCTTTTGGCCCACCAAGTCCGCACTCCCAAATATTAACACTATCCTACACACACACTGGGGACAATGCTTAGACATACACCAAGCCAATTAACTTACATACCTGTACGTCTTTGGGGTGTGGGAGGAAACCGAAGATCTCAGAGAAAACCCACGTGGTCACGGGGAGAACGTGCAAACTCCATACAGACAGTACACAAAATTGCTGGGGAAACTCAGCGGGTGCAGCAGCATCTATGGAGCGAAGGAAATAGGCGACGTTTCGGGCCGAAACCCTTCTTCAGACTGATGGGGGGTGGGAGAAAGAAGGAAAAGGGGAGGAGGGGGAGGAGCCCGAGGGCGGGCGGATGGGAGGGTGGGAGGAGACAGCTAGAGGGTTAAGGAAGGGGAGGAGACAGCAAGGGCTAGCAAAATTTGGAGAATTCAATGTTAATGCCATAAGGACGCAAGGTCCCCAGACGGAATATGAGGTGCTGTTCCTCCAATTTCCGCTGTTGCTCACTCTGGCAATGGAGGAGACCCAGGACAGAGAGGTCGGATTGGGAATGGGAGGGGGAGTTGAAGTGCTGAGCCACCGGGAGTTCAGGTAGGTTTTTGCGGACTGAGCGGAGGTGTTCGGCGAAACGATCGCCCAACCTACGCTTGGTCTCCCCGATGTAAATCAGCTGACATCTAGAGCAGCGGATGCAGTAGATGAGGTTGGAGGAGATACAGGTGAGCACCTGGAACGACTGCTTGGGTCCTTGAATGGAGTCGAGGGGGGAGGTGAAGGGACAGGTGTTGCATTTCTTGCGGTTGCAACGGAAAGTGCCCGGGGAGGGGGTGGTGCGGGAGGGAAGGGAAGAATTGACGAGGGAGTTGCGGAGGGAGCAGTCTTTGCGGAAGGCAGACATGGGGGGAGATGGGAAGATGTGGCGAGTGGTGGGGTCATGTTGGAGGTGGCGGAAATGGCGGAGGATTATGTGTTGTATTTGGCGGCTAGTGGGGTGAAAGGTGAGGACCAGAGGGACTCTGCCCTTGTTGCGAGTGCGGGGATGGGGAGAGAGAGCAGTGTTACGGGGTATGGATGAGACCCTGGTGTGAGCCTCATCTATGGTGGCGGAGGGGAATCCCCGTTCCCTGAAGAATGAGGACATTTCCGATGCCCTGGTGTGGAATGTCTCATCCTGGGAACAGATGCGGCGTATGCGGAGGAATTGGGAGTAGGGGATGGAGTCCTTACAGGGGGCAGGGTGGGAAGACGTGTAGTCCAGATAGCCATGTGAGTCAGTGGGTTTGTAATGTATGTCGGTCAGGAGTCTGTCCCCTGCGATGGAGATGGTGAGGTCAAGGAATGGTAGGGAAGTGTCGGAAATCGTCCAGGTGTATTGGAGTGCCGGATGGAAGTTGGTGGTGAAGTGGATGAAGTCAGTCAGTTGTGTGTAGGTGCAGGAGGTGGCCCCAAAGCAGTCGTCAATGTAACGGAGGTAGAGGTCGGGTGGCCTCGCCCTCGGAGCCCTCCGGTTCTTCCTCGACCAGAGGAGCAACCTATACCCAGCCACTGACACTCTCCTCCGCTTAGCGGAGTTGGTCCTCACCCTCAACAACTTCACATTTGACTCCTCCCAGGTATGCCTACTCCATACAGACAGTACTCTGTAGTTGGGATCGAACCCGTGTCTCCGGCACTACAAGCGCTGTAAAGCAGCAACTCTACCGCTGCACCACCGTGGCGGCATATTATGGCCACTCTCGGCAATTCTCTGCAATTCTCAAGCTCTCTGCAATTTCTTGCGGTCTTGAGCAGAGCTTTTGCCAAACCAAGCTGTGATGCAACCCCACAGTATGCTTTCCACGGTGCATCTGCAAAATTCGATACAATGTCCTTCTATGAAATTCGATTGGGAAACTGGTAGTGATCCAAAAATATATATTATACGTTTCCCTGTGTCATTGAAAATGTTGTAAGCTATACCATTGACATTGTTTTCCTTGCCAAACTTGGCCAAAGAGGTGAGCCAGGCACATGACTTGCTAGTTTTATTGGAGAAGGGAAAAGGGTACAAAACACAGCAGATTTAATAATGATTGCAGCTTGCAGTTAATCAGCGGTGAATATTTATAATTATTGCAATATTAATGCACTGCTATAAAATCCATACCTGCCATAATCTGCAAATATGACACAATGACCCCATTTAGAAGGTCACCCAAACAATATTGAATAAACGGCACTGATGTGACATTGCAGTCGTGTCCACACCGAAAACAGCTGCATTATATCAAAAGACACAACTGGACCAGGAAGTAACTATAAACTTGGGCTGAAGCAGTTATCTAAATATTAATTACTGTCTTGTTTAAAATCGGGTTGCGTGGACGAGTTTTGCGCTTTATTTTTGCGACAGCTGCAAAACGGACAAAGCAAAAAATTGAGATTAGGTGCTCACTTTCCCAATCAAACAACCTTTGACGGATTTGTAATTCTAATGTGTTGCCCAGGGATCAGATGTGATCCGAGGCAGTCTCCAGCTGGAATTCTCTTAACTCTAAGCAAAATACGTGCTGGAAGAACTTAGTGGGACAGGCAGCTTTTAGGGGGGGGGGGGGGGGGGGGGGGGGGGAGAATGGACAGGTGACGTTTTGGGCCAGGACCCCTCTTTGGACTGATCAGAGTAGAGAGGGTGAGAGAGCTGGAAAAGAGAGGCGGAGTCAGGACAAAGCATAGAGAGAGTGATAGGTGGATACAGGTGAAGGGTGGTGCACGTGGGCAGATGGGTGGAGCACGTGGCAAAGATTAGAGGTGAAAAGGAGACAAAAGGGTGTCAGATAAGGAGGGAATAGGAGGAATGGAATGTAAAACCGGAGGGAGGGAGGGATGTGGTTGGAAGAGGGTGGAGGGGATGTGAGGAGGGGGATAAATATGTAATTGGAGATGGGGGAGTGGGAGATAAATGTACAAAGGAAGGGCAAGGAGCAGGGTGACTGAGGGAGGGTGGGGATTGGAAAATGGTGGGAGAAATGGGAGCACACCTGGGTGCGGGGCATGGGAAAGAAAGCGGAGATGGGGAGGGGAGCAGTCTTTAAAGTTGTAGAATTCAACGTTCTCACGTTCATAGGTGGTTGGGATAAAGTTTAATGGAGATGTGCGGAGCAAATCTTTTACAGACTTGTAGGGGCCTGGAACACATTGCCAGGGTTGGTGGTGCCAGCAGATATGACAGTAGCGTTTTAATGTCCTTTCTATTTGGTGCATGGAATTGCAGTGAATAGAAGGATACGGATCATGGACCAGCAGATGAGATCAGTTTAACATCATGTTCAACGCAAACATTGTGGGTTGAAGGGCCCGTTCCTGAGCTGTACTGTTTTATGTTCCATGTTCTATGTTCTAGGTACCGTTGGGTTGTTAGCTACCCAAGTGGAATATGGAACAAATGTGTTACTACACTGAGTAGCGCCCACAGTCCTTCTTTAAACCATGTTACCATTTACCTGCTGGGGACAGGGAATGGGAAGACAAAGTCTTTGATTGATATGGATGTCAGGGGATATGCAGGAGGATGGGGTTAAGAGGGAAAGATAGATCAGCCTTGATTAGATGGTAGAATAGATGGGCCGAATCGCCTAATTCTGCTTCTAGACCTTATGAATTTATGTCATAAATTGGACATCAACGATTGCACATGTTGCACAGGAAATTAAGGAGAGTAATGGTTGGATCTTCCTCTGGGAACCTCTACTCACGCACGTCCAACCTCACTACAAGTGCGACAGAAATCCCGTTTACATTGAAATATCATGAATTTACAGCACAGAATCAGACATAACACAAGTGTTTAACATTAGTGTTAATGTCACACGGGAGAAATGCTCTTCCCTTCTTTACTTGATCCTATTAACATTAACCTTCTCCCTCCCTCCCTCCCACCCTCACATATTTATCCAGTTTTCCCTTAAAGGCACCAAGCGCACCCTAGAAGTAGGTATGTTGCAAAGCCTACCTGAAGCGTCGTTGAAGATCTGCTGCTGAGGGTGTGCGCGATTTTGGCGCCGTTTAGAGGGGGCGGGTTTAAAACGCAATTTTCTCTAAGCTGTTCCAATCGAAGATGTTCAGCCTAGTTAATTATTAACGAAAAATCGCTGGAAGACCCCGTCGCAAAAGCTATTATTAGGTTTAAAGGCCTTGAATAATAGTTATAGTAGTTTAAAAATCAATCTCTAAACCCGCGACCGTCAGCAACCGCAGGGTCTCATAAAGCAAATAGCAGAAGTTAGGTTGTATATTTTTACATTAAAAAGGGCTTCTAAAGATCCCTTTATACTAAGTTTAATATTGCGAGTAGCTCAATTTGGGCCCATTATATCGCGCAGTATTTTTCTCGGCATTTGGGGCACAAATCTACCGCAATGTGAACGTTCTAAACCAGCGCGTTCCACAGGGACCCACTGGAAAGCTGATTTAAATGGGCATTTATTTACAGCAATTAAACACTAAATTCCTTCCATTTGGCCTATAAATTAATGTAAATGAGATTTAAAAATCATGTTTTATTGTGAATTATTTGTGAATATTATTTGGACATTTAGGCTATTTAAAAATGTTAATCATTTATTAAGAAATGGATAGATGTTTAGATCTAGTAATTGAAGTCTGAAATTAGCTACAATTAGGTAACTAACTAATTATATGCTTTAATTTCAGGTCATCCAAGTAAGATTATTTTATATTTGTTTCAGAATGCTTCAATCTATGATAACTGAAAATTTCATTCAGTTCTCTTAATTTTTAAGAAAGTTATGGGCTTTTGACTGTTCACGATCACAGCTTTTTTGTTATGTCCATAGAAAATCAATAGGGAACAAGATGCTCATTTCCCAGTATGAAAATGGCCATAACTTTTTAAATACTTGAGATATGAAAGTGAATTAGGTGTCAAATTAAACTTATTTTTATGCTTTATCTGATGGGATAAATTACAGACTTGATTTTTAAAATCTCAAAATTTTGTAACATTGCTACTAGAAGCTGTGCGGTGCCAGTAGGTCCAGCCTTGAAGTGGCCGGAGAGGTGTCGTGAGCCAGGGCTGGCGTCGGCAGTCCTGCCTGGCGGTGAAGCTCAGTAGCTCCGCCCGCTAAAACCAAAATCTGTTAGAAAGAGGTGCATAAAAACAAGGGTTTACTGTGTTGGATTCGTCAAATTCTTTACCTCTGAGTTTAGTTTTCATCTTCTGCCTCCAGATTAATAATCTGTACCTCTAAATGCCCTTTCATTAACAAGGCTATTTGGTTAGAACACCCCAAAGACGTACAGGTTTGTAGGTTAATTAGCTTGGTATAAGTGTAAATTGTCCCTAGTGTGTGTAGGATAGTGTTAATGTATGGGGATCGCTGGTCGATGTTTCCGCACTGTATCTCGAAACTAAACTAAACTAAACCCCAAATTACACTATGATGAATCAACGAGACACAAGAAACCCAGATGCTGGACTCTTGGGCCTGTTTCCGGGAAACCAGTATGTTACCTTCACTAGGTTTATGTTTAGGTTTAGGCTTATTATTGTCATGGGTACCGAGGCACAATGAAAAGCTTTGTTTTGCATGCTCTCCAATAAGATCAGATAATACTGTACATAAATACAATCACGCCAAACTCAAGTACAACAGGTAAAGCGAAGGGAAAGATACAGAGTGTCGGAAATAGTTCTCAGCATTGTAGCACCACCGTTCCAGAAACTATGTCCATTGTCTGCAATGACCTAGAGGTAAATCGGATTGTATTCTAATGCTGCACCATAAAGGGCCTGTCCCACTTGTACGACCTAATCCACGAGTTTAGACCCTAGACGGGTTGAAAAAAATGTCAAGGTCGTGTTGACTCGCCGAAGTAAAAGACCTCCTACGACTATGTCTACGACCTTCTCCGACCCCCTCGATCTCAGACTTCCACACCTAAGACCAACTACGACTAGCTACGAGTGGGAAATGATGTCATGTTTGCATTTTTTTTCTCGGGCCAGTTACCGACCTACGACTACCTACGACTACCATCACAACATACAACGACCTACCTACGACCTACCTACGAGTAAAAAGTACCAATTTTTTCCATGCCGACCGTTTTTTTACTTGTGGACATCTTTAATCAGGCTGGAAAAAACGCCGCTACCTACTTGAGGCCACGAGTACGCGGAGACCATTCACGAGCATGAGAAAGAGTTACGAAGACCTCCTACGACCTCGTGGCGACCATGCTGCGAGTATGAGTTAAGGGCAAACTCGGCAGAGGTCGCCAATTAGGTCATGAAAGTGGGACAGGGGCTTTACAGTGTTCTTCTTCCATCTTTACCTATATTAGGCCGTGTGTCACTTTAAACTCACCAGCAGAGCTAATGCTTTAACACTTACTTGTACACTTACTGTAGTTCCGTGTGAAGTAGGGGTGGCACATTCTAACTTCTTGAGGTCTTGTAAAACAATACTGTTTCCAGATTTGGAAAAATTGGAATTGGTATCGGTTTATTACGGTCACACCTACTGAGATACAGTGCACAAATTTGTTTGCAGTCAATCATACTATACATGTGTACAATCAAGCCATGCGCAAGTACAACAGGTTGTGTAAAGAGGCGGAATTGAGTTTTACAGCATTGTAGCATTGTTCCAGCAGAATATGGTGCTCCAGCGTTACAGTTACACAGAAAGTGCAGCTCAAAGAATTGCAAAGCCCACGAAAGGGTTCCGAGAAGATTTACCAGGATGTTTCCAGCACTTGAAGAATGGGCTCCATTAATGAGCAAGAGGTTGAGCAGGCTAGGGTTTTACCCCTGGGAGCGCCGGAGGATGAGGGATGATCTTATAGAAGTGTGCAAAATCATGAGAAGAATATATCGGGTAAATTCACAATGTATTTTGCCCAGAGTAGGGGAATCGAGAACCATAGGACATAGGTTAAAGTAAGGGAGGAAATATTGAATCGGAACCTGAGGGGTAGCTTTTTACACAAAGGCTGGTGGGTGTATAGAACAAGCTGCCGGAGGAGGTAGTTGAGGCACGTACTATCACAACGTTTACGAAACATTTGGACAGGTACGTGGATAGGGTAGGTTTAGAAGAATAAGGGCCAAAAGCAGGCAGGTGGGACTAGTGCAGATGGGGCATGTAGGTATGGTATGGGCAAGTTGTTTCCACGCTGTATGACTCTATGACCGTGCCCAGATTGGTTAGGAGATGGGGAATGCACCCTACACCACTACACCATTCAGTAGTCGGGGAAGAAGCCGTTCTTGAATCTGGTGGTAGTATTGTATTCAGATCCAAATTCCAGGAGAAAAGAACATTAATTTTTTGCCGCATCCATTACTTATGCATTTTTAATGCTAACATAAGCATTCCGTTAGCCAACCAAGCCAGTGACCTCCGCAACCCACGAGCGAATGAAGAAGCAAAAATCAGATTACGGGACCGCTGTTAATTTTAGAGGTCTCCATAAAACCGCTCCTGAAACTTCTTTTGAAAGGAAGCCTTCCCCGTGCATTTTTATCTGATGGCTATAAACTATGCTGTAAATTATTAGCACATAAACGAGTTTCCTCCACACTTTGACAAAAGCACAATGAGAAAGTGGTTCCGTGGAAATTCCTCGCTAAAATGTGAAGCACTTCAGCAGTACATCCCAAGGGAGTCAACTTTAATGAGTACTTTTCATTAAGGGTCATATTTTCTGATCAGCAAAGTCACGTCCAAACATTTAATGCCTTGAATTACGTCCCTCCGCACAATTTTTAACCAGACATTTTTCCATTTAAATAATTGACCTGATAAGCCAAAATGCATTAACAGCCAGCTTTGTGCTTACTTGCATGAAATGGGACCATTTTTTTAAAATAAAATGGCCAAATGAACTAATGCTCCATAAAAGTTGAGAGAGGCTAGAAATTAGTGCCTGCAGTTTTAATGGAAGAACGTGTGTCTGTGGCTCAGATAATCAAAACATACAGTATCTGGATTTTTAGTCGGTTAATGCCGGTGTTAAAATAATGGTCCAATTTAAGATTTGGGCGAAATATGTTGTAATTATTAAATGATCTGTGTATTAGTTTACGAGGTGAATTATCACCGCGTACTAAAAATCCACTTCCAATAACGTTTATAACAACAGTGATATTCTTGAAGAAGGGTTCTCGACCCAAAACGTCATCAATCCATTTTGCTCCAGAGATGCTGCTTGAGCCTGCTGAGGTACTCCAGCACTTTATCTCCTTTTTTGTATTAACCAGCATCTGCAGTTCCTTGTTACTAATATTCTTTCCTCTTAGGTTTCTGTAGAGATACAGTGTGGAAGCAGGCCCTTCATCAATCACCCATTCACTAGTTCTATCCGACACACTAATGACAATTCACGGAAGCCAATTAGCCTGCAAACCTGCACATCTTTGGAATGTGGGAGGAAACCCACGTGGTCACAGGGAACAACTTACAAACTCCACACAGACAGCATCCATAGTCAGGATCGAAACTGGTCTCTAGCGCTGTGAGGCAGCAACTCTACCACTGCGCCACTGTGCCGCCTGTTTTGGAAAATATTAGACATACAATTTTCCAACATGTAGAATTTTCCAACGGTAGTGTTGCTGCCTTACAGTGCTTGCAGCGCTGGTGACCCAGGTTCGATCCCGACTACGGGCACTGTCTGTACGGAGTTTGTACGTTCACCCCGTGACTGCGTGGGTTTTCTCCGAGATCTTTGATTACCTCCCACATTCCAAAGACGTACAGGTTTGTAGGTTAATTGGCTTGGTATAAGTGTAAATTATCCCTTGTGTGTGTAGGATAGAGTTAGTGTGCGGGGATCGCTGGTCAGCGTGGACGCGGTTGACCAAAGGGCCTGTTTCCACGCTGTATCTCATAAACTAAACTAAACTAGCAGACATCAAGAGGTAGATGAGCACATATACTGAATTATGTACGTTCTCCCAGTGACCTGGATGGGTTTTCCCTGGGAGCTCGGTTTCCTTCCACACTCCAAAGATGTACAGATTTGTAGGCCAATTGACTTGGTAAAATTGTAAATTGTCCCTAGTGTGTGTAGGAGAGTGTTAATGTGCGGGGATCGCTGGTCGGTGCGACTCGGTGGGCTGAAAGGCCTGTTTCTGCGCTGTATTTCTAAACTAAACTGAACTAAACTAAGTATTACAGGGTGGCCTTTGCTTTCCCCCCTCCCCATCCCCTCCCCATTCCCAGTGGGCCGAAGGGCCTGTTTCCACGCTGTAACTCTAAAACTAAACTAAGACTAAACAAATCCTCACTGCGAGGATTTCCTATACACTGAGATTTTGAATACACTTAAATGAAGTTTCCAGCATTCTTGCATCCATACATTCAGAAAAATATTGCAATGGCAAAGGAGATGCAGTGAGGAATTCCTTATCTTTAGTTCTTACCCATTGCATGCTTTGTTTAAAGTACCTGAACTAAATGTGTTTCAAAATAATCTATTTAATTACGGGTTAATAACGGGAAAAAAGCTTATACTTAAATTCTGGAAAAACGCCCCTATACCAACAATAAATATGTGGATTTCAAATATGTTTGAAACATTACACCTGGAAGATGTGAGGCTCCTTCTTGCAGGCAAATCAGACCACTTCCAGAAGACGTGGTCTGCATTTATTGACTTACTACAAGTATAAGGTGCAACAGTATTTTAAAAAGAAATGCTGTCAGGATCTGGTAAGGGGGGGGGGATGAAAACTATGAAGTTGGTATATCCCTTTCTGCTTGGTTTTCATAATAGAACTTTTGATTCTTTTTCTCTTTTTTCTTTTCTATGGCCTATTTCTTAACTTTTTTCCCTAACTCTTTGCTTAATGGGTCTTTCTTTTTGATCACTTTTCACAATATCACGACTTTCTCTCACTTTCTTTACTTTCTTTACTTCTCTCGCTTTTTAAAGCGTAAAAAATGAAGTGGTACAATAAATGTAATAAGATATATTTGACTTGTATTATTGTAATGTACTGTACTTCTAATAAATAAAATTATTTTAAAAATACAAATGTACAAATAAACTTTCTACTCCCTATTATGGTTTGCTTTGCAGAGAATTATATAACCCCAGACAAGATGAAGCAATATTTTTTTATCAATAATACATATACGGGCATCCTCTTAAAAAATCCTGCAAGTTTTGTTAATATTTTTGGTTGATCTAATTTCAAAGCAAAAATGATTATGTGGTAATCATGACATATTTTGCAATGAGCGACATTTTCATCCCACCGTGGCATGTAAAGGAATTCTACTTTCCATTAATCTGACGCTGAAATAAATTATCCAGCAACAAATGTTTAAAGGAACAGGTCGTTTGGAGATCAGTAAAAAGTATCGCAGCAGGATTTGTCTGACTGTGGCAGGTTCACCGGCTGTTTGCAGCTGTGTGCCAGAAGAATGATAAATCATGCTTCTGTGGTGTCTGCTAAAAGTTACCCTAAGTAACTCCACAACGCAGTTAATGCTGCGATTTTTTTTTTTAAATGGCAATTTGAAGTACAGTATACAATTAAAGAAAATAGTCTTTGCCGAACTTGCACAGCTTATAGTTGCACACAAATAGCAGCTAGGCAACCTTGCAGATCAGATATTTTGAAAAAAAATTACCTCTTGCACCCTCGATTTTAATTACAGGAAGCGCTACTTGCAAAGTTTTGTGCAACCTAGTGTTTTAATGTCCAGTTCAAAGCTTCTCTTGCCTTGCTTACTTCTGCAAATGGCCCAATTGTTGGTTTGTACATCAATCTGTGATGAGTGAAGTTATCTATCTACTCACGAGGCATGTAATGTGATAGAATTCTGCTTGCTATTCAATGTCAGAGGGTTATAATAAAAGAGTTCATGGTCCACCTGGAACTTTATAGACCATCCCTCAATATAATGAGCTTCTGTTTTCATTCATAGAAATCGTGGGAAACTACTCGTGGGGTGAACGCTAAGTGGGATATCACCCTTACCCGAGAATAGATTTCACCCAAAACATTTGTGGAAATTATTGCCACTTTTTGTCTTTACCCGTTCAACTGCCTGTAAGAGTTTTGGAAAATAATGCAGCGATAATGGAATAATGGAACTTGCCCAGGGGCAAAGATTTAATAGGAATCTGAGGGGTTACTTTATACCACACAAATGGTGATGGGTGTATGGAACAAGCCTCCAGCTGAGGATGTCGAGGCAGGGACTATCCCAACTATTAAGAAACAGTTAGACAGGTACATGGATAGGATAGGGATATGGACCAAACACGGGACAGGTGGGACTAGTGTAGGTGGGATATGTTGGCAGGTGTCGGCAAGTTGGGCCGAAGGGCCTGTTTCCACACTGCATCACTCTCTGACTCTATGTTTCTTTGTGAAAGAGCAACATGTGACTGAATGAAGGATGGAAAGATACAGCATGGAAACAGGCCCTTCAGCTCACTGGGTCCATGGCGACCATCGGTCACCTGTTCACACTAGTTCAATATTATCCTGTTTTCTCACCCACTCCCTACACACTAGAAGCCAATCAACCTACAAAAACCCTCACGTCTTTGGGATGTGGGTGGAGATTGGTGCACCTGGAGAAAACCCATGCGGTCACAGGGACAACATGCAAGCTCCACACAGACAGCACCCGAGCTCAGTATCAAACTCAGGTGTCTAGCAGTTCTATCAGCTTTGCCACTCTGTCACCCCTATGCTCCAATGCCAGACAACAGTGCCATTACTAGTTGTGCCATGCAATACAAAATAATGATATGACAGTGGCATATATGATACTCTTCTATAGGCACATGATAATGCAGAGAATAGAGGTATATGGATTAAGTGCAGGCTGATAAGAGTTGGTCTTGGCATCATGTTCGACACAAACATTGTGGGCTGAAGGGCCTGTTTACAGGTATACTTACAGGCAAGTTTACAGGTATACTTGTTCTATAAAACAACTGTACTGTTCAATGTTCTATATAAGGATCAAAGGGCTGACGGAGACTGGCCAAGCATGTTTGATTGCTGCCCTGTATGCCTTTAAAGAGGATTCAAGAGAATACATTTCTCTGGAGGTTTTTTTTCCCCCAGTTCATTACCCTGTTTTCTATTCTGCTCCTCACACCTTTCATCGAGTAGTTTGTATCTGGAATATCATTATAGGGTGCATTTTATTGGAAATGTATGTTGCCAAGGCAATAGACTGATTTGCTCGAGCAAATTCTTTCACTGAATGCAGCTGTGTGCCAGAACACCGATAAATCATATTTCTGTAGTATCCGATGAAAAGCTTTATTATTGCCATTAGACTATTCACACTAAATCTGTGAGGTTTACTTTGCAGGCTCCCATCTCTTCTGGTGATTCTGTTGGACTGGTCGTACATTTCCAAGACCTTCGTCATCTGACCAGAAACTGAGTTATCCATCTTAACCTTTTTCCAAGTTGTCTATATATTGTCTCCCCCATCTCAAGTGTTCAAGTGAGTTTATTGTCATGTGTCCCTGATAGGACAATGACATTCTTGCTTTGCTTCAGCACAACAGAACATAGTAGGCATTTACTGCAAAACATATCAGTGTGTCCATATACCATTATATAAATATATGCACACATGAATAAATAAACTGATTAAATGCAAATAACAGATAATGGGCTATTAATGTTCAGAGTTTTGTCTGAGCCAAGTTTAATAGCCTGATGGCTGTGGGGAAGTAGTTATTTCTGAACCTGGTCGTTGCAGTCTTCAGGCTCCTGTACCTTCTACCTGAAGGTAGCAGGGAGATGAGTGTGTGGCCAGGATGGTGTGGGTCCTTGATGATACTGCCCAGCCTTTTTGAGGCAGCGACTGCGATAGATCCCCTCGATGAAAGGGAGGTCAGAGCCGATGATGGACTGGGCAGTGTTTACTACTTTTTGTAGTCTTTTCTTCTCCAGGGCGCTCAAGTTGCCGAACCAAGCCCCGATGCAACCGGTCAGCATGCTCTCTACTGTGCACCTGTAGAAGTTAGAGAGAGTCCTCCTTGACAAACTGACTCTCTCTTAGAGTCATAGAGCTGGACAGTGTGGAAACAGGCCCTTTGGCCCACATTGTCCATGCCGACCAAGTTGGCATTCTGGGCCTAGTCCCATGTGCCTGTATTTTGGCCCATATCCCTCTAAACCCTTCCTATCCATATATACAGTATGTCCCAAATGTCCTTTGAAAGTCATCATTGTACCTGTCTCTACAGGTTCCTTTAGACTTTAGTTTAGACTTCAGCGATAAGGCGTGGAAACGGGCCCTTCAGCCAAACGAGTCCATGTCGACCAACATTCCCCCGTACACACTAACACTATCCTACATACTAGGGACAATTTACAATTTTATCGAAGCTAATTAACCTACAAACCTGTACGTCTTTGGAGTGTGGGAGGAAACCCGAGCACCCGGAGAAAACCCACGCAGTCATAGGGAGAATGTACAAACTCCGTACAAACAGCACCCCTAATCAGGGTCAAACATGGGTCTTCTGGCAATGTAAGGCAGCAACTCTATCACTGTGCCGTCGTCTAGCAGCTTATTCCAGGTACAGATAATCTTCTGAGTGAAATGGATGCCCCTCTTAAATCTTTCCTCTCTTACCTTAAGCCTATGTCCCCAGCTTTTAGAATACTCTGCCCTTGGAAAAAAGACTGTGATCATTCGCTTTATCTACAACCCTCATGATGTTGTATCCGTCAATAATGTCACCCTTCAGCCTCATATGCTCCAAAGAAAAAAATCCCACACCATTCCCCTATTTCTCTTCTTACTTTTATATTTCTTGTTCACCTCCTGAATCCATTTTTCTGTCTTGGATTCAATTAGCAAAGGCCCACATTTTCTAATGACTAATGCAATCCATAAACCAAGTAATATTATCACCGAATACATAAATATTCTTTACCAAAATCCATGAGCTCCACCACTTTAGTGGACGATGGGAACAGCCTCGCAGAAAGCCACAAACTCCAAGTTCCCAATCCAAGTCACACCCCATCTTGGCTTGGAAGTCTTATCATCCATCAGTTCTTCATCATCACTGCTCCATCAACGTTCTGGACCTTCCTACCTAACACCGTCATCATACAGACTGCATCAGTTCAGGAAAGTGGCTCACCACTGCCTTCTCATGGACAATCTGAGAAGAACAATAAATACTGGCCTCTATAAATTATTTTTTTTGGGGGGGGGGGGGGGGGGGGGGGAGGACTCATGAGCCATCCCATCACTGTGCAACAAGGGAGAGTGAAAGAATCTTTATTCGTTGCACTGACTAAGGGCTTTGTATTTTAACAAAAAATAGTATTGTAGTTACTAACTTATTGAATTTTTGTTTCTTTTATTTAGTTTAGTTTAGAGATAAAGTGCAAAACCATGTCATTCGGCCCACGGAGTCTACATCGACTAGCGATCACCCCGTGCTCGAGTTCCATCCTACATTCCAGGAACAATTTACAGAAGCCAATTAACCTACAAACATGCGCGTCTTTGGAATATGGGAGGAAACCGGAGGACCCATAGAAAACCCACACAGTCACAGGAAGAACGTGCAAACTCCACACAGATCAGGATTAAGCCTGGGTCTTGGGTGCTGTAAGGCAGCAACTCTACCTCTGCACCACTGTATCACTGCAGCACCACAGTTTATTATATTTTATCCATGTGTATTGTGTTTTCAGGCCCGTTATGCGGCTGAGAGTAAGAATTTAGTTGTTCCGTTGTCAGCCCATTTGACAATTAAACACCCTTGCCTCCTGACCCTTGACACTCCTGAGTGGGCAATACAAGGAAAATAGATTTTGCAGAGTTTGCATAACCTACTATGGCACTGTGCAAGTGGAAGCTGCAGTATGTGCTGGGCAGCATTGGCCGATCGGATAATTCATTGTCGACTGCCTCCATCCTTGTTGCATAGATTTGGTGCTACAACGGTTCAACAATAGGCAGTGCGATTTGTAATTTTTTTTTTCCTACAATCAATAAGCTAATACCTGTGTCATTTTATAAGGAAAATAACAAATGTCTGGCGAGATTTTACAAGGCTGTAACACACTCGACTGGCTTAAAATGACAAGATAAACTAAGGTTGAGCAGTTTACACAACGGTTCAAACCCGTAAAGTGCCCTGTAGTATTAAAAATATGTACAATCATCACTGGCACTTCATCATCTATGCTGCCCTTTCACTTAGTCCAGAGCAGCTTTTCCAGCTTGCTCTTTGGCATTTGGGCGACACAGTGGCGCAGGAGTAGAGTTGCTGCCTTACAATGCCAGAGACACGGGTTCAATCCTGACTACGAGTGTTGTCTGTACAGCGTTTGTACGCTTTCACCGTGACCGCACACTCCAATGATGTACAGGTCTGTAACTTAAAACTTAATTTGCTTTGGTAAAGATTTGCAAATTGTCCCTCGTCTGTATACAGGACGGATAGGGATACGGACAGTACAGGATGGTGTTAGTCTACAGGATAATCGCTGGTCGCTGCGTACTCGGTGTGATGAAAGGCCTGTTTCCCTGCCGTATCTCTAAGCTCAACTGAAAAAACTATTTGTATTTATTGCATGTGTTAAATTGTAAAGGACCAGAAAAACATAGAAACATAGAAAATAGGTGCAGGAGTAGGCCATTTGGCCCTTCGAGCCTGCACCGCCATTCAATATGATCATGGCTGATCATCCAACTCAGTATCCTGTACCTGCTTTCTCTCCATATCCCCTGATCCCATTAGCCACAAGGGTCACATCTAACTCCCTCTTAAATATAGCCAATGGACTGGCCTCAACTACCTTCTGTGGCAGAGAATTCCAGAGATTCACCACTCTCTGTGTAAAAAATGTTTTTCTCATCTCAGTCCTAAAAGATTTCCCCTTTATCCTTAAACTGTGACCCCTTGTTCTGGACTTCCCCAACATCGGGAACAATCTTCATGCATCTAGCCTGACCAACCCCATAAGAATTTTGTAAGTTTCTATAAGATCCCCCTTCAATCTTCTAAATTCTAGCGAGTACAAACCGAGTCTATCCAGTCTTTCTTCATATGAAAGTCCTGACATCCGAGGAATCAGTCTGGTGAACCTTCTCTGTACTCCCTCTATGGCAAGAATGTCCTTCCTCAGATTAGGAGACCAAAACTGTGCGCAATACTCCAGGTGTGGCCTCATCAAGACCCCGTACAACTGCAGTAGAACCTCCCTGCTCCTATACTCAAATCCTTTTGCTATGAATGCTAACATACCATTCGCTTTCTTCACTGCCTGCTGCACCTGCATGCCTACTTTCAATGACTGATGTACCATGACACCCAGGTCTCGTTGCATCTCCCCTTTTCCTAATTGGCCACCATTCAGGTAATAGTCTACTTTCCTGTTTTTGCCACCAAAGTGGATAACCTCACATTTATCCACATTATACTGCATCTGCCATGCATTTACCCTCTCACCCAGCCTATCGAAGTCATCTTGCAGCCTCCTAGCATCCTCCTCACAGCTAACACTGCCCCCCAGCTTTGTGTCATCCGCAAACTTGGAGATGTTGCATTCAATTCCCTCGTCCAAATCATTAATATATATTGTAAATAGCTGGGGTCCCAGCACTGAGCCTTGCGGTACCCCACTAGTCACTGCCTGCCATTCTGAAAAGGACCCGTTAACTTCTACTTCCTGTCTGCCAGCCAGTTCTCTATCCACATCAATACTGAACCCCCAATACCGTGTGCTTTAAGTTTGTATACAAAAACAAAATGTAATTTACAGCAAAGAATTCCGCATAATTCATGCCCATTCAGGCTAGTATCTAAATGGTCCTTCCATAAACTAGGATAATATTTGATTACCCCATTGAGGATATTGGACTTTGTCTATGGAACAATGGACTACTGTGCTGAGAACAATATTCTGCACTGTATCTTCACCTTTGCTCTACCTATTATACTTCATTGTGACTATGTCTGGTACATCTGATCTGTTTAGATCGCATGCAAATTTTTTTAGATCACATGCACGTGACAACAATAAACCTAAACCTAAACCATTTGATCTATTGTGGACCAACCACATGGAAGAGATGGCCAAGGACTCACACAGCTTCAACTTAATTCGGAGACTGAGGACATTTGGCATGTTTCCAATGCCTCTTCCAAACTTCTGCAGATGCAACATAGAAACAATACTGTTGGGTTGCATCACAGATTGGTTAGGGAAGAGCTCTGCCCACGACTGGAAGAAATTACAGTGAGTTATGGACACAGCCCAGTACACTGACCAAATTTCCCACCATTGACTTAATCTACACCTCATACTGTCTTGGCAATGCAGCCAAAATAATCAAAACCTTGTACCACCTGGTCACTCCTTCTTCTCCCCACTACCTTCAGACAGAAGGTACAGAAGCCTGAAAGCGCACATCACCAGACTCAGGGACAGACTCTTCAGGGCCTGTCCCACTGCACAACCTAATTCGTGACTTTACAAGAGTTTGCCCTCGACTCATACTCGCAGCATGGTTCACACGAGGTCCTAGGAGGTCTTTGTAACTCTCCTTCATGCTCGAGAGTAGTCACCACGTACTTGAGGCCGCAGCTAGGTTGCAGCGTTTTTTTCAACCTGCTGAAAAATGCCTGAGAGTAAAAAAAGGTTGCCATGGGAAAAAATCGATATTTTTTTACTCGTAGGTTTAGTCGAGGTAGATCGTAGTAGGTCGTAATGCTATCGTAGGTAATCGAAGGCAATCAAAGGTAATCGAAGGTAGTCGAAGGTAAAGCTCATTGAGAAACAAAAGGTAAGTAAACCGACCAGTAATGTTAAATGCCCACTAAACTTTAATAAAGGTCTCCACTCCTTCTACCCCCTTTCTCTTCCCCTCTTCCCCCTTCTCTCCCCCCCCCCCCTCTAAAGGACTTACCTTAACTGTGCCAGCCGTCTTTTACCTTCCTGTTCATCGCGGATGTGAATTTCAGACAGCGCTCCCCCGCTTTCCCTGGCCCCCACCTTTGCGATGTGTGTGTGTGTGTGTGTGTGTGTGTGTGTGTGTGTGTGTGTGTGTGTGTGTGTGTGTGTGTGTGTGTGTGTGTGTGTGTGTGTGTGTGTGTGTGTGTGTGTGTGTGTATGTGTGTGTGTGTGTGTGTGTGTGTGTGCAGACGGTCGATCCGGCTCGCGGTTTCATCGCTGACGGTCGATCCAGCTCGAGGTTTTTCAGGCGAGTGCCCTCGAGCTTGAAGGTCGAAGACAGTCGCTGAAAAGTCACGTTAGTGGGACAGGCCCTTTCTGTTAACAGGTTTCTGGTTGATCTTCCCACAAGCGAGGATTTAGTCCGATTCACCTCTACAACTTTGTGGACATTGGACTTTATCTGGGGAACTGATGTACTGCAATGCTGCAAATTATATTCTGCACACTGCAGCTTTCCCTTTGCTCCACATACGATACGATACGATACGATACGATACAATTTATTTGTCATTTGGACCCCTTGAGGTCCAAACGAAATGACGTTTCTGCAGCCATACATTACAAACAAATAGACCCAAGACACAACATAATTTACATAAACATCCATCACATTGCTGTGATGGAAGGCCAAAAAAACTTATCTCTCCACTGCACTCTCCCCCCCCGATGTCAGAGTCAAAGTCAAAGTCAAAGTCAAAGCCCCCGGCGGGCGATGGCGAATTGTCCCGCGGCCATTAAAGCCACGCCGGGTGATGCAAGGTCGCACACCGGGTTGTTGATGTTAGAGCCTCCGGCGTGCGCTCGCAGAGTCCCGCGGCCATTCCAAGCCGCGCGGGGCGATGATGTAAGGCCCCGCTCCAGGAGCTCTTCAACCCCGCAACTCGGGCGGGAGAAGTCGCCGTTGCGGGACCCCTGAAAAGCGGTGTCCCTCCAGGGACCCGCGGGCTCCCGGTGCCGCCGTCCGCCAGACCCGCAGTTGCAGCCTCCGAACCTCCGGAGGTCGGGCCGCAGCAGCGCTCCACCACCGCTCCACCCGCTCTGGACTCGGCCAGCTCCGCGACGGTGAGGTGAGTAGTCGGCACCAGAGCCCCCGGTCTTCCTGTTGGAGGCCGCTCCTCGTTGCAGCCCCAACGACAACGGTGACCCGACAAAGAAAAGGTCGGGTCTCCCGTGCAGGGAGAGATTTAAAAGTTACCCCCTCCCTCCCACCCCACCCCCATCCCCCCACACACATACCCCAACAAAAAATAACAAAAACTACATAAAAACATAGACATAAAATAATAAAAACGCAGACGGACTGCAGAGGCCGCTGCTGACGAGAGTCGCGCCGCCCACCGTAATCTTATTATACGAGTTTGACTTGATTGTATTTATGTATAGTATTATCTGATCTGCTTGAATAATATGCGAAAAACAAAGCTTTTAACTGTACCTCAGTATACGTGACAATGGTAAACCTAAACCTAAACTTGTGGATGTTCTCTGTGAATGGTGGCCAACAGCATTGCTTCCTGACCGCGATCTGCATGATGCCCATTTCTGTTTATTTCTGTGCTTTCTCCTTCATTTCACCCTCAATTAACTCAATTTCTGCAAATTTCACTCTCTAGATCGCAGCTATTAGAGAAGGTATTTGAGGGAGGTGAAATAACAACATAACAGACATTTGGACAAGTACATGGATAGGCAAGGTTTAGCGGGCTACGGACAAAACCTGAGCAAATGGGACGAGAGGACCTTGGCTGGCGTGGGCGTTGGGCCAAAGGGCTTGTTTCCGTGCTGTTGGACACTATGACAAACCTTCAATCTGGTTGATTGGTTAAACTGCTACACTTGGCCATATCTTGAGTACAAATACAAATATTTTAAAAGGAGGCTGTGCTATTTTGTTAAGCATTTAGATCTGAGCCTGAGCTAAACGCAAATCTCAGATGAACTATTTATCTGCCGTGCAAGTATTAATACATTTCTTAGAATTCGTTTGCTTCACTTTGTAGTTTTTGATTAGTTTAGAGATACAGCACGGAAACGGGCCCTTCGGCCCACGGAGTCCGCACCGACCAGCGATCCCCGCACATTAACACTATCCTACACACACTAGGGACAATTGTCACATGCATCTATGGAGTGTGGGAGGAAACCAAAGATCTCGGAGAAATCCCACGCGGTCATGGGGAGAACGTACAAACGCCATACAGACATCACCCTTAGTCGGGATCGAACCCGGGTCTCCGGCGTTGCAAGCGCTGAGAGGCAACAACTCTACTGCTGCGCCACCGTTTGAATAACCTAACATTTTCCCATTTACTTTTTTGCCTCAAGGACAATGGACATTTAGCAGGAAATAAAGGGTTACAGTTTGTTGTAAATTTGTTTGATGATGTGTCTTTTTTAATTACCAAGCTTAAAGAACTTGATGAATCCTTGGGACAATGTTTAGCTGTGCCAGTAACTGATGCCTTTCATTAACACAGCTTTGTTTAAAACATTGTGGATGCAGAAACCAAATATTCAATACAATTAGGACAAAGTACCAGTGAATCCGTGCAGGATTAGGCATTTGGATGTATATGGGTTGTCATTTTAAAATGATGTGAATTGGTGTATCGTTAGGAGAATGCTTTAAGCTACAACATGACACATCTATTCAATAACTTGAAATGTGCCACAGCTGGGGTAGAGCTGTTGCTTCACACAGGTTCAACCTTGACCTCAGGTGCTGTCTATGCGGAGTTTGCATGTTCTCCCTGTGACAGCGTGCGTTTTCTCCGGTTACACCAGTTTCCTCCCACATCCCAAAGACGTACAGGTTTGTAGGTTATTTGGCCTCTATAAGAACAATTGCCTCAATAAGTTGTGTGTGGATGTGAAAGCAGGATAACATAGAACTAGTTTGAATGGGTGATCGATGGTCGGCATGGACTCGGTGGGCTGAAGGGTCTGTTTCCATGCTGTATTTCTAAAATTCCCTTTGAGTAAAAACCCCAAAATGCTGGAAAATCTCAGGCAGATCAGCCAGCACCAGTGGGAAGAGAAACAGTCTGTGTTATAAATCTCCGACCCTTCATCAGAGAGAGAGGTACAAGTTAATTTTCAGCGGGATAGAAGGTGTCTATGATAGGACAAGTCACAATAACTTAATGGGCAATCAATAGCACATTAGATTTCTCGGTCTGTGTAATATGTTGCTAATGGTAAAATTTACACAGATTTGTACAGGTAGGATAAGAAACACCCAACATAATAGAAGAAAAGGTAAAATGATGGAAAAACTCAGTAGATCAGGCAGCACCTGTGGAAAGAGAAATCGTCAACAAGCATGGGTGTAATCCCAATCTTCCAACCTACTCATTGCAGACCTTGCACTTTTTTAAACTTGCACTTTCACTGTATCTGTAACACACTAAGGTTTGTAACGCTAATTTCTGCCCTTGAGTATTTTTCTCTTTGCACTATCTCCTACTTATAGCTTGATTGTACTTATGTAGAACATGATTAAACTGGATAACACACACACAAAGCTTTTCCATCTGTCTTGATATATGTGACAATAATAAACCAATAGCGATACCGATATCTCTATTACTGAGTATGATGAAGGGTCCTGACACAAAACGTCAACTATCTATGTCCTCCAGAGATGCTACCTGACCCGCTGAGTTACTCCAGCACTTCGTGTTTTCCTCAGAATTATATCATCTGCAGTTTCTTCATAATGTCATAAATTCATAAGTGATAAGAGCAGAATTAGACCTTTCGGCCCATCAAGTCTACTCCACCGTTCAATCATGGCTGATTTATCTCTCCCTCCTAACCCCATTCTCCTGCGCTCTCCCCATAACCCCTGACACCTTGTGTCTCTATTACTCTGTTTACTCTTGTTATTGTTTTATATGTTTAGTGGGTTTGAATGCTATCCTTCTGTAATATCACACACTTGTTTAGTGGAGAATTCTGAATGGGACTAGTATGCCCAGTAGATTAAGGTTTCCAGCTCAGTGGGCCCACCGATGGGGAGAGACCAGTGTTTTCCAGTCAGTTAAGGAACAAAACAGAAAAAGACATTAGTTCAGCCTCAAAACTCTCTTTAGGGAACGCACACAGCATTACTGACAGGAGCAACTTGAATCATATTCAGAGTAAATCAGGCACAAAATGGCCAGCAGCATCGCACGCGTGAGGCGGTGTGTGAGAGGGAGCAGTGGGCATCTGATTATTCACTGTGACATTGCAAACAAATTGCAGGGGATGTCACCCACCATCTGATTTTCCCTTTCAGTGTGAAGCTAATGGATGTGAAAGTGTTTATTCATGTATGAACACCGCACTATTGTCCCTTTCAGAGCCTAAACTACCTTGTGTTTTGCAACAAAGAAACACGTTTGTGATCTGGGCTGTGCTGAAGGGAAAGAATGTACCCAAGAGATGCTTGAAGTGTCTTCTTGAGCAAGATTATAAACTCTGACATTTCACAGTATGTCATGGTAGTAAATATTTCCAACGAAGCTCCATCTAATCTGAAGATCTGTTTAAAAGCAAGTTTTGCTACAGGTTTATTTCAATGCAGCATTTTTAATGAGATGGAACAGTTAAGCCCCTGTCCCATTTTCCCGAGTTACTCACGAATTCTCCCGAGTTTTCCCCTTGATTCAAACTCGGAGATGCCAGCTGTAGGTACTCAGGGCTATTTATTTTTACTTGTGGACATTTTTCAACATGCTGAAAAAATGTCCCGACTTACCTGATGCCCCGAGTACCTACGTCTGGCATTACGAGCCGTTACGAATTATCTACGGACTCCTACAGACTCGCTACGGACATTCCCCGAGTTTGAATCAAGGGGAAAACTCGGGAGAATTTGTGAGTGACTCAGGAAAGTGGGACAGAGGCTTTAATAGGATATCTTTCATAATGGGAAAACAGAATTGGGACACATTGGACTATTTGCATGAAAATTGCAGCTACAAAGGATTAGAGGGTCTAGTGTTAAGGTGAGAGTGGCAAAGCTTAACAGATATAGGCAGGGTAAGTTATTTGCACAGAGAGTGGAGGATGCCTGGGACACATTGCTGGGGTGATGGTGGAGGCCGATACAATAGTTGTGTTTAAAAGGGTTTTAGATAGGCAGATGGCTATGTAGGGAATGCAGGGATATGGATCACATGCAGGCAGAGGAGATTAGATAGATAGATAGATAGATAGATAGATAGATAGATAGATAGATAGATAGATAGATAGATAGAATTTATTGCCACACAGCCAGGCTGGTGGAAATTTGGGTTGTCTGCAGCGATACAATAATAAAGAACACACAACCACAATAAAACTGTAACACAAACATCCACCACAGCATTCACATAGTTTAACTTGGCATCAGGTTTGGCACGGACGTTGAGGGCCGAAGGGCCTTTTCCCGTGCTGTGCTCTACTATGTTCTATGTTAAACAGGGACATGAGAAATATTTTGCTGGTACGATATGATAGTGGCATTTAAGTGACTTTTAAAGAAAGGCGCATGGATATGCAGGGAATGAAGGGATATGGATTATATGCAGTTAGATAAGAGTTGGTTGTGGCACTATGTTTGGCACAAACATTGTGGGCCGAAGGGCCTGTTATTGTGCTGTACCAAGCTGTGATGCACCTAGTCATTATGCTCTCCACCGTACACTCGTAGAATTCAACGGAGCATTTGTCCAATGCTACAAGATACATGCCAGATTCTGATAGCGTTTTGAGATTCATTTTATTGCACAATTAAACCTCATGGTCAACATAGAATTTATTTTCCAAGGCAAAGATTTTGGGGATTTTGATCGTCACTTTCCATGCCTCCCAAATTGACTACATGACAATCTCTCCAACATGCAGCTTGATGTTCTATGTAAAATTATCTTTGAGCCGAAGGGAAAAAGGATGCTCAGTACAAAACTATCCACAAGTTGGCACTTGAATGGCCAATGCCATTTTATTAAAAAAAAGTATTGGCACACTTAGAACAAATCCATAATGATTTAGTTGTAAAAGTTGGAGGTTAATGCTCCTTGTTGAGAAAGATTAGACAAAGATTCATGGTGTCCCTTTTTGTGTCTCATTATGTGTTACATGAGCTTATGAAGATTAATGGTTTATTGGTTCAGTAGGAAAAGTTGACCACTGAGATCTATATCTCTATCCTAATCAACCTGCTGATATTTTACCACTTGCTCCCTGGACTTTCATGAATTCCATCCCTTCTCTCTCTTCCTCACCAGCATTGAATGCATTACTTGTCTCCTATCTCCAGAAATGTGTCGTATTGCATGCACTCAGATCTAATCCACACTTCAATGGAAGAACAATAGTTAAAATGTGAGATATCCTCATTGACCAGCAAGTGGCAACTTTTTCATGCTGAGGGTGGGTGGGTATATGGAATGAGTTGCCAGAGGAAGTGGTGGAGGCAAGTAGGATTATAATGTTTAAAAAGGCATTAAGGCAAGTGCATGGATAAGAATAGTGTAGTTGGATATGGGCAAATGGGACTAGTTTAGGTAGCAACCAAATCAGCAGGCACGAGTTGGGCTGAAGGGTTGTTTCTCATGATGTATAACCCTATGAATCAAATGTAGTCATATAGGTTTAGATTTAGGCGTAAGTTTATTATTATTATCACATATTTCGAGGTCCAGTGAAAAGCTTTACTTTGCATGCAATCCAAACAGATCAGATATACAATACATAGATACATTCAGTTCAAAGTCAAGGGGCAGATACAGACTGCAGAATATAGTTCTCAGCATTGTAGCGCATTTTCTATTTTCTAAAATCCCTGTTTTAATTTAACTTTGCTGATCGGGGGAAAGATTCACAAATACACCGTCTGAACAAAATTGGAAATATACCTAAGATAGACACACAATGCTGTAGTAACAGCGATACAGGCAGCATCTCTGGAGAGAAGGAATGGGTGACGTTTCGTGTCGAGACCATTCTTCAGACTGATGTCGGGGGGAGTGGGCGGTACAGAGATGAAATGTAGTCGGAGACAGTAAGACTGGTGGGAGAACTGGGAAGGGGGAGGGGATGGAGAGAGAGGGAAAGCACGGGCTACTTGAAGCAAGGGCTGCTGGAGATATACCGTCTCTATCTGCCAGTCATATCTTTTACGTCTTCAGCAAATTTGACCAGCTTACACCTAATTTTAGTTTCCAAGGCAGTTATGCGAAATGCAATCATTCTAATTCTTCGCAGTCCCGATTGTTTTCTGCTTCTGAAGCAACTTCACATGCTGTCTCCCTTCCTTCTCCTTGGCTTTTAGCTTAATTGGCCTGGTGGAACCACGTCAAGGGCTCTCTGAGCTGCCTCATCAGGTTCTTTAAACTAGCTTCATTTGCGGAGCCTTCAGAAAAAAAGCGAAGAAAGTGTTTAAATAGCAAATTCCATGCCAGCTGTTCTTCTTGGGCCATTAGTCACTCATTTACTTTAGAAAAAGGTCGTACATTTTAGCTTGTGTAGAAAAGAACTGCCGGTTCTGATTTATACCGAAGATGGACACAAAGTGCTGGAGTAACTCAGCGGGACGGGCAGCATCTCTTAAAGTGCATTGTTCATAAGTTCATAAGACATAGGAGCAGAATTAGTCCATTCAGCCCATCGGGTCTGCTCCGCCATTCAACCACGGCTGATCAATTTTTTTCCTCATTCTCCTGCCTTCTGCCCGTAGCATTTGATGCCTTTCAAAGGGATGGATAAAATCCTCGGGATCTGATGCCATGCACCCTTGGACCTCGTAGGAAGCTAGGAATGAAACCGTGGAGCCTTTGCAGAGATATTTGCTTCACCTTTAGCCGTATTGACATGCTGGAAGGCTGCACTGTGCCTAATGTTGAGCGTTATTTATGAAAGATAGCAAGGAGAAGCCAGGGAACTACAGGCGGGTGAGCCTAACAACAGTGGTGGGTAAGTTACTGGTGTGGATTCTGAGGGACGGGATCTACAGACTATTTGGATAGACAAGAACTAATTAGGGATGTTAGACACAAAAAGCTGGAGTGACTCAGCAGGACAGGCAGCATCTATGGAGAGAAGGAATGGTCATATTCTATGTCGCTCTTCCAGGGAGATGCTAACTGCATTTCGTTGTCTCTGTACTGTACACTGACAATGACAATCAAAGTTGAATCTGAATCTGAATCTGAATCTGAATCTGACGTTATGGGTCGAGACCCTTCTTCAGACCCGACCCAAAACGTCACCCATTCCTTCTCTCCAGAAGTGCTGCCTGTCCCGCTGAGTTACTCCAGCTTTTTGTGTCTATCTTCAGTTTAAACCAGCATCTGCAGTTCCTTCCTACACAACTAATTAGGGATAGTCAGCAAGGACTTGGGATATCAGGGAAGAAGATGGCAAGGCCTGGAAGGTGGGGATCCTTAATTGATACTTTATTGTCACGTGTAATTGATACAGTGTGGTTCTTTGTTTGCGTACAGTACAAGTATGCAAGATTCTCGGGCCCCCCCCCCCATGCCGGGTCACTCTTTAAGGGCCTGTCCCACTTGGCGATTTTTTTGGCGACTGCCGGCATAATTGACAAAGTCGCGGCGTGATGCGGCGTGATGCGGCGTGACGCGGCATGGATGACGATTGACGCACGGTATTTTTTCAAGTGTCGCAACATTTTTTTTGTCGCCGCTGGATTTTGAAATGTGCAAAATCTTTTGGCGACACTGATATGACGCCGGCAGTCGCCGAAAAAAATCGGCACGTGGGACAGGCGGCGTCAATCACTATTTGTTTCACTTTGTGGAAGAAACATTCAGAATCCTAAAACATAACTTCTTGCAAGATCATGATATCTCATTAACAAGCAGTTGAGAAAGCAACACATTGTTAATTGTTCGTTTTATTATGTTTTGATTGACCATTTCGGCTCCATTCTTTTCATTTAACTAATTTCTCTTCCAATCTCACTCCCTAAGATGAGTGAAGTTTACTTGATACATTCTAATGGGACGTTTGAAGTACAATAATTTACTTCTGCGAGTACCCAGCAAGTATAGACACAAAGTGCTTTTTTTTATTATTATGAAACTACTTTTATTCATAAAATAAAAATAAACATAGAGTATTAACACAATCAAAGACTGCCTATGCTGACAGTTTACAAACAAATGATCGTCAAATTAATAACGTCAACGTCAACTGGATCCACGAAATGGGCTAGACACAAAGTGCTGGGAGTAACTGGGAGTAACAGCGGGTCAGGCAGCATCTCTGGAGAAAAAAGATTAGTGACATTCGGGTCGGGACCCTTCCTCTGTCTGAAGGTCTTCAATCTGAAGAAGGGTCCCGACCCGAAACGTCACCCATCCTTTTCCTCCAGAGATGCTGCCTGACCCTCCGGGTTACTCCAGCACTTTGCCTCTATCTTTGGCATAAACCGGCATCTGCAGTTCTTTGTTTCTCCAATTCCCAGTAAGTTTGATATCATAAAGTACACTCAGATGTATAAATACGAGCCGATTGTTCTTTCCTATGAAGGACATTTTAAAACCAAGGTTTGTCGTCTTACAATGATTTAAAATTGTCTGGAAATCAAAAGCAAAAACTGCAGATGTGGTAATCTGAAATAAGGACTAAAAATGCTGGAAACACTCAGCAGGTCAGGCAGCACCTGTGGAAAGGGAAACAGTTAATGTTTCAGGTCAGAGACCCTTGTGAACCCTATTTCTCATTCCACAAAATGTGAGTGTTCCCAGAATGTTCTGTTTTTACTTGAGGTAGTCTGATTGAAATTTGATACTCACAGAATATATTAAAATAGAAATGTAACTAAAGTTTCCGCCTAAAATTGAATGCAAGTTTTAAAAAATCCTAATATTATCATTCTGCGTTCATGAACAATTCCAGATGCAATTGTGGACCCTGATAACATGTTAATGCTTAAGCATATTTAGTTTTTGGTTTGTTTGAAATCATTTTCACATTATCTGCACAACAATACTGTAACATGCAATCTGTTTTAACAGCTACTCCAGCAATTTCACTAAATCATTAATAAATGGTTTTCCATTTAAATTAGCTGCAAGTCTCATTCAAATGTATTTGTAAATGGGGAAAAGACTACAGGAGCTTTTGTGGAAGCTTCCTTTGCGGATTTTTCTGTACAAATTTCCTGTAATACTTAGATAGAAAACAAATGCTTGCGTAAATCTCAGCGGGACAGGCAGTATCTCTGGAGCGAAGGAATGGGTGACGTTTTGGGTCGAGACCCTTATTCAGACTGATGTCAGGGGAGTTGGCGGGACAGAGATAAAATGTAATCGGAGTCGGTAAGACTGGTGGGAGAACTGGGAAGGGGAAGGAGATGGAGAGAGAGGGAGAAAGCAAAGGCCTCCCTGTAATACTTAGTTTAGTTTAGTTTTGAAATACAGCGCAGAAACAGGCCCTTCGGCCCACCGATCCGCCCCGCCCAGCGATCCACACACATTAACACTACCCTACACACACTAGGGACAATTTTACATTTTGACCAAGCCAATTAACCTACAAACATGTACGTCTTTGGGGTGTGGAAGGAAACCGAAGATCTCGGAGCAAAGCCATACAGGGGGAACATACAAACTCGGCACAGGCAAGCACCCCTAGTATTGATTGTACCCGGGTCTCTGGCGTTGTAAGGCAGTAGCTCTACCACTATGTCGCCATGCCGCCTGTATGAGCAGTATCCAGCATGAAAACAGGTCCTTCGGCTCAACTCATCCATGCTAACCAAGATGCCCGAATATTCTAGCCCCACTTACCCATGTTTGACCCATATCCCTCAAAACCTTTCCTATCCATGTCCTTGTCCAAATGTAGTTTAAATGTTGTTAGTGTACCTGCTTCAACTACCTTCTCTGGCAGCTTGTTCATTCTAACAAGAACATGTAGACCTTAATTTTTGATATCCGACTATTAAAAGCCTCCCACACGCCAATGGGCCATTGCCCGCAACACAACCCACTCCAATCAATAGTGTAGGAAGGAATTAGAGATGCTGGTTTAAACCAAAGATAGACACTAAATGCTGGAGTAACTCAGCGGGACAGGCCACATCTCTGGAGAGAAGGAATGGGTGACGTTTTGGGTCGAGACTCTTCTTCAGACTGAGAGTCAGGGGAGAAGGACACAAAGATAAGGAAGTGTAAGGTGTGAAAATGAGACTTCAAAGAGGAATGAGGTTCAAGGAAATTATAGAATGGATCATTGTTAGTTAGGAGAGGGTGACAACGAAGCATACAGAGATAAAATGTAATCGGGACAGCCAGACTGGTCAGAGAACTAGGAAGGGGGAGAGAGGGAAAGCAAAAGTTACTTGAATTTAGAGAAGTCAATATACATACCGCTGGGGTGTAAGCTGCCCAAGCGAAATATGAGTTGCTATTCTTCCAATTTGTGCTGGACCTCCCTGTGACTATTATGTTGGAGGGGATTCTGTATGACGATGGAAATGCAATTAGAAGAGGCATCAACTTCTCAGTTCAAAGTGAACTCGTACGTACTGCATTTCCATGCATGGCAAACATTTTCTATGTCCTGCACAAACGATTTCAAATGTAAAATCAATCACAACCTTATAGCACTACAGTGTACAGTACAATCTTTCTTTGTCTGCTTCCAAGTCTATGACAAGCATACACTGAGAGCACACACAAGCGATGTAAAACCACACGCAGAGCCCAAAATGGCAGATATGACAGTGGCTTAAGAAACCTTTAGATAGGTACATTAGTTCTATGTTATTCCTCTTTCTCATATACTCCTTACACACTATGGGTGATTTACAGAGGGCCAATTAACCTACAAACCGCACATCTTTGGGATGTGGGAGGAAACCAGAGCACCTGGAGGAAACCCACGCGGTCACAGGGAGAACGTGCAAACTCCGTACAGATAACACCCAAAGTCAGGATCGAACCTGGGTCTCTGGCGCTGTGAGAATGCAGCTCTACCAGCTGTACCATTGTGCCACACCAAAGGATATGTTACTGGGAAAGTGATCACCACTTATATCAAAGTACACAACCCATATCCAGCAAAGTTCTTGCATGAGCTATCCTCACACTAAAAAGCACACACCAGGGTCTCTAAGAGACTTATTTTGTACCCTGCAAGCTGCCAGTTTACTTTATGTTTGTTTGGGCCAACTGTGCCTTTACTTCAGTGTATTCTGGATGTTGCTCACACATTAAGCTGCAAGCTCCACTTATAGCATTGGTCCAGGGTGTGAGAAGTGTTACTGCAGGGTTTTTCAAATGGGTAGAAACATTTAAACCAACACATCTTCCTAAGTACTCCCAGTTGGATTGCAACCTTGTCGTGGTCGGGGATCTTGTGTGTCTCAGTCACCCCTAGAGCTATGCCAGCGGGAGATTCGTCTCCTGTTAGGGTCTCCCATGCTGGACAGGTGGAAGGGTAGAGGCGAGACGAAGAGCGACCCACTGGTCCTCCAGGTTGGGGGTTGAGCACAGGGCTAACAACCCTGTCTCGTAAAACAAATATGTTACGGAAACAGCAAGTGAAGGAATCAACACTACTGAGTGGAGGACCTTCGTTGCTGCCCGACATGCCAGAAGGCATAATAGACAGTAAGTAAGTATGTAAGTAATCTTCCTAAGTTACAGCAAAACATAACGTGATGGAGGGACACAGTGGATCAGGCAGCATCTGTGGAGGGAATGGACGGGCAAAGTTTCAGAATAGAACCCTTCTTCGGACTACATTGAGGCTGTGGTAGATATAGTGGCTGATCGAGTCTGGATCAGACCATGGTCGACTGCTGGGTAGAAAGGAACTGCAGATGCTGGTTTATACCGAAGATGGACACAAAGTGCTGGAGTAGCTCAACGGGTCAGGCAGCATCTCTGGAGAAAAAGAATGGGTGACATTTCAGGTCGGAGCCGTTCTTCAGACGACTGAAGTATTCATCTATTGTTGATATCCGAGTTCCTCCAGCACATTGTGTTTTGTTTAAAGTTTCAGCATCTGCAGTTCCTCGTGTTTCCTAAATTACGGGCAAAAACATTCTAGAGGAAGGGAATCCCCAGAGTCTTCAAGAATGCTTCACAAATGTGATTTTTAATTAGTTCTAAAATGGAACTAACCTAAAAGATCTTGATTTTATTTAAAAGTCGCAAAGCCATGGTAAAATCTGCAATGTTTATTTATATCTTGTGTTTTTCCCAACAACAATGTCCTCTTCCTTATATCAGCACCACAGAAAATGAACGAAAAATGCACTGAGTTCTGGGCATTTATTTAATAATTAATCACTGCCTTACCAATAAAACATCAAGATCTAATCATAATAGGTTCCGGTATTAAATTGAGTAGATGATTTCCTCTGCTTATCTTTCTCCATTTATCTCAAGAGTTTCAGCGGGAATGATTGATAAACTAGGTAGGAATTAAATCAGAACAATAGACAATAATAAGGATGTGAATATTAACATAACTGCAGGGTTTTTATTTATTTACCTGTAACAATTGGAAACCAAAATCAATTGCCTAATTTGCTTGGGTACTAAATATTTTATTAAAAATATTCAAGTGCGGATCAACTTTGTGGTTGTAAAGAAACTAGTTTAGTTTAGTTTAGTGATACAGCACGGAAACAGGCCCTTCAGCCCACCGAGACGGCACCGACCAGTGATCCCCGCTCATCAACACTATCCTATACACACTAGGGCCAATTTTACATTTATACCAAGCCAATTAACCTACAAACCTGTACACCTTTGGAATGTGGTCGGAAACCAGAGCACCTGGGGAAAACCCACGCAGGTCACAGGGAGAACGTACAAACTCCATAAAGCTATTACCCGTAGTCAGGATCGAACCCGGGTCTGTGGCAATGTAAGGCAGCAACTCCACCACTGCGCCACAGTGCTGCCCTACATTATGAAAATGTATTTACTATTCAGGTGGAATAAAAGAAAGTAAATAGTTCAGATACATCAGTTTACCTTAGTCTAGTTTAGAGATACAACATGGAAACAGGCCCTTCAGCCCCACTGAGTCTAGCCTATTTCTATCTGAGTTCTATCCTACACTCTTGGAACAATGCTCAGGTAAGAGAAAGTATCAGCTTCCAAACTTTGGGACAAATTTACTGAATGTTATTTTATTTTCCTTTGATTTGTAACTATGTCTCCACTATAATGCACAGAACAGTCTTATGTATTTGTGAAACGTTTAGTTTGGTTTAGCGTTACAGCCTGGAGGCAGGCCCACCGAGTCCACGCCGACCATTGATCACCTGCTCACCTTAGTTCTATGTTATCCCACTTTCCCATCCACTCCCTACACACTAGGGACAATTTACGGATGTTAATCAACCTTCAAACCTGCATAGCGTTGGGATGTGGGAGAAAACCAGATCACCTGGTGAAAACTCACGGGGTCACAGGGAGAACATGCAAACACCACACCGACAGCACCTGAGGTGATCCAGGATCGAACTCATGTCTCTAACGCCACTGTGCCAAAGTGTAGATAAATCAATTTAGAATTACTGAGTAATTCCTTTGTACATAATTAGACGAGGGCATAGAACAGTACAGCGCAGGAACAGGCCATTCGGCCCACAATGTCCGTGCCGAACATGATGCAAAGAGAAACTAATCTCCGCTGCCTGAACGCGATCCATATCCCTCCATTCCCTTTGCCTCTCCAAAATCCTTTTAAACACCACTATCGTACATGCCTCCACCACCACCCCCGGCAGCACGTTCCAGGCACCCACCACTCTCTGTGGAAAAAACTTACCCCGTACATCTCTTTTACGCATAGTCCTTCCCACCTTAAAACTATAGCTTCTAGTCATTGACATTTCCATTGGATGAATATCTAAATGGACGTAAAATTTACACTACGTTCAATAAACATAAATGCCAGCAAAACAAGAAGGAATATCTAAAATGTGTACAGACTTTAGTGAAAACGGTCTGTGAGTTTAACACCAGAATATACAATATGTTAACCATTCAATGGTCCTCTTGTTAAATAATGTGGATTACATTTTCTGCATATTTCTCCTTAAAACAGGTCATTTAAAACAATAGACTCAGAAAATGGTGTTGCTTTTCATCTATCTTTTCATTTCACTTGGATGTGCAAGTCAGTTTAGCAAAATTGCAATGAATTTTAACACCAACATCTTTCCAAATCAAAATTAGCTATGCTTGAATTCATTTACTGATGCAATGTGACATTTTGCAAATACTCAAAAGGCTGTTTAATTAGAGCGACCACATGCATTTCTTTTAAAGGACAGTCTCCAATCTAACCATCAGTGATAAAAACCTCTGGGACATAAGGTCATGAATGAGCAAATGTTTGAGCAGCCCATCCTATATCAATGAGGAAGAGATGACAAGAACAGGGCTGTGGGGAGTGGTAAAATTAAAATATAATCTGGATTTCGTGCAAAGAAACCACTCAACAGCTCGATAATTTGGGAGGCGCGGTGGCGCAGCTGGGTTGAGATAATGCCTCACAGCGCCAGAGACCCAGGTTCGATCCTGATCTCGGGTGTTGTTTGTACAGGGTTTGCACACACGTTCTCCCTGTGACCACGTGGTTTTCCACTGGATGCTCCGGTTCCTCCCTACATCCCAAAGATGTGCGGGTTTTGTAGTTTAATTGGCCTCTGTAAATTGTACTTGGTTCATAAGTTCATGCTCATAGTGGGTTAGGAGCAGAATTAGGCCATTCGGCCCATCAAGTCTACTCCACTAATCAATCATGGCTGATCCATCTCTTTCTCCAAGCTCCTTTCTCCTGCCTTCTCCCCATAACCCCTGACACCCGTGCCAATCAAGAATCTATCTATCTCTGCCTTAAAAAATATCCATTGACTTGGCCTCCACAGCCTTTTGTGGCAATGAATTCCACAGATTCACCACCCTCTGACTAAAGAGGGTGTGTACCTGGTGCGCAGCGAGTGCACGCAAATGTTGGATAACGTGGAACTAGTGTGAACAGGTGAACAATGGTCAGCGTGGACCGGAGGGACTGTTTCCATGCAGATACAGCAGGCAGTGAAGAAAGCTAATGGCATAAAGGGCCACAGTTTACGAATAAGGGGTAGGCCATTTAGAACGGAGATGAGAAAAAAAAAATTCACCCAGAGAGTTGTGAATATGTGTAATTATCTGCTTCAGAAGGCAGTGGAGGCTGATTCGCTGGATGCTTTCCAGAGAGAGTTAGTTAGAACTCTTAAAGATAGTGGAGTCAAGGGATATTGGGAGAAGGCAGGAACGGGATACTGATTGTGGATGATCAGCCATGATCACAGTGAATGGCGGTGTTGGCTCGAAAGGCCGAATGGCCTGCTCCTGCACCTATTGTCTATTGAATCTGTCGATCAATCCATCTATTTCAATATTTAAATGCATGGATATTAAGCTCTAATTGTTTGTAATTCCACCACTTGCCCTTTATCCTGGTGAATGAGTTGCCTTTCATAATTTTATATACTTCCATCAAATGTCCTTCAGCCTCTGCAAAGGATTTCAGGGATAACAATCCAAGTTTGTCCATCTCTCCTTATAGATAATGCCCTCTAATCCAGACAGCTCTGTTTAAGGTCTGAAGAAGGGCAATCAGTCTGAAGAAGGGCCCCAACCCGAAACATCACCCATCCATTCCCTCCACAGATGCTGCATGACTCGCAGAGTTACTTCAGCATAGTATCATGGACGTTTAGAGCTATACGGCTTAGAAACAGTCCCTTCTGCCCAACTTGCCCATGCCAACCAAAATGACCTATCTACACATTCCACCTGACCACATTTGGCCCATATCCCCCTCAATCCTTCCTATCCATGTACCCGTCCGAGTGTCCTTTAAATGTTGTTATGGAACCCGCCTCAACTACCTCCTCTGGCACTTGAAATTCTGATACACCGCTTCTGCGCTCTCTTTGAGTGGAATTTGTGGTGAAATGTGGATGGGAGGATGCGACCAATGATGCAAGTAGTTTTGCAGGCATTAGTACTAGGCTGGTGAAATATTTTCTGTTCAAATTCATCAGATGAATCACCTTTAATAACTTGAGCAACAACCCCACAATTATCCAAAGCATCCACACAAATATCATTCAGCACAAAATTGTTGAGCATAGATGTCAATAAACAATAAACTCCTTCACACTGGAATGTTATTGCTTCTTAATCACATTCCCTTTGATTGGAAATGTTGACGAATATTTCAATGGGATTTAACAAGTTCTAAAAAAAAATCATTTACTGGGGTCCAGTCATTACAAGCCCAGTTTGTGTTTAAGAGACACAGATTCATACAGCATGGAAACAGATCCTTCTGCCCACCAGTCTGTGGAATTCTCTGCCTCAGAGGGCGGTGGAGGCAGGTTCTCTGGATGCCTTCAAGAGAGAGCTAGTTAGGGCTCTTAAAAATAGCAGAGTCAGGGAATATGGGGAGGAGGCAGGAACGGGGTACTGATTGAGGATGATCAGCCATGATCACATTGAATGGCGGTGCTGGCCTGAAGGGCCAAATGGCCTACTCCTGCACTTATTGTCTATTGTTTATTGTCTAACTTGATGTCACATTTACATTAGTCCCATCTGCCTGCATTTGGCCCATATCCCTCTAAAGCTTTTCTGTGCATGTACCTGTCCAAATTGTTGTTTAAATGTTGCCTGCCTCAACTACCTCCTGTGGCAGCTCATTCCATGTACCTACCATCATTTGTGTAAAAAAAATTGCCCCATGTTCCAATTACATTTCCCCCCCCACTCACCTTAAACCTATAACCTTGGGTTCTTGATTCCCTTACTCTGGGTAAAAGACTGCATTCGCGGTATCTATTCCCCTCATGATCTTATACACCTCTATAAGATCACCTCTCATCCTTCTGCGGAATAAAGTCCTAGCTTGCCCGACCTCTCCCTCTACCTCAGGCCCTCAAGTCTAGTCAACATCCTCGTAATGGTGGCTTTCTTATTAACTAAGATAATCTCTGCAATAGCAAAGGCGATTGGAAATGATCCATTACGCAGCACTGCAAAGGTGAATGGACTTGTGACTATTGCAGATTCACAGCGGGAAATGTGGAGAAATATACTAAAATCTACTAATTATCAGTGAGTACTTACCAAATTCATGTGGCAATACTTTATCAATCAATGGACACAGTGGCACGACAGGTGGGGTTGCGACCTCACCGCGCTCGAGACCAGGATTCAATCCAGACCTCGGGTGCTGTCTGCGTGGAGTTTGCATGTTCTCCCTGTGACCATGTGGGTCTCCTCCGGGTGCTCCGGTCTCCAAAGACGTGCGGGTTTGTAAGGTTAATTGGCCTCTGCAAATTGCCCCAAGGGTGCAAGGAGTAGACGAGAAAGTGGGATGACGTAGAACCAGTGTGAATGGTCGGCGTGGACTCTGAGGGCTGAAGCGGAAATGTGGAGAAATCCACGAAAAACAAAAGTGGATTGAGGACGGTAACACTTGGATCAACAGTTGGATTTGGATTAGGATGCAGATGTGTATGGATTTCCTCATCACTAACGCCTAATCCCATGAGCTCCAATCCTATCAGCACCACACAGATCCGAGCTGTGTACAGCCACCAGACCGGAGACTTACCTCAATAAGATCAGTAAATGTTATCTGAATTAACCCCAATACCCTTAAACTTGTGTCTCGAGACCACCCTTCTTCTCTCATTTTGCTTCCAAAAATTAATAGCATCATCATTTAACTTAACCAACGATAAAGAGATTTCTTTTTAAAAAAAAACTTCATTAAAGCGCGATTTGCAGAGGGAATGGGCGGTGACAGAAGGATGGGGTTGGTCAGTGCTGGATATATGATATTGGGAGATGGCTGGGTTACTCGATTTATTGCGCAGGAGAGTGGCGGAGCTTTGGTCAGCAATATGTGGCCTGACCTGATCCCTGGATAGTGCGAGGGCACCATGCTACTGACCTCCTGCCTTCTCCTCTGGGACAGGACCAGCTGAATAATGAGCTCTGCTTTCAACGTTATTAGGTTCTGCACAAGCGTTTGGCTATCTATGGACATAATGGTGGGCTGAGGAATGTTCGAGCAAGAAGGAAAATACATACTCTCTGAAATGAAGGCAAAATGCAATTAACCTTCTGAGTGCTATTTCCTTAATAGCAGCCAAGGCTGCCCTCGGAGTCCTGCGTTACTTCTTTTTAAATACCCCAACATATGTTTGGCATGGCCCAGATTCACCGCAAGGAAAAACATTCATTTAATCATCACTGATATCTGAATATTCTTAACTACAAATTTCTGGAATGTGAATATTTTTAATATCAGATTAATGGACTGGTTCCATTTATTTTAGTTTAGAGATACAGCACGGAAAGTTGCCCTACAGCCCACCGAGTCCATGCCAACCATCGATCATCTGTTCACACTAGTTCTATCTTATCCCACTTTCCCAAGTAAATATTGATATGGATGGATTGATCGAAAGATACAGCAAGGAAACATACCCTTTGATCCATGTTGACCACCAGTCTCAGATTAGTTTATTGACACGTGTACCGAGGTACAGTGAAAAATCTTTTGTTGCGTGCTAACCAGTCAGCGGAAAGACAATACATGATTACAATCGAGCCATTAACAATGTATGGATCACCATCGATTACCTGTTCACGCTAGTTCTACATTATCCCTTCCGTCCCCTACATACTAAGCGCCAATTTAGAGGCCCATTAACCTTGAACACCCGCACGTCTTTGGGATATTGGAGGAAACTAGAGCACCCGGAGGAAACCCACGTGGTCACAGGGAAAATGTGAAAAAAACGCCGCACATACAGCACCCAAGGTCAGGATTGAACCCAGGTTTCTGAAACTGTGAGGCAGCAGCTTTACAGCTGTGCCACTGTGCCACTGAATAGAACAAAGGGGAAGATACAGAGTGCAGATTATCATTCTGTATGGAGTAGAGGTGAATCTAACAGGACCGTAGCTTATGCAAGGTCGAGCATCACTTTGGGCGATTGTACAAAATAGATGTTACTGGGCTAGCTCCTCAGCCTGATGTTTCATGTTAGTGCATACCTCAGGCACTGTGAACACAAGGCTACTGATCTAACAGCACCACCACAACCCTGAACATATTTCTAACCTCTCCTTTATTGTTAAATAAAGGATGATAATCTTGGATTAAACTTTACTGGAAAAATTCGTGTTTTGATTACACGCAAAACCGTGTGTAAAAATCAAAAAATGGTTGCTCCAATAAATAGTGGTGCGTTTATTGGAAAATGATTGAATATAATAAATAATGGAAGATTCAGGTTGCCATAGGAAGCAAAATCAATATTGTAATGCAAGTCTCAGTTGACGTTTTGAGTGAGTTTTTGATCCTTCGTTTCTTTCTGCTTTCTGCTCGTGCAAATAATTCCCTATCAATTGTCGCTTTGAATTTTCTTCGTGAAGTGAAACGACAAAAGTCAACAGCCCCGGTGAAATAGAAATATGCTCGCAATGTGAAACAGAGGTTTTATGCTAGTCAGTCAGTGTGGTGGTGCAGCGGTAGAGTTGCTGCCTCACAGCCCCAGGGACCTGGCTTCGATCCTGACTACGGGTGCTGTCTGTACGGAGCTTGTTCGTTCTCCCCGTGACCAGCGTGGGTTTTCTCCAAGATTTTCGGTTTCCTTCCAAAGACGAACAGGCTTGTCGGTTAATTAGCTTGGTATAAATGTAAAATTGTCCTCAGTGAGTGCAGTGTAGTGTTATTGTGCGGGGATCGCTGGTCGGCGTGGACTCGGTGGGCCGAATTGCCTGTTTCCACGCTGTATCTCTGAACTAAACTAAACTAAACTAAGCATATAACCTTGAGCATGGGCAAGAACTGGAAGCTATGTTGCCTCACAGTGAACATTCTTGCCTTCTTATCTTTGTGTGGAGAGATATTTAAGATTAGAAAATGGAAGGGGTGAGGGGGGGGGGGGGGGATCACTCGAGGGAAGCATGCGATGCATAAGAAGAGACTCATTAGTTCGCAAAGTCTATCCTCTCTGCCGCAGCAATGGTCCACTCTCCGAAAATGGACATTCATGTCAGCGTAAGACCATTGAAGTAAAGAGATTATTGTATAAAGCCGTAACAGGAAATCTAATAAGAAGAAAAGCTTTGAAACTAAAATAGATCAATTCAAACAATTTTTTTTGCTACTTAATGTAAAAAGCATGATTACTGGAATAGTCTGAATGGGTGCAACCCCAGACTATGGATACTTCCTTCTTCTGTTGATTGAAAACATCTCCATAAACCTTTAAAATCAATAGGGTGCAGTTTTAAAGGAACTAGTGCTATTCAGCAGCAGATAACAGGATTGTGCAGTAATTGAGTCACATCCCTTTTACAAATGAATTTGTTTTACTTTACACGTTCACCCATCTGATGCAAATGCTGTTGCCGGCTATGTGTTTGCGTTCACAAACAAAAATATACCATCAGAAATGCTTCACGAAAATTTCACTCAAACGGTGATGTCAGGTTTTATTTTCGACCTTAGGCGTTAGAGAGATAGCTTGAAAACAGGCCCTTCGGCCCACCGAGTCCGTGCTGACCAGTGATGACACTCGCACTATCCTACACACTAAGGGGGGAATTCACAATTTACAGAAGCCAGTTAACCTACAAACCTGCACGTGTGGGATGAAACCGGAGTGCCCAGAGAAAACCCACCCAGTCACATGGAGAATGTACAAATGCCATACAGACAGCAAATGCCATAGTCAGAATCGAACTTGGGGCTCTGGCGCTGGAAAGCAGCAATGCTGCCATTGTGCCACTGTGTTGCCTAACCATTTTATATCATAACTTAGTCTAAATATTGGTGAGTACTTTGCAAATTCACGTGCCTATTCTTTATCTATCAGGGGACACAGTGGTACAGCTGCTACCTCATGGCACCAGAGGCCAGGATTCGAGCTTGACCTCGGGTGCTGTCTGCGTGGAGTTTGCACGTTCTCCCTATGGGTCTCCTCCGGGTGCTCCGGTTTCCTCCCACATCACAAAGACATGCGGTTTTGTAAGGTTAATTGGCCTCTGTAAATTGCGGCTAGTGTGCAAGGAGTAGATGAGAAAGTGGGACAACGTAGAACTAGTGTGAACGGATGATCCATGGTTGCCGTGGACTCGGTGGGCTGATGGGCCGGTTCCCATGCTTATCTCTAAACTGAACTAAACTAAACTAAAGAAAGATATTTCTATAAAGAAAGTTCTATCTGTGAACTATCTAGAGATGCTGCCTGACCAATTGAATTACTCCAGTATTTTGTTTGTTTCTTTCTTAAGTTAAAGTAAACTTGCTCTAACAATGTGTACTGTGATATGATTGATGAATACTAAGCAAGCCCACATGGCAAATCCAGAAGGGTCAGAAGAAGGATCTTGACCCAAAACGTCACCTGTTCTTGTTCATCAGAGGTGTTGCTGTATCCACCTATCACTTGCCAGGACTTGTCTTCCCCCCACCTCCCCCTCACCCTCTCCCTCCCCTCTCCCTCCCCTCTCCTCGTCTCCAGCTTCCTCCTGATCTGTTGAGTTTCTCTGGCACCTTTGTGTCCTTTTGCATTTTAACCAGCATCTGCAGTTCATTGTTTCTATGAGCTAACTATTGTCTATGGAGAAACATGTAAACATGGAGCTGAGCCTCCTGCTCTGGCAGAAAGTAAACATTCTTTATAATCACATTTGAATATGCTCATAAGATCATAAGTGATAGGGGCAGAATTAGGCCATTTGGCCCATTTAGTCTATACCGCCATTCAATCATGGCTGATCTATCTCTCCCTCCTACCTCCATTCTCCTGCCTTCTTCCCATAACCTTTGACATAAACGGAGTGGCGAGGAGAAGGGCCATCAAGAACGCCACAAAGGCAGCAGAGAAGGCCTCGAGATGGCTCTGGATCAGGAGAGGAGGTCCATGGGGAGGAGCAAATGCCACCTGAACACAAGTCGTGGTCTGATCAACCACGGCTGGGTCGCCTGGGTGAGGGTGTCTGATGTTGAAAGACCCGAAACACCCAATGACCCCAGGTTACATTACTGATGACGTGTTCAGGAGCATCTATCGATGTATTTGTCTCAATGACAACCTTCTGTGCTGTGGGTTTTTATAGAATTGTGAAGGGACCCGATCCAAAACGTCACCTATCCATGTTCTCCAGTGATGCTGCCTGACCCGCTGAGTTACTCCAGCACTTTCTGTCTTTTTTTTGTAAACCAGCATCTGCAGGTCCTTGTTTTTACATTTTATTGCTCTTACATACATCTTGGTTCAGAATACATTTACGAAACTTCTTAAAATATCACTCTAAATGAAAGTCCATTAGAGCAATTTTCTTCTGCCTGTTAATCGTAGCAATGTCAAAAACCTACATTAGAGAAGAGATTGTCTGTATCACTGCATTTTTGAGGTGGCTGGTGATGGTTCTCTAAAGATAGACACAAAATGCTGGAGTAACTCAGCGGGTCAGGCAGCATCTCTGGAGAAAAGGAATAGGTGTCATTGAAGGTCTCGGCCCAAAACGACTTCTATTCCTTTTCTCCAGAGATGCTGCCTAACCCATTGAGTTACTCCAGCATTTTGTGTCTATCTTCAGCGTAAACCAGCATCGGCATTTTCTTCAGACTAGTCTGAAGAAGGGTCCCAACCCTTGAATCATTACCCATTCCTTCTCTCCAGAGATGTTGCCTGTCCCACTGAGTTATAGCCCTGTCCCACTGTATGAGTTCATTCAAGAGTTCTCCTGAGTTTGCCCTGATTCGAACTCGGAGATTTACGGTATTGGCCGCTCGTAGATACTCGGGGCTCTCGTGGACATTTTTCAACATATTGAAAAATCTTCACGAGTCTTCCCGAGCTTACCGCATTTCCCGAGTACCTGCCATTAGCGTTATGAGCCGATAAGAGACGTCCCGAGCTCCGACTTACCCGCTGTGTACATTCTACGTGCTTCCACGAGTTTGATTTTTATTTAAACTCGGGAGAGCTCTTGGAATGAACTCATACAGTGGGACAGGGCTATAACTCCAACTTTTTGTGTCTATCTTCGGTTTTAAACCATCATCTGCAGTTCCTTCCTCCATATTTCGACTGCATTTCCATCCTACATGCAGTTCTCCAAAGTTGGACTCCAGCTTAAAATCAACACAGCCATAAACTGACTGCATTGGCGGTAGCAGGACCATTACAAAAATATTTCGGTGAACAATGGCTCTGAGCTAGCAGAGAATAAAGGAACACACTGTGTTTCTTGTCCTGTTCAACTCATTTGTGAATTATGGGCGTAGACTTGCTTCCTAATTAAAGTGGCTTAAAACGATGTACCGACTGTGCATCTGGCTTAATGAGCACAATTAGTTAATATGTTATCCCTAATAGTTTAGCGATTACACCTTTGTGGAAAAAAAAAATGGACTTCCTGCAATGAGTTATTGAGAAAAGTTTATTTTCTAACAACTTTAATTTGCATTTGTGCAATTAGTCTAATTGCTTAATATATTATAATCACCAATGTTGGATCTATTGGCTGTAGCTACAGTAGATGGATAACATTTTAATACTGCATGTAAATTATTGCAAGCACTGACTTTTCATTTTTTTTCTTTAAACAAAAAGCATGCATAAATGACAACAGTGCTGTAGAGAACACGTTATCACCACGTTCTGAACCTCCTGCTCGGTGCAGTGAGAACATCATTGGGCTATGCACATTATGTAAGTTGACAACTAATTTCTCGTGAAAGAGCCATGTTGTTTGAAACTCGGGGGAGGTTTCAAACATGGATCGCGAGCATTTGAAAGAAAATGAAGCATTAATAACAAAACTTCTTCCTCCCATCATCAGTCCTTGCGGCTCCTAACAGTTGCATTCTGTTTCCTCTCCGGGATATTATCCAAACACGCGGTTCCTTCCAGTTTTAACGATCCCTTCTCCTTGGTCCAGCGCCATTAGCAGAAGATATTATTATTCCTCAAAGGGCACAAAGTGCTGGAGTAACTCAGCGGGTCAGGCAGCATCTGTGGAGAAAATGGACGGGTGACGTTTCGGGCCGGGTCCCTTCTCAGTCTGAGGGAGGGTCCTGTCTTGAAACGTTACCTATACATGTTCTTCGGAGTCACTGCCATGTTCTTCGGAGACTGATGATCAGAGGTCCTTCAGCTGATGAGTTAGCTTGGACCGTACCCACCCAAAGCCTGCTACAAGTCAAGGGAAAATGCTGTCCCAACAACAATTTCTCCTCCATGGGAAATTACACGTCAAGGTGTGCTGAATTCTATGTTCTCTATGACTCTCTAAGTCTCTATGACGCTTGATGGATGGCCGGCACGGTGGAGCAGCGGTAGAGTTGCTGCCTTATAGCACCAGAGACCCGGGTTCGATCCTGACCATGGGCGCTGCCTGTATGGAGTTTGTACGCTCTCCCCATGATTGCGTGGGTTTTCTCCGGGTGCTCTGGTTTCCTCCCGCGCTCCAAAGACGTACAGGTCTGTAGGTTAATTGGCTTCGGTAATTTGTAAAGTGTACAGTGTACAGTACCTGCCTCAACGACCTCCTCCAGCAGCTTGTTCTATACACCTACCACCTTTTATATTAAAAAGTTGCACCTCAAGTCCCCATTAAATCTTTCCTCCCTCACCTTGGATGCACCAAGGTACAGTGAAAATCTTTTTTGGTTCTGTAAGAATCTGGGTGTAAATAAGTACAATTACATTTAAATATAAGATGTCACTGAGGCAATACACAGGAGTTAGCACGTTGCACCATCTTGTACCCTCCAAATTCAAAGTTGTGGAAAATGTAGAGTATTAACATGGCCTTAAAGGCCCGTTGTCCTGGTGATCGCACTGGGTCAGAGTAGTAGGAGTCGGCCTGGCCAGACAGTGTGGATTTTGGTGAAGTCTGACTATATGACTCTATAATGTCCCACACTGCTGCTCCACCACTCCGTACCGCTGCAGGCCATGTCCGATCCATTCCCCGGCCTTTTGGAGTGGTTCCCGATCTAATCAAGCCCCAGGCTGCTGCAGAGCCTCTAGGGGCCCACACTCGCATGCACCTCGATCTGGCAGCTCTGGTGGTTATCCCATTTAGTTTAGTTTTGTTCATTTAGTTTAGAGATACAGCATGAAAACAGGCTCTTCGGCCCACCGAGTCAATGCTGACCATCGATCACCCGTTCACACTGGTTCCATGTTATCTCAATTTCCCATCCACTTCCTGCACACTAAGGGCAATCTACAGAGGACAATTAACCTATAAACCCACACGTCTTTGGGATGTGGAAAAGACCCAGGAGGTCACAGGGAGAACGTGCAAACTCCACACAGACAGCACCTGAGGTCAGGATTGAATCCGGGTGTCTGGTGCTGTGAGGCAGCAGTTCTACCGGCTGCGCCACTGTGCTGCCCATAGTTGCTCATAGTCATAGAGTCATACAGCGTGGAAACAGGCCCTTCGGCCCAACTTACCCACACTGACCAAGGGAGCTTTCTATACAAATTGGCAGCAATGTTCCCCCCCAATCTACCACAATGACCACAGCATTTAATTGGCATCTTTAAAAAAAAAGAAAACCCATGCACTAAACCACAGCATTGGTTTGTGACAATCTGTTCCCACAGCGACTGTGCAATGAAGGGGAATGAATGAGATATTGAATGGAAGTGGACAAAAATAGAAGATGCAACCATTGTTAAAATTCATTGCAGTGATTACATCAAGGTTTCAGAAGTTCTAAATAAAATTCTCCTGTCTTTTCACACACAATACAGGTCAGTTTTATAGACTCCAATTGCTAGTGCACTTGGATTAAACTGAGAGTGGGGTCATCTTCAAAGAAATCATTTCATTAGAATTCAAAATCAATAGAGAGCACTGGCTTAGTCTCACCCTCCAGTAAACAATGTCACAACATCCAGGAGACACACACCTGCAATCTGGCTTTAACAAATGTATTGTCTGCCAGATTCAGAGAACAGATGTTGCCAGCATTGGCACTGTCCACCCCTGCCATGTGCACGCGGACACACGCACACACACGCACATATACACGCACACACACGCACATATACACGCACACACATGCGCGCACACTCGCTCGCACACACACATTGGCACACATGCACACACACTCGCATACACACTCATGCACACACATACACGTACTCACTCACACGTACACGCACACATGCAAACACGCAAACACCCGCACTCACATACACACACTCACCTACAAGTACACACTCGCATACACACACACACACAATCGCACACAGACATGCACGCACACGCACTAGCACACATACCAATGAATGCACACACGCATGCACACACACATACAAGAACACACACTCGCTTATACTCGCATACACATATTTGCATACACCCACTCGCAAATCCACACACATGCACGCACATATATACACACTTGCCAATGCACGCGTGCACACATGCAACATGCATACGTGTGCACACACATTCACATGTACCAACACACACACACGTGCATGCAGGAGGTAGGCTGGAAGACTGGGACTATATCCTAGCTTATGGGAAGACCATTCAGTCATCTGATAACAGTCAAGAAGAAGCTGTGAAATGCCTGAATAGAGTGGATGTGGAGAGGATGTTTCCACTAGTGGGAGAGTCTAGGACCAGAGGTCATAGCCTCAGAATTAAAGGACGTTCCTTTAGGAAGGAGATGAGGAGGAATTTCTTTAGTCAGAGGGTGGTGAATCTGTGGAATTCTTGCCGGGGACCGTGGAGGCCAAGTCAATGGATATTTTCAAGCCAGAGATGGATAGATTCTTGATTAGTGCAGGTGTCAGGGATTATGGGGAGAAGGCAGGAGAATGGGGCTGAGAGGAAAAGATAGATCAGCCGTGATTGAATTGCAGAGTAGACTTGATGGGCCGAATGGACTAATTCTGCTCCTATCACGTGTGAACTTATGAAGCTCTTCCTGAATCTGGTGGTACATGCTTCCAAGCATTTATATCTTTTGTCCGATGGGAGTGGTGAGAAGAGGGAATGACTGGGGTGAAAATGGTACTTGATTATGTTGGCTGCTCTTGTAGTATATTGGAAGTATATACAATTATGATAAATGTAACGATCTTGAACTTGAACTTATGAGAGGCATAGATAGGGTAGAGAGCCAAAAACTCATTGCCAATATGGAAATGACAAATAATAGAGGTCACAGCTTTAAGGTGAGAGGGGCAATGTTTAAGGGAGATGTACGGGGCAAGTTTTCTTACACAGAGCGTTGTGAGTGCCTGGAACACACTGCTGGAGTTAGTGGTGGAGACAGAAACCATAGAGGCATTTAACAGGCTTTCGGATGGAATGGAGGGATATGAATCAGACGCAGGCTGATAAGAGTTAGATTGGCATCATGCTCAGCACGGACATTGTGGGCCGAACGGCCTGTTATTATGCTGTAGTTTAGTTTAGTTTAGAGATACACAGGGGAAACAGGCCCTTCGGCCCACTGAGTCTACGCCAACCAGCGATCCCCGTACACTAACACTATCCTGCACACACATGAGGAACAATTTACAATTTTACCAAGCCAAATAACCTACAAACCTGAAGGTACACAAAAAAGCTGGAGAAACTCAGCGGGTGCAGCAGCATCTATGGAGCGAAGGAAATAGGCAACGTACCTACAAGCCTGCACGTCTTTGGAGTGTGGGAGGAAACCGGAGCACCCGGGGAAAACCCACACAGGGGTTCATGGGGTGAACGTACAAACTCCATACAGCCAGCACCCGTAGTCTGGGTCAAACCGGGGTCTCAGGCGCTGTAAGTCAGCAACTCTACCGCTGCGCCACCGTGCCGTCCCCTAAGTGCTGCAGTGTTCTAAGTTCTCCAATTATTGGGTTGCAGCAGCAGGTTTTAATGGGGGAACGAAAGGATATTGGGATCTCTGTGGAGGAATCAATCAAGGTAGGTTTCTCATCTACAATTGCCTTGTGAGTTTGTAATTATCATTAGATTCCCTCTGCAGCGAAAGGGAGCGTCCTTGTTAAAGGAGCACATGCGTTGTCAGAAAAATCTTTATGGAATTTAAAAGTACGGCAGCGAACGTAACTTCATGCAGACTTAATTACTTTTGTTTACCCGACTATCAATTTTATTGCTCGTTGATGAGTTGTTCTGATCTTGTGGATTTCTTAATCAATGGGAAATCACTGTGTGTAGAGCATTAACCACACTGGTTTAAACCGTGCTTTTAACATCCATCTGTATTGACACAAAGGCCGGCTACATAAAGATATGCGCAGGCTCTCACTCACTCAGAGAGCAATCTGACCTGACCATACTCACTCAAACTTAATAACTAACTAAATATTCTGTCATAAACTTCATGCATTTTTAAAACAATGCGTTTTAAATTGGCAACCGGCTTTCACTGCTCCGATCGGAATCCTTATGTCATACCTGACAACTCAAATCGGTTTAACCTGGAGTACTTTATTAAAATTGCCAGCTCTCTGGGGACGTTGATATGAACTGTGGTTCAACAATATCTTGTGTGCGCGTCTGTACCCCAGCTCAGGCCTGTGTGTGTGTGTGTTTGGCCCTGGGCCTTCATGGAGGATCCGGGGTGATCTTATAGAGGTGTATACAGTCGTAAGTGGAATAGACTGGATGAATGCACAGTCTTTTACCCAGAGCAGGTGAATCGAGAACCAGAGGACAGAGGCATAAGGTCAGAGGTGGGATGATTTAATAGGAACCTGAGGGGCAGCTTTTTCACACAGAGGATGATGGGTATATGGAACGAGGAGGTAGTTGAGGCAGGTACTATAACAGTATTTAAAAGACATTTGCACTGGTACAATGGTAGGAAAGGTTTGGAGGGATAAAGGCCAAATATGGCAGGTGAGACTAGCGGAGATGGGACATCTTTGTCGGCAGGGGCATATTGGCCTGTTTCCGTGTTGTATGACTATGACTCTATGGGTTTATTCCCCTCCTGGTTTGCACATGATCGTGTGTTGTTTAGGTTTTGGTTTATCATTGTCATGTCTACTGAGGTACAGTGAAAAGCTTTGTTTTGCATGCTGTCCAAACAGGCCAGATATATCATGCATAAATACAACCAGTTCAAACTGTGTGTGCACACACAAACATACTGGGTTGTTCTTATAAGAAACCATCCCTTCAAGAAGAAAAAATATAGACAATGCAGGGAATCATTGCTTAAGTACTTGAAGTCAAAAGAGAAAATAAATATTAGAATGTGTGGATTTTCTAAAAGCAAAAATATGTATTCAATTGTGCAATTAAAAACTGATGAATATTTCCCTCTTGGGAATGTAGAAACATAGAAACATAGAAAATAAGTGTTGGAGGAGGCCATTCGGCCCTTCGAGCCAGCACCACCATTCATTGCGATCATGACTGATCATCCCCAATCAATAACCCGCGTCTGCCTTCTCCCCATATCCCTTGATTCCACTAGCCCCTAGAGCTCTATCTAACTCTCTCTTAAATCCGTCCAGTGATTTGGCCTCCACTGCCCACTGTGGCAGGGAATTCCACAAATTCACAACTCTCTGGGCGAATACATTTTTTCTCACCTCAGTCTTAAATGGCCTCCCCTTTATTCTAAGACTGTGGCCCCTGGTTCTGGACTCGCCCAACATTGGGAAAAATTTTCCTGCATCTAGCTTGTCCAGTCCTTTTATAATTTTATATGTTTCTATAAGAAAACCCCTCATCCTTATAAACTCCAGTGAATACAAGCCTAGTCTTTTCAATCTTTCCACAGATGACAACGTGTTATAGTTTACCCATCAATCGACATGCGGCATAACAAAACAGTACAGCACAGAAACAGGCCCTTCAGCCCACAATATCTGTGCTGAACACAATGCCAAATTAAACTAAACCTCCACCTGAACCTAATCCATAGCCCTCCATTCCTTGCATATCCACGTACCTATCCCAAAGCCTCCTAAGTGCCGCTATCTTATCTTCCTCCACCATACCCCTGGCAGCGCGTTCCAGGAACCCACTGTGCAAAAAAACCCTGTCCTGCACATCCCCTCTAAGACCATGAAATATTCAATAAAGAAACAGAAATCTACATGTAAACATTCAAATGGGCAATTAATATTAAATGAAGGCCTATTTTTGCCACTCCATAAATCAAATCAGCGATTTGCCGCTAAACCATTTACAGCTAAAACTAACCTGAGAATTACCTATGCTCGCTTCCACCCTTTTTAATACAATAAGGAATAGTTGTAAATGCCAGGACAAAGGATTGGTTTCAAGGCCTATTACTGAGCTCGAACATCTTTATTGAGGCTTTGATTTGTTTAAACAAATGAATTAATATTGACAAAACATCAGCAAAGCTAATAAATTATTAGTTAAAGCTATGCATACATCAAATTACAGTTAACACAGCCGAATGGTTAATTAGTTCTAGAAAGGTCTCTGCTATTGGAGATACTGGATAACTTTTTCCACAGCTTTGTGACCATGGGTTTTCTCTAGTTTAGTTCAGCTTCTTGTGGTTGGGTGGTTGGGTGGTTTATTGTCACGTGTACCGAGGTACAGTATCAAGCTTTTTGTTGCGTGCTATCCAGTCGGCGAAAAGACTATACATGATCACAATGGAGCCCTCCACATACGTGCAGATACAGGATAAAGGGAAAACATTGAAAACATCTAGTGAATTGGCCTCCACTGTCTTCGGTGGCAGAGAATTCCACAGATTCACAGCTCTCTGGGTGAAAACGTTTTTCCTCATCTCAGTCCTAAATGGCCTACTCTTTATTCTTAAACTGTAACCCTTGGTTCTGGACTCCCCTAACATCTGGAACATTTTTCCTGCATCGAGCCTGTTCAATCCTTTAAGAATTTATCTCCACCACCGGTGTGTCACCACTACAGTGTGTCACCATCTACAAAATGTACTCCTCGAGGTGACAGCAACATCTCCCCCCCACCCCCCCCCAGATCTATGCCACATCACTGCCAAGAAGGGCAATGGCGGCAGGGACATGGTAACACCACCGAATGGACTCTACTCAAGTATAATAATAATAATAATAATATATCTTTTATTGTCATTGCACGTCAGTGCAACGAGATTTAGTGTGCAGCTCCACTGATGTCCAGGAAAGGTAAATAAATACAATACATAAATAAACAAGCTGAATTGATTGACGTGACCATCTGAGGGAGACTGTCCAAAGGGGGTGGGGGGGGGGGGCACTCATTAGGGCCGGTTCAGAGCCGCTATAGCTCTTGGGATGAAACTGTTCCTGAGTCTGGAGGTTCGGGCGTAGAAGGCCTTGTAACGTCTGCCGGAGGGAAGTAGTTGAAACAGACCGTGGCAGGGGTGTGATGAGTCCTTATGGATGCTGAGGGCCTTCCTGAGGCACCGCGTGTGGTAGATGCCCTCCAAGGCTGGTAGCTCTGTCCCGATGATCCTCTGCGCTCTGTTGACGACGCGCTGAAGAGCTCTCCTCTCCGCCTCCGTGCAGCTGAGATACCACACAGAGATGCCATACGTTAGTATGCTCTCTGTGGTGCAGCGGTAGAACGTTGTCAGCAGCTGTTGGGGCAGACCAGTCTTTTTTAATGTCCTCAGGAAGAACAGTCGTTGCTGTGCCTTCTTGACCAGCGCAGCGGTGTTTGTGGACCATGTGAGGTCTTCTGAAATGTGAGTGCCCAGAAACTTAAAGCTGGACACTCTCTCCACACTTTCCCCATAAATGGAGATTGGGTCGTATTCTCCAGAATGGGACCTCCTGAAGTCAATGATCAGCTCCTTGGTCTTGGAGGTGTTTAGTGCCAAGTTGTTATTGGCGCACCAGTCAAGTTTGAGTTCAGTTTATTGCCACAAGTACCGAGGTGCAGTGAAAAACTTTTGTTGTGTGTAAACCAGTCAGCAGAAAGACAACGCTTGATTACAACCGAGCCTTCGACAGTGTGCTCGAATGATAAAGGGAATAACGTGAACAAGATAAAGTCCAATCAAAGATAGACTGAGGGTCTCCATTGTGGTAGATAGTAGCTCAGGACTGCTCTCCAGCTCTAGGATGGTTCAGTTGCCTGACAGCAGCTGGATGAGTATATCACTGCTTTATCATCATCATTTTTGGCATCCTGGAATTTCTTCTGTGATAGCATCGTGGGGCCGAGCACCTTTACCAGAAGGGCTGCAGTGGATCCAGAAAATGGATCTCCACCATCTTCTCAAGGGCTATGATGGATGGACGGATGATATTTACTGGACATGTCAAAAATTCATTCTAATGATGATGATCATAAGGTCATAAGGAATAGTAGATTTAGGCCTTGGCCCATCTTTTCATTGGGTTCATTATCTACTAACCATGTACAAAGCTAAAATACCACTGTTGCAATGTCTTCATTTCTGCATCAGAACATAGAGCAGTACAGCACTGGGACAGGCCAATCAGCCCAAAATATTTGCGCCAAACTTGATGTCAATATAAACTAGTTTCATCTGCCATACAATTTCATGATCCATACAAAACGGTGTGTTTAACTATATCAAAAGAATGAAAGGTCCCTTTGCAACACAAGTGGGGGCGGACGGTAGTAGAGCTGCTGCCTTACAGCGCCAGGGACCCAGGTTCGATCCTGACCACGGGTGCTATCTGTACACAGTTTGTACGTTCTCCCTGTGACCGTGTTGATTTTCTCTGGGTGCTCCAGTTTCCTTCCACACTCCAAAGACGTACAGGTTCTTCGGTGAATTGGCTTCTGTAAATTGTCCCTGATGTTTAGGATAGATCTAATATACGGGGATCGCCGGATCGGACTCAGGCGGTGCGGACTCAGGTGGTGGATCGGATCGGTAGTGCGGACTCAGTGGGCCGAAAGGCCTGTTTCCATGCTATCTCTCTAAACTAAACTAAACTAAATGTTTATTTTATTTTCATACTGAGTCCCCAAATATTTTGGTAGCCAGAATATCTGTAAACTGCTATATTGTGAGCGGCAGACACACTATATAACTCTGCGAACCACGGGAACACAAAACAAACACACATGGATACACAAGGAACAGAGGTTTCCATGCCACGTAATACATTACTCCCGATCCACTTTGTTAAGTACTTGTTAATACAAGTAAGTTATTGATAACACATTTAACGACCAATAACTATGAATGTCATGTGGTAACCAGTTGCCAGAGTCTCTCAAATCCTCTTACGTCTTTAAGTCAAGTTAATTTTTCAACTTATGGGCTCTGTGTTTCAACTGAAAGAAGATTCATTCTCTTTGTTTGACTTGCTTAGATGTTTGCATCAATACAGCAAGTCAATACTGGATCCAACACAGACATACCTTCATGATCAAGTGTTCACCGTCCGTTCCTGGCCTCATCTCGAGCAGAGATCATCCGGCCTACACAAACCCATTGGGTTCTGTTTCTTACCAAATGTTTCTTGCTCTCATGAAACTCTGTCAGAATTCCCATGACCCACCTGCAGGAGAGAGACGCAAAGTGCCGGAGCAACTCAGCCGGTCAGGCAGTATCCCTGGAGAACATGGATAGGCAACCTTTTGGAAAGAAGAGTCCCAACTCGAAATGTCACCTGTTCTCTGGAAATGCAGCCTGACCCACTGAGTTACTCCAGCATTGTGTGTCTATCTTTGGTATACACCAGCAACCGCAGTTCCTTGTTACCTTCTACATCCTGAGAGGATTCTCTTGAACTTCGACAGGTGTACAATAGAGAGCACATTGTTGCCTGGTTGCATCACGGCCTGGTTCGGCAACTTGAATGCCCAGGAGTGAAGAAGGCTGCAAAATGTTGTGAACCACTGCCCAGTCCTTCACCTCCCCACCATCGAAGGGATTTACCAGAATAGCTGCCTCAAAAAGGCTGCCAGCATCATCAGGGACCCACACCACCCTGGCCGCACGTTCATTTCACCCCTGACATCAGGAAGAAGGCACATGAGCCTAAAAACTGTAATGTCCAGGTTCAGGAACAACTTTTTCCCCACTGCCATTCGGCTATAAACACTACAATCCCAAATAAGCTCTGAACTATATAGACTAATATTGTTTATATTGTTGCACTATTACTGTTTGTGTGTGTATAAGTATGTGTGTGTGTGTATATATATATATATGTGTGTGTGTGTGTGTGTGTGTGTGTGTGTGTGTGTGTGTGTGTGTGTGTGTGTGTGTGTGTGTGTGTGTGTGTGTGTGTGTATGTGTGATCTATATATGTGATCTATACATATATATATATGCATTTGTGAGTATGTGTACATATACACACACTGAACTTTTTTTTCTCTTTCGTTTATTACATTGAGTACAGTGTACTATGTTTACATATTCTGATGTGCTTCTGCAAGTAAGAATTTCATAGTTCTATCTGGGACATATGACAATAAAACACTCTTGACCTAGATCTCCTCATGGTGGGCAAACGGCTAAGCAAGGAGACACGCCTGCCTTGTTTGGAACTCTGTGTCGGAACTTGAACTGAGGTTTGCATTTGCCTGCACCATTCCTCGACAGTCAACGCACAGCGTATATTGCCAGTGTAGGGGAATCAAGAACCAGACGGTCAGAGGTTCAAGGTGAAGGGGGAACGATTTAATACAAATCTGAGGGGTAACTTTTTCACACAAAAGGGTGGCGGGTGAATGGAACGAGCTGCCAGAGGAGGCGGTTGAGGCGGGGACTATTGGAACTTTTAAGAAACAATTAGACAGGTACATGGATAAGACAGGTTCAGAGGGATATGGACCAAACACGGGCAAGTAGGATTAGTGCAGTGTAAGAAGGAGCTGCAGATGCTGTGTTATACTGAAGATAGACACAAAAAGCTGGTGTAACTCAGCGGGACAGGCAGCATCTCTGGAGAGAAGGAATGGGTGATGTTTCGGGTCAAGACCCTTCTTCAGACTTCCTTCTCTCCAGAGATCCTGTCTGTCCCGCTGAGTTATTCCAGATTTTTGTGTCTACCTAAGGACTAGTGTATATTGGACTTGTTGGTCGGTGTCGGCAAGTTGGGCCGAAGTGCCTGTGCCCACTCTCTCTCTGACTCTTCAGGTGAATAATGTGCTGTAGACATTATGATTTAAACAAAATCCTCAATCCATGATAATGCTACGGAATATCTTCCATCGTCTTGCGTGAAGTCCATGTAGTTTGTCCAGACATTAGGCAAGTCTGGCTTGTTTGTGAGCATTTCCTTGTGACAATTCATGCATGCCCATGTTCTTTACTTCTACAAAAGCCTCTCACACCTGCTGCCCTTTAATGCTTGACTGCTCTCCTACTTAACCCTTCGAGCTTCTTCTGGCTGCCAACAGAAGTCCCTCCCCACCCCCCACGACCCCCCCCCCCCCCCACCCCCACCCCCTTTCAAACTGACTCAGAGCTCTCAACTCCAATGGGCAGATGCCTCATTGTCATAGATTGCCTTTTACGTCTTTAAGTGGTCGTCAAATAAGTTCTCGAATCATTCTCCCGGCAGCGACTGGGATCGTGCTGTTGTGTGCGGACCCGAGGGAAAAGGGTAGGAGGGGGAGGGAAATGTTCCTCGTGTCAAAGCTCAGGGCAATTGGGCGGAGGTTAGGTCAGGCAGGTCAGGTCAGGTCAGGTCACAGTGGGGTCTGCCGGGTCATCGAAGAGGTTTCCATATCAGTGCGGAGATGGTGAATATTTAAAATGAATGCTCAGCTGATCATTTGTTTTAAGTAGCAGAGGTGCTTTACAAAATCTCCCTCCGCCTTGTCCAGTACCCACAGCCCCTCATAGAGGTGAAAGGGATGGTAGGCATTGTGTCGACAGCACTCTGAGAGAATCCGCCAGCCTGGTTTACCCCATGACCGCGTGGGTTTTCCTCGGGTGCTCCGGTCTCCTCCCACATCCCAAACATGCACGGGTTTATGGGTCATAAGGTCATAAGGAAGAGGAGGAGAATTAGGCCATTCGGCCCATCAAGTCTACTCTGCCATTCAATCATGGCTGATCGATCTCTCCCTCCTCACCCCATTCTGCTGCCTTCTCCCCGTAACCGCTGATACTTGTACTAATCAAGAATCTATTCATCTCTGCCTAAAAAATATCCAGTGATGGCCTCCACAACCTTCTGTGGCAAAGAATTCCACAGATTCGCCACCCTCTGACTAAAGAAATGTTTCCTCATCTCCTTCCTAAAAGAACGTCCTTTAATTCTGAGGCTGTGACCTCTAGACCTAGACTCTCCCACTAGTGGAAACATCCTCTCCACATCCACTCTATCCAAGCCTTTCACTATTCTGTATGTTTCAATGAATTCCCCCCTCATTCTTCTAAACTCCAGCGTGTACAGGCCCAGTGTTGTCAAACGCTCATCATAGGTTAACCCACTGGTTGTAGATTAATGGGCCCTTGTGTGTAGGGAGTGGATGAGAAAGAGGGATAACATAGAACTAGTGTGAATGGGTAATCGATGGTCGGCACGGACTCAGTGGGCCGAAGGGCCTGCTTCCATGCTTCATCTCTACACTAAACCAAATGAAGGAAGAGGGGAGATTTCTTCAAATAGGCTCTGCCAGCGGCAACAGTGCAAACCTGCTTCATTTTAAACATGTATCGTCTATGGTGGGTTGTTTCCAACTAAACCCTTCACATAACCTCGACATACAGCCTCCCACCCGCCACCAGACCGACGATCCCACCCTCGCTCACTCATCCTGGGACAAGTAGGAGATAAAGTGAACTATTTTACTAAAGCAGGGACGGCAGAGTGGTGCAGCAAGTGGAGCTGCAGCCTCACAATGCCAGAGACCTGGGTTCAATCCTAACCTCGGGCGCTGCCTGTGTGGAGTTTGCACATTCTCCCTGTGACTGCGTTGCTTTCCTCCGGGTCACCGTCCAAGGAATGTGGAAAGAATAAAATGGGATTAGGGTAGGATTAGTGAAGATGGGTGGTGATGGTCGGCATGGACTCGATGGGCAAAGGGCCTTTTTTGAATTGAATTGAATACTTTATTGTCACATGTGACAAGACACCGTGAAATTCTTTGACTGCATATCCAAGGTATGCAAATAGTCGTCCATAAAGGGCGCTTACAAAGTTACACCCATGCCAGGTCCCCCTTTGTTCTTCCCTCCTTCCGCCTTCCTCATGGCTGTTCCCCCACGCCGGATCCTCCATTGTTCTTCCCCCTCCCTCATGGCTGTTCCCCCTCCTTTGTTCCTTCCCCAGTCAGCGGCGTCCTCACTTCCGCGCGTCCGTCCTCGTCCGTCGGTCGGCGCCATCATCGACCGCCGCATCGACCTCTCCACTATCGCCGCCAGGTCCTCTCCGTACGCCCCCATGACGCCAACTCAGGCCCCAGCCGCACGCGGGTTCCGCAGACCTAGATGGCCACGGGCTTCGTCGACCCGCGAGGCACCGTCTCCAACCGCGAGGCTCCGGCCTCGGCCTTGGCTCCTCAGCGCCACCTCTGGAAGGCGTCTGCCGCTGTATGTCTTGCTGTATGACCCTTGATGGGCCTCTCCTTTATGCTTTGTGTCCAACACCGCACAATTTTAGCTCTGTCCCTATCTTTAAGCTCTGTCTATGCCAAGGCAATGGGAAGAGTCCGACTGCATAACATTACTTAAACAGTGGACAATCTTGCTAATGATTACCTGGGGTGTGTGGGGTTTGTTTGATTAGAGGTTGGGAGGTGATACTAAACTGAAATGAATGTCTTTCAACATCCACGTGTGATAATCAGGAGAGATACAAAAACCTCCATAAATGCCGAACAGATATTAAAATTAACCCTTCATGTGAGAAAACATGACATTCCTGGATGATTACTTGCGATACTCCAAAGGCTCAAATATGGCAGTCCTTTGCTGTGTTTATCTTCATCCAATCCGATTTTACTTTTTCCTTCACAACGTAAGTTTAATAATCGAAATAGACACAAAATGCTGGAGTAACTCAACGAGTCAGGCAGCATCTCTGGAGGAAAAGAATAGGTGACGTTTTGGGTCTGAACCCTTCTTCCGAATCGACCGATAGCGTTCCGACATGAAACCGCACTTAATTATTTTTCTCCGGAGGTGCTGCCTGACCTGCCGAGTGACTCCAGTGCTTTGTGACTATCTCTGGCATAAACCAGCATCGTCGGTTCCTTCTTACAAAACAGTAATTTTAATGATATTGTGCTTTTCCCCAAGCTCGCCCTCTTTTTTTTTTTGCTTCTTTAAGAACTTCCTAAGCATCAAAGTAAGGCCCTCAGAGTGTTTCAAGGAACTAGAGTTAATATTGTCGTTTCCAGTATTTTTCGATGTTCAGGTTAAGAACTGCAACATGTATCAGCAGTGGAGTCTTTATTGCATCTTCTCTCCCATCCCCGTCCTGGTTTTGTATGTCCATTTAAGCATGGTACTCCATCTGCTGGTTCACTAAGGGAGGTGTACAAACCTCAGCCTACTTGGCAGCAGATTAATCAATTCACATAGAAACATAGGAAATAGGTGCAGGATTAGGCCATTCGACCCTTCGAGCCAGCACTGCCATTCAATATGATCATGGCTGAACATCCAAAATCAGTACCCTGTTCCTGCTTTCTCCCCATATCCCTTGATTCTGTTAGCCCTAAGAGCTAAATCTAACTCTCTCTTGAAAACATCCAGTGCATTGGCCTCCTCTGCCTTCTGCGACAGATAATTCCACAGATTCACAGCTCTCTGGGTGAAAAAAAACTCCTCATCTCAGTCCTAAATGGCCTACCCCTTATTCTTAAACTGTGACCCCTGGTTCTGGTCTCCCCCAACATGGGAAACATTTTTCGTGCATCTAGCCTGCCCAATCCCTTAAGAATTGTATATGTTTTTATAAGATCCCCTCTCATTCTTCTAAATTCCAGTGAATTCAAGCCCAGCCGACCCATTCTTTCATCATATGTCAGTTCCACCATCCCGGGAATTAACCTGGTGAACCTACGCTGCACTCCCTCATTAGCAAGAATGTCTATATATCACTGAAGCATTTAAAGGAGTACAGCATCTTATAATAATGCGGCAGATTGACACAATAAGAGAGATAGCATCACAGATTATAGGAGAAAGCGAGCTCATTTCATTAACCACAAGGTGCTGGAGTAACTCAGCGGGTCAGGCAGCATCTCTGGAGGACATGGATAAGGCAAAGTTTTGGATCGGGACCCGTCTCATTCGTGTGGAGTTTCAAAAGAGAACTGTCTGAGTTACTCCAGCACCTTGTGCCCTTTTGAATAAAAGACAGGGTCTGGTGAACTCGATGAGGTTAAGGGGGCTTGCAAATATACAAGATGGCAGCTCCATCCACGTTCGTGACCCCTGGTGTTTGGGACCCACTGACTGAATTGCTTCACCGGCTGTACTCCAGAACTCACCTCTGCCCGCACCCCCTGCCTACAGTACAGTTAGTTTAGTTTAGTTTAGTTTAGAGATAGAGCATGGAAACAGGCCCTTCGGCCCACTGGGTCTATGCCCACCAACGGCCACCTAATTCTATCCTACACACTAGGGCCAATTTTTACAGAAGCCAATCACTCTACAATCTTGCACGTCTTTGCGATGCGGGAAGAAACCGGAGCACCCGGAGGAAACCCATGCGGTCGCAGGGAGAACGTGCAAATTCCGTACAGACAGCACTGGAGGTCAGGATCGAACCCGGGCCTCTGGTGATGTAAGGCAGCAGCTCCACCTACCACTGCTCCACCATGCACTCTGAACTTCCACCTCTCATTCCACTCCTTAGCCAAATGTTGTACAACTATATTTCCCGAACTTACAGATGCTGGATTATAACATTTCTGAGGTTAGTCAATTGCCACAGATCAGACGTGAGCTAAATAGATCTCAGTACAAATTTGTTTCAAATACGTACTGATTTATTCCACGGTGTAAGTGGACGTGTCTGTGTATTTATACATAATCCATAATATTGCTTAAACAACTCATTATTGCTTGATCCTAATGTTATTTTCTGTGCGTAAAGCCTCGTAGCAAATGGCTTCTATAATCAGTAGAAACCATTTGTAAAGTTGACTCTCAATTAACTGGAGAAGGCTCCCATAGAGTCAAGATATCCACTGCCTCCACCAGTGGTGGGATTGAGGAGTTTTAACCTGGCCGAGAATGATTTCATGCTGTCTGTCAGTCTCTAGTAGCTTCACATTGGGTTTCAAACGTGGGATCAATGGAGTTATTTACAGAACCTCTCCACAGTAGCCGGACAAGAGGGGGTGAGCGTGTTGTTGTTCTGTTCTCTTAACCCAGTCAACACATGGGAAAGGCACAAAGGCCCAGTGTACAAAGCCCTTAATCTGGGCCCTTTACCCATTACAAACATGCTGCATATTTGAAAGCATGGGGAAAAAAATTCACCTTTATTTGAATTTGAATTTGTGACTATATGTTTATTTCAGTTCAGGAAGGAACTGCAGATGCCGGTTTAAACCGAAGATGGAAACAAAATGCTGGAGTAACTCAGCGGGACAGGCAGCATCTTCAGAAGAAGAAGGGTCCCAACCCGAAACGTCACCCATTCCTTCTATCCAGAGATGCTGCCTGTCCCGCTGAGTCACTCCAGCATTTTGTGTCTATCTTATATTTTAGTTTAGTTTAGTTTAGATGTACAGTGTGGAAACAGGCCCTTCGGCCCAACGAGTCCATGCCGACCAGCGATCCCTGCATGTTTACACTTTCCTGCATGCACCAGGGACAATTTACAATTATATCAAACCTGTGCGTCTTTGGAATCTGTTGGTATTGGAGGAAACCAGAGATCCAGGAGAAAACCCACGCAGGTCATGGGGAGAACGTACAAACTCCGTACAGACAAGCACCTGTAGTCAGGATCGAACCCATATCTCTAGCGCTGTAAGGCAGCAACTCTACCGCTGCGCCACCATATGTAAATATGTAAAAAGTGGAGGGCACAGTAGCACAGCTGGTAGAGCTGCTGCCTTACAGTGTCAGAGACCTGGGTTCGATTCTGACCTCGGGTGCTGGGTCTGTGGAGCTTGCACGTTCTCCCTGTGGCCTCGTGGTTTCCTCCTGTTGCTCCGGTTTCCACCCACATGCCAAAAATGTGCGGGTTAATTGTCCCGAGTGTGTACAGAGTGGATGCGAAAGTGTGAATACATAGAACAAGTGTAAACGGGTCAGCGTTGGTCAGCGTTGACCCGGTGGGCCGAAGGGCCTGTTTCCATGCTGTATCTTTAAACTTCAACTTAATGTACAATAACAGCATCTAAGTAACAACACAAACAATTGCCTCGTAGTATCCTGTTTCAAAACCATAAATCTGGTTCATTTACTGATTACTGCAACATATTGAAAGTACAGCTGTAATTACATTTTAAAATATCCATGAAAGTAGAAGATACCTATATATAAATATGATACATATATGCAGCACTCAATTTAACAAAAATGCTCTCCAATTTTAGATTTGAGAGTTATGGATATTGGATATGATTCTGAACCACCACGATCAATGCGTGGTGGGTCCATGGAACAAGTTGCCAGAGGAGGTAGTTGAGGCAGTTACTGTAATGGCATATAAAAGACACATGGTACATGTACAGGTTTAGAGGAATACTAGACTAAGTGGGACCCGTTGGGTCCCAGCATCACACGGGAGGGCAGGTCACCAACGCAATATTCCACCTCTCCACCAATTTCAATATTGCTCGCCAGTGGGGAGGGGGGGGGGGGGGGGGCTTTCCGTTGCGCTATAATGGGTGTTGCCGGTTTCCAGAGGGCTAGTATAGACATTGTGGGCCGAATAGATTCTTGCGTTGGCAACCAACTGTTGCAACGATTTTAAAAGCCAAGCCAAGGCAAACAATTGGGCTGCAGGCACCCGACAACCAAAATTCATTTTGTGAACACAAACTTTTTAAAAACGCGAGGCAAACAATTGGGCAGCAGTCACCTTACAGCCGCATCGAGGGGACTCACCGTGGAGTAGACGTGCGTTCAGTGTTATTCGCAGCTCAGAGAGCCGTGACCCTCTCACTTCCTGGGTCTGGCGGATACTGAGTGAGGGACTACACTTCCAGGTTTTATAGTCCCTCCCCCCTCCTGCCAGCGGGGGCAGCAGAGAGAATGGGGATTTTTAAAAAAACATTACTATCTCTCTGATTTTTCATCGATGGGAAAAATCCTCCGGTCCCAGAAGGCGGAGGGGGGCTCTGAGCGAGGTGGCCAAAAATGATGGCTGTAGGTGGCGGCGTTCTCTCGGATATCGCACCACAGTGGGCCAAAAGCGGTCAAGATCAGACTTTTAGTAATATAGATGGGTCAATTGCAGTCAAATGGGACTAGTTTAGATAGGGCATCTTGGTCGGCAGGGATGAGCTGGGCTATGTAGTGTATATAATGGTAAATAAAGGTAGACGCTAGTGACAAAACACTAGTGTCTGAAGAAGGTTCTGGACCCGAAACGTCACCCATTCCTTCTCTCCAGAGATGCTGCCTGTCCCGCTGAGCTACTCCAGCTTTTTGTGTCTAACTTCGGTGCAAAACAGCGTATGCAGTTCCTTCCTGCACATGGCAACTGAAGGGCCTGTTTCTGTCGATAGATGGGCACAAAATGCTGGAACATCTCAGCGGGTCAGGCAGCACCTCTGGAGACAAGGGATAGGTGACGTTTCGGGTCGAAACCCTTCATCCCGAAACGTCGCCTATTCCTTTTATCCCCCAGAGATGCTGCCTGCCTCACCGAGCGACTCCAGCATTTTATGTCTACCTTCAGTGTGAAGCAGCATCCGCAGTTCCTTCTTAAACACGGGCTTCTATACTGTTTAGCTCTATGACTCTATCTGAAGCATTATCCCATGCCAGAACTAGTCATGTTCAACTGTAGCGGGTGACTGTTGTCACATAATGTCCTTTTCTCTTTTCTCTCTATTTTCTCTCCTTCATTATTATTTACTCTCGCTGTCTCCCTGTGGCTTTTACTGCTTGGCTTTGTTCCCTTTCCATTAGAGACTGCCTGACAGCCATTTGTAAACCAGAAATTGAGGAAAGGGATGAGTCGATGACTAATCCAATCCGGCTAATTCCCTCCCAATCACTCGACATTGAATTACCAGTAACCGTGATGGAAAGTGCCGTTGACAGAGCAAAGCAGATCACTTACTCACTACTAACCTGCTGCCTTCCCATCCCCACACCGGCCTTTCTGTCCTGGGCCTCCTCCGTTGCCAGAGAGAGGTCACCCACGCCTGGAGGGACAGCACCACAGATTCCGCTTGGGTAGCGTACATGGTAGGAGCATTGAAGAGAGACACAAAATGCTGGAGTAACTCATCGGGGATAGGCAGCATCTCTGGAGAGAAGGGACGGGTGACTCTTCGGATCAAGACCCTTCTTCAGACTGGTGTCAGGGGAGTGGTGGGAGGTACATAGATAAAGAAGTGTAAGGTTTTGCTGAACTCTCATCGGAGAGAGGGGGAGGATTTCTTCAAAGTAGACATACCCCTTGAGTTGATTTCGCAGTGGAGCAGACAAAATGTGCAAGAAGGAACTTCAGATGCTGGTTAAAATCGAAGATTGACACAAAATGCTGGAGTAACTCAGCTCCAATTCATGTTACTATCACCCCCATCCCTCAACCACCCACCCTCATCATGCCCACTTTCCAGCCATCCCTTCCCATTCTTTCCCCTTCCACCTATATCCCTCCCTCTGGCATTACATATCACTCTTCTCTCCATATCTGACAACCTTTTGACATCCTTCTCATCTCTAGCCTTTGTCAATCGATCTGCCAATCGAACCCCCCCTCATCTGTACCCTCTTATCATTTTGTCCCAACCTCAACTCTTTCAGCTTTCTCTCCCCTACTGCTATCATGCTGAAGAAGGGTTATGACCCAAAATGTTGCCTATTCATTCCCCCCACAAATGCTGCCGGACCCGTTGAGTTACTCCAGCGCTTTGTGTTCAGCTTGGGTTTTGCTGGGATCACTACAGTCCAGTCAGTCTTTGTCACAGCCTTGGTCTAAACGTGGACAGGCTTGTGAGGAGATAGTGAGTGCCCTTCACATTAAGGAGCCAATTAAGGGACAGAAGTTTAGGGGTAACATGAGAGGGAACTTCTTTACTCAGAGAGTGGTAGCTGTGTGGAATGAGCTTCCAGTGGAAGTGGTGGAGGCAGGTTCGATTTTGTCATTTAAAAATAAATTGGATAGGTATATGGACGGGAAAGGAATGGAGGGTTATGGTCTGAGTGCAGGTAGATGGGACTAGGGGAAAATAAGTGTTCGGCACGGACTCGAAGGTCCGAGATGGCCTGTTTCCGTGCTGTAATTGTTATATGGTTATATGGTTTATATGGAGCCCTGGTAAAACTGAAACTCATGGGCATCAAGACGAGACAACTCTAGTGGTTGCGGTCACACCTCACATGGAGGAAGATGGTTTGTAGTTAATCAACTCGGCCTCAGAACATCACTGCAGGAGTTCCTCAGGACAATGACTAGAGCACAGCCATCTTCATCTGCTGCACCTATGACCATCCTTCACAAAGGTAGAAGTGGGGCATTTGCTGTTGGTTTATTATCGCTTTATAATTGTCGTGTGTACCTACAGTGACAAACTATGTGTGCGGTTCTGGTCACCCCATTACAGGAAGGATGGGGAGGCTTTGAAGAGGGTGCAGGTGATGTCTGCCTGTATGCTGCCCGGATTAGAGAGTATTAGTTATAAGGAGAGGTTGAACAGACTTGGATTGTATTCTTTGGAGCATTGGAGGCTGTGGGGATATCTAACAAAGGTATATTATATTATATTATGCGAGGCATAGACAAGGGTGGACAGTCAAAACTTTTATTTCCCTGGGTGGAAATGTCAAAGACTAGCAGTCATAGGTTTAAGGTAAGAAGAACAAAATGTAAAGGAGATGTGTGGGGGAAGAGTTTTCATACCAAGGGTTGGTGTGTGCCTGGAATGCACCACCGTGGATGGCGGTGGAGGCCGATACAACGGTGGCATTTAAGAAACTTTTAGATAGACACATTGATATGTAGGGAATGGAGGGATATGGATTATGTGCAGGCAGATAAGACGTGGTCTTGGCATCTTGTTCGACACAGAATGGCCTGTTCCTGTGATGTACTGTTCTATGTTCTATGTTCTATGACTGGTGTGCATTTGTTCAATATTCGTCAGAACATAAAGTTAGATGGACTGTTTCTTTGTCCTAGCTCTATAGTCAATAACAGAGGGGATGTGAAATGGCACCATTGGCGAATGGGCAATCAGGCCTGCGCTAATTGGAATATCTACACACCCGATTCAAGTTCTTAAGCGATAGGAGTAGAATTAGACCATTCGGCCCATCAAGTCTACTCCGCCATTCAATCATGGCTGATCTAATTCTCCCACCTAACCCCATTCTCCTGCCTTCTCCCCATAAACCCTGACACCCTGGCATCACATTTTGGATCAAAACTATGCGTGAAATGTATAGAGTAACAGACGTGAGAAAAGAGTGGCAAATATGGATTGAAATTGATAAGAACATAACCCTTCGACCAAACAGTTTTTGCGAATGGGAGTATACGTTGACTTACCGCTGACTGGTAAGCACGCAACAACAGCTTTTCACTACACGTGCCTTGGTACACGTGACAATAAACAAAACTCAACTAAACTAAACATAGTCATAGAGTGATGCAGTATGGATACAGGCCCTTCGGCCCAACTGTCCCGTATAGACACGACCCAGCTACACTAGTCCCACCTGCCTGCATTTGGTCCATATCCTTCCAAACGTCCTATCCATGTACCTGCCTAACTGTTTCTTAAACGTTGGGATAGTCCCAGCCGCACCTACCTCCTCTGGCAGCTCGTTCCATCGACCCACCACCCTTTGTGTGAAATAGTTACCCCTCAGATTCCTATTAAATCTTTTCCCCTTCACCTTGCACCTATGCCCTCTGGTCCTCGATTCCCCTACTCTGGGCAAGAGATTCTGTGCATCTACCCGATCTATTCCTCTCATGATTTTATACACCTCTATAAGATCACCCCTCATCCTCCTGCGCTCCAAGGAATAGAGTCCCAGCCTGCTCAACCTCTCCCTATAGCTCACACCCTCTAGTCCTGGCAACATCCTCGTAAATCTTCACTGAACTCTTTCGAGCTTGACATCATCTTTCCAATGACACGGTGTCTAACATAACATGTTGAATTCCATTTTTTAAACTTTGCCTGCACTGGTATTTATTGAAATAGTGCCTCATGAACCAAAAGCTTGGAAATCACGTCTTGCCGTTTAAAAGCACAAGTGCTGGCATGGTCGTGTCAGACTCCCCTGAACACTGGTTCAACTGATGTGTCATTCGTTTATAGTGAAGGAGTTAATGAAACTGGGGAGAGTGGTGTGTCACTTTAATGCACTAAATGCTTACACATTGATATGTGTGGCAATAATTTCTCGGCTAAATATCATAAAGGAACCAAATGGCCAGCACAAACCCCGCATCATCCGTTCTTCAGCCTTTCCTGAATCAGGGAAAACGGACTGATACGCCCCCATTAAAAAATGATTGTCTAATTGCGGCTTCTGATTCCTCGTCCCCTCCTCATTCAGACCTGCCCCAAAATGCTTCCATCCATTCAGCAGTCTGACCTCCCCCATCCCCCCAAGCCACACAGATGCTTTCTTTGTGTGAAACTCCTCAAGCAAAGCTGCCACTTACTCTGAAGCAATGGCTGTCTTTTCCCTTCTAATAACCAAGACACTTATTTTACAATCGCTCGCAATTGCGCCCGCTGCCTCTCCAATCCATACCCCCACGCACGCCCTCCCTAGTCATCTTGTCGTAGCTCAGACTCCAGTACTGGGCAGCGCAGTGGTGCAGCCGGTAGAGCCGCTGCCTCACTGTACCAGAGACGCAGGTTCCATCCTGCCTGTGTTGAGTTTGCACGTTCTCCCGGGTGGGATTCATAGAAACATAGAAACATAGAAAATAGGTGCAGGAGTAGGCCATTCGGCCCTTCGAGCCTGCACCGCCATTCAATATGATCATGGCTGATCATCCAACTCAGTATCCCATCCCTGCCTTCTCTCCATACCCCCTGATCCCTTTAGCCACAAGGGCCACATCTAACTCCATCTTAAATATAGCCAATGAACTGGCCTAAACTACCTTCAGTGGCAGAGAATTCCACAGATTCTGTGTAAAAAATGATTTTCACATCTCGGTCCTAAAAGACTTCCCTCTTAACCTTAAACTGTGACCCCTAGTTCTGGACTTCCCCAACATCGGGAATAATCTTCCTGCATCTAGCCTTTCCAACCCCTTAAGAATTTTGTAAGTTTCTATAAGATCCCCCCTCAATCTTCTAAATTCTAGCGAGTACAAGCCGAGTCTATCCAGTCTTTCTTCATATGAAAGTCCTGCCATCCCAGGAATCAGTCTGGTGAACCTTCTCTGTACTCCCTCTATGGCAAGAATGTCTTTCCTCAGATTAAGAGACCAAAACTGTATGCAATACTCCAGGTGTGGTCTCACCAAGACCCTGTACAACTGCAGTAGAACCTCCCTGCTCTTATACTCGAATCCTTTTGCTATGAATGCTAACATACTCCTCCGGTGCTCCGGCTTCCTCCCACATCCCAGAGACGTGCAGGTTTGCAGATTGATTGGCCCCGTGGTGTACACGGAGTGGATGCAAAAGTGGGATAACATAGAACTAGTGTAAACGGATGATCAATAGTCGGTGTGGACCCAGTGGGCCGAAGGGTTTGTTTCCATGCTGTATCATTCAATCAATTAATCAAAACAAATAGACAAATAGTGTTCGTTATGATGAATAACCTGGAACTTGAAGGAATTGAATTTAGTTTAGTTTAGTTTATTCTTGTCAGGTTTATCGAGGTGCAGCAAAAAGCATTTTTGTTGCGTGCTATCCAGTCAGCGAAAAGACTATATATATATTACTATTGAAAATGAAATTATTTCTGGAAATAAAATCACCAATGGTGTCAATCATGAAACATTTGCATTAAATCCCCACGCTCTGGTCCCCTACTACATCTCACACACATGCAGGTTTGTAGGTTAATTGGACCCTGTAAATTTCCGCTGCTGTGCCGGGAGTGGATGCGGAAGTAGAATAACACAATAACAATAACATGGTGTGGATAGGTGATCGGTGGGAGGCGTGGTCTCAAAGGGCCTGATTCCATGTTATGTCATAAACGATAGGAGAAGAATTGTGGCCATTCGGCCCATCAAGTCAACTCCACCATTCAATCATGGCTAATCTACCTCTCCCTCCTAACCCCACTCTCCTACCTTCTCCCCATAACCCCTAACACCCGTACTAATCAAGAATCTAATCTATCTCTGCCTTATAAATATCCATTAACAGCCTCCACATCCTTCTGTGGCAAAGAATTCCACAGATTCACCACACTCTGACTAATGAAATTCCTCTTCATCTCCTTCCTAAAAGAACGTCCTTCAATTCTGATGCTAGGACATCTGGTGCTAGACTCTCCCACTGGTGGAAACATCCTCTCCACATCCACTCTATCCAGGCCTTTCTGGTTGTATCTCTGACAATAGACAATAGACAATAGGCGCAGGAGTAGGCCATTCGGCCCTTCGAGCCATTCAATGTGATCATGGCTGGTGATCCACAATCCACCTGTACTTGATCCGTGTCCCTCCATGCCTTGCACTTCCACGTGCTGATCTAAAAGCCTCTTAATCGCCTCTATCACATCTGCCTCCACCACTGCCCCCGGAAATCAGTACCATGCACCCCACAATTCTCTGGATAAAAATAGTAGCCCCCCAAATCTCCATTAAACCTTCCCCCTCTCACCGTACAGTTATGCCCTCTACTGTCGCACATTTCCACCCTGGGGAAAAGGGGACTGACTGTTTATCCTATCTATGCATCTCATAAGTTTATATACTTCCATCAAGTCTCCTCTCAACCTCCGAAGTTCCAGAGAAAACAATCCTAGTTTATCCCACCTCTCCTTGCACTGATACACTCTAATCTTGGCAGCATTCTGGTAAATCTCATCTGCACCCTTTCCAAAGCCGCCACATCCTTCGTGTAATGGGGGCGGCCAAGAATGCCCACAATTCCTCGTAAACAATCCCTCCGAGTTGTGGATGACTTGCCTCCAATCCAGTCCTGAGGTCTGGATGTAACATGGGGCGAGAGATATTGCCCTAGGAATTATCTCTGGGCAAAGCGCAAAGTGCTGGAGGAACTCAGCAGGTCAGACATCATCCATCCAATACCGCAAGAAATTGCAGCGAATTGTGGACGCAGCCCAGACCATCACACAAACTAACCTCCGTTCCATTGACTCCATTTATACCTCATGCTGCCTCAGAAAGGCCAGCAGCATAATCAAGGATGAGTTGCACCCTGGCCACTCCCTCTTCTCCCCTCTCCCATCGGGAAAAAGGAATAGAAGTGTGAAAACGCACACCACCAGATCCAGGGGCAGTTTCTTCCCAAGTGTTATCAGGCAACTGAACCATCCTACCACAACCAGAGAGCAGTGTTGAACTTCTATCTACCTCATTGGGGACCCTCGGACTATCTTCGATCGGACTTTACTGGCTTTACCTTGCGCTAACATATTCTCTTATCATGTATCTGCACACTGCAAATGGCTCGTTTTTAATCATGTATAGTCTTTCCACTAACTGGTTAACACACAACAAAGGCTTTTCACTGTACCTCAGTACACGTGGCAATAAACTAAACTGAACTGAACTATCTGGACAGACAACGATTTGCATTGGGACAATTCTTTGCATTGGAGAAGGGGGGTGAAAGGAGGAGAAGGGACATGGGGGGGTGGGGGCAGACAAAGTCTGGCAAGTGATAGGTGGATGAACACAAAATGCTGGAGTAACTCAGCGGGACAGGTAGCATCTCTGGTGACCCTTCTTCAGATGTCTCAACCCGGAACGTCACCCATTCCTTTTCTCCGGAGATGCTGCCTGTCCTGCTGAGTTACTCCAGCATTTTGTGTCTATCTTCGGCATCTGCAGTTCCTTCCTGCACACGTGATAGGTGGATCCGGTTGTGGAGGGTTTGGCCGGCAGTTGTTTGGAGTAGGTGACAAATGGCTAGAGTTGAAAAGAAGACAAGTGGGTGTGTGATAAGCAGAGGAGAGAAGTAGTGAAATGATAAAAGGCAACAGATGTACTTCGGAGTGTTCAAAAGGGAACTGCAGATGCTGGAATATCGAAGGTACACACAATTGCTGGGGAAACTCAGCGGGTGCAGCAGCATCTATGGAGCGAAGGAAATAGGCGACGTTTCGGGCCGAAACCCTTCTTCATGTACTTCGGATGCTGGAATCCTGAGCAAAATACAGGGTGCTGAACATGATGCTAAGATAAATGAATGTCCTCTGTCTGCATGTAATCCATATCCCTCCATTCGTTGCATATCCAGGTGCCTATCTGAAAGCTTCTGAAAAAACCCATCTTCGTATCTGCCTCCATTAGACCCCTGGCAGCACGTTCCAGGAACCCATCACTATCCGTGTAAAAAAAAAACATGTCTCACACATCTCCTTTAAACTTAACGGTATACCCTTCAGTCTGACATTTCCACTCTGGGAAAAATGGTCTGACTGTCTACCCTAACAATGCCTCTCAGAATTTTATATACTTCTGTCTTCCCTCAGGCTTCAATATTCCAGAGAAAACAACCAAAGTTTGTCCAATACATTCTGAAAACGAATATCCTCTAATCCAGGCAGCATTATGGTAAGAGAGAGGAGGGGAAATTGTCTGAAGAAGGTGCCTCGACCCGAAACGTCACCCATTCCTTCTCTCCAGAGATGCTGCCTGTCCCGCTGAGTTACAACAGCATTTTGTGTCTATCTTCAGCATTCTGGTAACCCACTTCTGCACTCTCTCCAAAATCTTCACATCCCTCCTGTAATGTGGTGACCAGAACTGCACGCAATACTCCAGATGCGGTCTAACCAAAGTCCTATAAATCTGCAGAGTGACTCCCAGGTTCTTATTGATGATTGACAAGCCCTCCCTTCACCACCTCCAGTTTAAATTCCATTTGGAATATTTTGGAGGACCAAGAAACCAAGAACCAAGACAGTAGATAGTCAGAACTACTTCTGGACGTATGAAAAACTTAAGGGTATAGCTTTAAGATGAGAGGGGCATAGTTTAAAGGAGATGTGTGGGGAAAGTTTTAGATTGATGAAGGCAAGCACACAATATTTGTGTTGCCACATTCAGGAAGCCATGAACTAGGACCCCAAGATCTTTCTGTACATCAGTGCTGCTAAAGGTTTGAAGAAGTATCCCGACCCAAAACGCCGCCTATCCATTCTCACCAGAGATGCTGCCTCACCTGCTGAGTCACAAATAGACACAGCATTTTGAGTCTATCTTTGGTATAAACCCGCATCTGCGGTTCCTTTTTATTACCGTTAAGTGTCTTGCTATTAACTGTCACTGATGTATTTATCATCCAGAAAGTAATTTAGAAAGGGCATAAAACACTGCTTTGACAAATGACACTCACATCCTGCGTACAACTTAAAAAAAAGAAACACATAAAAAATCCACTATAGTAACGGGAGGTCAGAATGTAAAGATTTCATCTCATCACAGACAGGTTTGTAATGTATATGAATGGAGTGGTATCTCGGTCAGTCATGGAACATAGTACATCATACAGTACAGCACAGGAACAGGCCCTTCGGCCCACAATATCTGTGCTGCACCTGATGCCAAGATAACCAAATTTACTCTGCCTGCATGTAATCCACATCCCTCCATTCTGTGTGTATTCATGCGCTTATCTCGAAGCCTTTTAAACACCACAATCTTGTCTGTCTCCACCTCCAACCTGTAGTCCAAGCACCAACCACTCTCTATGTGAAATAATCTGCCCGGGCCATCCAACTTTGCCCCTCTTACCTTAAAGCTATGCTCTTGATATGCCCTTGATATTTCCACCCTGAGAAAAAGGTACTGACTATCTTCCATATCTATGCCTCTCAATTTTATATACTTGTATCAAGACTCCCCTCAGCCTCCGAAGTTCGGGAGAAAACAATCCAAATCTGTCCAACCACCTCTAAAAATCTCTTTTTATTTCCAAGACTTGATGTTAACAAAAAGATTGAGTGATGTTACCACAAATACAAGCACACACACACACATATGCACACACAAAAGCTCACACCCACACATGCATGCATGCACAAAAGCCCACCCACACACATGCATGCACGCATGCTTGTGTTGTGCCCACAGGCTTCCCTCTCTCTTGCTGGAGAAATTATCTCAGAACAGCAATGAATTAGAGAACAGAGGGGACAGTATGCTCGTACCCAATTGTCCTCTGTGGAGGGTCTGGGGAAGGATCACAACCTGAAATTTGCCCATGCCGGCTAAGATGCCCAATCTATGCTAGTCCCACGTCCCCGCATTTAGTCCATATCCCTCTGAACTTTTCCCATCCGTGTACCTGCTCAAATGTCTTTCAAATGCTATTGCAGTACCTGCCTCAACTCTCTCCTCTGGCATCTCATTCCATATACCCACCACTACCTGTGTGTCTTTGAGTCTTTCCATATCACACAATAACCCTTGGCAACATTGAGAAAGTAGGCAAAGAGGAAATAACTCTGCAGATGTTGGAAGGCTGAAATATATACTAAAGATGTTGGAAATAATCAGAATTGATCATGAACCAGCATGAATGCCTCGACGATTTTCTCTCCATAGATGCTGCTCGAGTAGCTAAGTAATTCTAACATCCTCTGTGTTTAGTCATGAAGATGGCCCCATAGCAGAAGCGTCCACGTCGCGGGGCTGGAAACTGGAAGTATCCTGAGCTAATTCTGCTACCACCATCATCTACTGTGACAAGCGATGGTTCCCAATGATTGTCGCCGGAAGCTTGCGTCCTTTTCAAGACGGACGATGACAGCGAGGTCAACATTTGTAACAAGATGGACTCGAAAGAAGAAAAATTCGTGAGGATGAAATTATCCTTTAAAGAACTTTGTGAGCTTTTGATATAGATTAAATTTAGTTTGCAGAATAGAACTATATTGCTTTTGTTCCTACTATACTTTATTTAATAACTAATCTTTGTATTATACATATGGCAGATCTTGTGTTGGTTGGAATTCAATTTAAAAAAAATTGAATTTTATTTTGATTGAAAATGAATAATGTGGATAAAGTTAGCTTTACATTTATCGTCACATCATCCCAATTAGATGGTTAACAAATCTTGTCACTATGTGTCTGCCTTTGTTCTCTCCTATTTTGTCAATAAGATAATTCATTTTTGTAACTTGAAGCAAACTTAACACTGTGTTTGATCGCAGCCTGTCAGAACAATTATTGAAACAAATTCTGATGTAATAGGGTCTAATGTTTTGGGTGCAATTAAGCAACATTATAATCAGAGTGGAGTGTAGCGCAAACATTGCCATAAGCAGTTTATCAATAATTCTATACGCCATACTAAAAATGTTTTCATATCACTTACACGATGTTTCGAATAATGGTTAGCTCTCCTTTTCTCTTCCAGAGCGGTTTAAGAGCATCTCTGATCAATTTTCAAGATGTTGTAATGTACCTGTGATGCAGTTTGCTCTCCTTTCATCTTTCTGTCTAATTGATACTTAAAGGCAGAATGATTTCACTGGCATAGCTACTCAGCAGAATGAATCGAAGACATTGTTACACTGAGATCCTATTGAAGCTTGTTATCCATTTCATGATATGCATTTAATTAAAGATCAAGAGGGAAAGGGGCTGTCCACAGAGTGATTGAAGAGAAGTGAGTTGGAGTATGATTTTTGTGATGAATTTTTCCGCATACTTTATTATGCAACAAGGTGTAAGTTCTTGAGAGTTGACATCTCGTTAACTTTCTCGAAATAAATTCTCAAAATTATTTGTCTTCTCCCTAGTGTCTAAGGTTATTTTGAAACAAGGAACTGATTTACACAAAAGGACACAAAGTGCTGGAGTAACTAACTCAGTGGGTCAGGCAGCATCTCTGGAAAACATGGAGAGGTGACATTTCAACAGGTGACGTTTATTTAGTTTAGTTTAAAGATACAGTATAGTATGGTAACAGGCCGTTAAGCCCAGTAAGTCCACGCTGACCATCGATCGGTTCGATGCGATCAACATTTGCATCCACTCCCTACACACTAGGGGCAAATTTGCACAGGACATTTAACCTACAAACCTGCATGTCTTCGGGATGTGGGAGGAAACCGGAGCACCCGGAGAAAACCCACGCGATCACAGGGAGAATATGCTAACTCTGCACAGACAGGGCACCCGAGGTCAGGATTGAACCCGGGTTTCTGGCACTGTGAGGCAGCGGCTATACTGGCTGCACCATCGTGCCGCCCATTTCTGGTGACAGTTAAGAATGGATTTGTCCACAACTTGCAAATGAACTGAAAATAAATACATTTGATACCATAACTTACAAATATATTGTTCATCACATCAACATCTATGCTGATCATAGAGTGCGGGGGGGGGGGGGGGGGGGGGGGGGAGAGGGAGACCTTACAAGAGATACTTTGTAACTTTGTAACTTTGTCAGCGCCCTTTATGTGGTGACTCTTTGCATACAAGGAATTTCACTGTGACTCGTCTCATGTGACAATGCAGCATTCATTCATTCATTCATTCATTCATTCATTCATTCATTCATTCATTCATTCATTCATACATTCATTCATTCATTCATTCATTCATTCATTCACTCATTCATTCATTCATTCATTCATTCATTCATTCATTCATTCAATTGCAATGGGAGATCATTTCAAAACTTAAGTTTGCATTCTGGGACCTCACGAGGCACATACATTTATACCATTCTCTTCTTAGTTAGTCAGAAGCAAGAGTGCCCAAATGCAAAACAATTCAAATTTCCTTCCTTTCCCTGTTCTGATACCCTTCCCAGATCAATGCACCTGAATAACTGATGCAGATGATCTGCAACTTTACCTTGCTGTGACTACAGCTCAGAGAAGACAAACATTTCACCCTGCATTCTGGCCTTGATCAGAACTCTCGGCTATTTGAGCTCTGACCCATTTCCATGCCTGGTTACATATGGACAATGCGAAAACATCAGTTACAGGCCAGCATCTTTTGTGGTCCCTCACAGATAAATGACCGTGTAAAATGTAGAATGGTTCTTAGTAGCCACTGATATCCATGTTTATATTCTATTCTACATTTCCAGATATTAGAGTCATAGAATGTCACAGCGTGGAAACAGGCCCTTCAACCCAACTTGTCCATGCTGACCAAGATGCCCCATCTGCACCAGTCCCATCTGCCCACATTTGGCCCATAGCCCTCTAGACCTTTCCTGTCCATGTACTTGTCCAAATGTCTTTCAAATGTTGTTATAGTACCTGTCTCAACTACCTCCTCTGTCAGCTTGTTCCATATACCCACCACCCTCAGGTTCCTACTAAATCTTTCCCCATTCACCTTAAACCCCAAAGTGGTTAATCTGTAGCAACTTAGACTAAAAACCAAAAGAAATGTGCGCGACACAGTGGTGCACCTGGGAGAGCTGATGCCTCACAGTGCCAGAGACCTGGGTGTTGTCTATGTGGAGTTTGCACCTTCTCCCCATGACCATGTGGGTTTCCTCCAGGTGCTCCAGTTTCTTCCCACATCCCAAACACACACGGTGCTTGTATGTTTTAACAAAAGGACGCTAAGGCTGGGGGTACCTCAGGCAACAACTCTGGCAACACGGATAGGTGACATATCAGGTCGGGACCCTCCCGCGGGTTTGTTGGTTAATTGATCTCTGTAAATTGCCCCCAGTGTGTAGGGAGTAGATGCAAAAGTGGGATAACTTAGAACTAGTATAAACAGATGATTGATGATCAGCGTGGGCTTGGGAAGCGAAAGGCCTGTTTCCAAAATCTATCCCCAACCTAAACTAAAAATGCCTAGCCTTACAATTTACAACATCCATTTAACAGGTCCGTTTATTAAAAGGTCACCTTGGCAAGATATTTTGTTCCGCTCAATGAAGTTTAAGCCTCCATTATGCTAAACAAAGGATGTTAAATTGCCGAAAAAACAAAGAACAAGAAGCCATAATCTAAAAGGAAGATCAATTCACCAGTAGAATTATTTTGATTTCTTACACTTTTCCCTTCAATATCCTCTGGATAGCCAACACCTGCTCCTAATTCTAATGTTCTCATGTTTTCTTAAGGCTCATTTTAGCTTAGTGTAGTTTAGAGATGCAGCATGGGAATCTTGGCCTTCATCCCTCCGAGTCCACGTCAACCATCGATCACCCGTTCACACCAGTTCCACGTTATCCCACTTTCTCAACCGATCCCTACACACTAGGGCCAATTTGCAGAGGTCAGTTAACCTATAAACCCGCACGTCTTTGGAATGTGGGAGGAAACCAGAGCACCCGGAGGAAACCCTCGCGGTCACAGGGAGAACGTGCAAATCTCCGCACAGGAGTTGTATTTTAAAAGCTGCATCGGGCTTTTCCGACAATTACAATTCAATCATCTTTCATAAGTAACAAAGGGTTAGAATCAGCTTTTGTTTGGATATTTTATGCCTTGAAAACAATTTGGGGAAATGTAAATAATAATATAACAGTTATTAGATTCACAGAGACATACAGCACGGAATCAAGCCCTTCCAATATGCCCCATCTCAGCTCATCTGTCTGGCTCCCACTTCACCCCCAAACCCTCTAAACCTTTCCGATCCATGTACCTGTCCAAGTGGCTGTTGAATTAATTTGTTTTCTCAACTATTTTGGAGAAGGTTCACCAATCTGATTCCTGGGATGTCAGGACTTTCATATGAAGAAAGACTGGATAGATTCGGCTTGTACTCGCTAGAATTTAGAAGATTGAGGGGGGATCTTATAGAAACTTACAAAATTCTTAAGGGGTTGGACAGGCTAGATGCAGGAAGATTGTTCCCGATGTTGGGGAAGTCCAGGACAAGAGGTCACAGCTTAAGGATAGAGGGGGAAAACATTTTTCACGCAGAGAGTGGTGAATCTCTGGAACTTTCTGCCACAGAAGGTAGTTGAGGCCAGTTCATTGGCTATATTTAAGAGAGAGTTAGATGTGGCCCTTGTGGCTAAAGGTATCAGGAGGTATGGAGAGAAGGCAGGTACGGGATACTGAGTTGGATGATCAGCCATGATCATATTGAATGGCGGTGCAGGCTCGAAGGGCTGAATGGCCTACTCCTGCACCTATTTTCTATGTTTCTATGTAATACATCTGTAATTTAACTTTCTCACCCATTGCGTTTGTTTAATTTTATTCCGCAGCAGAATGCAGAGTATTTGTTCATCTAAATGAACAACCCGTGTTGTTTAGGTTTATTTTAGGTTTATTATTGTCATGTGTACCAAGGTACAGTGGAAAGTTTTGCTTTGCAGATAATACTATACGTGAAATACAATCAGGTATAAAACAACAAGGTTGTTCACTGCAGGCATCGGTGTTGCCTGTTTACCACGGCTATTACACTTGTCTTTAAAATCTTCTCATATCAATAAAGCTCTACAGATTTGCCTGGTGCACACAGCATTCACCTCTACCTCAATGTTACAGCATTGTCCCGCTTTCTATTCGAGAAGCTTCGGTTTCTCCCAGATGGAGAGTCAGCAAGGCACTTTAGATCAAGACAAATAGGCTCAGACTCGTATGCCAAGACTGTTTCATAATACAGTATTTAATTTACTTTCTTGGATGAGCATAGCTTCCTTATAGATTTCTGGCATAATGTGCAGACATGAGCAGCGAAAGCCAATGGCTCTGTAGATGGGAGATGAATGCAATCGATAGTCGAGCCCTGACCCCAGCCTCTCAGGCCTCAGTCAGCACTGGTCACCTCCTATCCGAAAATCTATAACCTACCACAGATTCGAGGTGAAGTGCACTTTCAAGACACTCTTCACTAAGGTGATGATTATCACTCCCCAGACTTATCTCCCTCCTCCTGCTCTCTCAAGCTCGATGCATTACCATGTACACAATCAAGCGTGGCCTGATAGAATAAGCATCTAATCAGCTTCGGCACCAGCGGCTCTAGTCAGCTGCCGCAGTGAAAACGATCCGATAGTGTGAAGAGTGCTCGGCACTTCCTTTCTTCCTGTTACCATTGTTAATAATAACCAGGAACCGCATTTTACATCCAAAATGGGGCCGGGGGGAAACATCCATTTAAAAATGTTACTGTGAGAAGCGAGTGTCAATGTTAGGGCCCCATAGGGATTATTTTGGTGAATGGGTGAAATCAGGTGTTAAATGGCCGATGTGCTGTTATGACAGCTCGGACTATACACAGGAATTTAAATCTGCTGGCCTTTGGAAGTGCACGCACACTTAAGGCAGGTTCTATAGCAGCATTCATAAAGGGGGGGGAGGGGGGGCACAGTGGCGCAGCTGGTAGAGCTACTGCCTCACAGCACCAAAGACCCCGGTTCGATCCTGCCCTCGGGTGCTGTCTGTGCGGAGTTTGGACGTTCTCCATGTGGCCGGCAGCATAAGCAAGACAAAAGGAATAGAAGTGTGAAAAGGCACACCTCCAGATTCAGAGACAGTTCCTTCCCAGCTGTTATCGGGCAACTGAATCATTTTACCACAACTGGGGAGCAGTGCTGAACTACTATCTACCTCATTGGTGACCCTTGGACTATCCTTGATCGGACTTTACCTTGCACTAAATGTTATCCCCTTATCATGTGCCTCTACACTGTAAATGGCTCCATTGTAACCACGTTTTGGCTTTCTGCTGACTAGTTTGTACACAAGAAAAGCTTTTCACTGTACAAGTGACAATAAGCTAAACGTATAGCGTGGGTTTCCTCCGGGTGCTCCGCTTTTCTCCCACACCCTAATGATGTGCAGGTTTGCAGGTTAATTGGCCCTCTGTAAATTGCTTGTGCGTGTCGAGAGTGAATGAGAAATAGATCCTTTCGATGGTGGGGAGGTCAGTACCCGTGATGGACCGGGGTGGGAGTGTCCCCCACTTTTTGCAATCTCCTTCACTCCCAGCTGTTAGAGATGCAGAACCAGGCCGTCATGCTGAGCCGCCCTTCTTCAGACTGGCTGGAGTAGAGGGGAGAAAGAGGTGCGAGGCCGGACAAGGTCTGGCAAGTGATAGGCGAGTACAGGTGAGGGGGGTTGTTGGCAGATGGGTGGACAAAAGCCGGAGAAGAATGGGAACAAAAAGGGTGTCAGAAAGGGGGAGAAGAGGAGTGAAATGTAAGGCACGAGGGAGGGATATAGGTAGAAATAGGGTCTTGATTTAGGAGATGTCAAATAGAAACCACAAAATACAGAGACAAATCTGCTCAAATTCAGCTCATTCTTTAGTTCAGTTTAGTTTAGTTTAGAGGTACAGCGCGGGAACAGGCCCTTCGGCCCACCGAGTCTGTGCCGACAAGCAATCCCCATCTATATTACTAAAAGTCTGTTCTTGACCGGTTTTGGCCATCTGTGCTGCGATTTCCGAGAGAACGCCGCTACCTACGGCCGTCATTTTTGGCCACCTTGCTCAGAGCCCCCCTCCGCCGCATGTGTGCTGAGGATTTTTCCCGTCGGTTAAAAATGACAAGAGATATTAATGTTTTTACAAAATTCCCCATTCTCTCTGCTGCCCCCGCTGGCGGCAGGGGGGAGGGACTATAAAACCAGGAAGTGGTGTGCCACACAGTCTCTTCAAGATGGAGGAAGGCAGAGGGTCACGTTTCTCTGAGCTGTAAATAACACTGAACACATGTCTACTCAAATGTAAGTGCCCTTAGTGGTTCTAAAATGCTTGCAGAATGTGTCTATTGGTTCTAAAACTTGCAAAACGTGTCTCTATTGGTTCTAAAGCTTGCAACAAATGTCTATTGGTTCTAAAGCTAGCAAAAAGTGTATCTATTGGTTCTAAAGCTTGCAAAAAAATGTCTATTGGTTCTAAAGCTTGCAAAAAATTGTCCATTGGTTCTAAAACTTGCAAAAAGGTCTCTATTGGTTCTAAAGCTTGCAAGAAAATGTCTATTGGTTCTAAAGCTTGCAAGAAAATGTCTATTGGTTCTAAAGCTTGCAAAAAATGTCTATTGGTTCTAAAGCTTGCAAAACATGTCTATTGGTTCTAAAGCTTGCAAAAAAATGACTATTGGTTCTAAAGCTTGCAAAAAAAACGACTATTGGTTCTAAAGCTTGCAAAAAATGTCTATTAGTTCTAAAGCTTGCAAAAAAAATGTCTATTGGTTCTAAAATGGTTCATACTAGCGCTCCAGAAAGCCCCCCCCCCCCCCTGATTGTCTTGGCTTGGGTGTGTCTTGAAATTGAAAGGCACTACTTACTGCAAATGGTGGCATGAAGTTGAAAGGCACTACTTACTTCAAATGGTGGCTTGGGAGCTTTGGCTTGAAGTTGAAGGGCACTATTACTGCAAATGGTGGCTTCGTTGCTTTGGCTTGAAGTTGAAAGCCACTACTTACTGCAAATGGTGGCTTGGTTGCTTTGGCTTGAAGTTGAAAGGCACTACTTACTGCAAATGGTAGCTTGGGTGTGGCTTGAAGTTGAAAGACACCACTTACTGCAAATGGTGGCATGAAGTTGAAAGGCACTACTTACTGCAAATGGAGGATTGGTTGCTTTGGCTTGAAGTTGAAAGGCACTACTTACTGCAAATGGTGGCTTAGGAGCTTTGACTTGAAGTTGAAAGGCACTACTTACTGCAAATGATGGCTTGGGTGTGGCTTGGGTGTGGCTTGAAGTTGAAAGGCACTACTTACTGCAGATGGTGGCTTGGGTTCAATGGCTTAAAGTTAAAATGCATTACTTACTGCAAATGGGGGCGTGGGTGCATTGGCTTGAAGTTGAAAGGCACTACTTACTGCAAATTGTGGCTTGAAGTTGAAAGGCACTACTTACTGCAAATGGTGGCTTGGGTGCTTTGGCTTTAAGTTGAAAGGCACTACTTACTGCAAATTGTAGCTTGGGTGTTTTGGCATTGTTGAAAGGCACTGCAAATGGTGGTATGAAGTTGAAAGGCACTACTTACTGCAAGTGGTGGCTTGGGAGCTTTGGTTTGAAGTTGAAAGGCACTACTTACTGCAAATGGTAGCTTGGGAGCATTGGCTTGAAGTTGAAAGGCACTACTTACTGCAAATGGTGGCTTGGTTGCTTTGGCTTGAAGTTGAAAGGCACTACTTACTGCAAATGGTGGCATGAGGTTGACAGGCACTACTTACTGCAAATGGTGGCTTGGGTGCATTGGCTTGAAGTTGAAAGGCACTATTTACTGCTAATGGTAGCATGAAGTTGAAAGGCACTATTACTGCAAATGGTGGCTTGGTTGCTTTGGCTTGAAGTTGAAAGGCACTACTTACTGCAAATGGTGGCTTGGGAGCTTTGACTTGAAGTTGAAAGGCACTACTTACTGCAAATGGTGGCTTGGATGCAATGGCTTGAAGTTAAAAGGCATTACTTACTGCAAATGGTGGCTTGGGTGCATTGGCTTGAAGTTGAAAGGCACCACTTACTGCAAATGGTGGCATGAAGTTGAAATGCACTACTTACTGCAAATGGTGGCTTGGGTGCTTTGGCTTGAAGTTAAAAGGCATTACTGTAAATGCACTTACTTCCTGTTTGCACTGTATGTTGATTTTAGATAAAACGCTACCACTTACGTCTGTGATTTTTGGCCATCTTACTCAGTCCCCCTCCGTTGAGCAGGTGCAGAGAATTCTTCCCATCAATTAAAAATAAAAGTGTTATTAGTTTTTTTTTAAATGTTGAGAATCTCTCTCCTGTCAATCACTCCATGAATGCCACAGCTTTTCCGGTGGGGGGGGGGGGAGGGGTTATAAAACCCGGAAATGTGGGTGTGGCTCAGTCTCTGCAAGATGGAAGAGGGAGAGGTCACGACTCGCTATCTTTAGTGGCTTTGCACCCTACTTCAAATAGTATGAAACTGCACTTGAATTTGGTTGCCTTGCACCCTGCTAGAAGTGGTAAGAAACTGCACTTGAATTTGGTGGCCTTATACCCTGCTTGAAATAGAATTTCAAGGATTAGCCGTGAGTCAACTACCAGCCCGCCAGTCGTGAGTGAGTTGCCAGCACAACAGGCTTGATTGACTGAGACGCCAGCCCAAGAATCCATTTGGCGCACAATTTGCATAATAGCCCTCTGGAAACCAGTCCCTTCAGCCCACAACACCCATACTAGCGCTCCAGAAAGCCCCCCCCCTCCAACTGGCCACCAATATTAGAATTGGTGGAGAGGTGGAATATTGCATTGGATGACCAGCCCTCCTGTGTGATGCAGGGACCCAACGGGTCCCACTTAGTCTAGTAAACACTAATACTATCCTACACACACTAGGACGATTTACAATTTTACCAAGCCCACAAGCTTACAGACCTGTACGCGTCTGAAGTGTGGGAGCACCCAAAGAAAATCCACGCAGGTCATGGGAAGAACGTACAAACTCCGTACAGACAGCACAGGTAGTCAGGATCGAACCCAGGTCTCTGGCGCCGTAAGGCAGCAACTTTACCGCTGCACCACCATGCCACCATTATTTCTCATGCTTGGTTGAAGAGTGTGAATGCAACCATACACATCTTGGTAGGCACAGAGTAGAGGGGCTGAAGGGCCTGTTTACATTGCCTGTCTCTCTATGACTCTATGACACGTCTCAGGGACATTGAGAAAGGACACAGATGGCACCCAACATCTGAATTCTCCTGAGTGGCCAATCCCTGTATCCTTTTATTAAAATGCACTCAACTGATATAAGGCTCATTCACAGAATGACCTTTCCAGGGAATTAGATGGATTAGGGTGGAATGTTTAATAGGCTGTAAAAAATTTCCTTCTTTCACCTCATTTCTTCGCGATTACAAGTGTCAAATCAGGAAACTGCTTTGTGTTGTGTTCAACCACATTTTATACCCATTTCTACAACATTACCAGTTTCCGATCCCCAATTGATTTGCTCCTCCTGATGTCAAGTGTTCCCATGGTTACCAGTCTTGGTTGGAAATACTCCACCTCCAGTCTGTATTGACCTGAAATTCTTGAAGCTCCTTCATACCTTTTGAAGATCCCTGGAGCCTCAGGAATATATTCCAACGTGGCCAGAAAATATATTTATAATTAGCGCTATCCGCCTCGACTGAATATCATGCACTCACACCTGTTCGGTTCATGGATGACAAAGGCATCTTTTTGGCATCAGAGCCATTCTGTTGGAAATGGATTTTCACCCTATAAACACAAGCATCTTTTTAGTTTGCTCAAAAGAAACATTAATCTTCCAATTAAATTTGAACATGAATATTTGCACTTGATATGGATGGGACCTTTTGCTCTGCAAAAGAGCATTGATAATTAAAGATGTATATTTTCAAAGTATGTAGGCAGACAGAATACTTTCTTTGCCACTTTCCATTGTTTCCCAGCGTTTGTTAGATATATTTCAATATCGTGCTGTGATGCTTGACAGAAAGAAGAAACTAGCGACTTTTCCTGAGTCCCTCATTTCCCTTTTCGGAGACAGATCATGGAAACCGACCCTTAGGCCCATCGGATCATTGCCGGTCATCGATCAACCATTCAAGCTAGTTCTATGTCATCCCACTTTCTCACCCACTCCTTACACAGTACGGGCAATTTACAGAAGGTCAATTAACCTGTAAACTCGTAAGATCTTTGGGGTGTGGGAGGAGACCTGAGCGCCGACAGGAAACTCATGCGGTCACAGGGAGAACGTGCAAACCTCACACACAGCCAGCACCCGAGGGCAGGATCGAACCTGGGTCTCTGGAGTTGTGAGGCAGCAGCTCTACCAACTGTGCCACTGTGCCACCCCCTCCCTTTTCCCCTCGGGGTTAAATTATGAATCGTGAGTGGGCATAGCTTTGCTGTGAGGGGGACAAACTTTAGAGTTATGCACAGGGAAGGTTTTTTACACAGAGTGTAATGTATGCCTGGAACGTGCTGCCAGGAGAGGTGGCAAAAGCAGACATGATAATGGTGCTTGAGAGGCTTATAGCTTAGGTTTAGCTTTATTATAGTCATGTATACCGAGGTACAGTAAAGAGCTGGAGTAACTCAATGGATCAGACAGCATCCCTGGAGAACATGGATAAGGTGACGTTCGGGTCGAGACTCTTCTGTACATTGAGGAGATTTTGCAGTGGAGCAGTCAAATGTAGAAACAAGGAATGCAGATGCTGGTTTACCAAGGAAAGTCACAAAGTTCTGGAATAACTCAAGACTCAAGGGTGTTTATTGCCACATGTTCCCGACAAAACAATTACATTCTTACTTGCAGCATCACAACAGAATATGTGGTCATAGTACTCTGTAAACATTAAAATAAATGAAAAAAACAGGTTCAGTATATATACATATTTAAATATATATATATATATTTATTTCATTTAAATACATTTTAAAAAACAAGTTCAATGTTCATATACTGATATATATATATATATATGATATATATACATATACATAAAAAAACAAGTTCAGTATATGTGTATATATATATATTTCAGTATATGAACACTGAACTTGTTTTTTTTATTTATTGAAATGAAATATAATATATAAATGAAACATATTTATACACACTGAAATTGTTTTTTTAATTTATTTAAATGAAATAATTTAATTTATTTATATAAATATACATTTCATTTAAATAAATTTAAAAACAAGTTCAGTATGTGTATATATATATTTCATTTATATTATATTTAATTTCAATAAAATTTAAAAAAGTTCATTATGTGTGTGTATAATATATATATCAGTATATGAACACAGAACGTTTTTGTTATTTATTTAAATACAATACAATACCGTTTATTGTCATTTGAACCTCAAATGAAGTTCAAACGAAATTTGGTTTCTGCAGTCATACAACAAGAAGAAAAAACCCAAGACACACAATTAACACAATTTACACAAACATCCATCGCAGTGAATCTCCTCCTCACTGTGATGGAATGCAAAGTCATTGCCTCTCCCCTGTTTTCCATTCTTCTCCCGATGTCAAAGTCCCCGGCGGGCGATGTAAGGCACCGCTCCAGGTCGTTTTCAACCCCGCAATTCAGGCGGGAGAAGTTGCGTTGCGGGAGCTCCGAAAAGCGGTCTCCCACCAGGGTCCCACGAGCTCCCGATGTCACCGTCCACCAGGCCTGCGGCTGGAGCCTCCGAAGCGCCGGAGTCGGGTCGCAGCCGCGCGCCACCACAGCTCCCCACGCTCCGAAGCCGGTCAGCTCCACAACTGGAGCCCCCAGGTCGTTCCAGTTGGAGGCCGCTAGGCCCCAACGACTGACAGGGAAAAGGTCGTGTCCCCCATACAGGGAAGAGATTTAAAAGTCCCCCCCCCCCCCGCCCCCCACATATACACAGCTAAAAACAATATATAAACTACAACCAAACTATACACTCAACAGGACAAAAAGTTTAAAAAAGACAGACGGACTGCAGAGGCCACTGCCGCGAGGCGCCGCCATCTTTTGTCACTATATAATATACTATACACTATATTATATATATAAATTCAGATCTTGTTTTTTTTTTCACAGAGGACTATGTTCACATAGCATTGCTGCTCCAAGTAAGATCTTAATTATTCTCTCTGGGACATATGACGATAAAACATATGTTTACATATAAAGTAAATGAAATATATATATATATATCTTTATTTTATATTTTACAGAGTACTATGTTTACATAGTATTTGTGTATATATATTACACACTATATATAGTGTGTAATATATATACACAATACTATGTAAACATAGTACTCTGTAAAATATAAAATAAAGATATATATATATATATATTTCATTTACTTTATATATATATAACATACACCATAGATAATATACAATAGTAATAGTATTGTATTGACAGCAGGTCAGGCAGCATTCCGGCAGAACATGGATACAGTAGGTGATGTTTTGGGAGGGGGATCCTTCTACCTTACAGTGACTTTAGTTTCAAACCTGCACTTCTTGCCTTTTCCCTGCCCTCTGCCCTCCTTATAATAGGTACACACACACACACACACAATGTCAGCCATGCATTTGCAGAACAATGCTGATTGATCGTCCCCTCATAGAGCCACTGGATAGAAACACGGGGAGTGGAGGATTAAAACGTATCAGCTTAACCATTTTTGTTTTATGATATTTTTAGTAAGTCCTTGCGGTGCTTGCGAAGTGTAAGCACTATATTCTTAACCATTAGTACACTGATGAATAGAAGCACTCTAAGGACCCTAACTAACTAGCTACAGTATATGTTTCATTCACCACCTTTGCTAATGAGACTTAATTGAATCTAAAGAATGTCCTTTTGTTAGCTGCCATCTTCATTTTCCTTTGCAGTGTTAAACCTTTTATAGGCAATGAAGAGTCGCATTTTTCACATAAACTACCATTCAATAAACATTTTTTTAATTGCATACAAAAAAAATGTTTACATTTATCTTACTTGTAGTTTCAAAATCGTAATGCATTAGTCAATGTTCAATATACATAAAGCGACCAGTTCTAATTTTACAGCTCTTTTATTTTTGCAATGCTGTGTATAATTGAAGAGTCTAGGACATGGTCTCAGAATAAAATTACATTCCTTTAGAAAGGAGTTGAGGAGGAATCTCTTTAGTCAGAGGGTGGTGAATCTGTGGGATTCATTGTCACAGACGGCGGTGGAGGCCAAGTCAATGGATATTTTTAAGGTGGAGATTGAAAGATTCTAGATTGGTAAGGGTGTCAGGGATTATAGGGAGCAGGCAGGAGAATGGGGTTGAGAGGGAAAGATAGATTAGCCATGATTGAATGGCAGAGCAGATTTGGTGGGCTGAATGGCCTATTTCTACTCCTTGAACTTATGAACTAATGTAAAACATCAGTGCTGGGACCCCAGCTATTTACGATATATATTAATGATTTGGACGAGGGAATTGAATGCAACATCTCCAAGTTTGCGGATGACACTAAGCTGGGGGGCAGTGTTAGCTGTGAGGAGGATGCCAGGAGGCTGCAAGGTGACTTGGATAGGCTGGGCGAGTGGGCAAGTGCATGGCAGATGCAGTATAATGTGGATAAGTGTGAGGTTATCCATTTTGGTGGCAAAAACAGGAAAGCAGACTATTATCTAAATGGTGGCCGATTAGGAAAAGGGAAGATCCAGCGAGACCTGGGTGTCATGGTACACCAGTCATTGAAAGTAGGCATGCAGGTGCAGCAGGCAGTGAAGAAAGCAAATGGTATGTTAGCATTCATAGCAAAAGGATTTGAGTATAGGAGCAGGGAGGTTCTACTGCAGTTGTACAGGGTCTTGGTGAGACCACACCTGGGGTATTGCGTCCAGTTTTGGTCTCCAAATCTGAGGAAGGACATTATTGCCATAGAGGGAGTGCAGAGAAGGTTCACCAGACTGATTCCTGGGATGTCAGGACTTTCATACGAAGAAAGACTGGATAGACTCGGCTTGTACTCGCTAGAATTTAGGAGATTGAGGGGGGATCTTATAGAAACTTACAAAATTCTTAAGGGGTTGGACAGGCTAGATGCAGGAAGATTGTTCCCGATGTTGGGGAAGTCCAGGACAAGGGGTCACAGCTTAAGGATAGAGGGGAAATCCTTTAGGACCGAGATGAGAAAAACATTTTTCACGCAGAGAGTGGTGAATCTCTGGAACTTTCTGCCACAGAAGGTAGGGCTAAAGGGATCAGGGGGTATGGAGAGAAGGCAGGTACGGGATACTGAGTTGGATGATCAGCCATGATCATATTGAATGGCGGTGCAGGCTCGAAGGGCCGAATGGCCTACTCCTGCACCTATTTTCTATGTTTCTATGTTTCTATAGTTCTACAAGATGTTGGCAAGACCACACTTGGATAATTGTGTTTAGTTTTTGTCACCTTGCCACAGGAGCAATGTTATTAAGCTGGAAAGGGTGGAGAGAAAATTTAAAAGGCTGTTACCAGGAATCAATGGCCTGAGGTATAAGGAAGAGGTTGGGCAGGCTAGGACTTTATTTCTTGGAGGATGAGGGGTGTTCATTTCAAGGTATATAAAATCATGAAGGGAATAGACAGGGTGACTGCACAGAATCTTGCAATCAAGAATTACAGGGCATAGGTCTGAGGTAAGAGGGGAAAGATTTAATAGGAAACTGAGGGACAACTTTTTCACACAGCGGGTGGAGGGTCAATAAACAAGCTGTCAGATGTTTAAGAAAGAACTGCAGATGCTGGAAAAATCAAAGGTAGACAAAAATGCTGGGGAAACTCAGCGGGTGAGGCAGCATCTATGGAGCGAAGGCTAACCCGAAACATCACCTATTCCTTCACTCCATAGATGCTGCCTCAACCGCTAAGTTTCTCCAGCATTTTTGTCTACCTTCGAGCCGTCAGATGTAATAGTTGAGGTGGGTACAATAGCATCAGTTGAAAGATATTTGGACAGGCACATGGATAGGAAAGGTTTCGAGGGTTAAAGCCCAAACACAGCTAAAAGGACCAGCGACAATCTTGGTTGGTGTGGACAGGTTGGGCTGGAGGGATTGTTTCCATTCTGTAGCAAACTCTATGACTCCATAGCTAGGTTCAGCATTCAGGAAACGGAGAGTCAATGGAGATGATGGACTGCCTAGCCTCAGCATAACGTTGAGCGTTTTGGACAGGCCAAACTTCCTAAGCATTCTAATGAAGTAGAGACGTTGGTGTACTTACTTGGCCACAGCTTCGGGTAATGAACATTGAATCCTCCAGTTGATGTAACAACCCTTTTCCTCTGCTCTTTTTCCTGTGCCCACCCCCACGCCAGTGCACACCCACTTCTCCCATCATCCCACTCCTTTAGAATCTTTAGAGATGTAGTATGGGAACAGGCCCTTCGGCCCATCGGGTCCACGCTGACCAGGGATCATCCTGTTCATTAGCAATATCCTACCCAAACTAGAGACATTTTACAATTTTACTAAGCCAATTAGCCTACAAACCTGTTCGTCTTTTGAGGGTAGGTGGAGACCGGAGTACCCAGAGGAGGTCATGGGCAGAAAGTACAGACTCCGTACAGACAGCACCCCTAGTCAGGATCGAACCCGTATCTCTGGCCCACCAGCCTGCATTTGGCCCATATCCCACTAACCCTGCCCTATCCATGTACCAGTCTAATTGTTTCTTAAATGTTGCAATAGTCCCTGTCTCAACTGAGTCTGAAGAAGGGTCTCGACCCAAAATGTCACCCATTCCATCTCTTCAGAGATGCTGCCTGTCCCACTAAGTTACTCCAACATTTTGTGTCTATCAACTACGTCCTCTGGCAGCTCGTTCCATACATCCACCATCCTTTGTGTGAAAATGTTACCCCTTAGCTCCCTATCACCTTAAACCTAGGTCCTCTGGTTCTTGATTCCCCCACTCTGGGTTATATGTGTATGTCCAGGATCTTGATACTGTTGACTCGTGGAGCTAACAATGCTCCATAAGACTCTGTCTCCACATGTCACTGGAATAGTTTGTATATGTTGATAAGTGGCCATTTTTCTCCCCAAAGCTTCAAGCAGAAATGCAGGACGTTTAATAATGCGATAAACAGGAATTGCAAAAGCTGGTTTATATCAAAGATAGACACAAAATGCTAGAGTAACTCAGCAGGTCAGGCAGCATCACTGGCGAAAATTGGATGGGTGATGTTTCAGGTCAGGACTCTTCTTCTGACATAATGCGATCCTGCTATCATGTAACTAATTATGGAGAAATGAAGCCATCTTTTGGTTAAAAAGTATTAACGGATTGGCATACCAATGGGGGCTTAATCAGTAATCTTCTTCAATTTATGATTGGAATTATCCAATTACATTATGAATCCAAATAAGCCCTCTATTATAGAGAGCTGAGCACAGAAGTAGGTACAAGATTTTCACCAATTTGTTTGCATATAGCTGCATCAATACTTTAATTTAAAATGGGAGAGAAAGTATTGTTCTCATTACTGGTGAAATTGTCAGCACATTATATGCGAGTTTTCTCATATTATCACTCCAAAGTGCAGACCAAATCAGAACCTAATTCCTCACTTAGAACATAGAATAGCACAGTGCAGCACAGGGACAGGCCCTTCGGCCCACAATGTCTGTGCCAAACACAATGCCAAGGTAAACAAATCTCTTTTACCTGCACATTATCCACACTCTATGGTCGTGCCACTATGCCACTTGTTACTTGTTGGAACATAAAGTACAATTAATTGGAAAAGGGGAGATTGTGAAGGATCTTACAAGATGGATTTGGAGGTGCTATTTCCTCGTATTCGAATAGAAGACTGCTGATGGTAGAAATGTGATTGCAAAATGCATTATTTTCTAAAAGTTACAGGGCATGACTTGGATGCAGTTTCTAAACTGGGTTTCGTATACTGACATTTTTGTTGTTTATTATGGTGTTTACAGACTACAATGTTCATATATCTGTTGGGCTGCTGATGCAAGTAAGTATTTCATTGTTCTGTTTCAGGACATCTGACAATAAAACACTCTTGGCTCTTGAAATGCACTTACAATGTTATTGAGCACATCGGACTACTTGTAGCATAGAATTGTACAGGAAGGTTGGCTAGGTTTAGGTTTATTATGTACTGAGCTACAGTGAAAATCTTTGTTTTGCAGGTTCAGGAACTGCTTCTTCCCAACAACCATCAGGCTGCTGAACACGGCAAACTCCAGTACTTCGAACTACAAACTTGGAACTATAAACTGTCTAGGTTGCACTGGGCTCTCTGGCTTTTGTTTTTTGTTTTGCGCTAATGTTAGACCTTTTTTATTTATTAACATTTTTAAATCTATACATGATATTGTCGATTGAGTACTGCTTTTAAGACCTGTTAAGCTACTGCAAGCAAGAATGTTACCCAGCACTTTGTGTCCCTCAGAATGTCATTGTTCTGTTTTGGTACAAATGGCACTTAAACACTCTTGACTCTTTACCATCCAAACGAGAGTTAGATAGAGCTCTTAGGGCGAACGGAATCAAGGGATATGGGGATAAAGCAGGAACGGTGTATCGATTTTGGATGAAACCTAAAACCTGTATGAGTGTGGGAGGAAACCGGAGCACCTGGAGTAAACCCACGTGGTCACGAGGAGAAGGTACAACCTCTCTGCACCTCTCGAACCCGGGTCTCTGGCGCTGTAAGGCAGCAACTCTACCGCTGTGCCACCTGCTGCCACCGTGCTGCCATTCTGCGTCTCCATGCCGCCCTTATATAGGTGAGTAAGTCTGCAGGCGAGGATTATGTCGACTCTACGACCTTACCTTGCGTTACTCGATTGGGGTGGGGGGAGGATTGCGTTTTAGCACGGTTACCATTCGGATTGATTTTTTCTTTCCAGCATAAAATGGTAATCTCATTAATAAAATAGAAATAATTATAAATATGCATTGATGTGAAGTCTGACATTGACTCAAACATAATTCTGGCAACGACTGTATTGACTATTTCTGGAGGCACATCACATCTTTAATAAACACCTTGCATTAAAAAGCATTGTTCATGATGTTCCTCGTAATCAATGTTAGTAAGTAATGCATTCATCTGAATTTGGCACACTCCTGGTGTCAAGTTAAGGCTGAGGAAAATGGTAATATTATATATAACTAAATGATATATATATATTTATTATTCCGGAAGTGGCGGCGCTGGTGAACGGCTGCAGCTCGCCTGCAGTCCGTTTGTTTTTACTTTTTTGTGTTGTTTTTTTCGTCTTGTTTAGTTAGGTTTTTGGTTTTTAGGTTTGTGTTATGTGTGTGGGGGGGGGGGGGGGGGGGGGGGGGGTGGGGGGTTGAAACAGGACTTTCTGTCTCTCCCTTCGGGGGAATGTGACTTTCTTGTCGTATCCCCCTTCTCTGCCTCCGTCTGCGCTGAGGCCTAATGGCAGAGCTGGCGACCTCGAGGCTCCGGAGGCAGAGCCTGTCAGGACTTGCCCTGGGCTCGCTCCTGTGAGGGCGGCCCGGCTCGGGGGTAACGGCGCTCCCGTGAGGGCGGCCTGGCTCGAGGGTAACGGGGCTCCCGTGAGGGCGGCCCAGCTCGAGGGTAACGGCGCTCCCGTGAGGGCGGCCTGGCTCGAGGGTAACGGCGCTCCCGTGAGGGCGGCCTGGCTCGAGGGTAACGGCGCCCCGTGAGGGCGGCCTGGCTCGAGGGTAACGGCGCCCCCGTGAGGGCGGCCCAGCTCGAGGGTAACGGGGCTCCCGTGAGGGCGGCCCAGCTCGAGGGTAACGGCGCTCCCGTGAGGGGCTGAGACGCTCCTGTGAGGGCGGCCTGGCTCGAGGGTGGAACAGCGCTCACGTGAGGGCGACCCGGCTCAGGGCTGGAACGGTGCTCCGGTGGCTGAGACGGTGTTCTCAGCGGCGGCGGCCTGAGTCCGGGGTTCGGCCGCGGGCCAGTGGATGACGTCGTCAACAGCTGGGCGGCAGCTTCAACCACCCCGGGCCGCGGAGTTTGAACCGGCCCGTTCGCGGAGCTCGGTGAGCCGCGGGACTGAGTTACCATCGCCCGGTGGGGTATCGCCTCAGCGCAGAGGGAGAAGAGGAGGGAAGAGACAGCAGCCCTAAGATTTTTGCCTCCATCACAGTGAGGAGGTGCTTGGTGGACTCACTGCGGTGGATGTCAATTTGTGTTTACTGTCTGTTCTGTTGTTTATTATTGTATGTATGGCTGCAGGTAACGACATTTCGTTCAGACCGTAAGGTCTGAATGACAAATAAAGGATCTAATCTAATCTAATCTATATATATATATAAAATTATGTAAAATATATATGTAAAATTATGGGAGGCCTAAATGCGGTGGACAGTCAGAACCAAAGATTATAGAGCAGAGCAAGATAGACCACTCCTCCGAAATCCAATGGACTGACGTGTAGTACGTAATGGAACGTCACGGCCGCCATTTGTTTATGCCATACGCGACATCTTTGGTAGCGGGGACCGACTCCACTGTTCTACAATCTGCTCTTATATCAGGTTGCAGGGAAAAGCAAAGATACTAGAGGCTCCTCTAGTATCTTTGGGGGAAGAGGTCGTTTTCTCCACTCCTGAGTTGATCCAGGACTGATTCCCGGTCCCCCCGATACCAGATGAAGGCGGCCGGCGGGAGAGCCTCAAGTGTCTGCCCGCGGTCGGTGCTCCCGAGGCAGCGGGCAATGCTCCTCTAGTATCTTTGGTGTAATCCATTCCAAAGATTGATCCGCTTTATCATCTTTGGTGTAATCAGTGTTGTAGGGAACAGTGTTTTATATAGCATCGATCACTTCACATATTTAGTTAATATTATTGTACATTTTATTAATATTATTGTAAATTACAGCTCAATAAAATGGCGTCATGTCATACCCATGTCATACTACGCTTTTTTCGCAGAGTGGCGCAGTCAGAACCCTTTTCCCAGGGTGGAAATGTCAAAGGTCAAAGGGCACAGCTTTAAGGTGAGGGGTGCAAAGTTCAGCGGATTTGTGTGGGCAAGCCTTTTACTCAGAATGGATCAGACTGCCAGCGATGGTGGTGGAGTTAGATATAAAAGAGGCATTTTAGATAAGCAGAGGGATATGCAAGGAATGGATGGTTGTGGATCACGTACAGACATACAGACAGAGGATATTAGTTTCACTGGGCAATATGTTTAGCATGGACATTGTGGGCCGAAAGGCCTGTTCCTGTGCTGTACTGTTCTATGTTCTGTGCTGACCCAGATTCTACCACTCAGCCTACACTCTGAGGACAATACTCACGTGCCGGCAGATGAGATTAGTTTAGACACAAGGAACTGCTGATGATGGTTTACAAAAATGACTCAAAATGCTGGAGTAAATCAGCGGGTCAGGCAGCATCTCTGGAGAATGTGGATAGGTGACGTTTCAGGTCGGGACCTGATAAAAGGTTTTGCCTGATGAAGGGGCCCGACCAATAATGCTGCCTGACCCCTTGAGTTACTCCAGCACTTGTGACTTTGTGTGATATTAGTTTATCTTGGCATCCAGTTGGCATCCCCTCTCTTCTTTAACATTTCCACCCTGGGAAAAGGATTGTGACTGTCCACCCTATCTTTGCCTCTCATAATTTTACATACATATATATCGCAATTTATACAATTATATTTACAGACATTGTGGATTGAGGAGGCTTTTCCTGTTCTGTTTATTTTATTTTATTTTAGTTTAGTTTAGTTTAGTTTAGTTTAGTTTAGTTTGGAGTTACAGCACAGAAACAGGCCCTTCGGCCTACTAAGTCAGCGCTGACCAGTGATCCTTGCACACTAATACTATCCCACACACACGGGCGGTCACGGTGGCGCAGCGGTAGAGTTGTTGCCTTATAGCGAATGCAGCGCCAGAGACTCGGGTTCGATCCCGAATACGAATGCTGCTCGTACGGAGTTTGCACGTTCTCCCCGTGATCTGCGTGGGTTTTCTCCGAGATCCTCGGTTTCCTCCCCAACTCCAAAGGATGTGTAGGTTTGTCGGTTAATTGGCTTGGTAAATGTAAAAATTGTCCCTAGTGGGCGTAGGATAGTGTTAATGTGCGGGGATCGCTAGTCGGCGTGGACCCGGTGGGCTGAAGGGCCTGTTTGCGCACTGTATCTCTAAAACTTAAAAAAAACTAAACTAAAAACACACTAGGGGCAATTTACAATGTTACCAAAGCTAATTCACCTACAAACCTGTACCTCTTTGGAGTGTGGGAGGAAATTGGAGCTCCCGGTGAAAACCCACGCAGGTCACGGGGAGAACGTACAAACGCCATACAGACAGCATGTATAGTCAGGATCAAACCAGGATCTCTGGTGCTGTAAGGCAGCAACTCTACCGCTGCGCCTCTGTGCCGCCCTCTGGTCTGTTTTATGTTCTATGTTCTATATATACATTACTGCTATTGGCACAAAAACCCAGAGGATATAGGGGCAGGAGTAGGCCCTTTGATCCATTACACTTGCTCTACACTTCTTTAGAAGACAAAGTTTTGGTGATTTTAATGGTTGGTTAAGACTTTAAGACTTACGACAAACTTTTGAACCCCCTTTCACACTCCTCTTTCCACACAAACATTAAAAGTAAAGTGAAAGAAAAAAACCCAAATTGAAACACTCGTGCAGAATAACTCATTAAAATGTAATAACTTAAGTACAGATTTGCCACGATAATTGGAATTACATAGAGTTTTCCAATAGCTAATTGCATTAGCAATGATAGCTCAGACAATTAGAATGCCACAGGAGAATAAGACAAAGATCAAATGAGGTCTCTCATATTTCCAAAGAAACAAAGACACTCGAGACCTGTTTCACTAAATCTTTACTTTTTGCTTAAATTTAAACTCTTCAGCCGATTCGAACCATTAATTTCTTCACTGATTCTATTCGTCACTCAGACAAGATTGAAAGTCCCCAGGGTAGATATTCTCTCGTAATGAATTTGCCCTGAAATAAATGATCACCCATTTAAGTTAGAGATGAGGGAGTTTGCTTTCTTTCAGAAGATCTTGAGTCTTTCATGCTCTCTTCTCAAAGGGCAGTGGAAGCAGAGTTTTAGAATATTTCTAAAATAGTTTAGAAGGATGAGAAGAGGGGGCCTCATTGAAACTTACCGGATAGTAAAAGGCCTGGATAGAGTGAGTGTGGAGAGGATGTTTCCACTAGTTGGAGAGTCTAGGACCAGAGGCAGTGACCTCAGAATAAAAGGACGAACCTTAAGAAAGGAAACGAGGAGGGATTTCTTGTGGTGAATCTGTGGAATTCATTGCCACAGTCGGCTGTGGAGGCCAAGTCAGAGGATATTTTTAAGAAGGAGATTGATAGATTCTTGATTAGTACAGGTGTCAGGGGTTATGGGGCGAAGGCAGAAGAATGGGGAAGTTAGAAGAGAGGGAAAGTTAGATTAGCCATAATGGAATGGTGGAGTAGACTTGTTGGGCCAAATGGCCTAATTCTGTACTTAGTCCTTTTGAACTTAAAATAGATAAGAAAGGGAATGAAAGAGTCCTGGGTACAGGCAGGACTGTAGAGTTGAGGGTGTGTCAGATCAGCTGCAATCTTATTAAATGGAGAAACAGACTTGAGTACTTGTTTTTAGGTCACATGTTCATAGGCCCCGTAATTGATGTACAGAGGGATCTTGGGATCCAAGTCCATAACTCCCTGAAAGTGGCAACACAAATAGATAGAGAGGTAAAGAAGGCATATGGTATGCATGCTTTCATAGGTCAGGGCATTGAGTATTAGAGTAAGGATGAGGCTTTAAAGGACTTTGGTTAGGCCGCATTTGGAGTATTGCATGCAGTTCTGATCGGCCCATTGCAGGAAGGATGTGGAGGCTTTGGAGAGGGTGCAGAGGAGGTTTAACAGAATGATGCCTGGATCAGGGGTTATTAGCTACAGGGAGAGGTTGGTCAGACTTGGATTGTTTTCTCAGGAATGCTGGGGGTTGTGGTGAGACTTGATAGAAGTACATAAGAGGCAGAAAAAGTGCAGACAGAACACAGGAAGGAACAATCTAATATGAGAGGGCATAGCTTTGGGGTGAGGGGCAAAGTTTAACGGGGATGCGCAGGACAAGTTTTTTTACAGAGAGGAAGGAGAGTAAGAGGAGGGTGTCTGGAACACGTTGACAGGGGTGGTGGTTGAAGCAGATACATTGGTGGCATTTAAAATACTTTTAGTTAGGCATATGGATATGCAGGGAATGGAGGTATATGGCTCACAGTATGTGCAGGCAGATAAGCAATAGTCTTGGCATCATGTTCGGCACAGACATTGTGGGATGAAGCACATGTTCTTGTGCTGTACTGTTCCATGTTCTCTGTACTGTGTGTATGTATGGCATAACCCACACACTCTATCTTGTACAACACTATATCACTCAATACCGCGATTAATTTGGCCGACTTGCTCTTCCCTGCGGTAACTCAGTGTACTCCATCTCACCTGTGCAAAACACAGTCAGAGTATTGAGTATAGAAGCTGGGAGGTCATGTTGCCGTTGTGTAAGACATTGGTGAGACCGCATTTAGAATATTGTGTTCAGTTCTGGGCACCATGTTATAGGAAAAATATTGTCAAGCTTGAAAGGGTTCAGAAAAGATTTACGAGGATGTTGCCAGGACTAGAGGGTGCGAGCTATAGGGAGAGGTTGAGTAGGCTGGGTCTCTATTCCGTGGAGCGCAGGAGGATGAGGGGTGATCTTATAGAGGTGTACAAAATCGTGAGAGGAATAGATCGGGTAGATGCACAGAGTCTCTTGCCCAGAGTGGGGGAATCGAGGACCAGAGAACATAGGTTCAAGGTGAAGGGGAAAAGATTTAATAGGAATCCGAGGGGTGACATTTTCACACAAAGGGTGGTGGGTGTATGGAACAAGCTGCCGGAGTAGGTAGTTGAGGGTGGGACTATGCCATCATTTAAGAAACAGTTAGACAGGTACATGGATAGGACAGGTTTGGAGGGATATGGACCAAGTGCAGACAAGTGGGACTAGTGTAGCTGGGACATTGTTGGCCGGTATGGGCAAGTTGGGCCGAAGGGCCTGTTTCCACACCATCACTCTATGACTCTATGACAGTAGATTAGTTTAGTTTAGTTTAGTTTAGAGATACAGCACGGAAACAGGCCCTCCGGCCCACCGAGTCCACACCGATTAGCAATCCCCGTACATTAACACTACCCTACACACACTAGGGACAATTTTACATTTATACCAAGCCAATTTACCTACAAACATATACGTCCTTGGAGTGTTGGAGGAAACCGATGATCTCAGAGAAAACCCACGCAAGTCACGGGGAGAACGTACATACTCGGTCCTGACAAACACCTGTAGTCAGGATCGAACCCAGGTCTCTGGCACTGTAAGGCAGTAGCTCGACCGCTGAACCACCGTGCCGCCCTAGTCCCCCTGGATAATAAGGTAGTCCCACTTTATTATCCTACGTGCAACCAGGTAAACAGGTTTCTATGTGAAACACAATTTACAGATTATACCTCACTATTACACCATGTGTATACTTTCCCTGTGTATAGGACATTACACACACTGTGCTATGAATAATTAAAAATAAATACAGTATCTAATGGGGCAATCTTCCACAGGACATCATTAATACTTAGAGTATAGAACTCTGACCATTACATGTGGTTTAAAGAATTAACTGTGTTAGACATAAGACGTATGCAAGAATTGATACATGTTGTACAGTATGCAAAGATCGTTATTCAGGTGAAGGGGTCAAAGTTCCATTTACATGTTCCATTTTTTACATAAAGGGTAATGGGTTTATGGGATGAGCTGCCAGAGGGAGTAGTTGAAGTAGGTACTACCACAACATTTAAAATACATTTGGACAGGTACATGGATGGGAAAGGTATAAAAAGATATGAGCCAAACACAAGCAGATGGGACTAGCGTAGATGGGACATCTTGGTCAGTGCGGGTAAGTTTGGCCGAAGGGCCTGTTATTGCATGACTCGATTACTCTATGGGATGTGTGGGGCAAGATTTTTACAAGGGGTTAGTTGCCTGGAATACACTAGGAGTAATGGTGGAGGCAGATAAGATAATCTCCTTTGTCTGCAGGTGATCCATATCCCCCCCCATTCCTTGCATTTCCATGTACGTACTGTATCTAAAAGCCTCTCTGTGTTGTTTTCAAAGTGTATGTTTGGTCGCATATACAGTACAGTGTGTATAGTGAACAGATTGGGCTAAACATGCAGTGTATGTCCTGGTATATACACTGGGTATTGATTAAGTATATTGGGTAGCAGAATATTTCATTAATGGAGGTGAATGGAATGAAATTGAAATTATTTCTGGAAATAAACTCACCAATGTTGTAACCCATAAATTGTTTGCTTTACATGTCACATTAAATCCGGGTGCTCCGGTTTCCTCCCACATTCCGAAGAGGTGCAGGTTTGTAGGCCGATTAGTCTCTGTATATTGCCCTCAGCATGCAGGGAATGGGTGACTTAGACTAGCGTTAACGGGTGATCGATGATCAGTGTGGGCTCAGTGAACTGAAGGGCCTGTTTCTATGCAGTATCTCTGAAACTTAAAACTGAAATCATTGGTAAATGAAATCAAAAACAGAAGCAAATCAAGGAAAACAAATAATATTTCTGTAGGCTCTTGGGCTATACTCACTGAGTTTTAGAAGGATGAGGGGGATCTCCTTGAATCATACCGAATACGTGGATGTGAAGAGGATGTTTCCACTGGTGGTAGAGTCTAGGGCCAGAGGGCACACCCTCAGAATAAAAGGACATACCTTTAGAAAGGAGGTGAGGAGGAATTTCTTTAGCCAGAAGGTGATCGATCTGAGGAATTCATTGCCACAGACTGCGGTGGAGTCCAAGTCTTCAGGTATTTTTAAAGCGGAGATTGCCAAGGGCATTAAACATTATGGGGAGAAGGCAGGAGAATGGGGTTGAGAAGGAAAGATAGATCAGCCAAGATTGAATGGACCCGACGGGCCGAATGGCCTAATTCTGCTCCTATGTCTTATGAACTTGTGAAGTCGAGGAGGAAGAAAGCAGGACAGTAAGAAACAACATCTTAGAGCCAAAGAAAATCAATACATCAAATCTGGATCTCCGAAGCAAAACAGGTTGGAAAGTGTCCCGGGCAGAATGCGCACCGTGCACTTTCCGCTATTGCTAGCTGTGTCCCGCAGTATGTCTTGTCCTGACCCCAGCCAACACCTCCACCTTTGGGTTACTTAAATCTTGCAATTGACACCACGCTGGCAGTTTGGCTGCATGAAAGATATGGGAAATAAACAACCTCTAAAGAATTCTGACGCCGTGAATCATGTTACAGAAATGCAGTGCCACAGGAAATCAATGTAGAGTAGGCCCCCATTAAAGTGTAATGCTACAATTAGAAGTGTGTAGACCAACAACCTTTTATCCTAAGTAGATAATGCTTACTCTACTCTTTAGCCAGCTTGGAAACGCACCAGTGGCATATTCTAATTATTTTTAACCTTTCAGATTTCACAGATTACTGGAATTTACAGCAGCAGGGCAGGTCACTAGGTGTACGTGATGGACAGGGCGTAAAAAAAGGACTGAGAGAAACACATTCGACAACAAGGGATGTGCAGTATTGACAGTTTTGGTCAATATGGTTTGAGTATGATATTTCATTAGCAATGATCAATCAGTCTGGTTGAGTCCTAACACCAATTTATATTGTATCCTTTGGCACTGGCCTGGTATCAGACTCTGTTCATAAGTGATAGGAGCAGAGTTAGGCCATTCGGCCCATCATGTCTACTCCGCCATTCAAGCATGGCTGATCTATCTTTCCCTCTCATCCCCGTTCTCCTGCCTTCTCTCCTTCATGCCTGACACCCGTACTAATCAAGAATCTATCTATCTCTGCCTTAGAAATATCCACTGACAGCCTCCACGGCCTTCTGAAGTCCACAGATTCACCACCATCTTAAAGACATTCCTCCTTATCTCCTATCTAAAGGTACACCCTTTTATTCTAAGGCTATGAGCTCTGGACCTAGACTCTCCCACTAGTGGAAACATTCACTTCACATCCACTCTATCCAGGCCTTTCACTATTCAGTAAGTTTCAATGAGGTCCCCCTCATCCTTCTAAACTCCAGCGAGTACAGGCCCAGTGCCGTCAAACGCTCATCATATGTTGAAGTAATCATTCCTGGGATCATTCACGTAAACAGAAATTGTTATCAACTTCTGAACAGTCTTTCCATAAGTTAGTCCTACAGTCCCGATTCTCCAACCTACCTCACTGAGACTGCTGAACTTTTTCTCTGGAACTTAATGCTGACAAAATATGTTCTGCACCCTGTACCTTTCTCTGGTACTTTGTTTTTGGCTTGATTGTATTCTTGTATTGTATTATCTTTTTGGTTATTATTACCACTTGCACTGAGGTACAGTGAAAAGATTTTTTTATTGCGTGCTATCCAGTTAGCGAAAAAGACTATGTACATGTTTGCAATCAAGCCGTCCACAGTGTACAGATGCAGGATAAAAGGTAAGAAGGGTCTCGACCCGAAACGGAGTCTGAAGAAGGGTCTCGACCCGAAGCGTTGCCTATTTCCTTCGCTCCATAGATGCTGCCTCACCCGCTGAGTTTCTCCAGAATTTTTGTCTACCCAGGATAAAGGTAACATCATTTAGTGCGAGATAAAGATCAGATTCGATTGAATAGCATGCAAACAGATGTGTTTTACTGTACCTCAGTATGCAGTGGGCAGTACAGTGGTGCAGAATTAGAGTTACTGCCCTACAGTGCCAGAGACAGGGTTTGATCCTGACTAGGAGTGCTGTCCGTACAGAGTTTGTACGTTCTCGCCGTGACCTGCGTGGGTTTTCCCTGGGTGCTCCACTTTCCTCCCACACTCCAAAGACATGCAGTTTTGTAGGTTTATTGTCCTCTGCAAATTGTCCCGAGAGTCTAATACAGATCTAGTGCATGGGTGATTGCTGGTCGTTGTAGACTCGGTGGGGCGAAGGGCCTGTTTCCACACTGTATCTCTAAAATAAACTACACGTGGCAATAATAAACGTCAACCTAAACCAGCCAGCGATGAAGCATGCTGTGGATGTTATTCTGTTGTGCTCCTTATTCAGAGCTTCTTGCAAAGCTGGAAATCCCAATTCTTGAGCAAAACACAAAGTGCTAGAGGAACTCAGCGGATCAAGCAGCATCTGTGGTGGGAACGGAAGGCAACTTTCCGAGACGGGACCCCATCTCCAGACTCGGGGAAAGTGGTGGGAATGACAGTGGGAGCAGTGATTGAGATGTCTCACAGGACTCGCGTCGGAGAGACAAGGAGAACTTCTTCAAAGTGGGCAAAGGAGTCTGAAGATGGGTCCCGACTTAAAATTCGCCTGAGAGTCTAAAGAAGATGCCCAACCTGAAACATCGCCTGTGAGTCTAATGAAGAGTCCCGACCTGAAAATGTCTCCTATGAGTCTGATGAAGGGTCCCAACCCGAAACGTCTCCCATTCATGTCCTCCTGAGGTGCTACCTTACCTGCTGAGTTCCTCCAGCACTTTGCGCATGATGCTCACAAGTCCAGCATCTGCAGTTCCTACTGTCGCCAAATTCCAGCTCTTGTGCCGAGACTAAGCAGTACACTTGAATGAAAAGTTAAAAGCCGTCTCTCTGATTCCCACATTCATATCATCTCAATTAATGGTGGTGAGAAGACTAAGGAAGACAGAGCAAGCCTGTCAATTTAATGGGTATCACTTACTAAGGCATCATTGTATTGTGACATTCAAAACCTGCACCAGTCATACTGGCTGTCTATTTTACCGTGATATTTATGAAAATCCATATTCATAACTATCAAGTTAGATCCACATGAGTTCTGTCTTTTTACAAAACAAGAGACTGATATTTGATAGTTTTAGCGATCAGGTCAAATGCTTTCTGCACCGTTTAATGCCAATATCACGTGTGGATATTTAATGCAGACTCTGTCTGGTTTTGCTAGACTTTCTCACTCGAATAACCTCCGTTAGCATTCTTCTCGGGCTGTTCCTTCCAAAACCACATTCTGAAATGGAGTGATATCAAGTCATTGGAATTAAAGTTCAAATATAATGGTGGTAGGATTTTTATTCATGTGATTCCCTCCCTAAGTGTAGAAGCTAGTAAATGTTCCGGGCCAGGCAGCATCTCTGGAAAGAAAAAAATTGTGACATTTCAGACTGAAGATGGGTCTCGACCTAAAAACATCACCTAGTCCTTCTCTCCAGAGGTGCTGCCTGTACCACTAAGATGCTCCAGCATTTTGTGTCTATCTTCCGTGTAAACCAACATCTGCAGTTCCTTCCTACTCCGCTAGTAAATTTTTACTTGAGTGTTAGAAATTACCAGCATAAGATTTTTTCAACAAGGTCCAACTTCGAGAATTAAATTCCCACAAAGGATGATGATGTTGGTGGAAGTTATATATCGCTGGTGTATAATAGGCATCTTTCCAAACTTGATGCAGTAAACACAGAGAGCTTCTCATATACATTTGAAGAGTATAGCAAGTGAGCAGAGCTGAACAAATTAAGGTTTAGTTTAGAGGTACAGCGGAACACAGGCCCTTCGGCCCACCGAGTCTGCACCGACCAGTGATCCCCGCACGTTAACACTATCCTACATACACTAGGGACAATTTTACATTGACACCAAGCCAATTAACCTACAAACCTGTACGTCCTTGGAGTGTGGGAGGAAACCGAAGATCTCGGAGGAAACCCACGCAGATCACGGGGAGAACGTACAAACTCCATAAAAACAGCACCCGTAGTAAGGATCGAACCGGGGTCTCTGGTGCTGTGAGGGAGCAACTCTACCGCTGCGCCACTGTGCTATCTCTCTACAAAATGGCCGACTTCAAAAGAGGAAGTTGCCCATAGTAGTTCAATGGGATTGCCAGTGATGCAAATTCCACAAGTGATAGACAGCTGTTTAGTCTGGTCCTTTCATCAATCAGTGAAGTATGGATCCCCCCCTGATCAAAATTGTTGCAACTGCCAATAAGGATAATTACTGTCAGCTCATCATTGATATCATCACATTCTCACTGTACACATCTGCATCTGCTTCTCCATGCAAATTATAGCTTTTATTATTTTTTAATTAATTTTATAAATTATCACGTAACTTTTATTGTTCACACCATTCAAATTGGAAGCGAGTCAGTTCTTGGAACCCACAAATGGTTTCCACCAGACCCACGACAACTGCTTACAACTCAATGGTATGAACACTGAATTCTTCAATTTTAGGTAACTACCGATAAACACTTCCCCCTTGCCCTCCCACTTTATCCTCCTCTCTTCCCTACGCCCCACCTGGATGCACACCCATTTTTCCTTTTCCTCGTGACAACCATGCTGCGAGTATGAGTCAAGGGCAAACTCGGCAGAGGTCGTGAATTAGGTGGTGAAAGTGGGACAGGCCCTTTACTTCTGAGCCATCATATTCTATGTGATTGATTCCAAATATGCAAATGACTATTAGCATTTCCTGATTTGATTTTCTGATACCAAGTCCGTCCACCAGCAGCAAGGTTTTGAAACGTTTGAATTTTTTTTACGGTGCCCAGAACTGAATTGTTTTGTCTGCAACACCTTTTTTTAAACAGCAAAGCTATATTCATGCTCGGGTTTACTCGTTCCACTAATTCTGCGGTGCAAGTGCATCGAGAGCATGGTTTTAAGTCGTCAGTGTTGTGCAACACAATCAGCAGTAAAGATTAGTGGTTTAAAAATCAATGGCACTAGCTCAGGATTGTGATGTGGCATTCAGCATTAGCGATCTCCTCAAAGGACTGTCACTAAACAATAGCAAAGTTACATTGCGACTTGATATTTAACCCCTGATGCTCACGGTAGACCATTAGACCTTCTCACTTTGCAATTCAAATTAAAAGACCCGATGTGCCGTTGTACTAAGTTTCGGATTTGTCTATCACGACGAGGAAATGTACGTCACCTTGAAATGACATTTACCGGGAGGCTTCACACAAAGGTTTGCAAACAATCTAACGCGGTGCTGGGTTAAACCATCAGTCACAAGAGTTGCATCAAAGGGGGACAATGCATCTCAATGCCTTCATCATTTCACAAAGGGCCACTGTATTGTTTCTAGTTTCGCCGTCAATAGTCGGTCAGGTTGAAATGCGTTCGGAGCAAGTTTGCACTTGGAACTCAAGATTAGAGGCATTAACATAAGAAATAAATGCATCAGGAAACTAATAGTTTTAAGACTGTCCGAACTAAATTTGAAGATTTTGAGGATAGACACAAAATGCTGGAGTAACTCAGCGGGACAGGCATTCTCATCTCTGAACAGAAGGAATGGGTGACGTTTCGGGTAGAGAACCCTCTTCAGACCTGAGTCCTAAGTCTGATGAAGGGTCGCGATCCGAAACTTCACCCATTCCTTCCCTCCAGAGATGCTACCTGTCCCGCTGAGTTACTCCAGCATTTTGTGTCTATCCGCGGTTTAAACCAGCATCTGCAGTTCCTTTACACACTAACTAAATTTTAGTTGAATGCTTCAGATTTAAAGATCTTATAGATCATTCCTCGAATTAAATTTATTTCAAATTGCTCTGTTTCAAATGCAACCTGAGCTAAACTGAAATAGAGATGAACTTGGTATGTTAGTTCTTTAGCTTTGTTGCATTTGTTCAGTTTTACTTTCCAATTGTTTTAAGAGCACATTATTCAGGCTTTCTATTTTGATACATCTCAAACCAGAATTTGGGACCAATTAAGCAAAGATCCTGATTGATTTTAAACTGTAGCCCAGCGGATGACTGTGAAGTACTTTAAAATAAATACATAGTTGTAGATTAATAGATTAACAGTTTTAATAGTTTAAATTAAAATGTTGTTAATAGTGAGAGCCTTACAGCATGGAAACAGGTCTTTGGACCCAGTTTAGCCATTTGGAACAAAATGCCCCATCTACACAAGTCCTACCTTACTCAGAATACTAATTGGCCATGTACAATACAGTATCATATTGGCATCACTTTTTTTTTCCCTCCTCAAAGAAACCTCCATGAAAAATAATGAAAATATATTGCATGTTTAAATGTAATTTGAGATCACTATAAACAGAGTGTGGAAGTAAGGAACTACGGTAAATGGTTACAAGATGCTGGTCTGAAGAAGGGTCCTGACTCGAAATGTCACCTATCCACGTTCTCCAGAGATGCTGCCTGACTCACTGAATTACTCCAGCACTTTGTGCCGATTTTCTTTCACTAGAAAACAGAAATGGTCAGTAACTTGAAATGTTAACCCTCTTTCTCACTCGATGGATGCAGAATATCCGACTGAATATTTTCAGCATTTTCTATTTTCAGACAGAAAATTCTTTGAGCATAGAATGGAATATTTATTGAAAGAATGGATTCAGTCACAAATTGCACTCACAAATCACCTCTGTTGTGTTATTCAATGAATTTCACACAGATAAAGTTGGGACACATCAACCCTGAACTGTGCATTCTGCAATAAAACCTCAATTCCCTTTTGGCTTCAGGTGGTTCAATGTATAATTTGGATGTGTTGTATTTTGAATATACGGTAGAAATTGAAACAAAGGGATTAAGAATAAAATAAAACATCAATGAATGGACTGAGGAGAGAACATAGCGTGTTATTGATGAGAACATTAAAGCTGAATTATTATCTGTGGAACCAGCAATTGAAAAAAGCTTTTTGCTTCCCATCTTTTCCCAAACACCTCTGGATAAAATGTGTTTGCTCATAATTAAGATATCTCTTTGGGACGGAAAGCCACGCAAATTTGTTTTAAAAAGTATTTGTTTAATCAAATCTCAAGTAAAATCAATTAGACTGCGCTTTTAATTGACTCAGTCAGAGAAATACTGTGAGTTAGGATCTCAATGCTTGGCTTTTCAGTCCATAAAACAGTCCGTGTCAAACCTCTCCCCTACATCCATAAAGATTTTTTTTCTCTATTGAATTGATGATGAGTGAATAGTGTCCATAAATTTAAGAAGCCAGATCTTGTCATTGTTTATTAAACCCAAACTTTATAGAACAAAGGAGAGCACTGAAATGGTCAACAAATAGATACGGTTTTGCGCTTCAGGATAATCAAAGTATATGCACCTGACATCAGTGAATAAATAAATCCTTTTCCCCAGTAACTTAATACGGTACTATTGACAATCTCCAGATAAATAACATTGGCAAGACATACTCTGATGGGAAATGCAATAGAAACGGTGGATGCAGTTAAAACTTAGGTCCCGTTGGATGAGAATGGCTTTATTAAATAGATTTTTATTTTTGTAGTTGAACAATCCAACTGATTGAGACTGTAGTGCCAAGCCTGTGCTGAAATCTGATTCCCTTTCTTTCAACAATAGCACGGGTAAGTGAAATGGGTTGATCGCTCAGTTGGATACACAGCCTGGTCATTGTTGTTAGTGAAGTGAACAGTTGTGAGGGGGACATCAGTGTTTCTTTCAGGACCCTCTTTGACCATAAAGTACTTTAAAATTTCGGCTATTTCCATGGCCGTTCATAACATGGATGCTTCGCCCCTGTTATTTGTGTAAAATGTGTAACTCACGGATTTACTTCAGAAAAAAAACACATTTTGCGTTCACAATGAATATTTTAAGACAATGATTTTAATTCGAGGATATAAATGTTCATTCGTTTTTTCCGAACGAGAGTTTAAAAACAAAAAGGTGCAATTTCACATTGATTAATAAAAAGGAGAAACACTATTTAAAGCTACTTCGGTGAGAATCCGTTCAAATATTAAAATAAAGCACATCAAATATGAATGTCCTGGTCATATCACAAAGGGGATTTTATGATAAGTGATCAGTTTATCGTGGTTAACATTTCTGCTGTGTATATGTTCTGAAGCATAACTGAACACATCATCAACTCAGTATGAATACATCGAAAATGAAATTGTAATATATTTTCTAATTGTAAATCATAATACGTTTAAAATGCATCTTCACTATCTAATATAAGGATCAGCCATTTTATACCTTCAAGCCGTGGTTGCAGAGATATTTAAGAATTGATTCACGATCATTTCCTGTAAGCAGTTGTATTTTAAGCCACACCATTGCCTTACAAAACATATGAGGAGAAATCCAATTTATTTTCAGTATATTATCTATAAGGATAAAATCAGTTGATATTTAACTTGTAAAGATTCCATGCATGAAAATTAGTTATATTAGTTTAGTTCCAGCGAAAGGATTTCACATCATTCATGACTCAAAATAGCCACGTATGCCTGCACCGATAAATATATAACTGGAAGTGCAAATATAATAATTCAAGAATATATTTAAATTCTTTTTTGAAACAATCGCGCAAAGTGGAAGATTTACTGGTTCCATTTGCAACACCAAAGCTGAACATCAGCCTGTGAGGGAGAAAAGAAATCATGTTTCCTGAACAAGGCTCAGTAAACATTATCTAACAGTAAACATATTCTCTGTTTGAACAGATATAGATTATTGGCAAACCTGTGTTGTTCTGATACATGTAAAGGCAGACATTGGTTCAGTATTCGAGGGCTCATGTGATACTGGGATGAAGTGTACAATTAGTCATTGATAATGCAAAGCAAAATATATTTAGTCCGCTTGAGAATGAGAACTGTTAAATTCTTAAACACTGGAGAAGTTGTATTTGAGGTGACGCTGGTGCATTTGCTTTGTCCGATTTTACAGGGATTTTGAAACATTATCTAACAGTGAACATTTTTTAAATGATGTTATCCATGAGTACTGTGTTTGCAGGCCTGTTATGCTGTTGCAATTACGAATTTCATTGTTCTGTTTTCGGTACATATGACAATTAAACATTCTAGACTTTACTGTTTACTCTCGAACATCTTGGCATATTTCATAGGTTAGAATTATTGCGATCATTGCATTCTTAATATAATAAAGTTGAATCAGAATTATTTGACTATAATATATTAAGAACGCAATTTTCTCCTGAAAAGTTAATGGAAAATAATCCCCTTTCAATTTTAATGTATAATTTTTTGTTTTAAAACCTTTCCTAAAGCTTGCAATTTTGAACGTGTCAATTTTTCCTGTTCTTTTAAAAAAAATGTATATTTAATTATTTTAAATGCTTCAAGTTTATTCAATGCTCTGTGACCAAACACAAAACATCTTATGCATATCAATTTATGCAGTTGATTGAAAGATTAGATTTAGAAAACTGCAAATATTGTAATATTCTGATAGGAGTTGAATAACACGTTTGCTCTTAATAAATACAATGCCATTTCATAACTTCTTCGAAGAATATATCTAAAATGGCAGAAATGGTTTCTGCTTTCTGTAAATTAGCTTGATATTGTTAGTCAATTCAATTTAATATTAAAATTATCATGCACACATATAAAAATGTTTCACATTTTAACTTGAATTGGTTAATAATATTTCTTACATTTAAAACTAGGTCATCAACTTCTCGTACATTTAAAAAAAAAAAGTTTCCTTGGATTACTAATATTAACCTTTTTCATTTTATTAAAAAAGTGAACGTGACATTGTAAAAATAACTTCACAGAGAGAAAACTAAAGTTCTCCATGTCATTTAGAAAGATTGCAGCATTATTTCAAAATAGAAAATTGAACAAGGTTGAGTATAGAATCAAAAATACAAATAAAATTGCCTTGTGTAAATAAAAAATATTATAGGCTACAATGATGCCTTTTTAATCGATGGTTACATTTACATTACTTTTCAAAATAATGACTTGGATGTAACCTTATTGTACATTTGCAAATATCAGCATTGGTCTCATAAAATCACAGTAAGAAATTGATTTTGATATTTAATATGCTGTTAAAAATAAGTGAACACTTTGGCTTGAACTGAATGTTCATTAAAAACATTTAACAATTCAGAATAAATATTAAACCTATCTAGTTATACTGTGTACATTCAACATATTTGTCATTTCATACTGCCGGACATGTTATTTGTTGAATTATTTGAATGTGAGGATTACATCTAAGCTACGACAATAAAAAAAAAGCAAGATTATGAGATATTTAGTTGTAATATTTTATTATTCGGTAACTAGCTCATGAACTTAAAATTAAAGAAAATACTTTTTTTTAAATTATTTCCCAAGGTTTAATAATCACATTGCTCACAGTGTTGATCATTCACATGGATAAAAATAAACTCAGCTCACAGTATTTGATCTGTAACCATGTTACATGGGAGATATTGCAACATTTCTGCGTCAGTTTGCTGACTCCGTTCACTTCAATAGTATAGACTGCTGCTGATTTAGTAAGATTGAAAGCTAGTACTGAGTTGAAGATAAAAAGCACTGTAAAATATAAACATTTATTCATAACGAAAACTGCATTTTTTTTACAACTGCTCCCAAGTTATTATTCTAAGTTTTTTTTAAACAGAGGATTACATCGTTTTTTTTATTATTTTTAATTTAAAAACGAGTAAATATTAATTGTTGAGGTAACGGCCATCTGACAAACTCTGTGCTCACATTATCTAGTTCCTCGTAATGTAGGCATTAATGAAAGACAGTAGACTTGATAATAGTTTTGTGTTCAAATGATTCTAACCTTGCATGATTCGGGTCCCTCCTTAAATATTCTGTCATTGTAGTCAAAATACTAATCTTCATAGTGCCGCTAAATGGCCTTCATATTTGAGCACAATTTGTATCTGGTTTAAAAATGGTTCTCAACAGCACAACAGTGTAAGGCTTCAATTATTGCAAATACTCTTTTTTAACACCAGCCCTTAAAAAGAACCTTGGCTGAGACTCTGAACCTGCACAATAACTGCTTTTTGCTGCTTGATTTTGTTCCTTTTATAATTGTAAAGCAAAGATTTCCTTTTTTTTCCCTACACAGTAATGGCTGTAGATCTCTTTGTGAATGCATACAGTATAATAGACAGCTGAAAGAACATTAAAGTGCATTTAATAGACCACCAAAAAAAGCTATTTCTTCCAATTGTGTGCGCGCTTTAGCACAATTTGTCATTTTGGAGAGGTAACATTTTGCTTCATAAATAGAAAACTTCCACAATCTCCCCAGGAGAAAAAGCCCTTAAGCTGGAAGGACTTGTGCACCATCAGAGTGTATTGATTGGGTTCCATTTGAGATGAAGCAATGCTTTCTATAGGCGCGTGAACGTCCATTGTTGCAAGGTCAAGGATTCTACACTACCTTTCTCGCAGGAAGGATTGTTCATCCTTTGAAAAGTCGGTGAAAATAACAGCCTAACTCTGCTTTCCCAGGGTAAGTGCTGCAGGCCCAGTGGCGTATAAATGGAGTCCATTTGCACCAAATAAAAAGCAATTTCTAGAATGGTAATTGTGGATAAATACACGTGCACACACACACACACACAGATATCCTCTGCAGTGGCCTTTGCTGGCTGCTGGCATGGTTGTTGAACTGTTGTTTGTCTTAATAATAGTGGCGCAGCTGGCAAAGCTGCTGCCTGCCCCACAGTACCAGGGACCAGGGTTCAATCCTGACCTCGAGGGCTGTCTGTGCGTGGAGTTTGCACATTCTCCCTGTGATCACGTGGGTTTCCTTCTGGTGCTCCGGTATTCCTCCCGCATCCCAAAGAGTGTGGGTTTGTAGGTTTATGACCTCTGTAAATTGCCCCTCGTGTGCAGGAAGTGGATGAGAAAGTGGGATAAGATAGACCTAGCATGAGCGGGTGATCGATGGTCTGCATAGACTCTGTGGGACATGCTGCACTAAACTAGACTTCCAACATAGCTGAGACAAAATGATACTGTTGTAGTCCCAGATATCATGCAACACAAATGCTTTTTCTCTGTACAATAAACTAAACTAAACTTAACTAAACTGCTTAGCCTTGACGTTTCCATAAGTAAACAACTGGAACACTGAATCAATTCTATTGAAAGCTTTCCATTAGACTACAGTGAAAACAGAAGAAGTTAGAAGCAACTGCTTGTACTACTCCAAACTTTCTGTAAAAGGGAAACAAGATAGGGTACACAACACTGGCCAGGGAGTCTCAAGTGGTGTAACTATTTTCAGAACCTTTTTTGTTTTTTCCCCCCCAGGATGGAAATATCAAAGACTGGAGAGCGTAGCTTTTAAGGTGAGGGGGCAAAATTCCTAGAAAGAATGCCTAGAAAGTGCTGCCAGGGGTGATGGTGGAGGAAGATACGATAGTGGCGTTTGACAGGCTTTTAGATAGGCACATGGATATGCAGGGAATAGAGGGATATGGACATGTACAGGCAAGGGGTGGGAGATTGCAACCTTCACGTGGTCCGCCCTGTTTCGACGAATGCAAGCAACCCGGCGTGCACAATCAAATAAGATCAAATAGAACAAGTTGTCGTACAACTTTAGGCTGTGCACGCCATACGCAAGAAGAAGAAGACATGTACAGGCAGAAGAGATTAGGTAAATTTGACATTATGTTTGGCATGTACATTGTGGGCCAAAGGGTCAGTTCCTGCTCTGTACTGTTCTATGTTCTGGGTAATTAAGCTATTAGGCATTAGCGTACTTGTAAGTGAAAAGTTTCCTTTGTTTCTGAAGTTCAGAAAGTTTATCTTCATCTTGTACATTTATGTTGTGTATTGGGAAGTCATTACTTGGCACCATCTATGAAAAATATGTTGTTGTAAATCACCTGTGAATGTTGAAAACCCTGTTACTGCTTGGGTTTGGCCCATTGTGGTCTATTATTAGATCATAGAACAGAACAGCACAGCACGGAAAAAGGCTCCTCAGCCCAAATTCTCCACGCCAAACATTATATTGGCTTAAACTAATCTCCTTTGCCTGCACGCAATCCATCTCCCATAGTTTCCATCTTATCCATGTGCCTATCTAAACGCCTCCTAAATGCCATTCTCACATCTACCTCCACCACCATCCCTGGCAGGGCATTCCGGGCATCCACCTATGTGCCCCACACATCTCAGTGAGTCTGCATCGTACCGACTCTACGACAAGTATATAATTTCATGTCGAGACCCATCTTCACAATGAAAAAAGGTCTCGACCCAAAATGTCATCATTCCATTTCTCCCCCGCAGTCGCTGCCTGACCTGCTCCGTTCCTCCAGCTGGGCACTTTGTGTTTTTGTTCAAGATTCCAGCATCTGCAGCGCCTTGTGTCTCCACGTACATTATCGGACAGGTCGAAAGACCGTAACTGCACACCGTACTCCATAGCTGATCTGACTCAAACCCTGCTCAGTCTTTGCGAGATTACTCTTCTTCTCTCAAGACCCTTCAGAAACAATTGCTGTTCCGAATCTATAGAATCTACAAACCTACTGGACTCTGGTAGATCAACAAGTTTATGTAAATTAGAGCTGGCCACAGGGAGAACGTACAAACTCCATACAGAGAGCACCCGTAGTCAGGCTCGAACCTGGGCCACTGATGCTGTAAAGTTGCAACTCTACCGCTGCGCCAACGTGCCGCCTCAAACGTTCCCGCATGTGTTGTGGGGGAAGTGGTGGGGCTACAGTCTAGGTTTCCTGAACGTGAATAATCTATTGACATTGCCCTGTAACCTGAATAGTTATACAGTTCCATAAACTGAAAGTGTAGGTAGCAACTCTGTTATTTTTCCTTTAAATTAAACATGACTTAGTGCAGTGTTCAGAACTTTGTTTTATGTTCATATATTCCAAACCTAACAACTGTCCCCTCAGTTGACCATGCTCCAATCTCACAAATGTCTTCTCTAATTCCCCCACCCTTTAGCGAGGGTGCAGAGGAGCTTTACCGGAATGCTGCCTGGATTAGTGGATATTAGCTACAGGGAAAGTTTGGACAAACTCTCTGGAAAGACGGGGGTTGCAGAGAGACCTGATAGAAGTGAATAACATTATCAGAACATTTCTCTGGAACACCAAAGGTTGAGTAGAGACGTAGATAGGGTAGACAGTCAGAACCTTTTTCTCAGGATGGAACTATCAAATTCTAGAGGGCATGGGTTTAAGTTGAGGGGGCAAAGTTGAAAGGAGAGGTGCGGGGCAAGTTTTTAAACAGGGGATGGTGAGTGCCTGGAACGGGCTGCCGGGGGGTGGTGGTGGAGGCATATATGATAGCAGCATTTAAGAGACATTCGGATAGGCAGGGAATGGAAGGATGTGGATCACGTGCAGGCAGATAACAGTCTTGGCATCATGTCTGGCCGATGCCAACATCACATTGTGGGCCGAAGGACCTGTTTCTGTGCTGCACTGTTCTATTAAATATATTCTAAATCTCCCTAAATCTAATTCTTGATTAGTACGGGTGTCAGAGGTTATGGGGAGAAGGCAGGAGAATGGGGTTAGGAGGATGATATTGATCAACCATGATTGAATGGCTGAGTAGACAATAGGTGCAGGAGTAGGCCATTCGGCCCTTTGAACTAGCACCGCCATTTAATGTGATCATGGCTGATCATCCTCATTCAGTACCCCGTTCCTGCCTTCTCCCCATATCCCTTGACTCTGCTATCTTTAAGAGTCCTATCTAGCTCTCTCTTGAAAGTATCCAGAGAACTGGCCACCACCGCCTTCTGAGGCAGAGAATTCCACAGACTCACAACTCTGTGTTGTGACTCTCTGCTGTGAGACTTGATAGACCGTATGGTCTAATTCTACTCCTATCACTTATGATCTTTCTCCATCTACTTTCATTAAGGTATTCCATAAAACTGACTCAGAAATTTCCCCTCTGTTATCAGGCTTCTGAAAGGTCCTTCCATAGGTTAGGGTACTGTCCGATTCACCTGTACTCCATTGTGGACACGGACTTTATCTCTGGGACTGGTGTGCTACAATGCTCCTTCTTATCGAGTCCACACACAAAATTAGAAGTTGTTCAGCCAGAGCTAAACACACTTCTCGGCATCTGCACAATGGTGTCTGACTTGCGCTTCTTGTGCTTCTTGTGCGTGGTGGTGGAAAGGTTGGTGGAAACAAGGCAGCGACGTGAACGCTCTTTCCTTGACCCCGCTACAATGCTGAGAATTATATTCTGCACTCTGCATCTTCCTCATGACTATCTATTCTACTTGAGTTTGGCTAGATTATATATATGTAGTATTATCTGAATTGATTGGATAGCATGCAAAGCATTGCGCTCGTCACCTCCGTACATGTGACAATAATAAACCTCAAGCTAAACATAAACAGATTATATGAGGGGGGGATCTTATAGAAACTTACAAAATTCTTAAGGGGTTGGACAGGAAGATTGTTCCCGATGTTGGGGAAGTCCAGAACAAGGGGTCACAGTTTAAGGATAAGGGGGAAATCTTTTAGGACCGAGATGAGAAAAACATTTTTCACACAGAGAGTGGTGAATCTCTGGAATCCTCTGCCACAGAAGGTAGTTGAGGCCACAGTTCATTGGCTATATTTAAGAGGGAGTTAGATGTGGCCCTTGTGGCTAAAGGGATCAGGGGGTATGGAGAGAAGGCAGGTACAGGATACTGAGTTGGATGATCAGCCATGATCATATTGAATGGCGGTGCAGGCTCGAAGGGCCGAATGGCCTACTCCTGCACCTATTTTCTATGATTCTATGTTTCTATATACCTCCAGGCAAGTAGCTTTGTTGAACGAAATGTAGATTTGCTAGAACATGTTGAAGTTGTATAGGATGGAACTGCAGTTGCTGGTTTAAACTGAGGACCGACACAAAATGCTGGAGTAACTCAGTGGGACAGGCAGCATCGTGTGTTGAATCACAAGCTTTGTGAGGTAGGGTGGAACTACAATTCCCATAATCCTCTGGGATGAGACAAAAACGTGGTTAGAGCCAATATTCTCACAGTGCCTCACCACTCGCTACTTTACAAAGTAAGGTTTTCTTGGCCAGATATCAATCCTTGAATCACTGGAGCCCAATAAAATTAATAAACAGCTGAAGACTATGGGCAAACCTGAAAAGTTTCTAAAGTGATCTTGCATTGATCACATGATTACTGTTCACCGCATTACTTTTGTGGATACCTTGCGGGCGGAGGCGGGGGGGGGGGGGGCGGTCCAGTTTGCTTCTATGTCCATTCTCCGAGAGAAAATCCCAATAGATCACTTTTGGCAATTCCTCACACCACCTTTTAAAAACACAGGCTTCATTTGACGTTTGATCACATCATTGCCTTTGACTGAAGTTGGCCCATGTTGACTATCGAAGACTTGAGGTTTTCTGGGCAGCATGGAATTCTTTAATTACACTTGACTATTGATCATTACACATTCTGCAAGGCTGCAACCGTTTACCACTGGCTATCATGATACAATATAAGGCCAAAGGTGCCACATTGGCACAGTTGGTAGAACTGCTGCCTCACAGCTCCAGAATTCAATCCTGATCTTGGCAGAGAAGGATACGGAGAGGTGACGCTTTAGGTCAGGACTTTTCTTCAGATATCAATATCAATCTTGTGAATCTACACAGTACTAACTCCCCAAAGAGTTTTTCCTTCTTCAGATAAAGAAACCAAAATCACACCATTCGTCAATTTTGCTCTCATTAAAGCCCGATACAATCTCCCTGAGGCTTCTTTGTTTTGTATTCCAACCCCTATTGTATTCCAGTAAAGCCCTTTTATTTGAGCTTACTCCTCGGATCTTTGAAGAAGGGCGGTCAGGTGCCACAGCGGTAGTGTTGCTGCCTTACAGCGCCAGACAGCCGAGCTCCATCCTGACTACGTGTGCTTGTCTGTAGGGAGTTTGTACGTTCTCCCCGTGACCTGAGCGGGTTTTCTCCGAGATGTTTGGTTTCCTCCCACACTCCAAAGACATACAAAGACGTATGTAGGTCAATGGGCTTGGTATAAATGGAAATTGTCCCTAGTGTGAGTGGGATAGTGTTGGTGTTGGTGTGCGGGGATCACTGGTCGGTGCAGACTCAGTGGGCCGAAGGACCTTTTTCCGCGCTGTACCTCTAAACTAAACTAAATTAATATCAGACCTGATAAAGCAGGTCCATTACCTGAAAGTGCCTGGTTTACAAAATTCTGGATACTTAGGGCAATTGCTGTTGTACCTCAATGCTTGAAGATACTTCAGATCAATAAGTGGTTTACCAGTTATCATTTGCTATATTTTACTGCTATGTTTGATGCCTTGGCCTTGAGCTGTTCTTTGGCCAGCTTTCCTGGGCTGTAACGTTGCAACAATGACTGGACTAATACTAAATCTGCGATCTGCACCAATCCTCCATTTTCTGTTGATTTCTGGTGACAGATGAGTTTCATTTATTGTTCCTGTCCTTTATGCCAATTTTCAACATCAAACTATGCAACATAGAACATGGAAAGGTACAGCACAGCAACAGGCCCTTCAGCCCGCAATGTCCATGCTGAACATAATGTCAAGTAATACCAATCTGCTTTGTTAAGAAGATTAGTCTCCTAAATTAATCTCCTCTGCCTACATGTGATCCATACCCTCCATTCTCTGCATGTCCATATACCTGTCCAAAAGCCTCTTAAATGCCACTACTGGTATTTGCTTCCACCACTACTGCTGGCAGCACATATCAGACACCCTTCATCCACTGTGTAAAAATCTTGCCCCACACACCTGCTTTAAACTTTGCCTCTCTCACCTTAATGCTATGTCCTCTAGTCTTTGACATTTCCACCCTGATTCAGACTATCTACCCTCTCTATGGTTGTCATCATTTTATATCCTTCTACCAGGTCTCCCCGCAACCTCCAGTGTTCTAGAGAAAAGATCTTTGTATAATTATTGACCCTTTTAACCAGCGAGATTCATTGTCGAGATTCATATTATTTCGAAGCACCTTGGTCGTTATTGAAATCACAGCATTGGTCTTGGTATTGGTTTGTTATTGTCACCTGTACTGAGATACGGTGAAAAGCTTACTATTCATGAGTACAATCAAGTCGTTCACCCCACCGAGGCCACGCCGATCATCGTTCACCCATTCACACTAATTCTATGTTATTCCACTTTCTCATCCACTGCCTACACACTAGGGGCAATTTACAGAGGGCCAATTAACCTACAAACCCGCACGTCTTTGGGATGTGGGAGGAAACCGAAGCACCCATGCAGTCACTGGGAGACCATGCAAACTCCACACAGGCAGCACCCGAGGTCAGGATCGAACACGGGTCTCTGGCGCTGCGCCACTGTGCCACCCACACACAGTTCTCGAACAAAGGGCAATTGGTGTGGAGGGTTCTTCTGTTGGCTTTGAAGATGTTCTGGATTTTTAACTGAATTTGCCTTATCTTTTCCATTTGGTCCAATTAACCCAACTCCTGACTTTTGTACTTAAGAGTTGTGCATTGTCTTGTCTAATATATCGGAAGTATAAAATCTGGGTCAAGTTGAAATCCATCCAACCATCTTCCATCTCACAGGTGAACAACGATACAGTCACAAATCATTCCTTGTGCAGTGCACTGTACAGAAACTGCTCTGTTAATTGATTAGACTCTGTAATTAAACTGTCAATGGATTCCCCCATTGTCTTATCTTTGGTTAGTTTAGTTCACCAAAATGAAACATCAATTTCTATTCATCATGAAATACCTGAAATATTTCCACCAGGTACTGACACTTCAACAATTAGTCTAGTTTAGACATGCGGCATAGTTCAAACAGGCACTTCAGCCCACTGAGTCCATGCCAACCATCGATCACCCGTACACACTAGTTCTGTGTTATATCATTTTCCAATTCACTCCCTACACACTTGGGGCACTTTACAGAGGGCCAATTAAGATACAAACCTGCACGTCTTTGTGATGTGGCAGGAAACCGAGAGCACTGCAAGAAACAGGGAGAATGTGCAAACTCCACATAGACAGCACTTGAAGTCAGGATTGAACCCTGGTCTCTGGCACTGTGAGGCAGCGGCTTTACTAGTTGCTCCACTGTTTATCCTTTCAGCCAGTCAGGCGTAGTTGTAAATTATCCTCTTAATATATATTTTAATCTGTTCAAATATCCCAAACAATTTGCCTGCAGAAAATAAAGTTAATTGAATTGTTCAGTTCAGTTTAGTTTACTGTTACGTGCGCCGAGGTACAGTGAAAAGCTTTTTTGTTGCGTGCTAACCAGTCAGCAGAAAGACAATACCATCGATCCATTTACATAGATACATGATAAGGGAATAACGTTTAGTGCAACGTGTGAAATGAATGGAATCGAATTGAAATATATAGCATGCTCCAAACCTTCTCGGAGAAAGTTCCCGCTAATGGCCAGTTCTCACGGTGCGACCTGAAGCAAGATGTCACCCGAGTGAAGTGGTCGTGGTCCAGCACGAGTTCCGCACGATATAACGGGGGGGTAGATAAAGAGTTCCCACGGTACTCGGCAATTCTGTCATTTGTGCGAGTGACTTGTCCGTCTCCCGATCTTTCCCGTTAATCGTGAATGAACATCGTGGACTGTAGTGTAGTTAATCACGTGGCACAAATGATGTCACTTTTTTTCACACACTATATAAATATCCTCCGTTCGTAGAATTGGCTCATTTGCAGACATGCCTATACAAAGTTGGTTCGAGTACATGTTGGTTGTTATTTTCATTGACGCGCTGTGTGCATTAGCGCAACATGTGCATCGAAAACGCTTGCGTGAAGGCAGAAGGGTGAGATTAATTAAAAAGATAATTAAGAGGAAGTCTCACTGGGTTAAGCCCATGTTTCAACGGAGACCTCAATTAGGACAATATGAGCAACTGCTTAATGTGCTGTGCGAAGAGGATAAAAGTGCATTCAAAAACTTTGTCAGAATTTCACCCGAGCTCTTTAATGAGTTAAAGAATAATTTGGGACCTCTGCTGAAGAAGACTGACACTGTAATGAGAAAGGCACTGGAACCAGGGTTGCGCATAGCAATCACCCTCCGCTACTTGGCCTCAGGCGATTCTTATAAAAGTCTATCTTACAACTTTCTTGTCGCCACCAACAGCATCTGTGGTATTGTCAGAGAAACCTGTGAGGCGATCATCCAATTTTATTCAGCTGAAGTGATGGAATGCCCCAGTACACCAGATGCGTGGAAGAGAGTTGCACTGGGGTTTGAAAACAGGTGGAACTTTGCTCACACATGTGGGGCTTTGGATGGCAAGCATGTGGCAATCCGTAAACCACCCGGAGGTGGCTCAAATTATTTCAATTACAAGAAATTCCACTCAATTGTACTCATGGCGGTGGTTGATTATAACTACAACTTCCTGTATGTGGATGTGGGCACACCTGGAAGTGTTGATGATGGCCGTATTTAGAAAGAAACCTGGCTTGGAAATAAAATGGAAGGTGGAACAGCAGGCATGCCTGATCCAGAACCTCTGTCAGGAGAAGACAGCCCGGACATCCCATATGCGATGGTTGCTGATGAAGCCTTTGCACTACGGCCCTGGATTATGAAGCCATATCCACAGAGGAATCTAACTAGGGAACAGAGGATCTTCAATTACAGGCTGTCAAGGGCCAGGAGGGTAGTAGAAAATTCTTTTGGCATCTGGGCAAACAGATTTAGATGCTTGCTCAAGACAATGGAGCAGAGGCCCAAGAATGTGGAGAGTATAGTATATGCAGCATGTGTTCTGCACAACCTGATCCGAATGAGAGGTTCAGCTGCTGGATCAGCAACATCCATCCAGGACGGTGACATAGTGGACAGTGACACAGGGGAAGTAACAATAGGTGCTTGGAGAAGTGGTGCGAACAAGTTGAAAATGGTCTCACTGCAGCGTTTGAAAGGTAACTCGGGCACATCCTGTGTGAAAGAGCAAAGAGACCATTTCTGCGCTTACTACAATTCACAATTGGGGAGTGTGCCGTGGCAGGACAGCTATATTGATGGGTAGACGACCACGGGAACTCTACTGCATGTTATAAGCTGACTTCCTAGTGTTGTCCTCTGAAAAGTGCTTCCTATACGATGTTCGTCCGCAAAACCTGCCGTTTAGAACATTGCATTGTCCCTTTAAATGCCTGAGTTAACGCTTGTAGCAGAGGTTGATGGATATGTGTTTTAAATAATCTGGCGTGCCTCATTTGTTGTATTTCGTGTTTGCGAGGCCCTTTTACAGACAAATGTATTGTGTGATGCATCTCCTCTCACTATGTGACAGAATTCGTCTTCTTATATTTTCAAATAGGAATAAAGACTTTGTATCACATTTACCGTGCTGATTGTCTTATTTTATTTTCTACCAAGAGGTGAAGAACACGTTTAAAAAGCTGAACATTTCAGTGGCCTGCACACTCAAAAATGTTAATGAGTCAAAATGTGATAATATCACCTCCATTAAGGTATTTTGTGTTTCAGCATGAGAGGGATTATAACATTAGAGACATTCATCTTGTAGTGATGTATTAATGACGATTTGCAGACATCAAGCTGATAGTAAAAGATAAGTTTATTTTAAACAAGCAATGGCAATGACAATCAAAATGCTGAGGTAAAAGCTTTATCACACTTCAGGATATAATAAAATGTGTGGCCACCAACAACAACAAAAAATGCACAAGAGTAAAGGACACATAAATGAACATACAAACATTTACAAAGGACTACAGATGTCACACCAAATGGTGAGTGGCCAACATTGGTACCACTCCACCAGTTCCCCCTCTTGTTCCCTGTTGAAGTTATATGGCCTTTACCTTCTTCCATCTAACCTTTATGTTATCGTCTGCTGAGGATATTGTGGAGGCAGCAGCTACTGGGGAGGCAATCTCAAATCCACCTTGATCACCCTCTCCCTGCTCCAAGGAGCCCACAGGCAGTGGTATCTCTGGCATCTCCTCTTGCCTCTCCACCTGTCTCTCTTGCTGAGTTTCCTCCTCATTTACCTGCATGGCTAAAAACTTTCTGACTTTCTTTGACCCCTTTCTTTGCGCTTTTCTGAGAGGCATCTCTGCAAGTCTTTTTACTGTGAAAAAGATTCTCAAACAATGACAATTAGGTGGGACGTCCTCGATGGACACATGGTCCATTGGCGATATTGAGACCACCTTTTTTACTCACCTTATGTCCCTTCTGTCAAGCTTCCGGGTTTACCGTTCGCAGGAGTTCCCACGGTACCCGCAAGTGTCATTACGGATATCGCACGGATATCGCACTGGCATCTGCGTTCATACAATGTTGCAACGCTGCTCAAGTCACTCTTGGAGAAATTCAAAAATGTTTGAATTTTCTCCCGACCTTACCAAGTCACACGACTACCTGCCGTTAGCGCCACGGAGGCCCTCGGTGGTCCACGAATGCCGTACTGCTATCGCAGAAGGTTCTCACGATGTAAAATCTTGTTAAGTCTTGCTTCAGGTCGCACAGTGAGAAAGCCCTTTAACTCCTCAGAATCACTTAACAATGAGCACTCAAAGTGGATCAAGATTAGGGCGGCACGAGGGTGCAGCTGGTAGAGCCGCTGCTTCACAGCGCACAAGACCTGGGTTCGATTCTGACCTCGGGCGCTCTCCGTGTGTGGAGGTTGCATGTTCTCCCTGTGACTGCGTGGTTTTCCTCCGGGTGCTCTGGCTTCTTTCCACATCACAAAGACTTGCGAGTTTGTAGGTTAATTTGCCCTCTGTCAATTTCCCCTGTTGCGTAGGGTGTATGAGATAGCGTAAAACTAGCGTGAATGGGAGATCGCTGGTTGGTGTGGGCTCGGTGGGCCGAAGGGCCCGTGTCCATGCTATATCTCTAAAAGAAAAGATGGGACTAGGAACCTCATCCATGCATTGGGAGCGTAAGCGGTCCTGCAAATGTGACAGATTAAGGGCACCAAATTACAAACATCTTGTCCGCTCACCCAACAAGGCATCTTCTGCCCCATCTATGGAGGAGTCCACTGTTCGACATTGGTGATGATGGACACCTCATACACCATATAACCAGCATTGTCCTCAATCCCAAAGGGCTGCCTAAGAAGGAGAATGTGACCCATACTAGCTATCAAGCAAGCAATAATAAAACTTCTAGCTAGTCAATGTCACATCATCATCATCATCATCATCATCATCATCATCATCATCGTTGAGAACATCAACGGGCACGGTGCCTTACAATGTTGTGTATGACAATGATCGCAACTTCTACCGAAGTGTGGATGGCCGTTGGCTCGCTAGGAGCTCATCCTTTGACAGGTTCTGCTGGGGGTCCACAGAACCTGGCAAACCAGGTGGGGGAGACGGTTTAGTCGCCGACTATCCGACCATGGAGCAGGTAGCACGGGATTACATGGTACCCGTGGTGGGGGGAACTCCTCCCGACCTGACCTGCTAGTCAATGTAGTTAATGAAACTTTCACGCTGCCTCGGCAAGGCCACCAGTCAAAGAAAAGAGTGTATATCGACCTGTGTACAATCAAGTGTACAATCGAGTTGTCCACACTGCAAACATAAAGGTGCAGCTGCAAGTAAGAATTTCATTGTTGTGTTCGACAATGACATATGACAATAAAACGCTCTTGATTCTTGAGATAATCAAGGACCAGTCTCACCCCAGTCACTCCCTCGTCTCCCCTCTCCCATCGGGCAAGATGTACAGAAGTTTGAAAACACACACCTCCAGATTCAGGAACACTTTCTTGTCACCTGTTATCAGGCAACTGAACCATCCTCATCAGCTAGAGTATGGTCCTGATCTCCCATCTACCTCATTGGAGACCTTAGAACTACCTTTAATTGGACTATATCAGACTTAATTGTGATATTTTTGTACTAAATGTTACACCATTTGTCCTTTATATGTGCACTGTGGACAACGTGGTTGGGTTCATGCATAGTCTTTTCTTTGACTGAATGGCACACAAACAAAAGCTTTTCACTGTATCTCGGTACACGTGACAATCAACATTGGGTGGCACGGTGGCGCAGCGGTAGAGTTGCTGCCTTACTGCGCCGGAGATCCAGGTTCGATCCCGACTACGGTGCTGTCTGTACGGAGTTTGTACGTTCTCCCCGCGACCACGAGGTTTTTCTCCGAGATCTTCGCTTTCCTCCGCTACTCCAAAGACGTACAGGATTGTAGGATAATTGGCTTGGGTTTGTATACTTGGTATACGTGTAAATTGTCCCTAGTGTGTGTAGGCTTGTGTTAATGTGCGGGGATCGCGGGTCAGTGTGGACTCGGTGGGCCGAAGGGCCTGTTTCTGCGCTGTACCCCTATAACTAAAACTAAAACATAAACTAAACTGAGCTAAACTCAGATATCATAAGGAATTAAAGGGTTACAAGCATATCATGCAGAGCACTATATACCAGAGGAGCGATTGAAAGGGAGAAACCTTAATGTACAGCTGAAGACAGGATGTCTGGAGCCAGGTGTCAAGTTTGGTTTTAAGCAGATGTGTGTGAATAAGAAACCTGTGCAAAACAGGGATACCTGCTACTTCAGAACCAGCCGTAATGTTGAGAGTGCATTAGGGTCTAGACATCAAGTCCCGGTTAGAACATTTTTCTGGTCTACAGAGAAACCATCAAATTGGTCAGAGATGCACTAAAACTCTTTCCAACATTGCAAAGCAGTGCATTTTACAGACTTGGCTTCATGTTCGTTCTATGTACTAAGTGGTGCTCCGAGAGTAGAATGTGTGTTCTGTAAATTCAGGATTAAATCCATGAGTACAACATAATTCCAAATGGCAATTTTCCCACCATAAGCTTGTACGATTCTGCCCTGCATTACTGACTATATATTTTTTTTAATTGCATTTTCACTCCAAAAAGGATTTAATTTTTTTAATAAATATTAATTTGGAAAAGAACGGAAATTTAGCTGTGTTATTATGCGTTCGAGGGACAGTCGTAACTGTGTATCTCAGTTCAGCATTAGCTACCAAGGTTAAACTTTTAAAGAGATTGTGTTGGGGGAATTATAAGGAACGGCAAAGGATGGGAGACACAAAGCAAATAAGTGATAAGAAGGACAGTTGGAAAGTTGCCTTGAATCTGCACTCAAAGGGAATAATATTTCAATTGTCACAGCGCACTTCTTCCCAACCACTGCCAGTGTGTATAAAGGCGTTTATCATTTTGTCGTTATTAATTATTTTATCATTTATACACTGTAGTCACCATTGTCCCCATCCACACTTCGCGCAGCCTTGGAAAAGCAGCAAACATAATCAAAGACTTGTCCCACCCCCGGTCATTCATTCTTCTCCCTGCTGCTCTGCGGCAGAAGGTACAGAAGCTTGAGAGTGCGCAGCACCAGACTCAGAAACAGCTTCTTCCCCACAGTTTCCAGGATTCATGTTTCATGCTTTATGTACCTTGTTGTGTTTTATGTCTGTTGTCAGACCAACTTCCCTCCTGGGATAAATAGAGTTCCATCGTATTGTATCGTATCATATCGTGAGCCACGGCCATACACGTCAGCAGGCCTCGCTCGCTGGCTGTGGATCTGGGAAGCTGCCCAGAAAACCTGGCGGGCCGCGCAGCCGGCTACGGAAAGACCTGGCGGGCTGCGGCCATGTAGAGGCGAAGCCGGTAGTGCCCGGCCCCTGCTCGTACCCTCGAAGCCCGGAGAACCGAAGAGGAGGGAGCCAGGGCCGATGGAGCAAGGCGGGTAGGGAAGTGTACCGAGGTCGTACTTTCCGCGCCCTCAAGGTGGGCTGCAGGAGACCCTCCCGGGCTGGAGGCCCTGCAGAAGAATTTCACTGTCTCTTGCACACTCGACAATAAAGCCAATAAAGCGCCATTGAACCATTGGAATAGGAACATGGATGTGCAGGAAATGGAGAGATATAGATCGCATATGGTTCCTGTGCTATGCTGTTCTACGTTCTATATTCTACGATTGTGACCGCACAGAACAAGACAAGCAAGCACTAGGGGCAATTTACAGAGGGCCAATTTATTGAATTGAATTGAAATGAGTTGGATTGCATATTTCCCTCCCCTACCCAAGCCGTTACTAGCTTCAAAGTCGTCTTGTTGAGTCTCCTTGTCTGTAACTCGTTTTCACCTGTTTCCTTTAATATCGATACTTTTTTGCATACTTTTCATTCCTTAGATCTATATCTCTCCACATCATCATCAAAGGTACACAAAAATACTGGAGAAACTCAGCGGGTGCAGCAGCATCTATGGAGCGAAGGAAATAGGCAACGTTTCCGGCCAAAACCCTTCGGGTTTCGGCCCGAAACGTTGCCTATTTCCTTCGCTCCATAGATGCTGCTGCACCCGCTGAGCTTCTCCAGCATTTTTGTGTACCTTCGATTTTCCAGCATCTGCAGTTCCTTCTTAAACACATCATCGTCAATATCTCTCATTTCCCTTTCCCCTGGCTCTCTCTTCGAAGAAGGGTCTCGACCCAACACATCACCTATTCCTTTTCTCCAGAGACGCTGTCTGCCTGGCCCACTGAGTTACTCCAGCTTTCTGTGACTATCCAGAGACATATATGCGTTCGATTAATGTTTTCTCTTCAAAACGAGGCATCTCTCCTGTCCTGTTTAGTTCTGATTTTATACCTTAAAGCTGCCTTTTTTTTTACGAGTTTAGTTGTGAAACGTACTCTTTTATGAAATATTACCAGGCCTGGCCATCAACAGAGAACACTCTAAACAAAAGGAACAAGCTCAATAAATGAATAAATCTTCTCCGCACCCTCACAGAGTCTGCCAAACCTCACAATGCCTCCATGCCATCAAAACAATAACGGAGTCAAAATGGATGCTGATCATGTTGTGACTGACTAAAACTGCAGGATAGGAACACATGAATTATAGCTCAAAGAATTAATATTGATTGCTGTGGTTATGGAATACATTGCCTTCAGTGTGTAAGCCACGCATGGAGCAAATAACAGAATTTTAAGAAGCTCAGAGATGTGGAACCCTGCACGTGTGTCTGCAATAAAATACAATTCTGAAGAAGGTTAGCTTAGCTAAAATGATTTAATATTTTTGCAGTGATTTGACAATTCAATTCTTTACTGGTTGTGTTTCCGAGATGGAATCTTAACCCCCCCCCCCCCCCCACCCCGGCCCACCCAGATGTGGGTGAGTAGGGATGAAATGAGTTGAATAAAACATTACATTTGCACTAGGATGCAGTTCTAGGGATGGAAAGTGAGATCTCTCTCAGGAAGGGATGTCAATAGACAATAAACAATAGACAATAGTCAATAGACAATAGGTGCAGGAGCAGCCATTTGGCTCTTCGAGCCAGCACCGCTTCAATGTGATCATGGCTGATCATCCACAATCAGTACCCCATTCCTGCCTTCTCCCCATAGCCCTTGACTCTGCAATCTTTAACAACTCTATCTAACTCTCTCTTGAAAGTATCCAGAGAACCGGCCTCCACCGCCCTCTGTGGCAGAGAATTCCACAGACTCACAACTCTCTGTATGAAAAAGTAACGGAGTATTTCTCCATCTCCGTTCTAAATGATTTACCCTTTATTCTTAAACTGTGGCCCCTGGTTCTGGACTCCCCCAACATCGGGAAGCTGTTTCCTGCCTCTAGCATGTCCAAACCCTTAATAATCTTATATGTTTCAATAAGATCACCTCTCATCCTTCTATATTCCAGAATATACAAGCCCAGCCGCTCCATTCTATCAACATATGACAGTCCCGCCATCCTGGGAATTAACCTTGTGAACGGACTATTAAATATGCACTGATTGACCGAGTCAGATGACTACATAACAATGGGGTACCGTGGTGTAGAAATACAAATTTTGATTTCCTATCAAGATTATCATTCAATCCTGAGACAAGTTTTTCCCACGCTCACCTTTCTGTCCTGGGCCTTCTCCACTGTCAGAGTGAGGCCATATACAAATTGGAGGAACAGCACCACATATTTCGCTTGGGCAGCTTACAACCCAGCAGTCCGAATATTGATTTCTCTAATTTCAAGTAAATCTTGCATTCCCTCTCTCCCCGTCCCTCCCCCACCCCAGCTGCCCTGCTAGTTTCACCGTTCATATCCCCTTCATTTTCTACCTCTTCCACAGCCAACAATGGACTATTGTGGGCTCCACCTTTCCTTGGTCATCGGTGCCGGCTCTGGTTTGTTTTGAACCTTTTCATACCTCTCGTTTCAAAATACAAACCGGATACAAAAGCTGGAACATTATGTTGGAACTTTTGTTCAAAACACTTGTTGAACCATATTTAATATATGCTATATTTAATATAATATAATATAATGCTATATGTATGCTATATAATGTTATGCTATATATATATAATATATATATAATATATATATTATATATAATATATATGCTATAATATATATATAGCTATAATATATATGCTATAATAATATATATGCTATATAATGTAATGCTATATTTAAGATTGAGTTAGATGTGGCCCTTGTGGCTAAAGGGATCAGGGGGTATGGAGAGAAGGCAGGTACAGGTTACTGAGTTGGATGATCAGCCATGATCATATTGAATGGTGGTGCAAGCTCGAAGGGACGAATGGCCTACTCCTGCACTTATTTTCTATGTTTCTATGTTTCTATTTGAAGTATTGTGTGAAGATGAAAATGCTGGAGAAACTCAGCGGGTGAGGCAGCATCTATGGAGCGAAGGAAATAGGCAACGTTTCGTCCCGAAACGTTGCCTATTTCCTTCGCTCCATAAATGCTGCCTCACCCGCTGAGTTTCTACAGCATTTTTGTCTACCTATCGATTTTCCAGCATCTGCAGTTCCTTCTTAAACATTTGGAGTATTATGTGCAGTTTAGACTATAGTAAGCATATGATTATTTTAGAGAAAATTCGGAGGAGATTGAGCAGGATGTTGCCTGGATTGAAGGTCTTTCGTTATGGGAAGTAGGCTTGTCTCCATTTACTTGGAGGAATGAAGGCTTAGGGGTGACCACAGAGGTGTATAAATTTGTAAGTAGTTTAGGTGGAGAAGTTGGTAATTCTGATTGTATATTTTGACCATTGCATGGCACATAACTTTATAAACCTACAGTAAAGTTAAAAATAAGAGGGCATGGGTTTAAGACGAGAGAAATTGGGGTTTAAAGGGGGTGCTTTTTATACCGTAACATCTGCAAGGAATAGTAACAAGATCCATGGCTCTCATGATTCCAACTTGCTCTTGTCATAAGGCTTGTTAAACCGTTTGATCATTACATTTCACGTCGATTTTCTTCAATTTCATGTATAGATTACTTTCAATTAATCAGCAAAGCCCTGGGAGGAAACCAGAGCACCTGGCGGAAACCCACGAGGTCACAAGGAGAAAGTGCAAACTCCACACAGACAGTGGCCGAGGTCGGGATCGAACCTGGGTTTCTGGCGCTGTGAGGCAGCAGTTCTTTTTCTCTTTTTTTTCTCTTTCGGAATCTGCCTCAGAAACATCTGCAAAGTAACAGGCACGAGACACAGCACTGCCCTCAAGATTCCCTCTCTCTCTCTCTCTCTCTTTCTCTCTCTCTCTCTCTCTCTCTCTCTCTCTCTCATCATAAGAGCTTGTTAAATCATTTGATCGTTACATTTCATGTCGATTTTCTTAAAATTAATTAATAGATGACTTTCAATTCATCAGCAAAGCCCTAGAAATGTCTACGGGTTTTGTGGAAACTACTGTGATGAAAGGCACGTTGCGATTTTGCCCGCTTCCTAAGTCCAGGAACTATCATCTGCAAATCCCTGCTGCACCTCAGACAGTGACATTTAACTGACACAGTGAAAGTGTCCACAACCCCCAAGCCCACCTCAGGGAGACGGTTTACAAGAAGAGCGTGCTAGATTCCCAAACAGGTAGTCACTAAGTGGCACATTTCCAGCTGTTCCTAATGTAATATGTTACCAGAGCTCCAATCAATAACTGATCAGGCCACCATCTAAAGCAATAACACATGCATGTTAAAAGTGTGGTTACCTTTCTTATTAAGGTTTACAAGCTGGTCAGGAGTGCCAAAATAAAATGGGAGTACATTATGAATTTCAATTCATCCGAGAGCTTTCAATGTCCCTGACTACAGCAGAACCATGATTTAATGTCTCCATTAAAGCTCACTTCTCAATCCTCACAATCCCAATCACCCCACGAAAGGTGCAAATATTCAGAGGCTGCATGCAGAATGAAATAATGTGCGTTCGAATATCTGCACTGTGCATTTAAAAAAAAATCTTTATTGCACAGGTTTTTCATCATCGGAAAGAGCAAATTGTAGTTTAGTTTAGTTTTAGTTGAGAAATACAATGTGGAAACAGGCCCTCCGACTCGCCGCATCTGCGCCGACCAGCGATCCCCGTACACTAACACTATCCTACCCACACTAGGGACAATTTACAACTTTACCGAGGCCAATTAACCTACAAACCTGTACGTCTTTGGAGTGTGGGAGGAAACCGGAGCACCCGGAGAAAAAGCCACGCGGTCACGGGGAGGCAGCACCCGTGGTCAGGATCGAACCCTGGTCTCTGGCACTGTAAGGCAGCAACTCCACCGCTGTGCCACCGTGCCACCAACTCACCATGCCGTTCTCCAGGCTGAGGTCACTATTCAGGATGGGTACGTGCTACTTAAGTCAGCTCACCTCCAGCCTACTGAGTGTGGGTACTGGAAGTATTTAACACAGGCGGATATCAAAGAACATTGTTATCTTTTAACTCTGGAGACAGGCCAAATGTTTCAAACATTTGTTTTATACCACGCTGCTGTCCGTGGCAGAGACGACCGCAGTTTTTACAATGAGCAGTTCCCTTGTGTTAGACTGACTGTTGCAAAGGCTCCTACTCTCTCAGTGAGCAATAGACTTACTGGCAATGAACCACATGTAATAAAAAGGAACTGCAGATGCTGGTTTATACCAAAGATAGACAGAAAATGCTGGAGTAATTCAGCAGGTCTGGCAGCATCCATGAAGGAAATGGATAGGTCACGTTTTGGATCCGAAGAAGGGTCTCGACCCAAAACGTCGCCTATTCCTTTTCTCCAGAGATGCTGCCTGATCCGCTGAAATTACTCCAGCATTTTCTGTCTATGAACCAAGAATCATGAACCATGAACCAAGCAATGAACTATAATGGGGCTTAGATGTGCATCTTGGTCAGCATGGACTAGTAGGGCCAAAGGGCCTGATTCCGTGCTGTATGACTCTACAACATCAAACCTTGTTCATATACCATGTATCAATCAAATACTGCATATATATATATGCAACTCACAAGAGTCTGAAGAAGGATCTCGACCCGAAACGTCACCTATTCCTTTTCTCCAAAGATGCTGCCTGACCCGCTGAATTATTCCAGCATTTTGTGTATACCTTCGGGGGAAAAACAGCATTTGCAGTTCCTTCCAAAGCATTTCCTCTTTTTCAGTTAACAGACACAAGACATATAGATTGTACTTGTTTATCTGTTTTCTGTTTTTCTGTTTATTCTGTTTTCAATAAATGTTGGTTAAAATATGAAAACAGCAAATTTGGAAGAAAACATAATGAATTTTGCAAACTAAATAGCTGATGTGGTTTGCACTCTGTCCCGAAGCTTATTGCTGGCCTACTTTTGTAGTATGAAATATTCAGAAAATAGGATCCTTATTCTTCCCCTTTATCCTCACATGATCTCTTTTCTTCCTCCCTGGAGTAATCTTAAGAGCCTTTGAAAATCTTAACTCCACCTATTACTGGAAGTAGTACAATTGTTCTGGTACAAAGTGACAGTTATGGCACCTGCTTATCCGGTACTTTGAGCGACCACTTTGCAGTTGCAACGGCAATTATATACTGTAAGCTTTGCTTCATACAGCCCAGTACAAACACAGAGAGGTAGCAAAGATACTGAATAATAAAGAGGAACTCTTTACTTGGCACTGCTAACAAAGGTCAGGGTCTCTCCGTTGAGTTACAATTCAGGAAGATTACCAGAACATCGGAAGTGTTGAAAACCATTTAATGGGTCCTTCTCTTCAATGAGATCATGGTTGATCTGTGACCTGACTTCATAAAACCACCTACGTACAATATCCTGTAACACGTTTGGTTTGCATGAACCTATTAACTTCAGCATTGAAATTAACAATTGACTCAGATTCAATTTGCATTTGTGGAAGATTATTCTACGTTTCGGCCACGTTATATTTAGTTTAGAGATACAGCACGAAAACAGGCCCTTCGGCCCACCGTGTGGGTCAACAAACGATCACTGACGCTGTCCTACACACAATAGCGACAATTTTATAATTTTACCATGCCAATTAACTTCAAAACCTGCACGTCTTTGGAGTGTGGGAGGAAACCGGAGCACCCGGAGAAAACCCACGCAGTTCACCGGGAGAATGTACAAACTCCGTACAGACAGCACCCGTAGTCAGGATCGAACCAGGGCCCCTGTCGCTGTAAGGCAGCAACTCTACCGCTGCACCGCCGTGCCACCCTGTGTGAAGAAGAATTTCCTAACATCATGTCCGAAACGCCTGACTCGAACGGTTAAACTAGGTGTCCTCATTGAAGACTTCACAAGCAGCAAATTAACATAGAAACATTGAAACATAGAAAATAGGTGGAAGAGTAGGCCATTCGGCCCTTCGAGCCAGCACCACTATTCAATATGATCATGGCTGATCATCCAAAATCAGTACCCCGTTCCTGCTTTCTCCCCATATCCCTTGATTCCGTTAGCCCTGAGCTAAATGTAACTCTCTCTTGCAAACCGTGTGCAGGCGTGGCTGTATAACATTTAAGTGGAACTTCCATTCCCTTGTAAAACAGTCTTCAAGATAAAATGGATAGTTCAAAAGTTCATAAGTGTTTGGAGCAGAATTAGGCCATTCGGCCCATCCAGTCTACTCTGTCATTCAATAGCATTGAATTGACCTTTGATTTTCATTGTACTTGCCCACGGCAATATTGTGATGTTCTCTACTGTGGAAACCAAAATCTCTATGGAGTGCCACTGGTCACTGCTTTGCACTGAAGAACAACGTTCTGACCCTAATTGGTCCAACTTAATTATTGTCACGTGTACCGAGACACAGTGAATAGCTTTTTGTTGCATGCTATCCAGTCAAAGAAAAGGCTATACATTAATACGACCAAGCCATGCATGGTGCACAGATAAAGGATAAAGGGATTCAGTGCAAGATATAACATTGAAGTCCGATAGAGTCTGGTTACAGATAGTTCAAAGGTGTCCAGTGAGGTAGGTGGGATGTCAGCACTGCACTCTGGCAGCATTTCGTTGTCTCTGTACTGTACACTGACAATGACAATTAAAGTTGAATCTGAATCTGATCTGAATCTGAATCTGAATCTGAGAGGACTATTAAGTGTCCGAATAACATTTGAGAAGAATCAGCCCCCTGAATCTGGATATATGTGTTTTCTGTACCTCTTGTCTGATGGGAGATGGGAGAAAAGTGAGTGACCGGGGTGAGGCTGGTCCTGATTACGGATGACATCGCGGCACGGTGGCGCAGCGATAGAGTTGCTGCCTTACAGCGCTTACAGTGCCGGAGACCCGGGTTCGAACCCGACTACGGCTGCTTGTCTGTACGGAGTTTGTACGTTTTGCCCGTGACCACGTGGGTTTTCTCCAAGATCTTCGGTTTCCTCCAACACTCCAAAGACGTACGGATTTATAGGTTAATCGGCTTGGTGTAAGTGCAGGTGTAAATGTAAAATTGACCCTGGCGTGCTTAGGGTAGTGTTAATGTGCGGGGATCACTGGTCAGTGCGGACTCGCTGGGCCGAAGGGCCTGTTTCCTGGCTGTATCTCTAAAACTAAAACTCATATTTCACTGACAGCCTCACTGAGGCTGCTGCCAAATTGGATGATCTTTTTTTTTTTTTAACATTGTTTAGGTTTAGACTTAAGTTTATTATTGTCCTATATCAGGGGGCAGAGCAGGTTTACCAGAATGAAAACTGGATTAGATACAGGGAGGGAGAGGTTGGACAGACTTGGGTTGTTTTATCAGGCAAGCCCGAGGTTGAGGGGGAAACCTGATAGAAGTATATAAAATGATGAGAGACATGGATAGGGTAGGCAGTCCGGACTTTTTCCCCAGAGTAGAACTAGAAGGCATAGTGTTAAGGTAAAAGAGGCAAAGTTGAGTGGAGATGTGCATGGCATGATTTTGTACACAGAGGGTGTGGAGTGCCTGGAATGCATCACCAGGGGTGGTGGTGGAGGCTGATATGAAAGTGGCGTTTCAGAGACCTTTGGATAGGCACATGGCTATTCAGGGAATTGAGCGATATGAATTAGGTGCAGACAATTAAGGATTGCGTCCCGCGCAAACCTATCGAGGGTGGAAGACGTCACACATAACCAACTGAATAGCGAAAGCTTGCTGCCCAATGCACTCAACAGTGTGGGAGGAACTAAGTCTAAGTAAGTAATTAAGAAGTGGTCTTGGCATTATATTTAACACAGACATAGCACAGACACATTTGGGCGGCACGGTGGAGCAGAGGTAGAGCTACTGCCTTACAGAGCCACAGACCCAGGTTCGATCCTGACTACAGGTGCTCGTCTGCACGGAATTTGTTCGTTCTCCCCGTGACCAGTGTGGGTTTTCTCCGAGACCTTTGGTTTCCTCCCACACTCCAAAGACACACATAAGTGCAAGTGAAATGAATTTGCCAGCAGCGGTACAATAAGAAAGAACACACACTACACAATAAAACATTTAACACATCCACAGCATTCATCACTGTGGTGGAAGGCACAAAATTTAGCCAGTCCTCCTCCATTTCACCCCATGGTCGGGACCACAATCCTCCGCTGTCGCCGCTGCGGGCGTCCAGATGTATAGACAGGGTAAGACCAGGTAAGTCCTGAATCGGTGCCTCCCCACCGGAGACCGCGGCTTCAAGATGGTGTAGGCCGCAGGCCGGCGGTCGAAGATCTAAAGTCCCCGCCGCGCCGCTGCCAGAAGCTGTGTGTAGTGTAGTGTTAATGTGCGGGGATCACTGGTCGGTGCGGTCTCGGTGGGCCAATGGGCCTGTTTCTCTAAAATAAAATAAAGAACTAAACATCGTGGGCCGATGGGCTGTTTCTCTGCTGCACTGTTCTATGTTCCATGATTGTCATGAGTCACAGTAAAAAGCTTCCGTTGCATGCCATCCAATAAAATCAGATAATACTATACATGAATACAATCACCCCAAATACAACCGGCAATGTGAAGAGAAAAATACCAAAGTGCAGAATAAAGTTTCTCAGCAATGTAGCACAACAGTGATAAGGTTCAATGTCTGCAATGAGATAGAATGACAAGTTGGGACTGTACCCTAGCTCATGGAAGGATTGATCAGAAGTCTGTTAATTGAAGGAAAATGTTAATCCTGGCTAAAGTGGAGAGGCTAGGACTTCAAAATGGGGTAAAAGCTTCAGGGCTGCTGCGAGATTTGGTCAATTTTGAATAGCTCTCTGCAGAGCTGGGACAAGCTGCGGAGTGGTGTCAGTGTGTCTAGAGCCTAGACACAATTTACAAGCAAAGGATAAGAACATCTGCAGACCCTGTCAATTAGGCGCAAAATACATAGAATGGATTGGATGGCTGCAAACCAGACATACACCTTGTAAATAATGTTGCAGAGTTTAACTTTGCCGAGTGTTGATTGGATGAGGTATTGAGCCTTGTCTGGGTTTCCTGCAGATCAGGGTAAATGTTTCTAAGTTGGCTTCCTTTCGAAGTCCGGTTTGAATACAATGTATTGAGCTGCTGTATTATTGGGTTGGGGAAATGTCTGTTATGTATGGGGTTAATCGATATCTGTATTTGGGTTATTAAGAGACCACCCCTATGTGGTTCGGCCCCTTGAAGTCCCGGGACATATTAAAGTCCGCTACCACGAGGTCCAGGGTCGATCTTCTGGAAGAGCGCTTGGGACTGCGTGAACTTCTGGAGTGTCTCTGTCTGAGCGAGGCCTAGAGGGCTTGAACAGGCAGATACGAGGATCAAACCCGCAGTGGGATAGGTACGGTAGTTGAACTTTTGTTACTTTTTTTTAACTTTTGCGCATTTGTTAAAATAAAATGTAGTTATTTCAAGTGCTTATTTCAGTGTTTTTACTGAAACTAGACTGGGGGGGGGAAGCTTAGGAACGAGCAATTTACAAAAGTAGCTATTTCCTAAATCCACATTGCAATCCATTTTGTGTAGGAAGGAACTGGAGATGCTGGTTAAACCGAAGACAGATACAAAAAGCTGGAGTAACTCAGCGGGACAGGCAGCTTCTCCGGAGAGACGGAATGGGTGGATGTTTCAGGGCGAGACTGAAGAAGAGTCTTGACTCGAAACATCACCCATTCCTTCTCTCCAGAGATGCTGCTTGCCCCGCTGAGTTACTCCAGCTTTTCGTGACCGTCTTTGGTTGAAATCCATTTTCACAGCCTTCATCTTTTGCTGAATCTATGAATAAAAGTCTGCAGTGCCCTGCTTTTACTGTCCGTTTAGAATGCTACCTATGTTAACAGAAAACTTGAATGTGCAGCTTTCCATAACATCATTAAGTCATTTGTAACTATGGTGAATATTTGAGGCTCCAACACAGATGCTTGTGGGACACCACAAGTCACATCCTGCCAATTTGACTACGTGCCCATTATCCTCATTCACTTTCTTGGCCTTCAGCCAATTTTCTAACCAGTTCAATAATCTGAGTTTAATTCCATAAGGTTTAACTTTGGCTAGCAGTCTCTTATGAAGGGGCGTTATCAGATGTGCTCTGGAAGTCCATATAAATAATATTGTAGATATATTAGGCATCTCTTCAAATAATTCAATGAGATTTGTCAGGCTTAGAACATAGCACAATGCAGCCAGAAACAAGCCCTTCGGTCCACAATGTTTGTGCCGAACTATGTTGCCAAAATAAAGGCAGCATGGTGGCGCAGTGGTTGAGTTGCAGCACCAGAGATCTGGGTTCAATCCTGACTACGGATGCCGTCGGTATGGAGTTTGTACATTCTCCCCGTGACCTGCGTGCGTTATTTCCGGTTGCTCCGGTTTCCTCCCACGCTCCATGTACATACCGGTTTGTAGGCTAATTGGCTTGGTAATTGGTGGGTGGGGGTGGGGGGGGTAATTGATTGTCATTCCTCTTACACCTTTTTCAAAATTCCCACATTCCAAGAAGCTCGACAATAGACAATAGACAATAGGTGCAGGAGTAGGCCATTCGGCCATTCAATGTGATCATGGCTGATCATCCCCAATCAGTACCCCGTTCCTGCCTTCTCCCCATATCCCCTGACTCCGCTATTTTTAAGAGCCCTATCTAGCTCTCTCTTGAAAGCATCCAGAGAACCTGCCTCCACCGCCCTCTGAGGCAGAGAATTCCACAGGCTCACCTCTCTCTGTGAGAAAAAGTGTTGCCTGTTTCGACATTGTGTCTCGACATTGGGTCACATGTGATATTCCACCCTGCGATACCTTTTTCCCAGAGAGGAAATGTTAAAGACTTGAGAACATGGCTCTTAGGTGAGAGGAGCAGAGTTTAAATGAGATGTGCAGGGCAAATTCCTGAGCATAGCCATGTCAGATGACCTGTCCTGGCCCCAATACATCGATGTCATCAGGAAGAAGATGCCACTGCCTCTAACTCCTTAGAAGTTTAAAGAGATTAATTACGCCTCTGAATTCTATTTTTTTTACAGATATACTGTACAAGGTTTCATGATTGGTTGCACCATGGCCTGGAATGGCAATTACAACTCACAAGAGCATGCTGAGGGTGATGGACTCATCCCGGTCCATCATGGGAACAGTCCTTCCATCCATGGAAACAACTACTCGAGGCGCTGCCTGAAGAAAGTGGCACCTGGCTGTCATTATGGATCCCCACCATCCGGGCCACGCCCTCTTCTCACTGCTACCATCGGGCAGGAAGTACAGAAACCTGAAGTCCCACTCCACCAGGCTGAGGAACATGCATGTTACTACAAGTGTCAGTTCATTGAACCAACCTGCACAACCCCAATCCTACCTTGAAATGGAACACAATGGACTACCTCTGGCACTACTATGGACTTGTTTTTTTTGGGGGGGTTTTTGCACTAATATCATGTTTTTTCTCACAGTCTTTGAGAAATTGTATGGGTCATTCATGTATAATAATTTTTGTGTGTTGTCTGCACCTATGTACCTGTAATCACATTGAATGACGGTGCTGGCTCGAAGGGCCGAATGGCCTACTCCTGCATCTATTGCTTATTGTCTGCTGGATATACAATATAAACTAAACTAAATGCTTCTGCCCGAAACATCATCCATTCCTTGTCTCCAGAGATGCTACAATAAACTGGTTTAGTTTAGAGATACAATGTGGAAACAGTCCCTACCGCTCACCGAGTCCCCACCGACCAGCAATCTCCGCACACGAAAGGGTCTGTCCCACTTGGGCGTCATTTGCGCGTCATTTACGCGACATCATTCACACGTCACGACGCACGACGCGCGCAACATGACGCGCACGTGATGCGCGCATGGTGCGCGGCGCCCCAGGATTTTGGGATGTAGAAAATCCCAATAGAAAATTTGCATGGCGTGCAAATGACCCACAAGTGGGACAGGCCCTTAACACTACACACTACACACACTAGGGACGATTAGCCTACAAACCTGTACGTCTTTGGAGTGTGGTAGGAATCCGGAGTACCCGGAGAAAACCCACGCAGGTCACGGGGAGGACATACCAGCTCCATACAGACGGCAGGATCGAACCTGTGTCTCTAGCGCTGTGAGGCAGCACCTCTACCGCTGCGCCACCCTGTTATTTATTGCAGAAATAAACATTCTCAAAGATTACATTACGATACAATATGAAACAATACGCTACGATACGATATCACTTTATTTATCCCAGGAGGGAAACTGATTATGTCATTATGTTGAAGATTTAAAGTGCAACATTCGGCATGAGAGGAATTCAACGTAATATTTTGTTTACTTAATTTGGAGAGGGAGAGATTCCAGCGATTGGGGAAAACCCCAGATATCGGTCGGCACACCAAAGGTTAACGGTATCTGTATTGTTCTCAGCACAGACGTTATCCATTTTAAAACATATTCTGTTTTTCAGGTGTAAATGGAAGTGTCCTCCTGTCGTCCCGGTGCCAATCTTATTCTTTCTAAACTGCAGTGCATCCATAGCTTTCCAGGGGTTGGCCCCACAAGACCAGCCCAGTCTCCTCGTCTGTCTGACAGGCAGTCTGTCTGCCTTGCATTAATTCACTTCACACTCTTTGCATCGATCCAGGGCTCCCCCAGCGGTACCAGGGAGCGTTCTAGGCTGCCTGCATGCATACAAACTCACTTACTCAGGCAAATCGATGCCCAAAACCACACATAACCTGGTCACAGTTCAATGCATTCAGGAACTAGAAAGTGCTGTCCAAGGGGATTTAGAGTTCTGATTAACTCTCTAGTTAACTTAAAGCATGGAGTGAAACCGGAGTCACTTAATTCCACGCCCAATCCGGTGCAGTCTGAGCAAATGCATTCCTGATCTGGACGTACTGTAGGTTTCCAATTTGTGATTACCGCTCAGCGCCATGTAAAGAAAATACATAATATCTCCTGGTAAATCAGTTGAAAGTTTGTCAAGATTTAACACGGTCGCGGATCGCAGTTGGTTGGCAGGTTTATTCCAATTCAATTGCCGCTCTTATTCTACATCAGCTGGCTCGGATCAATAGCTCAAAGCAGTTATTTGTGTTCTGTTCCAAAATGGATAACTGAACATAGGTTTTGTGATGTGCGCCATTGTATTTATACCTATTACCGGGCTGTTGCAAGAGCTATTTGTGCATGTCGTTTTGGGCAAAGGAGCCTTTGAAGCCTTTTGTGCCAGGGTTCAGAATTAGGAACTGCCAGCTCAGTCAGGATCCATTAAACGCTGTACCGATGCGCTCCCGTAGAAATAGTGGTGTTTTATTGCAGTTCAGGCAATCAGTATATCATTTATTATCCTCCTCCGTTCATGTACACGCTGATCTATGGATCTGCCCGAACTCCAGAGGCAGGGAATATATATGATGTTAGCGGTCAACATCACATATACTCAGCAGAATGGAGAAAATCATTAACACAGCATGTATCAAACTTATCAATGATTCTGATTTTGGTTTGTTTCATGATTTCTTGATTACTGATGCAGCAACAAGGGTAGCAAGTGTAAATGGCTACACCTGTCTGTGTTTATAATCTTGCCATTAGGTCTCTGGCTGTTTCATGACAAGAAAACCCCAAAATAGACTCATCACACTATTTTCTTGCCAAGTGTGCTAACAACCTAACAAAATTGACCTCTGAGCATTTTTTAAAATCATAATAGCGTAAATGTCCATGCGTTTATATTTTGTACAATATAAGGTTTATGGTTTAAGGTTTAGGATGAGAGGGGAAAGTTTTAAGGGCCTGTCCCACTTTCCAGAGTTATTCACAAATTCTCCCGAGTTTTCCCCTTGATTCAAACCCGCAGAATGTTTGTAACGGGTCCGTAGGAAGCCGTAGGAGTCCGTAGATATATCGTAGCGACTCGTTATGCCAGCCGTAGGTACTCGGGGCATCAGGTAAGTCGGGACGTTTTTTCCAGCCTGATAAGAAATGTCCACGAGTAAAAATCGGGTGAATGCCCCGAGTACCTACCGCTGGCACAATGAACCGCTACGATATATCTACCGACTCCTACGGACCCGTTACGAACATTCTGAGAGTTTGAATCAAGGGGAAAACTCGGGAGATTTCGTGAATAACTCGGAAAAGTGGGACAGGCCCTTTAATAGGAAGCTGAAGGAGCAACTTTTTCACTCAGAGGTTGGTGGGTATGTGGAATGAGCTGCCAGAGGAAGTAGTCGTGGCAGGTACTATACAGCATTTAAAAGACATGGATAGGAAATGTTTAGAGGGATATGTGCAAAACACAGGCAGGTAGGACTACTGCTGATGGGGCATCTTGGTTGGCATGGAGTTGTACTGAAGGGCCTGTTTCCATGCTGTATGACTCTATGACTTTGACAATAACAAACAAATTCATGCCACTTTTTGGGTGCAGCATAAAATTACACAAAAACTTTACTCAAATCAATTGCAATTGAGGGGAGGCACAGTGGTGCAGCCGGTAGAGTTGTCGCCTCACAGCACCAGGGACTCTGGTTCGATCATGACTTCAGGTGCTGTCTGCGTGGAGTTTGCACTTTCTTCCTGTAACTGCATGGGTTTCCTCCAGATGCTCCGGTTTCCTCCCACATCCCAAACCTGTGTGGGTTTGCAGGTTAATTTGCTTCTGTAAAATTGCCCCTGGTGTGTAGGGAGCGGATGAGAAAGTGGGATAACATTGAAGCAGTGTTCAATGGGGATGATCAATGGTTGACGTGGACTCGGTGGGCACTAGGGCCTGTTTCCTTGCTGTATCTTTCAATCAAGCCAGCGCATCAAAGTGTCACTAGGTATGTGTAGTTTTCTGAATCGACCTGAAACGTTAACTCCTCTCCCACGAATGCAGCCTGGCCTGCTGAGTATCTCCAGCATTGTCTGTTTTTATTTCGGACTTCCAGCAGCTGCAAGTTTTTGCTTTTCAATGAACCTCGAGCACAGTCAACTAGTTAGTTCACCCAGGCCCAGAACTCCAAGGTCTGATAACCTGTTAAGCACCAGAGGCTGATTGAGTCCGTAACACAACCCTTGAAATTTTGCTAGTATGTTCTTCAGAAATTGGCTGGTAAATTGGTTTGTGGGCAGCACAGTTGCACAGAGGTAAAGTTGCTGCCTTACAGCGCCAGAGACGCGGGTGCTGTCTCTACGGAGTTTGCACATTCTCCCTGTGATCGTGTGGGTTTCCTCCAGGTGCTCAGGTTTCCTCCCAAAAAAGTGTGGGTTTGTAGGTTAATTATCCTCTGTAGGATTGGCCCTGGTGTGCAGTGGATGGAAGTGAAAATGGGATAAAATAGTAGTGTGAATGGGTGATCATCGGTCGGCAAGGACATGGTGGGCCGAAGGGACTGTTTCCATGCTGTATCTCTAAACTAAACTAAACTAAACTAAATAATCTAAAATGTCCCAAAGTTCATTTTATTCACTGACTGAAAAGCTTGTATCAGATAGACTGTCAATCTGAGTTCACACCAAAACCTTTGGGTATAATCCACCTGACTGAATGTAAACCAATGTACCAACATGCTGGTATCACAATGACAGAGAGATTAAATCAACATGCTAAATGCTTATTACAATAGCTTGAGAGTTCACAACTAATGCCACCATAAAGGTTCTTAATACAGAACAGTGGGTATATGGAACAAGCTGCCAGAGGAGGTAGTTGAGGCTGGGACTATCCCATCATTTAAGAAACAGTTGTAGGTACATGGATAGGACAGGTTTGGTGGGTTATGGACCAAGTGCAGGCGAGTGGGACTAGTGTAGCAGGGACATTGTTGGCCGGTGTGGGCGAGTTGGGCCGAAGGGCCTGTTTCCACACTGTATTAAATGAATGAATGGTGAATGAATGAATGATGAATGAATGAATGAATGAATGAATGAATGAATGAATCTATGACTCTATAACTCTACAGCATCGGAATAGGCCCATTTGGTCCACAATGCCAGAGCCGAACGTGGTACCATTAAACTAATCTCCTCTGCCCACGTGTGATACACATCTCTCCATCCCTGCATATCCATGTGTGTATGTAAAAGCCTCTTAAATGGCACTGCCCTATTCTATTAATTTTCCACATTCCTCACTGCCCCTACAGAATCAGAGATCATAGAATATAGAACAGTACAGCGCAAGATGAGGCCCTTCGGCCCATGATGTTCGTGATGAACATAATCATTATGCCAAGACCAACTCTTTACTATCCACATAATCCATATTCCTCCATTCCCTCCATATCTACATGCTTATCCATGTGTGGCAACAAGGAGCTGCAGATGCAGGTTAATACACAAAATGGGCACAAAGTGCTGGAGTAACTTAGCAGGTCATGCAACATCTCTGGTGAACATGGAGAGGTGACCCATCTCCAACCGAAACGTCGCCTAGCCATGTAGGAAGAAGGTCTCGACCCGATACGTCACTCATCCATGTTCTCCAGAGATGCTGCCCAACCCGTTGAGTTACTCCAGCACTTTGTGTCCTTTTGCCTATCCATATGGCATATACTAACCACATCCTAACATTCAGCTCCTTCCCTCTCCCTCCCTGTCCATTAACTTATTGGCTATATTTAAGAGGGAGTTAGATGTGGCCCTTGTGGCTAAGGGGATCAGAGGGTATGGAGAGAAGGCAGGTACGGGATACTGAGTTGGAGGATCAGCCATGATCATATTGAATGGCGGTGCAGGCTCGAAGGGCCGAATGGCCTACTCCTGCACCTAATTTCTATGTTTCTATGTTTCTAACTGATGGCAGCACTCGGGCGGCACGGTGGCGCAGCGGTAGAGTTGCTGCCTTACAGTGCTCGCAGTGCCAGAGACCCGGGTTCGATCCCGACTGCGGGTACTGTCTGTACGGAGTTTGTACGTTCTCCCTGTGTCTCCCTCGGGTTTTCTCCGATATCTTCGGCTTCCTCCCACACCCCAAAGACGTGCAGGTTTGTAGGTTAAATGGCTTGGTACAAGTGTGAATTGTTCCTAGTGTGCGTAGGATCGTGTCAATGTGCGGGGATCGCCGGTCAGCGCGGATGCGGTGGCCCAAGGGCCTGTTTCCGCGCTGTATCTCTAAACTAAACTAAACTAAACTAAACTGTGAGGTTGAGGCTAATCACAACTCTAGTTGAATCTTTAGGGCTGTTGAGATTTATGGAACAACTTTTTTATCAATGAGTTCAGTATCTCCTCCACACGTTTGCAAGAAACGGAGCCAAAGTCATCAAGCAACGACTGAATCCGCACAATGACGGAAATAATTCAACACGAGAGACTCGCTCTTTCTTCCAAACTATGAATCATAAATTTAAAATTATGGGGATGTGGTGCTTTTTTAATGTGCGACCAGCAAAAATAAATTCTTTAGCAGCAATAACGATATGCGAGCCAATCATAATGCATCTTCAATATGAATCCCTCAACCTTTCAAGTCACATAATGAGTATAAATCTTGAGCTTCATTAAAGGAGTTGTTGAGTGCTCAATTGTCGGGGAGAATGGCAGACTGCCAGCAGAGAGAAGAGTGCTTCAGCAATGAAGCTCCACCAGATGCTAAAACCCTGCATCAATGACACATTCAATAGCAAGGAATGAGCAGGGAACAAGACGGGAATTGGTCAGTGTCGCCAAGGTGCTGAACATTATCTCCGGGGCTTAAAGGGACCCTGAAGAGAGGAAGAATGGTACAGTTTATCGACACAAAGTGCTGGAGTAACTCAACAGGTCAGGCAGCATCTCTGGACGCAACTGAACCATCCTACCACAACAAGAGAGCAGTGCTGAAATATTCTCTGAAGAAGGGTTTCGGCCTGAAATGTTGCCTATTTCCTTCGCTCCATAGATGCTGCTGCACCCGCTGAGTTTCTCCAGCTTTTTTGTGTACCTGAAATATTATCTACCTAGTTGACAGCCCTCGGACTGTCCTTGACTGGTCTTTGCTGGCTTTACCTGGCACTAATTTTTATTCCCTTATCATCATCTATACACTGTAAATGGATTAATTGTGATCATGTATTGTCTTTCTGCTGACTGGATAGCACGCGGCAAAAAGCTTTTCACTGTACCTCGGTACACGTGACAATAAACCAAACTAAACTAAACTAAAGAGCATGGATAGGTGACATTTCGAGTCGGGACCTTCAATGTGAAGCAGGATCGCAACCTGAAAGGTCACCTATCCATGTCCAAGGGTGGAGTAGCGGTAGAGCTACTGCCTTACAGTGACCCGGGTTCAATCCTGACTACGGGTGCTATCTGTACAGAGTTTGTACGTTCTCTCTGTGACCACGTGGGTTTTCTTTGGGTGCTCCGGTTTCTCCCCACACTCCAAAGACGTACAGATTCGTAGATTAATTGGTTTACGTAAGTTATAAAGGCATCCCTACTGTGTGTAGGTTAATGTACAGAGTGATTGCCTGTTGGTGCGGACTCGGTGGACCGAAGGGTCTGTTTCCACGCTATATCTAAAGTCTAACTCAGTGGGCCAGGCAGCATCTCCGGAGAACATTGGATAGGTGACCTTTCGGGTCAGGACCCTTCTTCAAACTGAAAGTCCAGACCTGAAATGCCATTTTCTCTGAGTTACTCCCACTGAGTTACTCCCGCACTTTGGGTTCTTTTTATCAACTTATGAGAGGCATAGATACAGTAGACAGGCAGAGCCTTTTTCCAAGGATGCAAATATCAAATACGCAAGGGCATAGCTAGAGATGAGAGGGGTGAACTTTAAAGGATATGTGCGGGGAAGTTTTTTACACAGAGGATGGTGAAGGGCTTGTTTCCATACAGTATCACTCTATGACTCTTTACCAATTTGTGTGTGGGCACACCAAAGATACTAGCTCCTCCAGTATCTTTGGGGCACACTGTCAGTTTATAGCTCAGGAAACTCATTGGGTGTACCTGTTTTGTAGCAAAGAAACAGAAACTGAAACACTCAATCTGCAGTAATAGTTTGGAGACTCACAATCTTCCTTGTGTCTTCAATCTACATAGTGCCGCTGATTCACAGATGGAGGTTAAATGTTCTGACTAATCGATAAATCATGTCTTTCTTAATGTATGTTTGCTGAGCATAAATGCATTTGTGAAGACATTACATGTTAGCAACAAGCATTTATTAGCATTGTTGGAGGACATTTGTCACTCCTGTTCAGTAGATTTCTGGTGAGTTTGAACCACCAAAGCTGGGGTTTTTTTGTGATATGTTCTTATGACAACTAACATAGATTTTAATTTGTCTAAAATCTTTCTAAAGCCCCCAAATGTACTGTAGAAACTCACAGGTTCATATACAGAGAAGGCCCTTCGGCCCACCAAGCCCACACTGGCCAATCTGTACTAACCCCATTCACCAACACTTGGCCCATAACTTTAATATCTTGATGATTTCTGTATTTCCCCCAATATTTAAATATAAAGTGCAGCAAGTCGCAGCTGAAATTACTTCTTCTTCTTGCGTATGGCGTGCACAGCCTAAAGTTGTAAGACAACTTGTTCTATTTGATCTTATTTGATTGTGCAATCCAGGTTGATTGCATTGGTCGAAACGGGAAGGTTGCAATCTCCCACCCCAACATTAGGACTGATTCATCACTAGATTGGCCACACAATATTAAACCGTGTGTTAAAGGTAACTGCTGGAACTCAGCGACTCAGGCAGCATCTGTGGAGGGAAATGGACAGACGACGTTTCTCGAAAACTGGATCCTGACCTGAAATGTTATTGTCCATTCCTTCCACAGATGCTGCCTGACCTGCTGCGTTCTTCCAGCATCGAACACAAAAGTGCTGGAGTAACTCAAAAGGTTAGGCAGCATCTCTGGAGGATATGGAAAGGTGAAATTTGGGGTCGGGAGCTTTCTTCAGACCTCGAATGGTTTGTTTTTTGCTCATGATTCCACCATCTGCGGTTTCTTGTGTCTCTATATTTAACCAGGTGATTGTTTAATAGGAGAGAGACAACATGGTTGCTGTGTCTGTCCAAACAGAAGCCTCAGCATGTCCAACCAAATTGGAAAAAGCCACTCAGCTTGTTCATGGCTGGGGTGAAAAATATGAAATATAGAACATAGAACAGTATTGCACAGGAGAATAGTCCCTTTGGTCCACAATATCCATGGTGAACATGATATCCAGTTAAACTAATCTCTGCTGCCCACACATGGATCCATATCCCTCCATTCCCTGCATATCTATGTTCCTATATAAAAGCCCCATAAACGCCACCATTGTGTCTTCCTCCTCCACCACCTCTGACAACATGCTCCAAGTATCCACAACTCTCGGTGTGAAAAAAAAAATTGCCCTGTGCATCTCAACTTAAATGTTGTATGTGATTTTGGTTGAGAATTAATCCATGTCAAAGTGGTTGACTTAAAAGAAAGACAACCTTATATGTAAAATTTACATGACTAGGGATTGGCCTCCAAGAGTGTGAGAGAATTTCATGCAACACTAATGAGGGATATGGTTGCTATCCTGGAGACTTTAGACTTTAGAGATGCAGTGGGAAACAGGCCCTTTGGCCCACCAGGTCCATGCAGACCAGTGAACACCCCATACACCAGCACTATCCTACACACACTAGGGACAACTTAAGGGCCTGTCCCACTCGGGCGTCATTTGCGCGTCACGATTGTGAATCCCAAAATCCTGGGGCGCCGCGCGGGACAGCGTGTCACTGCCAACGTCACCACGCACCATGCCCGTGTAATGCAAGTCATGCGCGCATCATGTGAGCGTCGTGACGCGTAAATGATGTCGGGTAAATGACGCGCAAATGACGCCCAAGTGGGGCATGCCCTTTACAGTTTACAAAAGCCAATTAACATAAAAACCTGTAGGTCATTGGAGTATGGGAGGAAACTGAATCACCTGGAGAAAACCCATGGCCAGGGACAGACTCTGTAGTCAGGATTGACACGGGTGTCTGGAGCTGAAATGTAGCAACTCTACCGCTGCGCCATTGTGCCACCCCATAACTCCAGGGCAAAATCCAAGGCAAGCCAAGACTTGCAATTGATGCAATGACCATGACTTAACACGGTCTTATCAGTATAACTCTCTTGAAGATAAATCTCCTCAAAGTCTGACTATTTTTGAAATCCTGATTATCAAGGGCATCATAGGTTGTGGGGAGAAGGCAGGAGAATGGGATTGAGAGACAATAATGGATCAGCCATGAACAAATGGCAGCGCAGACTTGATAGGACAAATGGCCTAAAAAATCTGCTCCTATGTCATATGATCTTATGATCTAAGTTCTTCTGCTCTTGAATCGTTCTGAAGAAGGGTCCCAGCCCGAAACGTCATCTGTCCATTCCCTCTACAGATGCTGCCTGACCTGCTGAGTTCCTGCAGCACTTGGTGGGTTTTTTTCTCTTCAATTTAGACCAGGTAGGTGTTTCAGTTGCCAAAATAAGAGGTAGATTTCAACAGAGTTCAACAGACGTTCAAGAAAAACAAATTCAGTGGCAATTTCAAGCAACAGGCAGGATGAGGATGACTATAGTTTGGAACTTCATTCAGATAATGAAGAAGTGCAATTGTAGCTACCCATTGTCACAATCTGTCATGGCAGCAATGGACAGACTTTCCAATAAAGGCTGCTGATTAACAGCCATTACATTGACCAGTGAATAGAAAGTGCTGCAGTCTATTCAGTAATCAGTCGAGACACTTACTCCAGCGAGTTCAGACAGAAGGAATGCAGAGGGGACACAATGAGCAGGGGGCACAGTCACCCATCATCCAGCAAACTAAGGGCGGCCTGGTAAAGCTGCTGTCAACACAGCGCCTGAGATCCGGGTTCAATCCTGACCTCGGTTACTGTCTGTGTAGAGTTTGCACATTCTCCCTGTTTACCGCGTGGGTTTTTCCAGGTGCTCTGGTTTCCTCCCACATCCCAAAGACATGGAGGAGGCTGTAGGTTAATTGGCCCTCTGTAAATTGCCCCTTGTGTGTAGAGAGTGGATGAGAAAGTGGGATAATATAGACCTATTGTGAAAAGGCTGTTGATGGTTCGTGTAAAGGGTCTGTTTGCACGTTGTACCTCTAAACTAAACTAAACTAAACTAAACTAAACTGAACTAAACTAAACTAAACTAAACTATCAAAGTGACTGTGTCTTAAGTAAATAAAACAGTGAATTTGTGTTTAAATGTCAAAGCCACTCTAAATGAAAGATGAATACTATACCCCCCCCCCCAAAAAAAATACAGCCCCCGAACTTTCTTTTCCAGCTTTTACCCCCGACTACAATCAGTCGGTAGAAGTGTCCCGACGCTAAATATCATCGATCCATTCTCTTTGTAGGTTCTGCCTGGCCCCTTGAGTTCCTCCAGCACCTTGCGTTTTTGCAAGATACAAATTTGGCCGGATCAAAGATATCCACAAAATGGACATTGAATACTAAAGGGCATAACATTAAGCTGATGGGGGGGGATTTTAGTGGAGATGTGTGGGGCAAGTTTCTATACAGAGGGTGTTGAGTGTCTGGAGCGTGCTTCCAGGGGTGGTGATGGAGGCAGATATGATAGTAGACTTTCAGAGACTTTTGGATGACACATGGATATGCAGGGAATGTTTAGCTTAGTACAGATATACAGCGTGAAAAGAGGCCCTTCAGCCAACTGTGTCTAAACCGAACAGCGATTCCCGTACTTTAACACTATCCCAAACACTGGAAACAATTAAACATTTTAACCAAAACCAATAAACCTCTATATCTATACGCCTTTGGGGCATGGGAGGAAACCGGAGCACTTGGGGAAAACCCACATGGTCACAGCGAGAACGTACAAACTCTGTACAAACAAGAACCCGCAGCCAGGCTCAAACCCGGGTCTCTGGTGTTGTAAGGCGACAACTCTACCGCTGCGCCATCGTGCCGCCCAAATGGAGGGATATGGATCATGTGCAGGCAGATAAGAATTGATCCGGGCATCTTGTTCAGTACACACACTGTGGTTCTGTTTTCTATGAGGTTGTGAGTTCCAGCTTCCAGTCGCTCTCTAGGTAAAGCAGATTTTTTGAGATTCCCATTCGTTACCTCGGTTCCTATATCAATGGCCACCGGTTTTTCTCTTCCCTCGCACTGACAAGGCAGAGACGTTGGCTTCGGCTACCAGCTTTAGGTGAATGGAGAGTATAGGTTTCCATTTGGCACCTGCATATGTGCACATTCTGTTCTCACTTGAATGGAACCAGATGTATGGATATGTTTGATGTACCCTGACAAAGACATTTCTCCGGTTCCATACTCACCCCAAATTAACTAATTTTGAAGGCTTCTGTTAAGCAGTTCTCAGCCTTTACCTTTCAAGAGAAAAGAGACCCGACTTCCTCGTCCCTTCCTCATTCATATATGATCTAATTTCTCACACTGTGCTAACAATTCCTTCTTTATCCTCGCCAGCAATCCTAGAAGAATGATTCCAGGAGTGAGTGGGTTAGCATACGATGAGCGCGTAGCAGCACTAGGCCTCTACTCGCTGGAGTTTAGAAGGTTGAGGTGGGAGGGAGCTCATTGACACTTACAAGACAATGAAAGGCATACTGTAGATAGAGTGGATGTGGAAAGGATGTTTCCACTGGTGGGAGAGTCTAGGACTAGAGGTCATAGCCTCAGAATTACAGGGTGCCCTTTTAGAAAGGAGGTAAGGAGGAACTTCTTTAGTCAGAGGGTAGTTAATCTGTGGAGCTCATTGCCACAGAGGGCTACGGAGTCAGTGGATATCTTTAAGGCAGAGATAGACAAATTCTTGATCAGAACAGGTGTCAAGAGTTGTGGGGAGAAAGCAGCAAAATGGGATTAGGAGGCAGAGTGGACTCGATGGGCCGAATGGCCTAATTCTACTCCTATAACAGGTGAACTTGTGAACCCACTCCCACACCTAAATTGACAATGGGAATTGTTCACAGCTTGCATCCCGATCAAACCTCTGCATGAATACAGTTTTATTCATTTCAAAATAAACCCAAGTGCTTAGTTTGCATTCTGTATCACGTTTAGACATGTGTCTCCACTTTGAGCAGTTTCCAAGGTCTCTTTGTTCCTTGAACCTTCCAGGTTTTTGTAGTTTTTACCGAAATCTATTATACTCGGTCAAATTCATTTGCTGTTTTCACTCTATGATCACTCTGCAAGTTCATTCATATCCTTACACTTGGTTTTGAAGTTCTATACCTTCACCCCACCTCCCCCCATATAATGTTATCAGCACATTTAGAAACTGTGCTTTCAATTGCAGAGTCTAGGTTTCCATTAAATGTATTTATTGATTGATTGATAGATTGAAAGATATAACATGGAATCGGGCCCTCTCGCCCACCTTGTCCACGCCAACCATCGAACACCCGTTCACATGTTCTATGTTATCCCACTTTCGTATCCACTCCCTACGCACGGGTCAAATTACAGAGGTTAATTAACCTACAAACCCGCACGTCTTCGGGATGTGAGAGGAAACCGAGCACGGGGCGATGGAGAGAACGCGCAAACTCCACACAGACATCACTTGAAGTCTGGATTGAACTCCAGTCTCTGGCGCTGTGAGGCAGCAGCTCTACCAGCTGTGCCACTATGCTGCCCTAGCAAAGGTGAGGTGTAATCAAAAGATGTAAACTGGCCCTGGTGATGAGACACGTTGAAGGGAGTCCAGGCAAAGATTTAGCAGGTGGTTGACAACGAAGCTCTACTGCATTAGAACATAGAACATGGAACATAGAGCAGGAGCGGACCCTTTGGCCCATAATGTCTTTACTTGATGCCGTTAAACTGATCTCATATGCTGTACATGGTCCATATGCCTCTATTCCCTGCACTTCCATGTGCCATTTCCAAAAGCCAGAATTGTATCTGCTTCCACCACCACCCTTGAAACAGAGTCATGGAGTCAGAGAGTTATACAGCATGGAAACAAACCCTTCAGCCCTACTTACCACTAGTGGGAGAGTCTAGAACTAGAGGTCCTAGACTTAGTCATAAGGTGCCCCCCATCTACATTAATCTCACCTGCCCACTTGACCCATATCCCTCTAAACCTTTCCCATCCATGTACCTGTCCAAATGTCTTATAAAATTTGTTGTACAACACCATTTTAAAAGCACGCAAGAAGTTTGGGCCTGACTATTAATGGTTACATCATCTGGCTCAAAGCCATTAATATCAACAGTACGGTGTGTGGAGATTCTATTGATCTTATTAATTTATTGAGCAGTTTAGTGCAAGAGGGACATGAATCATGGTGCAGATGAAAAGCTTTTATTGGAGTATTAGTTTCCCTCCATCATTATTTCTCATTTGGCCAAAGTCACCAATTTTGATTTTGTTCCATTGAATATCCCATTCTGATTAATGTTCCCCTTGAAGATTGCTTTAACACTTGGGCATTTTTCAGGATGGCAGCACAGTGGTGCAGCAAGTTGTGAGGTTTGCAGGCTCTCCCTGTGGTCGCATGGGTTTCCCCCGGGTGCTCCGGTTTTCTTCCCTGTCCCAATGATGAGCTGGTCACTGCAAATCGTCGGGAAGACACACTGGTGGCAGGATAATTTCGTGGGGAGGGGGGTGGGGAGGGGGGGGGGGGAGGGGCAGGGGGCGGGTGGGGGTTGATAAGGCATACAAGGGAGATTAGGTTGCATGGAAATAAGTTGGAACGTGGGGGGGGGGGGGGGGGGGGGGGGGGGGGACTGATGGGATTGATCTATGGGAAGCGCTGCCTAAAGAAGGCAGCTAATGTATATCAGAGACCCCACACCACCCCGACTAGGCTCCCATCTCACTGCTACCATCGGGAAGATAGAGTTCCCTAATGAGTCTGAAATGTCACCTCTTTCTTTTCTCCAGAGATGCTGCCTGACTCCAGCATTTTCTGTCTACCTGTGGTATAAACCGGTATCCGCAGTTCCTTCCTACATATCAGGAAGATACCTGTAGGTACAGGAGCCTGAGAACCGTTCATGACCACCAAGTTCAAGAACAGCTTCTTCTCAGCAACCATCAGTTTCTGATGTATTCAAGAGAGAGTTAGATATAGCTCTTGGGGTTAACGGAACCAAGGGATATGGGGAGAAAGCAGGAACGGGGCACTGATTTTGGATGATCAGCCATGATCATATTGAATGGCGGTGCTGGCTAGAAAGGCGGAATGGCCTACTGCACCTATTTTCCATGTTTCTATGTTTCTTGATCCACCCTACACAACACTAACCACAACCCTACCTCAGCTACCACAACCCAACCTCAGTACCTCTAATCTGGACTTTGTAAAGGTTGGAATACGTATTTTGGTCTGCATATTGCATCCTGGTTATCTAGTATTACAGGTAATTTATTGTATTATTGTTTATTGCGTACTTATTTTGTGTGTTAATGTGCCTGCACGGCTGCAGCAGTAAGAATGTCATAGTTCTGTTCCAGGTGCGTATGTCAATTAAATAATGTTGACTTAACTTCATTGCTCTATAAGTCAACATGGCTGAATCCTCCATTGTTATTAAGAAATATACGCTCATAAGTCCATAACTTATGGGAGCAGAATTAGGCCATTCGGCCCACCAAGTCAATCATGGCTGACCTATCTTTCCATCTCAACCCCATTCACCTGCCTTCTCCACAAAACCCCTGACACCTTTACTAATGAAGAATCTGTCAATCCCCACCATGGAAATATCCATGGACTTGGCCTCCGCAGCCGTCTGCAGCAATGAATTCCACAGATTCACTACCCTCTGACTAAAGAATTATGGAGATTAATATCTAATGTTATTGACCTTTCTTTAGAACTCATGAGAGGTTATTGGCCTGAAACAATCATTCTGCTTCTCTTCCTACAGACTCTAGCTGACCTGCTGAGTAGCTCCAGTATCTCCTGTGTGTATTTCAGATTCCCAGGAGCATTCATGGACTTGTTGAGACTTACATCCTTGAAACATGCTCCTTGATTGATTGAAAGATTCAGCGTGGAAGCAGGCCCTTCAGCCTAACGAGTCCATGCCAACCATCGATCATTCGCACTAGCTCTATTTTATCCCACTTTCTCATCCACCCCCTGCACCCCAGAGGCAATTCACGCCGGCCAATTAACCTACAAACCCGCATGTCTTTGGGACGAGGGTGGAAGATGGGGCACCCGGAGGGAACCCACCCGGTCACAGGGAGAAGGTGCAAACTCCACGCTGACAGCACCCGAGGTCAACCTCGGCTTAAACCAGCATCTGCAGTTCCTTCCGACAGCATCACTGGAGAACATGGATAGGTGACATTTCGACTCGAGACCCTTCTTCAGACTGATTGTATGGAGGGAGACGAAAGCAGGAAAAGGGGTGAGGCAGGACCTGCATGGCAGGTAACAGATCAACACAGACGAGGGAGGGTTTTTTGATCTATTACCTGCCACCTAAGCGCTGCCTCTTTCCTTGACCAGCTTTCCTCTCCCTCCTACAATCAATCTGAAGAAGGGCTTACCTTCCACTACCTGCAACCTCCGGCAACCACCTTCAACTAGCATCGCAACCGGCTTCGACTAAAAAATCACCAATTTTTAAAACGGCAACCTATTTTTAGTCGCGGCCAGTTTTGAATTTTTTGAAGTAATCGCCGGAACATAGAAGAAGCGGAAACCACTTTCGACCATTAGGGAGACTGACAAAAACCTCCGGGAACCACACGGAAACCTTGGGTAGGGCGCAAAGTCTCCAGAGGTTTCCGTTCAGGTTTCCTAAGTGGGACAGGGGCATAAGGATCCAACACAATCCTGACACAGATTTAAAATTGAACAAAATACATACTGCCGGATTAGCTTCGTGGGTCAGGCAGTATCTGTGGAGGGAATGGACAGACGACGTTTCAGATATCTGAAGAAAGGTCCTGACCCAAAATGTCGCCTGTCTATTCTCTTTGTGGATGCTGCCTGTCCCACCGAGTTCTTCTAGCACTTTGGATTTTGCTCCAGATTATGTCACCTGCTGTTCCTCCATCATCTGTCGTATCTCCACAGAAGGTAATTGCTGGATTCAGCTCTGGATTTATTTATTCATTCATGGGATGTGAGCTTTACAACATCCGTCCGTAATTACTCTCTGAATTGAGTGACTTGCAAGGTCAGAGAGCTGTTAACAGTCGACCACACTGGTTCATGTTTCAAGGCACACATGGAACAAACTGGGTAAGGTCACAGTTCCTGGCACCCATTATTGAATCAGACAAGCTGGTTTGCAACAATCCAATCACTGATTCTACCTTTGAGAGTTCGGATAAACTTGGATTATTTTATCTGGAACCTTGGACTTCTGACAGAAGTACATAACATCGTGAGAAGCTTAGACAGGGTCAACAATCAGAATTTTTTTTCCCAGAGTGGAGATGTTAAAGAATAGGGGGCATAGCTTTAAGGTGAGAAGAGCAAAGTTTAAAGAAGATGTACGAGGCAAATTCTTTTTTGCACAAAATTTTTAATGGAATTTGTACGTTCTCCCCATGACCCGCGTGGGTTTTCTCCAGGATCTTCGGTTTCCTCCCGCATTCCAAAGAAGTACAGGTTTGTAGGTTAATTGGCTTGGTGTCATTGTAAATTGCCACTAGTGTGTTGGATAATGTTAGTGCATGGGGATCGTTGGTCGGCGTGGACTCGGTGGGCCAAAGGGCCTGTGTCCGCGTTGTATCTCTAAACTAAACTAAACTAAACTAAACTAAGAAGGTGGTGGTGGAGACAGATACGATAATGGCAATTAAAAGGCTTTTGGATAGGCACATGCAGGATGTGCAGGGAATGGAGGGATATGTATTACGAGCATGCAGAGGAGATTAGTTTATCTTGGCATCATGTCGACACAGATATTGTGGGTCGAAGGGGCGGTCCTGTGCTATATTGTTCTATGTTATGTGTTCAATGTATTCCAGACTTCTTTACTCCGATCATCAGTGATTCAATAGTACAGTGCTTAGGAAATTGGTCATGTTGTCAGAATTCTGAGCTGCTGATCCAAAGATATGAGGCGGCAAGGTGGCACAGCGGTAGAGTTGCTGCCTTACAGGGTCAGAGACCCAGGTTCGATGGGTATGGGCACTCTATGGAGTTTGTACGTTCTCCCCGTGACCTTCTGGAAGTGGCGGCGCTGTGAAACGGCTGCGGCTCGCCTGCAGTCTGTCTGTTTTTACTTTTTTGTGTTGTTTTTTTTTGTCTTGTTCAGTTAAACTTTTGGTTATTAGGTTGTGTTATGTGTGGGGGGGGGGGGGTGGCTGAAACAGGGCTTTCTGTCTCTCCCTTCGGGGGAATGCCACTTTCTTGTCGTATCCCCCTTCTCTTCCCCGTTTGAGCTGAGGCCTAATGGCGGAGCTGGCGGCCTCCAACCTGCGACCGACCTCGAGGATCCGGAGGTAGAGCCAGCCAGGACTTACCAATGCGAGGCTGACCGTCTCCGAGCTGTGGCGGCGTTCGGGCAGCGGCACGACTCGGCGCTCCGGTGAGGGCGGACAGCGCGGGGCTGAGACACTCCTGTGAGGGTGGCCCGGCTCCCGGCTGGAAGGCGCTCCCGTGTGGGCAGTCCGGTGCGGGGCTGGGACGCTCCCATGAGGGCGGCCCGGGGGGCTGGAAGGTGCTTCCCTGGGGGCGGCCCGGTGCGGGGCTGGAAGGCGCTCCCATGAGGACGGCCCGGCTCCCGGCTGGAAGGTGCTCCCGTGTGGGCGGCCCGGTGCGTGGCTGAGACGTTCCCGTGGGGGTGGCCCAGTGCGGGGCGGAGACGGTGCTCCGGTGGCTGAGGCGGCGTTCTGGCGGCGGCGACCTGAATCCGGGGCTCGGCCGCGGGCCAGTGGATGACATCGTCGGGAGCTCGCAGGTCACAGGTTGATGCCTGTTTTCCGGAGCTCCCGTGACAACAGCTGCGTCCGCTGGACTGGAGGGCGGCAGCTTCGACCACCCCCGGGCCGCGGAGCTTGAACCGCGGACTGACTTACCATCGCCCGGTGGGGTATCGCCTCAGCGCAGAGGGAGAAGAGGAGGGAAGAGACAGCAACCCTAAGACTTTTGCCTCCATCACAGTGAGGAGCTGCTTGGTGAACTCACTGTGGTGGATGTTAATTTGTGTTTATTGTGTGTTGTTTATTATTACATGTATGGCTGCAGGCAACGACATTTCGTTCAGACCGAAAGGTCTGAATGACAAATAAAGGATTCAATTCAATTCAATTTGGGTTTTGTCCTGGTGCTCCAGTTTCCTCCCAAATTCTAAAGACATACATGTTTATACAGGTGTTTGGCTTCGGTAAAAGATTGTATTGTGTGTAAGGTAGTGCTAGTGTACGGGGATCGCTGGTTGGTGTGGACGAGGTGGGCCGAAGGGTGTGTATATCTAAACTAAACTAAACATAATTTCAAATTCCCACCCATTATTTCCAACCAATAAATTTAGAGGCCACTTTCAATTAAATAAAGCTTTCTTCAGTAAGAGTAACCTAATACTTTGGCACAAGACATGGAGCTAACTCAACAGGACAAGCAGCATCAGAGGAAGGGAATAAACAGGCAACCTTTCGGGTCGAGACCCTTCATCAGACTGATGGTACTAGTGGAGAGAAAGCCGGAATCGAGAGCTGGAGGCAGTTAAAGCCGGGCAAGTGATAGGTGGATCCCAGTGAGGGGGGAGGGGTTACAGGCGGGTAGGTGGTGATTGTGACCAAGGCGAGAGTTGAAAAGGAGACAAGAAGGTATCAGATGTGGAGAGACGAGGAGTGAAATGTAAAGCAAGAGGGAGGTATATAGGTGGAAGGCTACAGGGAGTGGGGAAGAGAAAGGGAAAGAGGGGGCATCACTGAGGTAGGAGAGGGGGATGTAGAGGTGTTACTTAAAATGAGCTAATTCAGAATTCATAGCATTGGGTTGTAACACTTGCCCTCTGATTATTCAGTAAAAATCCCAATATTGTCATCACACCTGCCAACACGGAAGGTGCTATTATAGTCATGCAGTCATCTCTATAATGCTGAGATGTCAGCTTTAGTTTAGTTTAGTTTTAGTTATCGATATACAGCGTGGATACAAACCCTTCAGCTCACTGAGTCCACGCCAACCATCGATCCAGTTCTGTGTTATCCCACTTTCCCTTCCACTCCCAACACACTAGAGGCAATTTATAGGGGTCAATTAATCCACAAACAGCACGCCTTTGGGATGTGGGCGGAAACCGGAACACCCAGAGGAAACCCGCGCGGTCACAAGGAGAACGTACAAACAACGCACACAGACAGCACCTGAGGTCAGGATTGAATCCAGGTCTCTGGCGCTGTGAGGCAGCAGCTCTACCAGTTGCGCGTTTTGTGTCTATCTTGGTGATTATTAGTATCATGTCTGTGTTCTGACACGCAAACAAATCAGAGCATGCAGTATTCCTCTTTAATCATCATTCGACGGACTGAAAAGGTTTGTATTGTCATATTCTCAGTGGGAACTGAAGCCGTTTAAGTTCCTGCAATATATTTCAAATTAGATTCACTATCAATATTGTTACCTGCCTTATCAGATCAAATCTGATTAGGAGAAATGATCATGCTCATCAATAGTTCAAATCAGTATGAGTTGCCTTATTTTTCAAATGAGTCATAAGTATTAACGTGTCATTAATTATTTTCACACCAGCAACTTGATAACCTATTTTTTAAATGAAAAAATGTTTGCAAAATGTTTGTAAAACGTTTGATATTTTAAAGTAATTATTAACATTGCCATCTTACGCAGTATTGCCAGCAGCTTTTGTGTCTAGCCATGAACCAAAATTAAATTGATTGAAAGATACAACGTGGAAACAGGCCCTTCGGTCCACCGAGTCCAAACGAACCATCATACATCATGAGACAAGCTGTTCATACTAGTTCTATGTTATCCCACTTATTATTACACTGTTATTGTTTGTTTGTTTATTATGTGTACTTGTGTGTGCATGTGTATATATATGTGTATGTGTATATGTGGGCATGTGTATACATACACACACTGGAAACATTTTTTTTCCTCGTTTATTATATTGTTTGCGGTGTACTATGTTTACATATTCTGTTATGCAGGTATTGCTGTTATTGCTGCAAGTAAGAATTTCATTGTTCTATCTGGGACATATGACAATAAAACACTCTTGACTCTTGCTCATCCTCTCCCACACATTAAGGGAAAACTTACAGAGGCCAACTAACCTACAAAACTGGACTTCTTTGGCATGTGGGAGGAAACCGGAGCACCCTCTTATAGAGGTGTATCAATTCATGAGGGGAATATATGGGGTGAATGCAGAGTCATTTTCCCCAGAGTTGAGGAATCAAGAACATAGGATGAAGGTGAGTGGAGAAGGTGATTGAATAGGAACCTGAGAGGCAACTTTTTCACACAGAGGGTAGTGGGTATATGGAACGAGCTGCTGGAGGAGGTAGTTGAGACAGGTACAATAATATGGAAGGACCATTCAACAGCCTGAAAACAATTACATCCCCTCTGTTATCTGGCTTCTGAATGGTCCTTCGACATATTGTAAGATTCACCTCTATCTCATTGCTGCCATTGGACCTTGTCTGAGGGACTGATGTACTAAAATGCTGAGAACTATATTCTGCACTCTGTATCTTCCCCTTCATTCTACCTATTGTACTTGAGTTTGGCTTGAATGTATTTATGTATGGTATTATCTAATTTGATGGGATAGCATGCAAAACAAACCTTTCCACTGTACCTCGGTACATGTGAATAATAATAAACACAAACCTAAATCTAAGCCCAAGCATAAACCTCAAATTAATACAAATTCCAAGTATTTTAAGTTATTAGTATAACACTAGGGTGGCATGGTTACAGCGCCAGAGACCCAGGTTCAATCCTGACTATAAGTGCTGTTTGTACACAGTATTTGAACATTCTTCCCGTGACTGCGTGGGTTTTCTCTGGGTGCTCCGGTTTCCTCCCACACTCCAAAGACGTGCAGGTTTGTAGGTTAATTGGCTTCAGTAAAGATTGTAAATTGTCCCTAGTGTGTAGGATAGTGCTAATATATGGGGATCGCTGGCCGGCACGGACTCGGTGGTCCGAAGAGCCTGTTTCTGCGCTGTACCTCTAAGCTAAACTAAACAAAACAAGAATATATTCATGCGGAATAGGTAATAATTACTAATTTTACGCAATTAAGTTCAATTTCTCACCTCACTTGCTGGGAGTAAAAAATATTTTGATTAGTGGCGTTTGAAGTGTGCTGGAATTGATTTTATTGCATTTATTTCAAGTGTTGTTTGTGGTTTGCTGAGTGAGTTGTTCTCTCGCAATTCCTGAGTTTGTGCTACTCAGGAGTTTCATGCACGGACCCTGCCCATTCTGCAAAATGAGCAATAACTTCTACAGATATCTAAAATGGCTGCCGGTCGGACATTTTGTCTCTTAACAAAACTGGCTGCCATGTAGATGGTGTTTTGATCAATTAATATAAAAGGTTTGAGTTTACCGAGATCAACAATATTGTAAATCTGACTTTTACGGTTCACAGCCAGACTTCTGACCAGACCACAATGATTATTTGATTTTTTGTGTGTGTTTCTAGGGGTCATTCTGAAGGAAATGAATTATTTGAATGATCCCTACAATGATTGATTGATAGTCAGCTACCTGATGAGGTTGTCAGTCATTGAATGAAAACAATTGGGCACATTTTGTGTTGAAATTATTTTGAGCTAAAGGTCATGAATCAACTTCCAACTCAGAACCAGACAGTCAGAACCTTTTTTCCTATGGTGGAAATGTCAAAGACTAGAGGACATAGCAGTTTAACGTGGGAACAGTAAGGTTTAAGGGAGAGAAACAGGGCAAGATTTTTACAAGAGGGTGAATGATACCTGGAACACATATCATTCCAGGAACAACCTGGAGTTGTGGTGGAGGCTGATACGATAGAGGCGTTTAAGATAGGCACATGAATATGCAGGGAATGGATAAAAATGGATCATGTGCAGGCATTCGAGATTAGTTTATCTTGGCATCATGTTTGTCACAGTCAATGTGGGCCCAAGGCTCTGTTCCTGTGCTACACTCGTCTATGTCCTAGAACTTAATTGTACTTCTGCTAAAAGATCTTCATTAACTCTCTTCCACCACTCCCATGTGGAAGTAAAGGCGGGGGGCAGGAAGGAAAGTTAAAATAGCAGGCAGACCTGTAACCCTAAACATTCTTGACCCAGCCATGTTAGTGCTAATGGCAAAGTCAATCTCCAGAGGCAGTGCAACCTAACTTAAACAACAAAGACATCATTGAGCAAATTATGGAGCAACTAATTCAGAGAAGTGGAGAAACAAGTGGTTTACAAAAATATGGCGTAGCATGGCGGGTCAGGCAGCATCTCTGGAGAACCCATCAGTCTGAAGAAGGGTTTCAGCCCGAAACGTTGCCTATTTCCTTCGCTCCATAGATGCTGCTGCACCCGCTGAGTTTCTACCATGGGTATTTGATGTTTTGGATCGGGACCTGACTTTAGACTGATTGTGGTGAGAGGAACTACTTCGCGCAACTTACAACTCACCAGCAAAAGGTAGTAAAACTACGAACCATGCTCAGGAACCCTAGATAATTAAAGGAAACTTCATTCCAGGGGGTCTCGCCCATCCTGGGCACCCTCATGCCCAAACCCCTAAAAATATCGGCAACAGAACAATAATCTTGATTACCAATGTGAAGCTGGGAGAAGTGGAACATGGAATGAAATAATGAGAGCAAAAGTCCAAAAGTCGATTCCGATGGAGAAACAAGGAACTGCAGATATTGGTTTACAAAAAAAAACAAGACACAAAGTGCTGGAGTAACTCAGCAGGTCAGGCAGCATCTCTGGAGAACATGGATAGATGACGTTTCAGCTTCTTCAGACTGATTGTGGTGTGGGGAGGGAGGAGAAAGCTGGAAGAGTTGTGGGGGCAGGACCAAGCCTGGCAAGTGATAGGTGGATAGGAAGGAAGAGCAGATGCTGATCTACATCGAAGATGGACATAAAATGCTGGAGTATCTCAGCGGGTCAGGCGGTATCTCTGGAGATAAGAAATAGACGTTTTGGGTCGAGATGCAAGTGGGGGGGGGGTTTGATCAGCAGATGTTTGGACAAAGGTCAGAGGTGAAAAGACAAAAAAATATGTGAGATAAGGACTAGTAGATTCAAATGAGCAGATTAGTTTATTGTCATTTACAGCAGAATGCAATGAAATTACTTGTTCACATGAAACGCACAGGGTAAACAACATCATACAATAATGATGGACACAACAATAAACACAATGATGAGTTCAAAATAGTAGAATGGTGCAAGACTGTTGTACAAAAACGGGAGTAGTGCAAAAGATGATGAGGATGTTGCCAGATCCATAGGGTGTAAACTATAGGAAGAGCTTGAGTAGGCTGGGTCTCTATTCCTTGGTGCGCAGAAAGATAAGGGGTGTATAAAGGTTTATAGAGGTGTATAAAATCATGAAAGTAGATGCACGGGTAGATGCACAGTATCTCTTGCCCAGAGTATAGGAATCAAGGACCAGAGGAAATAGGTTCAAGGTGAAGGGGAAAAGATTTAATAAGAATCTGAGGGGTATCTTTTTCACACAAAGGGTGGTGGGTGTATGGAACAAACTGCCAGAGGAGGTAGTTAAGGCTGGGACTATCCCAACGTATAAGAAACAGATAGACAGGTACATGGATAGGACAAGTTTGGAGGGATATGGACCAAACCCAGGGAGGTGGGACTAGTGTAGCTGGGACATGTTGGTCGGTGTGGGCAAGTTGAGCCAAAGGGCCTGTTTCCATACTTAATCACTCTATGACTCTAATATAAAAGTATAACAACGGAATAACTGAATGGGGTAGAGCTAAGTGTAAGTGTACTAGGCTGCACCTCTAAGAAGGGAGTGAGAAACAAGTTATTGGTTCTGGATGTGGAGGATGCCACTGTAGATGCTGGTTTAAACCGAAGATAGACACAATATGCTGGACTAACTCAGCGGGACAGGTAGCATCTCTGGATAGAAGGAATGGGTGACGTTTCGGGTTGAGACTCTTCAAGCCACCCATTCCTTCTCTCCGGAGATGCTGCCTGTCCCGCTGAGTTACTTCAACTTTTTGTGTCTATCTTCGGTTTAAGCCAGCACCTGCAGTTCCTTCCTACTCATTACCAGCGAGGGCAGCTTTCCTATGTGAGCTAAATCTCAAAACATCTCATGAAACCACTTCAGTCAGCAGTTGGGCTGATCAGCAAATTTGATATCCCGCATTTACAACCTAACATTACAGTGTAAATTGTTGTTGTTCTCTCCTGGGTGTAAACTAATGCCTGGCTAAACCAGAGAAAGGGAAATACAGACAAGAAGATTGAACAATTATAGCCGGACCTAACACCTAAGAGTCAGACTCAATTATAGGTGACACAAAGAATTGCAGATGCTGGAAACACAAAGTGCTGGAGGAACACAATGGGTCAGGCTGCATCTGTGGAGGGAATGGACAGGTGACACATTGGGCCGAGACTCTTCTTCGAGACTGATTGTAGTAGGGGGGAAATAAGCTGGAAGAAAGGTGGGGATGGGGCAAAGCCTGGTAAGTGATAGGTGGATACAGGTGAGGGTTTTTTATTGGTGGATGGGTGGAGTAAGTGATAATGCCAGTAAATCCTACCTGTAGTCACAGTCAACACAACAGTGACGTTAGTTAAATAAAAAAAGATCAAACTGCGGGAGGAACAATGTATCACTCACCATTTGTGAAGGGAAATGAACAGATGCTGTTTCAGGTCGGGATACTTCTTCAGACGGATGGAGTGGGGGGGTGGGAGAGATAGCTGATAGAGAGAGTTAAGGTAGACACCAAATGCTGGAGTAACTAAGTGGGACAGACGGCATCTCTGGAGCGAAGGAATGGGAAGGAGTTGGACCAGAGCTGGCAATTGGAAAGGTGGATTCAAGTGAGGAGGGGTTGCCTGGCAGATGAGTCAGGTTGGGTGGAGATGGCTGGAGATGGTAACCAGGGCTGGAGTTGAGAAGCAAAAGGGTACGAATGTTCTGGTTTGGTCATAAAGATCATTTAATTCTCCTAGCACGAGTAAAGTGTTAATATCCTACTGTGCACAATCAGTAACCGCAATCTATTAAATATTGAACAAAGGAATTTCATATGAATCCATTCACTCTGACTTCAGGCTATCTTACAAGTCATTTTGTTATAATGACAATCTTCAATAATGAAGAGTTTAACTGATAAATATTTGCATTGGCTGTGGGCAGTTTAAAGTATTGAGATAGTCGACCTGTTATCATTTGCTTTGCAGAAATGTCATATTTAATGCATGTTATGGTATTATAAAGAGTGCTGATAATTTACATTCACTACATTGTTATAATGGAGTCATCTTGCTTCACCTTGAGCAGAGTCCTGCAAGTAGTCATGTTACAAGGAAATGGGATGGAGTTCAAGTATTGGAAATTTATAATAATCATGCAACTACAAATTAAATTCCCAATTGGGCGAGAGGAAATTTTGTTTGTGATATACATAAACAACGTGGAAGTGAATGTAGACGGGTCTGTTGGTAAGTTTGCAGATGACACCAAAATTGATGGAGATACAGACTATAAAGAAGGTTGTCATAGTGTAGGGAGGGATACAGATCAGCTACAGAAACGGATGAAGAAATGGCAGCTGGAGTTTGATCCGCGCAAGTGTGAGGTGTTGGACATTGGCAGGTCGAATGTATATAGTCAATAGCATGACCCTTGACAGCATTGATATACAGAGGAATCTCGAGGTCCTGGTCTGTGACTAAGTGACAAACTTTGATTGTTTTCTCTGGAACGACAGAGGTTGAGGGGAGACCTGATCGAAGGATCTCAAATTATGAAAAGCATAGATATGGTAGACAGTCAAAACAGTCTGGAAATGTCAAAGATTAGAGGGCATAGTTTTAAGGTGAGAGGGGCAAAGTTTAAAGGAGATGTGCGGGACAAGTATTTTACATCAAGGGTGGCAGATGCCTGGAACATGATGCCAGGGGTGGTGATGGAAGTAGATACAATAGTGGTGTTTAAGAGGCTTATAGTAGATAGGCACGTAGATATGGAGGAAATAGAAGGAATTGGACCATGTGCAGCAAGGGAAATTAGTTTAACACTGCATCTACTCTACGCATCTACTCTAATCTCCAGTAACTCAACATAGACATTGTGGGATGAAGAGCCTTTTCCTGTGCTGCATTGTTCTATATTCTGAATTTCAATTCAAGTCTTTACTTCCTGAAATAATAATACAAAGAATGTCAGAATGGGAGAATTGCTGCCTGGCACTTGGACAGAGATAAAAACTGCACCGTCCTGATGTTGAACATCAGAAGTCTTGCAAGGCAGAATCGCTACAAACCAAAACAAAACTGCAGATGCTGGAAATCTGAAATAAGACAGACAATGCCTGAAAAATTCAGCAAGTGAAACATGTATCATTTTCAGATCTGAAATGTTGACGTTCCTTCCACAGATGCCGTGAGTTTCTAACATTTTCCGCTTTGGTTTGTATAGATTTCCAAGAAACTGCACAGGGGTTGTTATTCACGTCAAGTCAAGAGTGTTTTATTGTCATATGTCCCAGGTAGAACAATGAAATTCATACTTGCCGCAGCACAACAGTATATGTAATCATATTAAATAATATAACATAAACTCAGAAAAAAAAGAACAAACAATATCAGCGCAATAGTAATGATAATAATAATAATAACAATAATAATAATAATAATAGTCTATTGTAGTTTAGAGCTTATTCTGAAAGAGAATAATGATTGTCCATGTGTTCACAGAGTCACACAGCATGGAAACGGGCCCCTCAGATCAACCTGTCCAAGCTGGCCAAGATACCCTGAAGGCCCTGTCCCACTTTCACGACCTAATTCACGACCTTTTTTACTCGTGGCCATTTTTCATCAGGCTAGAAAAACGCCCGACCTACTTGATGCCACGAGTACCTACGACTAGCATCACGGCCTACTACGACCTACCCACGACGTCCTACGACCTCGTGACGACCATGCTGCGAGTACGAGTCAAGGGCAAACTCGGCAGAGGTCGTGAATTAGGTCGTGAAAGTGGGACAGGGCCTTGACTAAGCTTGTCCCAGCTGCCCATGTTTGGCCCATATCCCTCTAAACCTTTCCCATCCATGTACCAACACATGCCAACTATCAGCATTCTTTACAACACTGTAACAAACATTAAATGTGAAAGCAGGTGATGATAACAGGTCCATACCTCAATACTCTAAAATTGCCCACTTTGCCCACATTCATCTGTTAGTAAAAAGAATGTTTTGTGGATCTCATTATAATCCATAGACGCAGGCTTAATTTGCAAAGCATTTTATCATTTTATTCACATTTCTCTTCGGAAGGTTAACTTGCATGAGGATGATAGAAACGGTAAGAATTTATTACCGTGCCTTAAACGCTTCCACAGCAGACACACGTTTGTTCGTGGTGTGCTCAGGGTTTAGTAGCACATTGCCCCGAGGCAAAGAATCACCTTCAGTCTGTATTCCCAGTCAAACTCCCAAAAGGGGAGGACATGGAGAAGTTGCGACTTAATGTGTACGAAAGGTGTTGACCGCCTCTATCTCCTAGTTGGCCTCAGGGGGGTTTAGAGTTTCTACTTATGGGGCTCTAGCAGCATTTTCTTTGGTGTTTGCCTTCTGTTATTAGGCTTCTGAACGGACCTTCCATAAGCTAAGGTACTATCCAATTCACCTCTTCCTCCTTGGGGACAATGGAATTCTGGAAATAACGTGCCTACATCTCCTGGAATCATAGATAGCCTCGGGGGGTTTAGAGTTTCTACTTAAAGGGCTCTAGCAGTGTTTTCTCTGGTGTTTTGTCTTTTTCTTTACAAGGGGTCAGGAGTAAGATTTTAGCTTAGGTTTACTATATTGTCACATGTACGAACGTACAATGAAAAGCTTTGTTTTGCAGTTGAGTCGAGTCAGATAATAATATATGAATACAATCAGGCCAAACTCAAGTACAATAGATAGAGCAAAGGGCATAGGGGAAGATGCAGAGTGCAGAATATAGTTCTCAGCATTGTAGCACACCAGATCCAGAGGCAAATTCCAGTGTCCGCAAGGAGGTAGAGGAGAATCGGACAGTACCTCAGCTGACGGAAGGACCGCCTCTATCAGAAGCCTGATAACTGAAGGGAATATGGTGTTTCTGACTCTGGTGCTGTGCTTTTTCAAGCTTCCATAACTTTTGCCTGATGGGAACTGCCAGAGAAATAGTTGAGGCAGGTACAGCTACAACATTTCAAAGACATTTGGCCAGGTACACAGATTGGAAAGCTTTTGAGGGATGTGGGGCAAAAGCAGGTAAATGGGACGAGCTTCGATGGAGTATCTTGGTCAGCGTGGACATGTTAGGCTGAAGGGCCTACATCCGTGACGAATGACTAGGACCCTATGACTCTATGGGAGGAGTGGGTAGCTCAACAATAATTGGACTATCACAAGCTATAAACAGTTTTAAAAGAGTGATGTAGGATGGAACTGCAGATGCTGGTTTATACCAAAGATAGACACAAAAAGCTGGAGTAACTCAGTGGGTCAGGCAGCATCTCTGGAGAGAAGGAATGGGTGATGTTTCTGGGCGAGACGCTTCTTCAGACTGGTTAGGGATAAGGGAAACGAGAGATATAGATGATGATGTGGAGAGATAAAGAACAAAAAAAGAGTGATCATCATCAAATATCAGCATGATAACTCCCTTACCATAAACCCCCAGGAATTCTGCGGTCTTAGCCGAAAAGAAAATACTTTGCTAAGTTCTAAACTGCCTTAAAAAAAACCATATCTCATTATAAGTAGAATCTCCAAAGACAAATAACACGCAAAAGACCCAATTCATCCTTCTGTTGCAACTGAAGGGCAAGGGATAAACTCCAAGAACTTGAGCATAGATCACCGACTGCCGACAAGGCACAGAGAAACAACTACCGTCCAGTGGCCTTGACACCCACCGCCATGAAATGATTTGCGAGGCTAGTTATGGATCACATTAAATCCAGACTACCAAGCAGCCTTGGCCCACTGCAGTCCACCTACCCGCCACAATAAGCACAATCAATGCCATCTCCCTGGCCTCACACTCATCCCTGGAAATACCTAGACAAAAAAGGGAGACCTATGTCAGACCCCTATTCATAGACTACAGCTCTGCCTTTAACACCATTACACCGTCCAAGCTCACCACAAAACTCACAGGACTTGGAATCAACATTCATCTCTGCAACTGGATCCTCGACTTCCTGACCAACGGGATCGGGGGCAAATCATCCTCTACGACAATCCTCAACATTGATGCTCCACAAGGATTTGGGCTGTAATGGTTATAGGCTGGTTACCTATTATTATTATTATTATTAATTTATTATACGAGAGTCATAAGGTCCTGCAGAATGGAAATAGGCCCTTCGGCCCAACTTGCCTATGCCGACCAAAAGACCCCATCTAAGATTTTCATGCTGTTGGTTTATATCTCGCTAAATCGTTCCTGTCCAAGTACTCCATGTTTTTCTTAAATGCTGTTATAGTACCTGCCTCGACTACCTCCTCTGGTAGCTCATTCCAGAAACCCACCACCCTCCGAGGGTATGATTGATCATTGTATGATTATTGTGTTCATAGAGTCATACAGTGTGGAAACAGGCCAACATGACCCATCTACACTAGTCCCACCTGCCTACATTTGGCCTATATCCCTCTCAACATATCCTATCCATGTACCTGTCGAAATGTTTCTAAAGGGGCTGCCCCACTTGGGCGACCTAATTGGCGAGTTTAGGAGAGTTTAGGAGAGTTTGAAAAAATGTCATGTTGAAGACCTCCTTTGACCTCCTTCGACCATGTTGAAGACTAGCTTCAACTAGCTTCGACTAACTTCGGGAAAATTGGACACGGAATAGTGGAGAGTGAAGACGACCTCCTTCGATCTCCTTCGATCTCCCTTCGACTATGATGGAGAATATCTACCACTACCTTCGACTACCTTCGACTACCCTCAATTACCTACGACTAACATGTCAACCTACTACGAGGCAAGAGAATGGGTTGAGAGATAAAATAGATCAGCTATGGTGGAATGACAGAGCAGACTTGATGGGCCGAATGGGCTAATTCTGCTCCCGTGTCTTATGGTCTTAATGTCTTATGATCACAGAGGCTGATTATTCCTCTCTTTGTGTCACAAAGCCCAACAAATCCTTGTGCTGTTTTATGCTGTTCGTCTTTGGTCATGTACGTTAATTAGGAATATCATACATATGTAGGGATTAGCATTCCTACAGTAAGGACAGTGCTGACCTAACTATAACATTCTCCATCGGTTCAGACATGGTTAAAACATCAGTTCAGATGGGCTTCTTCCCGTCTGTTATCAGGCTTCTGAACGGTCTGACAATAAACTAGGGCACTATCCGATGCACCTCTACCCTATTGCGGACATCGTACTTTTTCTACCGGACTGATGCACTACAATGCTGAGAACCAGCTTCTACTCTTTGTATCATTCCCTTTGCTCTATGTATTGTACTCGAGTCTGGTCTGATTGTATTTATGTATAGTATCATTATCCGATTTAGTTGGATAGCAGTTGGATAATTTGAGGAAGGACATTCCTGCTATTGAGGGAGTGCAGCGTAGGTTTACAAGGTTAATTCCCGGGATGGCGGAACTGTCATATGCTGAGAGAATGGAGCAGCTGCGCTTGTACACTCTGGATTTAGAAGGATGAGAGGATATCTTATTGAAACATATAAGATTGTTAAGGGTTTGGACACGCTAGAGGCAGGAAACATGTTCCCGATGTTGGGGGAGTCCAGAACCAGGGGCCACAGTTTAAGAATAAGGGGTAAGCCATTTGGAACGGAGATGAGGAAACACTTTTTCACACAGAGAGTTGTGAGTCTGTGGAATTCTCTGCTTCAGAGGGCAGTGGAGGCCGGCTCTCTGGATACTTTCAAGTGAGAGCTAGATAGGGCTCTTAAAGATAGCGGAGTCAGGGGATATGGGGAGAAGGCAGGAACGGGGTACTGATTGGGGATGATCAGCCATGATCACATTGAATGGCGGTGCTGGCTCGAAGGGCTGAATGGCCTACTCCTGCACCTATAGTCTATTGTCTATTGTCAAAACAAAGCTTTTCACTGTATCTCAGTACACATGACACTAATGACCCTAAACCTAAATGTGGAATTGATGGAATTAGTTTTAGATTTATTATATTTGTATATGTATTGTAACAGCTAGAGTGAAAAGCATTGTTTTGCATGCTATCCAAACAGATCAGTTATACAAAAGGCCTGCAGATTTGTAGATTAATTGGACTCTGTAACTTGTCCCTAATGTGTAGAGAGCAGATCATTTGTTTGGGTAGCATGCTTTTTACTGTTCCTCGGTACACGTGACAATAATAAGCATAAACCTAATGCGATCTGAAAATATGATGACACTGCATTAAAAATAACATGAAATAAATAGTGGAAAATAATGCGTAAATGAAAAACATGATTTTCCTTCTAATGATGCGATTACTATCTCATCCAGCACCCCTCTGCCATCTGCATTGTGTTGTCACATCTCACCTAGTCATCCTGCAAAGCGGATAAAAAATAGAAACCAAATCTAAATGAAGCCCAGATTGAAAGTGTGATGTGGCCAACAATCTCCTGATTACCAGCATCTCCTATCATCACACTCCGAATGTTTACTTCCATTTAGAGACTGCGATGCATTGATTTTACCCGGATTGAACCATATAAGGCCCAAGCTTTGAAAAGCACAGGGGGGTCTTGTGTTAAAAATAGTCCCACATCAGCACCCAGTGGATACAATAAACCACAACTGTTCAGATGCTAAATTCCTTCTCTTTGTGTTGCAAGAATATTATTGATTATCTTTACGTTCCAATATATTTTCCTTCGCCTTTTTCCGCCTTCATCTGTCTTGCAAATGGCAATTATAATTATCTGTGTTAAAAGCCAACAAGGATTACATTTATTCTGGAACCTCTGATCAAATTCTATCTGCAGGAGTAAATATTCTAAACGCTGAAAGGATTTCGAATGAGTATTTAGAAAGATGCTATGTAAACAGATTGGTCATGAAGAAAATGACACCCAAAAAAAGCAATCTGCTTTCAAAAAGAGCTATTTGTTACCATGTACCTGCACATTAACCTCTTCCCTCTACCAACAAGAATGCACGTAACTATTACACTAGTGTCTAACACACATTATCTGCTGACTTTCTACTAGAAAGTATGAAAACTGACCCACCTTTATATATGTTTTTAAAATGTTCCTCTTCATCACACTCCTTGTCCAATGACACCATACCCAGTGTAAACTGTTTAAAAAAAATCCACCTTAGGCCCAATTACTCAAATGGTCAGTGGAAGCTTCAGAATAAAAATGAGATTTATTGACCTTCTTGACCTCAGATCTGGGAAGGTCAGCTCCAAGGTTTCAGGGGGACAGTAAAACGCTGACCATCAGGGGTTGTCATGGCAACCTGTCCCTTGAGCAACTTCTAAGTGTTCAGAGCAACTTACAGTTCAAATAACCTGGCCCAAACAGCAGGGATCTTGTGGATAAACCCCATTTGTTCAAACTCTTAACATTTCAGCTTTTCAAACCCATACCTGCTACAAATAATGGTGATTCCTCGCCCCTTAACTATATTAAAAACCGTTATGTTTTCTCTCAGGCAGGCTGACCCATCCAGGGACTCAGTAGTGTATTCTAATTCAAGGAAAGATAAAGAAAATGACCCATTGCAATTTGGAAGCAATCTAAGTAAGAACACCAAATAGTAATACCACGGGTTCGAAATTCAATTTGCCCAGTGAGTCAAGATGAGAGATCTACCTAATCAGCCGCCTATTATAAATGCTCCTGATTTTTATCGAAGTCAATTAAAATAAATTTCAGACCGTGTACCAATAACAGAGAGAAAAAAATATCACTTGGAAAAATGTGAAGGTTGTCATTATTTATTTCTATCGAATGATAGAGAAGCTGCTCGCTACATTTTCAAACCAGATTCACGATCTATTTTCACACTCCCCCGTTAGATGAATGGAATACATTGGGCAATATTTTAGTCACCTACGGCCACCCTTGCAACCTCCAGGGGTCAAGGGTCAAGAGTGGACCCTGCAGCACCAATAAGTTGCATCATTTGTAACCTCTGTGGCAGCTTGCTTTTCGCCCAACTCCTCCTTCTCTCACAACAAAGGTTTAATTCTACCTTCCTCATGCACATGAAATCTTGGTGCAAAAAATTGTCATCACGGAAGCAAAATTACCAAAGGACTACTTTTTTGACATCAGCAAACGTTTTAGAAGGAGTCGCTGAATTCAAATGAAAAAGAACAAATGCCGGATCTATTTCCCGTTCATTTCTACTAAAAGGGTAGGGAATAAATATTTTATATAGCAGGTTCCAGAGTAATTTCCATTGATATTGGCCTTAGATTAGCATTAGCAACGGCGCCAGAAAACTATTGCTGAGTTTTTGTCAAGCTATTAAATGTACTAGATATTTGGCCTTGACAGAAGTACCCTGCAGAGCTGTGGCTGTTTAGAAATAAGCAAAGTAACTCATTCGTCTGAGGTTTTGTATTAACTTGGAGACTTAAGGAACTGCAGATGCTGGAATCTTGAGCAAAGCACAAAATGCTGGAGGGAGGAAAGCGAGTAATACAGCATTTGTGGACGGAATAGACAGGCAACGTTTTGGATCGGGACCCTTCTTCACAAGGGCCAGGGTGCAAATAATCCTTGATTATGTTGGTTGCTTTCCCGAGGAGCTCCAACCGGCGCGGCCTTGTCGGCTTCGGAAGCCGCGGCCTCCAGTACGGAAGCGGCCGTTCCAGGGTTCCCAAGCCGCTGCGAGGATTCTCCCGACGCCGGAGCAACATCACCCGGCGAGAACGGCCAGGAACATCGGGCCTCCGTAGAGGCAACTGTGGAGGCCTCAATGGGCCCGACTATGGGTGAACTGGGGTTGGGGACTGGACTTTGTGCCTTCCCTCATGGTGGGAGCCATTGTGGGGGGATGTTCTTTATGTTTAATCTCTTATTAATGTTATGTCTGTATTCTTTCTTTATGTGCTGCACTGGCAAGAAGCATTTCACTACACCTAGGTGTATGTGACTAATAAATAACCTTTGACCTTTTGACCTTTGAAGAGGTCTGCCCCCCCCCCCCCCCCCCCCATCCTAATCATCCAACAAGTACTACTGTTTGCATCTTTGTATCCCTTCGTTATCACCTCTTCCCCAGCCAACAATGGACCATTATGGGCACCACCCGTCCTTGGTCATCTGTTGTCGGCCTTGCCTTGTTCCGGCCTTTTCTGACCTTCAGTTCTCTCCCGTCTACTTTCAGTCCGAGGAAGGGTCCCGACCTGTAACGTTACCCATCATTTTTCTCCAGAGATGCCACCTGACCCGCTGAGTTGCTCCAGCACTTCATGTCGATCATGAAGTGTAGATCCTTGCATTTCAGTCATAAATGCAGGTTTCCAGTGCCTGCACTTGTTTTTGTTTTTCATTTAGTGTAAGTGGAAATCTCTATCTTGCCTTTGGATGACTTGCTCAAAACAGCAGGGTAACATCAGAACACAGAGTGCAGGAAGAACTCAGCGGCTCAGGCAGCATCTGTGGAGGAATGGACAGGTGACATTTAGGGTCAGGACCCTTCTTCAGATGGTCATATCAATGCATCACAGCTTTGCTTGGCAGCTGCTCTGTACAAGACCGTGTGACTTTACAATGAGTTGTGGATGTAGCCCAGTCGATCTCCAGCCCAGACCATCATACAACCCAACCTCCCTTCCATTTACTCCATTTATACATCACGCTGCCTCGGCAAGGCCACCAGCATAAGCATGGACGAGTCACACCCTGGCCATCTCCCCTCTCCCATCGGGCAAAAGGTATAGAAGAGTGAAAACGCACACCACCAGATTGAGGGTCAGTTTCTCCCAGCTGTTATCAGGCAACTGAACCATCCTACCACAACCAGAGAGCAGTGTTGAACTACTATCTACTTCATTGGGGATCCTCGGACTATCTTTGATTGGACTTTCCTGCTTTTACCTTGCACTAAATGTTATTCCCTTACCGTGTATCTGGACACTGTGAATGGCTCAATTGTAATCATGTATTGTCTTTCTGCTGGCTGGTTAGCACGCAACAAAAGCCTTTCAATGTACCTCGGTACACGTGACAATAAACTAAACTGAAACGGAAACTGAAACTAGATCAGCCTCCCCACCGTCGACTCCATCTACACTTGATGCTGCCCCAGAAAACATAATCAAGGACCATTTATAACGTGGTCATTCCTTCTTCTTCCCCTGCCAATGGGCAGAGGGTAGAAAGGCTTGAAACCAAGTGCCACCAGATTCAGGAACAGCTTGTTCCTCCCTGTTAGCAGTCCAGTGAACGGACCACTCGTCTGAAAAAGGGTCTCGACCCGAAACGTCACCTGTTCCTTTTCTCCAGAGATGCTGGCTGACCCACTGAGTTACTCCAGCTTTTTGTGCCAGAGAATGGTAGTTGAGGCAGTTATTGTAACAGCAGTTTAAAGATGCTTGGACAGATAAATGGATAAATGGAGGGATATGGGCTAAATGCAGGCAAATGGGACTACCTTAGATTGGGCATCTTGGTCAGTTTAGACAAGTTGGGCCAAAGAGCTTGTTTCTGTGCTGTGTGACTATAACTGCTACAGTGACAACGATAGAACAGCAAGATATGTCTTAGTCAGGCTGAGGAGAGTGGGGAACTGATGTGTCTTCAGTGCATCATTGAATCTTTGATGGATGCAGAGTCAACGGTTTGAGAAGTGCTACAATAAGCCTTTGGCAAGTTATTCTAGTGCATCTGGTGTTATGGTACACCAGTCATTGAAAGTAGGCATGCAGGTGCAGCAGGCAGTGAAGAAAGCGAATGGTATGTTAGCATTCATAGCAAATGGATTTGAGTATAGGAGCAGGGAGGTTCTACTGCACTTGTACAGGGTCTTGGTGAGACCACACCTGGAGTATTGCGTACAGTTTTGGTCTCCAAATCTGAGGAAAGACATTCTTGCCATAGAGGGAGTACAGAGAAGGTTCACCAGACTGATTCCTGGGATGTCAGGACTTTCATATGAAGAAAGACTGGATAGACCCGGCTTGTACTCACTAGAATTTAGAAGATTGAGGGGGGATCTTATAGAAACTTACAAAATTCTTAAGGGGTTGGACAGGCTAGATACAGGAAGATTGTTCCCGATGTTGGGGAAGTCCAGAACAAGGGGTCACAGTTTAAGGATAAGGGGGAAATCTTTTAGGACCGAGATGAGAAAAACTTTTTTCACACAGAGAGTGGTGAATCTCTGGAATTCTCTGCCACAGAAGATAGTTGAAGCCAATTCATTGGCTATATTTAAGAGGGAGTTAGATGTGGCCCTTGTGGCTAAAGGGATCAGGGGGTATGGAGAGAAGGCAGGTACAGGGTACTGAGTTGGATGATCAGCCATGATCATATTGAATGGTGGTGCAGGCTTGAAGGGCCGAATGGCCTATTCCTGCACCTATTTTCTATGTTTCTATGTTGCTATCTTGCAGATAATACGCACAGGGAACAAATCGACAAAACAGTGTATCTCACAATTTTTGATAGCCCCCTTTAAAGGAAGTCACTCCCAGTAATTTAGCTTTTAGATTTGGGCTTAATTTCAACAAAGTCACGTGTACCACGGTACAGTGCAAAGCTTTGTTTAGCATTCTATCCAATCAAACCAGAAAGCACTATACACAAATATAATCAAGTCAAACTCAAGTGCAATAGATAGAGCAAAGGGGAAGACACAGAATGCAGAATATAGTTCTCGGCATTGTAGCAAGTCAGTTCCAGAGACAAAGTCCAATATGCATAATGGGGTAGAGGTCAATTGGACAGTGCCCTAGCTCATAGAAGGACCATCAGCCTAATCCAGAAGACAGAGTATAGGTTATATTGCATGACTATGATTTAGACCTCAAACAATTAGCAGTGTTGTCAACAATTGGGATCTTGTTTATGATTTATTGATTTTCCACTATTTTTTAATGGGCACCAATCCCCTGAATAGAATGGCGAGATAGCAAAAATTTCTCTCTCTTTCACTTCCTCTTTTTCCATTCTCCTTCTAATCTCTCTTTTCTCATTCACCCTTCCTCTTTCCCTTCATGCCTTGAACAGTGCCTCTTTATAAAATAGTTTCAGATAGCGATGTTCATTTTTACTCAGGAGATTACTGCTTTAACATAATAGATTAGACAATGACTTAATGTAAATGCTCTCATCCGGCCCCTGTGGTATTCTACTAATGGATTGCTTTGAATCATGAAAAAAAAAAAAATGTAAAGGTTATACAAAACTATCCATCTATATTGGAATGTCAAAAAAAATGCTTTGATTCGTTGCTCTTATACATTTAAGAAATTAGTAGGGAATAAAAACTTTACGAGGGCCTGAGCTGTAAGGAGAGGTTGGGCAGGCTAGGACTTTATCCCTTGGAGCACAGAAGGACGAGGGGTGATCTTATAGATCTGTATACGATCAGGAGGGGAATAGATAGGGTCTATGCTCAGAGTATTTTAACCAGCATAGGGGAATCAAAAACCAGAGGACATAGGTTTAAGGTAAGAGAGGAAAGATTTATTAGGAACCTTTTCACTCAGGGAGCGGTGGTTATATGGAACGGGGGTTGAGGCAGGTACAAGATCTACTTTTTTAAAGACATTTGGACAGTTACATGGATAGAAAAGATTGAGAGAGATACGAGTCAAACGCAGGCAGGTAGGACTAGTGTAGATGGGACATCTTGGCTGACATGGATAAGTTGGGCCGAAGGGCCTTTTTCCATGCTATATGACTCTCTAATTCTAACTTCTTGGTTTCTTCGATGAAATGAGAATGATGACATCCAAATTCATCTAGCCATTTCCCCTCTCAATCTGCCATAATCACAGCTTCATATAGCTTTACTTTGTCCTTGTCGTGCTTGGAACGCTCCGTTTTACACGCGACCTTTGACAATCAGCAACTGATCAAAATCCTCTTGCTAAAGCGGGCATAATGCATTTACCAATGAGGGACAAGCCACTGAATTCGTAATATTCATAGAACATAGAACAGGAACAGGCCCTTCGGCCCACAATGTCCAATGCCCAACATGATGCCAACTAATCTCCTCTGCCTGTACGGAATCCATATACCTCCATTCCTGCCAGCACATTCCATGCACTCACCATTCTCTGTGTAATGGGACAGGTGCATATTTCCACCATTTAAAAAAAAAATACTTTATTTTATAATACAAATACTTTTATTCCAAAAAATAAAAATAAACATACAAATTAACACAATCAAAGACTGCCTATGTTGACAGTTTTACAAACAAACGATCATCAAATTAATATGACGCCGACTTTATCAACAAAACACTCGACCTCCCGCCCTATTTCCACCCTGGGAGGTAGGTTCTGACTGGTTGCCCTGTCCATTCCTCTCATATTTACACTTCTATCACATCCAAGATGGCGCACAAGCCAGGCGACTCTTTGTGTGCTGGTCACTGAGGTTGATTTGCAATCACTCATTACAATCGCTCCACCCTTTTAAATCTCTACCATCTCACCCTTTTAAATCTCTACCATTATGGATGGCTCGATTGTAATCATGTATAATCTTTCCGCTGACTGGTTGGCATGCAACAAAAGCTTTTCGCTGTACCTCTGTGAGTGCGACAACGAATCTCAAAGGTCTTCTCCTCAATGCTTTAAATCTAAGCCTCTTAAATACCCCTGGCATATCTGTTAAAGGCCCCTTTCGTATCGATTCAGAATCTTGATGAGTCGGGATTTTTGTTTATGACTCTGGGATCATAAAGTAATATGAGAAATCAACAGCTTTAAAGCAAAATGTAACTCAAAAGATATTTTGAAGTGATCGATATCTCGATCTCATCCGTGACAGTATCAACAAATCTTACATTCCCAAGAGTGTCACAACAAGCTTTCCACTTCAGTTTTAATATCTGGCTGCTCAAATAGACGCAGACCTTCCAAACTGCCCAGAGATCTTGTCCAATGCCGATCAGAAGACTTGCATTGTTGGCATCCAGCGACAGGGTTACGAGAAGCATCGATGAACCTTTGAGGTCTGTCGGGCCGTTGATGCGTTTAGTTCATCCATTAAGAAAGGAAGTTGTCTCCATTCAGGGTCTGAGGAAGAGCCTTCGACCTGAAACCTTAGCATTATTTCTCTTCCCACAGATGCGGTCTGACCTGGGGGATATTTCCATTGTGTTCTTACTCAGGGGTGGGATGTTTATATAGATTCAAAGAGTGATACAGTGTGGAAGCAGGCCCTTCGGCCCAAAGTGCCCAACATGTCCCAGCTACACTAGACCCACCTGCCCGCGTTTGCTTAATATCCCTCCAAACCTGTCCTATCCATGTTCCTGTCTAACTGTTTCTTAAATGTTGCGATAGTCCCAGCCTCAATTCCCTCCTCTGGCAGCTTGTTCCATACACCCACCACCCTTTGTGTGAAAAGGTTACCCCTCAGATTCCTATTAAATCTTTAGTAGATGTTCACAATCTCCTACCTCTTTCACAATTAATTTGGCCCTTACAGTTATCTCAGCTTGCAACGCTCCGAGTTAACCAATCTAGTTTAGTTTAGTTTAGAAGTTCGGTCACCGAGTCCTCCACATGGCCAGTGGTCCCTGCCCACTGAAGGGCCTGTCCCACGAGCATGCGGCAAGCGCGACCAAACCGGAACCGGGGGCCACGTGGAGGTCGAGTGATCCCCGTACAGGGCCTGTCCCACCAGCATGCGACTGCATGCGGCAAGAGCGACCAAACCGGAACCGGGGGCCACGTGGAGGTCGAGTGATCCCCGTACAGGGCCTGTCCCACCAGCATGCGACTGCATGCGGCGAGCGTGACCAAACCAGAAGTGGGGGCCGCGCGGAGGTCGAGTGATCCCGTACGAGTTGACGTGAAGTTTGAGCGAAGTCCGCGGGAAGTTCACGCTAATCATAAAACGTCAAGACACTGCGTACGGCGTCAAGACGCTGTGTACGGCGTTGAGACGCTGCGCACGTCCGTCAAGGCGGTGCGTACGGCCTCAATGTGGCTGCGGGCCAGCAGGCTGTTGCCGTGCGGAATTTTTGGACAGTGTCAGTTTTTCGGAGCCCCGCGCGATGTTGGGACCAGCTCCGCACAACTCCATACGGCTCCGGTGATCGAAGTGGGACCGGCCCCACGAGGCTGTACGGCTCAAGCGACCATGTTAGGTCGCGCTTGCCGCATGTAGTCGCTTGCTAATGGGACAGGCCCTTAACACTAGTTCCAAACATACTAGGGATAATTTACATTTATACCAAGCCAACTGGCTGTATGTCTTGGGAATGTGGGAGGAAACCAGAGCAGCAGGAAGAAACCCGTACGGTCACAGGCAGAATGTACAGACAGCCCACGAGGTGAGGATCGAACCCGGGTCCCTGGCGCTGTGATGCATCAGCTCGACTGCTGCTCCACTGTGCCACCCTAACCCGCAATAGGTTGATACAGGTGAGAGGGTTAGTTTGGCTGAGGGCTGGACGAAGGCCGGAGTTGAAAGAGAAACAAAAGGTATGTGAGATGCAGAGATAAGAGGCGAGAAATGTGAGGCCTGAGGAATGGATATACTGTTGGTGGAAGAGGAAGAAGGGAAGAGGTAAGTGAGACATGATAGTGGGAGAAATGGGTGCACATCCAGGTGGAGCACAGGGAAGAGGTGTGGGGGAATTAAGGGTTTGGGTTGTTACCTGTTGCTTAGGGCGGCACAGTGGCGCAGCGGTAGAGTTGCTGCCTTACAGCGCCAGAGACCCAGGTTCCATCCTGACTGCGGGTGCTGTCCATGCGGAGTTTGTACGTTCTCCCCATGACCTGCGTGGGTTTTCTCTGGGTGCTCCCGGCTTCCTGCCACACTCCAAAGATGTACAGGTTTGTAGGATGAACAGGCTTGGTATAAATTGTAAATTGCCCCTAGTGTGTGTGGGATAGTGTTAGTGTAAGGGAACCGCTGGTCAGTGCGGACTCGCTGTGTCGAGGGGGCTGTTTCCGCGCTGTATTTCTAAACTAAACTAAAAACGACAATTTGGAGAAGTCAATGTTCATGCCATTGGGTTGTCAGCTACTCAAGCGGAATCGGAGGTGCTGTTCCTCCAGTTTGCGTGTGGCCCGTTTATAGACGAGGAATGTGGTGTGGAACAATTTTCATCCAGGTGTCTCTGGACACTTAATGCAAGAGCTAGCGGAGGAAGCTACTTATTCCTCTGATATTCATGCTGAGTTGAAACACCGGGATAAGTCAGCAAATGAACTCAATAAGGCGGCCCGGTGTGGGGAAGAACTGTAACCATATATTTCACGTACATTGAAAATCCTTTTATGGATCTGGTGGGTAGTTGCGTACCTTATAAATCATGTCAGTTTTATACCTCTGTCTCTTATACCTCAATCTGCATCTGAAAGCAAAAATGAAATATTTATTTCGACAACCACGGTCGGGTCCGTTTTATAGGTCTGGGGAAGGAACTAGTGAGCGCAGCGATTAAAGCAAGATTGATTGAACTCGACTCAATAGTTTTTTTATTTTCACAATGCATATTGTTTTTCAAGAAAGAAACCAAGTTTCCTTGCTATTCTTCTGTAATATACAATAAAAAAAAGAATAATTGGACGGCTGCCAAAGAATCCAGATGTTGCTGAAATAGTCGTAAATATTGACAGCGTTGGACAGTTGCCAAGAGAACCCAGATGTCTTTGAAATATTTGGTGGAAATCATTAAAAAAGTAAGGTAGTGCCACATATTTTGGGGTGGGCGGTGGGGGGGGGGATGGGGGGGGGGGGAGGCATTTCAATGGATGGTTAGATAAAGTTTTTGCAGTCTTTTCAAGGTGCTCCACACAATTGTCTTCAGTATCAAGACAACACCTTTTCAGTATGTGTAGGAAGGAAGGTTCAAAGCAAAGATAGATACAAAAAGCTAGAGTAACTCCGCAGGTCAGACAGCATCTCTGGAGAAAAGGAATAGGTGACGTTTCGGGTCTAGTTTAGAAATACACTCTATGGCCCACTGAGTCCGCGCAGACCAGCGATCCCCGCACACCAACACTATCTTACACACACTGGGAAACCGTGGACAGTTACCCAGACTTTGTACCTCGTATGAATCTGTACCATCTTTGACACGATTACACACATAGGACAGTGACATGGACACCAACCCGAAATAGAATCTAATCTTGAAGGTGATGGGCAAACAAGATGTCCAAGAAAACCAGCAGTCCAAGAAGTACAAACTCCGTACAGACATCACTCGTAGTCAGGTTCTAACCCGGGTCTCTAGCGCTGTAAAGGGCATGTCCCACTTGGACGACCTAATCCACGAGTTTAGAAAATCTTAGACGAGTTGAAAAAAATCAAGGTCGTGTTGACTCGCTGAAGTAAAAGACCTCCTACGACTATGTCTACGACCTCCTACGACCCCCCTCGGCCTCAGACTTCCACACCTAAGACCAACTACGATTAGCTACGAGTGGAAAATGCTCAGATGATAAAATGATGTCATGTCCGCATTTTTTTCTCGGGGCAGCTACCGACCTACGACTATCTACGACTACCTACGACTACCATCACAACATACTACGACCTACCTAAGACCTACGTACGAGTAAAAAGTACCAATTTTTTCCATGCCGATCTTTTTTTAAATCTCGTGGACATTTTTTATCAGGCTGGAATAAACGCCGCGACCTACTTGAGGCCACGAGTACGCAGAGACCACTCACGAGCATGAGGAAGAGTTACAAAGACCTCCTACGACCTTGTGGCAACCATGCTGAGAGTATGAGTCAAGGTCAAACTCGGCAGAGGTCGCCAATTAGGTCGTGAAAGTGGGACAGGGACTTAAGGCAGCAACTCTGCCGCTGCGTCACCGTGCTGCCCGACTTAGTCCAGCATTTTATGTGCATATTCGGAACACGTTCGAGGCCACTTCATCCAGCCTGAATGAGTGCACCTTAATTGTTATGGGTTTCATCAAGAGATGTGTTGACGACTGTGTTCTGACAAAGACCATTTAGAGTCTGCCTTAACCAGAAACCTTGGATGAACAGGGAGCCACCCTCTCTGCCAAAGTCCAGATCCAAGGCTTTCAACAGGATGATCCCGCACTGTACAAGAGGGCCAAGTATGATCTCCACAAGGCTTACCAGAGATGCAAAGAGACATTTCCAAAACAAGCTGGAGTTTCAATTTAGCCACGTGGGTTCTAGGCGACTACGACAAGGTATGTATACCATCACGGGCTACAAACTGAAATCAGTGATGATCCCTGGCAAGGACACATCTCTACCGGATAGGCTTAATGCCTTTTTACACCTGTTTTGTGCAGGCAAACCATGTTCTTCAAAATGTGCTCCCCCTCCCCATTCCTCCACTGGTTTCAGACATCTCGGTCAGATCTGCTTTCACGGGGTTAAACCCTTGTAAGGTGGCCGGCCCGGATGGAGTCCCTGCACTCTTACACATCCAATGCATTTCAAAGGTAGCTGTGCATCTGGTGACACCGCGCCTCATGTAATACCGGAGATTCGCTGGGAACGTGGTTTTCTCAGGAGTGTCGGAAGCTTTCATCTTTTTTACAGGAGTTAGTGTGTTGTGTACTTATAATCAAATTACCTTAATGGTATAGTGCCATCAGTCCTTGTAGCGTTCATAAAGGAATAGATCCAAAAAGCAGTAGAATTTAAATTTATAATAATGCCAAGAGTAATACAAAAATACTAGAACCCATTCTAAATCCCTGTTTCCTGGTCCTACCGCCCATTACATTGTTCCTCGTCTTGTTGGGTCTCGTTGTCTGTTACCCGTTTTCACCTAGGCCACCTCTAACAATGGCCTGTTCCCTTTATCATCATTCCTTTTTTGCATATCTTTCATTCAGTTTGTCTGTATGCCTCTACATCACCGTCTACAGTACATATATATATCCACCGACTCTCAGTCTGAAGAAGGGTCTTGACCCGAAACGCAACCTGTTCCCTTTCCCCAGAGATGCTGCCTGACCCGCTGAGTCACTCCAGCTTTTTGAGTCCATCTTCGGTTTAAACCAGCATCTGCAGATCCTTCCTACTCATTGGAATTAGCCTCGGCACTATAGATAAAGAATGCAGAGTAAACAAGATATTTTGTAGGTACACAAAATTGCTGGGGAAACTCAGCGGGTGCAGCAGCATCTATGGAGCGAAGGAAATAGGCGACGTTTCGGGCCGAAACCCTTCTTCAGACTGCGATATCTCCTCAAGGTATGCCTACTTTGAAGAAGTTCTCCTCCTCTCTCCGGAGACAGTTTCACAACCTCCTCTCTAACATTTCCTTCGCTCCATAGATGCTGCTGCACCCGCTGAGTTTCCCCGGCAATTTTGTGTACCTTCGATATTCCAGCATCTGCAGTTCCTTTTTGAACAAGATATTTTGTAGATTCAGTTCAAACATTCATGGAATTGTCGCTGGCAAAGCTATAAAATAAAATAAGATACTTTCTTTGTTAGAAAAAGAACAAGCTTATTAAGAACAAAGTGTTTGATTTGCCACTGTTAGCCCCATCATAAAAAAATTCAATAGTTTTAATACACATCTTTAATGTGCTTTTTAACTAAAACCATCCATCATTATTTCCACGCGAAGCCTTAATATTCGTTTTCATTGGACTGAAGACTTCAGTGACCTGTAGTTAAAAATATAGTGTCATAAATCAAATGTGCTTCTCCCATTTACCCACTTTTTTTAGTGTCATTAAAGCACGTCGCAGTCAAAACAACTCCACCAAAAATAATTTGTGACCTTCCACCCAGCAAAAGAGATAAGAGCGTTCCTGACTATAGCTATCTTTGCATATTTAAATTACTTTTACAGAGAAATTAATTTATCCAGAGCGCGCCTCGATCTTAATTGATCTAGTTCAAACAACCAATTAATATTTAAAATAATTCTGCTAATCAATAATTAATATTGAATGACTTTAAGTCTCAAAGCAGTAAATGGCACCGGGCTGCAAAGAAACCATATTTTTTTCCATTAAAAAATTCTGTGTATGTGGGGTGCATGCAAGCCATAACAAAGGTTGCATTATTCTCAATGTGTTACTGCGCGTTGGCAGTGGATGAGGCAATTTGCTGTCAGCATTTGTCAAGTATGTTGGCTCCAATGCATGAATGGAATTAAATATAAATGTTGCCGTTAGAGTTAGATGTTGCCCTTAGACCCTGAGAGAGTTAGATTTAGCTCTTAGGGATAACAGAATCAAGGGATATGGAGAAAAAGCAGGAACAGGGTACTGATTATGGATGATCAGCCATGATCATATTGATTGGCGGTACAGGCTCGAAGGGCCGAATGGCCTACTCCTGCACCTACTTTCTATGTCTCTATGTTTCTATGTAGTATAAATCCACTGTTAAATCATAGCTGCTTTCTGATTGATTGAAAGATACTGCGTTGAAACAGACCCTTCGGCCCATCGGGTTGACACTGACCATCGATCATCCATCCACATTAGTTATCTGTTATCCCACTTTTTTCATCTACTTCGTACACACTAGGGGGAAATTTACGGATCGAACCCGGGCCTCTGGCACTGTGAGGCAGCAGCTCTACCAGCTGGGCCACTGTGCCACTCGACATTTAAACCGATTCCGTGTTGGTTGGGATTCTGGCAGGCAGTAATTTGGTGTAACGTATAAATATAACATAAAGGGAAAGTACAAATATGAATAGAGTAAAGCATATTAAAGCAGGCATGGAAACGGAGGAATGTTACGTTATGAAATATAGACTACTCTTTCGAATTTATACTTTGTGAACTTTCAAAGTAAAGATTACCTCGAGTCTTCCATCTGTGATATTGGCTCATTTTTCTCCTCTCTATTAATTTATTCTGACCCGCTGGGCATCCCCTACACCTCTCTGCATTCATTTTGTCCGAGTTCTCACTCTCTTTCTCCCCTCTTCTCATGGTTTTTGTTTAATTTCTTTCTCACTAACTGCTCCCATTAACCCATCAACTCATAGAGTTTGCACGTTCTCCCTGTGACCGCGTGGGTTTCCTCCCGGTGCTCCGGCTTCCTCCCACATCCCACGGACGTGCGGGTTTGCAGGTTAATTTCCCTCTGTAAACGACCCCTAGCGTGTATGGAGATGATGAGAAAGGGGGACAACGTAGAACTGGTGTGGACGGGCAATCGATGGTCGGCGTGGACTCGGTGGGCCAAAGGGCTTGTTTCCATGCTGTATCTTTCAGTTAATCAAATAGCCTCTACAACTTACCCACAGAGCAACTCTGACCTCTCAGAGATATTCCCTTTGTCCTATCCATCTCTCTTCTAATACCTCTGCAATTTAAAACCAACTTGGTTCCTCTCTTTCCCCCATTCTGACTGAAACATGAACTCCTTTTCTCTGCCCTCAGCATATCTGCATTGTAATTCAAACAGTTTCATTTTTTCTTTCAGATTTCCAGCATCTACAGTTGTTAGCTTTTCTTTAAATATAAATTTAAGACACTTTTAGATAGGCACATGGATATGCAGCGAAAGGAGGGTATGCATTATGTGCAGGCAGTTACGAGCACGGACATTGTGGGCCGAATGGCCTGTTTCTGTGCTGTACTGTTCTATGTTCTATGTATGACTATTACTCCTTAGGACTTGGCTCAATTACATCACCAGCTAAAATGTAAGCCTACTAAGCAAGGCTAAGCAATAAATACTAATCCAACCCGATCTAACAAAGCCAATTGAGAATAACTTGGGAAATATGTTACCATTTTAACGAACTGACATGATGAGACAAACATTCTATGGAACACATGTGGTAAATTTCAGAATGCACTTAGAGTCATAGCGTCATTGCACGGAAACAGGCCCTTCGGCCCACAATGTCTGTGCTGAACATGATGCCGTGATGTTCATGAACTGTTCTATGTTAGCAGAGTGCAATCTGCTTAATCTGTTGTGGAAACAAGGAACTGCAAATACTGGCTTACATAAAAAAGACACAAAGTGCTGGAGTAACTCAGCTGGTTAGGCAGCACCCCTGGGGAATATGGAGAGGTGACGTTTCGGGTCGGGACCCTTCTTTAGTTTAGCTTAGTTTAGAGACACAGTGCGGAAACAGGCCTTTCGGCCCACCGAGTCCGCACCGACCAGCGATCCCCGCACATTAACACTACCCTACACACACACACTACGGACAAGTTTACATTTATACAATTATACCAAGCCAATTAACCTACACACCTGTAGGTCTTTGGAGAGTGGGAGGAAACCGAAGATCTGAGAGAAAACCCACGTCAGGTCACGGGGAGAACGTAAAAACTGCGTACAGACGAACACCCATAGTCAGGATCGAACCCGGGTCCCTGGCACTGCAAGGCAGTAGCTCTACCGCTACACCACCATGCCACCCAAACCTCCTCAGACTCAGTCTGCTGTAACCTATCACAACAAAACCGTTATTTGAAAATCTCCATCAGAACGTTTCGGTAGGTGGGCCCCAGTAGCAGAGAAATCAATTTGCCTTTGGTTTTCCGATATTAAGTTTAGTCTATCTTTGATAGCATTGTCTAGCCTGCCCTGCACACATGCTAATGCAGAGCCGCAATTCTCAGCAGGTACAGGTCCCTTTCTGTACATTAATGAGAGGGATTGCCATAACTTCTCAGCCCGAAGCATTCTGCAGACCCATACGAGGCATATCAGCTGAGTCCCTTAACCCTTATCCTGGCACGCAGGGGAAAGGTGCGTGACATTTTCCATAGGATGATTGCATCAATATTACAGTCTCCCAGGAGCTTTAACCACCGCTTGTAATATTGACAGATGAAAGATTATGAGAAAAAAACAGTCACTCTCAATGCTGCAAAGACAATGCCTTTGCAAGCCTTCGAGGAGCCTGCTAATATTTCACACGGCATCAAAATATCGTATCACTTCCAGCCCCATCGAAGAATATTCATGTCGAGGATGCTCTTTGTTCTGCATATCATATAGTTATTATCGAAACACTGAGCGAGCTCATTCATTTTCATTTTGCTTGCATACGAGTAAGATCTATTTGTGTTTAACCTTCAAAGGCCATTTAGCACATCAAATATCAAGAGATTGTGATTGCACGACATAATAGAATAGAATATAGCTGTTGTGATGTGTATATATATGAACATTCCTGTTGTCCTTTCCTTCACTTACCTTCATTGTGTCGTACAGCACGGAAACAGGCCCTTCGGCCCATCTCATCCATTCCGACCAAGACGATGCATCTAAGCTAATACATTTGCTTGCATTTGGTTGATATCCGTCAAACCCTTTCTTATCCATATACCTGTCCTAGTGTCTTTTAAATGCTATTATTGTACCTGCCTGAACTACCTTCTTCGGCAGCTCGTTCCATGTACATACCACCCTCCGAGTGAAAACGTTGCCCCTCAACTTCCTGTTAAATCTATCCCCTCTCACCTTAAACCTATGTCCTCTGGTTTTTGATTCCCCTACCCTCGGTAAAATACATTGTGCATTCACCCTGTCATTAACCTCACAATTTTATACACATGATCTCATGGCAGAAGGTAACATGAATTTGAGACTCGGTACAGAACGATTAACGTTTAACGGTTTAGGAGGTAGCCCGTACAGCTATTTATGAGCCATTCCTTAATCAGACACGGTGGTGCAGCTAGTAGAGCCGCTGCCTCACAGCGCCAGAGACTCGGGTTTGATCCTGACCTTGGGTGCTGTCTGTGTGGTGTTTGCACGCTCTCCCTGTGACTGCGTGGGATTCCTCCAAGTGCTCCGGTTTCCTCCCACATCTCGAAGACGAGCAAGTATGTAGATTAATTGGCCAATGTAAATCGCCCTTAGTGTGTAAGGATGGATGAGAAAGTGGGATAACATGCGACTAGTGTGAACGGGTGTTCGATGTTCGGCTGGGACTCGTGCTTTTTGCAAATGCAGCAGTCTACTCACAATTAAATGAGTTATTTTCTTCGTCAAGCTATCTGCACCAACAAACTTCTTTATCGCAAGGGAGGCCTTTATGGCCCATCGGGTCGATGCTATCTCACACAGGGCAATTGCAGCCACAATTTATTTTTTCTGCGACCTATTCTCCCCACCTTTCTTCCCCACATTCTAACAATGGGAAAATCCACCGTGTCAATTAACTGATAAACCAGCACATCTTGAAAGAAAACGGGGAGAGAAATCCATTGTATCACAAGGAGGCAAACTACACGGGCATAGAAGATTGTGGACCAAGTGCTGCGAGATGAGATTAATATGAATGGGTTACTGCTGGTCTGTGTGGATGGGATGGGACACACGACCTGTTTCTATGCTATACAATTCCATTTGTATCTTTCCCCTTCCTGGAGATCAAACTGTTTTAACAAGGCAATGAAAAATAAATAAGTGTTATCTTAAAGCATGTCTGCAAGTCTCTGCCTAATGACTATCAAATGTCCACACTCTCCATTTTGGATAGAAATCGAGGCTTCCAGGACTTATTTTTGGAACGTAAGCTATTTAAGGCTGTAGCGCCAGGGTTCAGAACTCATCCATATCCTGCAGCAGTGAGCCAACGATTTTCTATAATTTATGACAAAGAATGTTGAAAGGTAGAACTCTAAAAAGTGCACGGAGCCAAACGTGGCTGTTTGAACTGATCACGTTCTCGCGGAGTAATCTCATAAGTCATAGGAGCAGAATTAGGCCATTCGGCCCATCGAGTCTACTCCGCCATTCGATCATGGCTGATCTATCTTTTCCTCCCGACCCCATTCTCCTGCCTTCTCCCCGTAACCTTTGACATCCTTACTTAATCAAGAACCTGTCAATCTCTGCTTTAAAAATACTCAGTGACTTGGCCTCCACAGCCATCTGTGGCAATAAATTCCACAGATTCACCACCCTCCGGCTAAAGAAATTCCTCCTCATCTCCATTCTGAAGGTACGTCCTTTTATAAACCGCTCATTTGATCAGCAGAAAACCTTAATCCATCCCCTTGATAAAAAAGGAAAATAATATTTTGTGGGAAATAAAACAATTCAGGAGGAAAAGAAAAATAAACAAAAATCAATGGTGCAAGATATTGGTGAGGCTGTATTTGGAACACTGTGTTCAGCTTTGGTCACCTGCTACTGGAAGAAGGCCATTAAGCTGGAAAGGGTGCAAAATGATTTACAAGATGTTGGCAGGACTCAAGGACTTGAGCTATAGGGAGAGACTTGGCAAGCTAGTGTTTTAATCCTTGGAGCACAGGAGGCTGAGATTATAGAGGTGTATAAAATCATGAGAGGAATAAATAGAGTGAATGCATAGTCTTTTACCCAGGGCAGAGGAATCGAGAATTAGTGGACATAGTTTTAATATGAGAAAAGATAGATTTAATAGAAAACTGAAGGGCAATTTTTTCACATGGAGATGTTGGGTATATGGAAGGAGCTGCTGGAGGAGTCATAGTCATAGAGTGATACAGTGTGGAAACAGGCCCTTTGGCCCAAATTGCCCACACTGGCCAACATGTCCCAGTTACATTAGTCCCACCTGCCCGCGTTTGGTCCATATCCCTCCAAACTTGTCCTATCCATGTACTTGTCTAACTGAGGTAGTTGAGGCAGATACTATAACAACATTTAAAAGAAACGTGGGCAGGTGCATGGATAGAAAAGGTTTAGAGGGATGTGGACCTAACTTAAGCAAATAGGATTAATTTAGATGTTCAACATAAACACATTGGGCCAAACGGCCTGTTTCCAAGCTGTGTGACAGACTCTAAATCAGGGATTTCGTACAATATGTTGAAATTTTGGACACAGTATATATGTATATGGAGTATTATTAGATCGGCACAGGCATTAAACCTGCAGGCATTGTGCAGCCATTTGTGGCTTTTATTTTGTTCCACCCATCCAGGATTTGATCAAGGCGACTCCACTAAAACGCATGCGGCACATTTGTTTAATCGCGATGCAGAGTTTTGGTGTATCGATGGATGACGGGGGCATTTAAAAAAAAAAAGTTCAATCTGTCTACACTCTCAGGCCAGGTGCTTTCCATTAGGCCTGAAATCCCTAACAACGTCCCCGTTTCAGGCAGTATTTCACTCGCACACGCACATAAATCCACGCAGCCCCTCATATGGATACTTTTAGTGGTTTTTCACCGTTTCGCGATTTCATTCCTGCATCGGTGGCCGTAGAAATTTGTGACATTTTTAAAAAACATTGCTTATATGATCCTGACTTGAGAAAAAAGAACTGCTAACTCGGGCTTCCTTGGGTTTGATCAGTCAAGAATCAAGAATGTTTTATTGTCATGTGTCCCAGATAGAACGTTGAAATTCTTACTTGTAACAGCTCAACAGAATATGTAAAACATAGTACACTGTAAACAATATAATAAACGGGAGAGACGAAAAAGTTCAGTGTGTGTGTCTATATACACATACAAATACACATCTGTGGGTTTTCTCCGAGAACTTCGGTTTCCTCCCACACTCCAAAGACGTACAGGTTTGCATGTTAATTGACTTGGTGTAAATGTAAAAATTGTCCCTAGTGTGTGTGTGTGTGTGTGTGTGTGTGTGTGTGTGTGTGTGTGTGTGTGTGTGTGTGTAGGATAGTGTTAATGTGCGGGGATCACTGGTCGGTGCGGACTCGGTTTCCGCTCTGTATCTCTAAACTAAACTAAACACACGCGCACATACGTACACACAATAAAACAAACAATAATAGTGCAATATTAGCAATAATAGTCGATTGTAGTTCAGAACTTATTTGAGGTTGTAGAACTTAATAGTGTGATGGCTGTAGGGGAGAGAGTACGAGGCGGGATCAGACCACTCCTGCCCTCGCTTCCTCAGGCGGGACAAATGTGCGGTTTAGCGCCTGTGTGCCATGTGTGCTGCTGGCTGCTGCTGCACCGATCTCTGGAATGAGATTGATTCGGAGATCACACAGCACACAGCCTGCTCCCCACAGCTGACTGCCCTTAGAGCCGACGGGCTCTTTGTTGTTGTCTGACGAGAGACTGGCAGAAATATCATGGGCCGACATTAGAACTTGCGCCTTTTTCCACCGGAGTCTGTGATTGAGTTACAGCAAAGGCTCAGATCAGATCAAATGCAAACACTTGCCCCGGCCAAATGCTTCAAAGATGACTTGGTTCTTTTTTAAAAAATAAAACCCCACAAAACCTCTCAGGTTACGCAGAGAGTTCTGACAAATGTCCGTCGTAATGTTAAAGCATGTTTTTAATATTATTAACTGTATCCCCCCCGTAAAGCCTAAGGAATTCCAGCTTGCTCGCTATCATTCAAAAGACTAAGCATCAGTTCATCATCAAAATACAACGTGCAGGGACAATTGGATATCTGTCAGTAAATTAAAAGGCAGTAATCTTTTCAAAGGGTTCAAACCACATTTCACAGACGCAGCAGATTTGAAGTGGTTTGCAGGTGGAAATTCAGGATTTAATTGCAGACAATAATGTAACTACAGCAGTTGAAATATATACATAACGTTAAAACGTCTTCGCCTAGAAATGGTTTGGATCTGTCCCGGTTTGCAGATACAAAAATCAGTTTTTACTCGGGGACAAACACAGTGGTAATCAGTTTGCAGGTGAAACTGCACCAATCACCAACCTGGCTGCCCACATATGATTACAGTCCCTACTAGCATCTGAATCCTTAACTTAGAGCCACAACCATAACTTGGACCCCCTTCTGACTGGAGTATCTCAACCCGAAATATCATCTATTCATGTTCTCCAGAGATGCTGCCTGGCCCGCTGAGTTAGTCCAGCACTTTAAGTTCTTAACAAAAAGCTTTTCACTGTAGGAAGAAACTGCAGAAGCTGGTTTAACCCCAAGATAGACACAAAAAGTGGGTCAGGCTACATCCCTGAAGAAAAAGAATAGGTGACGTTTCAATTCTAATCCCTTCTTCGTGGCCCGAAACGTCACCTATTCCTTTTCTCCAGAGGTGCAACCTGACCCGCTGAGTTACTCCAGCTTTTTGAGTCTATGTTAGCTTTTCACTGTACCTCAGTACATTTGACAATAAACTAAACTAAACTAAACTAAATGTATGTTTTTTTTATTACAGAGGTTTGTTTAGTTTAGAGATACAGCATGGAAACAGGTCCTTCAGCTCACCGAGTCCATGCCGACCATCACCCGTTCACACATTAGTTCAATGTTATCCCACTTTCTCAATTTATAGAGGCCAATTAACCTACAAACTTTCCCAAGTCTTTGTGGTGAATGGGGAATGATATTGGGTGGAACGGTGGCGCAGCAGTAGGGTTGCTGCCTTACAGCGCTTGCAGCGCCGGAGACCTGGGTTCGATCCCAACTACGGGTGCTGTCTGCACGGAGTTTGTACGTTCTCCCCGTGACCACATGGGTTTTCTCCGAGATCTTCGGTTTCCTCCCACACTCCAAAGACGTACAGATATGTGGGTAAATTGGCTTGGTAAATGTAAAAATTGTCCCCTGTGTGTGTAGGATGGTGTGAAAGAATAAGAAATAGGCCATTTAGGACAGAGATGAGGAAAAACTTCTTCACCCAGAGAATTATGAATCTGTGGAATTCTTTGCCATAGAAGGCAGTGGAGGCCAATTCACTGGATGTTTTCAAGCGAGAGTTAGATTTAGCTCTTAGGGCTTAAGGAATCAAGGGATATGGGGAAAAAACAGGAACGAGGTACTGATTTTAGATGATCAGCCATGATCATATTGAATGGCGGTGCTGGCTCGAAGGGACAAATGGCTTACTCTTGATCCCAGTACAATCCTGACCTCAGGCGCTGTCTCTGTGGAGTTTGCACGTTCTACCTGTGATAGCATGTGTTTCCCTCGAGTGTTCCTGTTTTTACCCAGTCGGTGAAGGCTGGGAGATGAATTGGCCACTAGTGTGAGTGAAAAGGGACAGCCAGAATCCAGGGTTCAACTCACTAAAACCAAAGCAGGAACATCATTTCACCAGAACCATTAATCCTGTTTCTCCCTCCGCAGATGCTGCCTGGCCTCTTGAGTGATTTCAACATTTTCTGATTTTGTTTCAGATTATCAGCGTCTGCAGTTTTCTTTCAAATTTTCAAAAATAGTTGAGAGCCAGTTTCCATTCACCCTTTGACCCCTCCCTTCGTACACTCATCTCCCTCATTTCCCATTTATCCCCCCCTCTTTCTCCCCTGTCCCTGCCACATTCCACCCGTATCCCTCCCTCTGGCATTACATTTCACTCCACTTCTCTCCTTGTTTGACACCATTTTTGTCTCCTTTGTCAATTGGAATCCCAGGGTCATTCCACCATGATGCAGGACAGAACGCCACAGGAGATCCTTCTTCCCTGTGGCTATCAAACTTTTCAACCTGCCCCCCCTTGTTCTGTCACAGGGTAGACTGAGACTGACTCTTCCCCCCCCCCCTTCCCCCTCACCCCCCCCCCCCCCCCACCCCCCCCCCCCCCCAACTTTTGCACATCCCCCACTCCTTTCCACTCGTCACCTTAATTTCATGTTGTATGTATTTTGTGTTTCAATTTCCCTGCTGGGATAAATAAAGTCCTAACCCTATCGTATTGCAGAGTCGTACAGGTTCTTTGGCCCAACTTGTCTATGCCGACCAAGGTGCCCCACCTACGCTATCCCACCTGCCCGCATTCAGCTGCGCCTCCTGCTATCCAGAGTTTTCCTGCGTCCATAATATTAGAGAATAAATTCCAGCTCACAACCCGCGCTAATTAATAGGAACATGGATTTAAAAATACCTGACTGGTGCGGCCCAGTACAATAAAACAAATTGGTTACCTCCAGACTATGGAGCCCTAATTCTGCTACATAAAACGAGAGCTCACTTTGCCATGGAGCATGTACGTCAGCAAAAAATCTAACAAAGATTATCTATCACACAGAAGGTTAAGAGAATATATCACAGAATGAACCATGAAGGCTAGAATAAAATTATATTGATCCAGCACTGAGAAACTTTCACTCTACATAAAATGCTTATTTAACCAAGTTAATCCCTTCCCTTCTCTGAAAATGAAGTGGTCACTTCGTAGCTTCAGCTGTGGAACCAAGAGACCACGATGCATACAGTAAAACTCTGGTAGGCCTGAATCTAACCATCTGATCGCCTTAACACTGTGACAGGCTGATTTAGCCAAAGATCTGAGTGATAAATCATAGACCCATGGAGTCATAGAGCACAGAGGATGGCCCTTCGGCCCAACCATTCCATGTTGACCAAGATGCCCCATCTACACTAATCCCACCTGCCCGCCTTGTCCCATATTCCGCCAAACCTTTCCTGACCATGTACCTGTCCATGTGAATTTTAAAAGTTGTTATAGTGCCTGCTTCAACAACCTCCTCTGGCAGCTCATTCCATATACCCACCACACTCTGTGCGAAAAAGATGCTCCTCGGGTTCCTATTAAATCTTTCCCCTCTCTCTTTAAACCTATGTCGCCTTGTTCTTGATTCCCCAACTCTGGGTAAAAGACTTTGTGATTTCACCCTGTCTATTCCCATTTCGACCTCTCTAAGATCACCCGTCAGTCTCTAAAATGCTCCAAGGAATAAAGTCCTGATCCTGCCCAACCTTTTGTTCTTTTCTTTTTTTGTTCTTTTTTTCTTAATAGCTTGATTGGAGTAGTTTTATTTGAATTGTCTGTTTAGTTTATTTTATTGAATTTCGCATTTGTTAATGGTGAAGAATGGGGGTAGGACTTGACAAGCATAGGCTTCTTCCTATCCCTTTTCGAACGAGTCTAATGTGTATTATGTTGAAATTGACTTTTGATTTTTTAATTTATGTATGTACATATATGTTATGTATATGTGTATATGTGTATATGTATGTATGTATATATGTACATGTATATGTATGTACTTATGTATATATATATATATATGTATATATATATATGTATATATATGTATATATATAATTTTCCTTTTATTTATTCATTTTCATCTTTTCTTTTCTTCTTTTTTTTTTTTAATCGTTCGAAATAAAACAAAAGAAAAGAAAAAAGAAAAAGGTCCTTGAGTCCTGGCAATATCCTCTCCGCGCTCTTTCCAGCTTCATGAACATATTTCCCGCTGTGGCTAACGGTACCAGTCAACCACAAATACTAGCAGTAGTGACAGAAACTCTTATCTGTCATCTGTGCTGGACGAAAGGGCCGAAAGGCCTAATCCTGAACATATTTTCTATAACACAGCAAGTAGTCTTTTTCAGAGACACACAGAACTGCAGATGCGGCAATTCTTGAGCAAAACTGATATATACTGTATATATGTGTATAAATACATGTACAGTATATATATACATATACATATACATATACATATACATATACATATACATATATATATACACACAGTATGCACCAGTGCTTTCTCTGTTGCTGTGTGTCTGTATGTCTCTGTCTCATTCTCTCTCTGGCTCTCCCTCTCGCTCTCTCTCTCTCCTCTCCTCTCTCTGTCTCTCTGTATATCTCTCTCTCTGTCTGTCTTCCTCTCTCTATAGAGAGAGGCAGAGAGGCAGAGAGACAGAGAGGCAGAGGCAGAGGGAGCACAGTAGCACAATTGGTAGAGCTATTGCCCCACAGTATCGGGGACCAACGTTCAATGGAGGGCAAGGACTCGGTGGGGCGAAGGGCCTATTTCCGTGCTGTATCTCTAAACTAAACTGAAATGGTGACTAGGCATCTAATATGGCCGCCACTCTATCCACGGAAGAACTGCATTCCTTGCCTCATGATAAAGGCTCCAGTTTAGGCCCAAACATGCAAAATGGCCAGCAGTGCTCAAGGAAACAGAGTGATAGGGAAGTCCAAGCTGACCTTTGGACTTAAATCTGCCCTCCTTTCCCCTTGGGTCCAAGATTTGCCAGCCACAGATGGCAACAAATGTAAAACCCACACAGACACAACACAAACTCAAACTTCATCTCCTCAGGAAAAAAACTAATTACCATTCACCCCAGCAAATGACAGAACATACGTGGAAATCCAATTCTTTGCATTGTTTAATGTCTTACTGGAAACCTGGAAGAGATCTATTTGCAGCATATTTAGAGAATTACTCCCAGTGTAAACCACAGTTGTAAATCCTTAAATTTTTCAAGGGAAGAAATCAGTTTGAGGAAATCAGTCAACGCATAATCCCCCGCAATTAAAGATTTGCAATTAATGGCGAACCTGTCACTGTGTTTGTCCATTTTTACACCTTGGACCAGTGAAATATAGACATATAGCATTTTCTTATTTAATTCCACCACTGTACAATAAATGACATCTTGTGACATTACGAGTTTGGAATCGTTGTAAAAATGAATTTACAACAACATATTTATTAGGCTGTGCCGCTTGTATGCTTTGAAGGTGTCATTCAGTGCATTACTGGCAGAGGCTTGCATTGTGAGATACTAGTGCCCTCTCTCTGCCTCCTCTGTGCTTACAGCTGAGTGAGCCATTCTAAACTGACCCTGCTTCATCTCCTTCATAGAGTTCGCCCTCCCTGGGGGCAGCTCACGCCATCTGTCCCTCTCCTTTCTAATGCCTTGTCAACAGGTGGGCAGAGCAAAGGGAAGGCTGATCCAGCTGATCCAGTTTAGTTTAGCTTAGTTTAGTTTTGAGATACAGCACTGAAACAGGCCCTTCAGTCCACCGAGTCCGCACCGACCAGCGATCCCCGTACATCAGCACTATCCTACACATACTAGGGGAAATTTACTATTTTTACCGAAGCAACTTTACCTACAATCCTGTACGTTTAGTTTAGTTTAGAGATTTAGTTTCGAGATACATTGCAGAAACAGGCCTTTCGGCCCACCGTGTCCACGCCAACCAGCGATCTCCCTGTCCGCCAACACTCTCGACACACACGAGGGACAATTTACAATTTTACCGAAGCCAATGAATTTACCGAAGCCAAACCTGGAGTGTGGGAGGAAAACGGAGCTTACGGAGAAAACCCACACAGGTCCCGGGAAGAAAGTACATACTCCATACAGACAACACCTGTAGTCAGGATCGAGCCCGGGTCTCTGGCACTGTAAGGCAGCAACTCTACCGCTGCGCCATCGTGCTGAACTTCACCGTGCCATCCTCTAGGTCACTGCTCAGGATGGGTACGTGCTACCCAAGTCCATTCACCTCCAGTCTACTGAGTGTGTGTACTGGATGTATTTATCACAGGTGGACCCTAAAGAACTCTATCGCTGCGCCACCGTGCCGACCTTTTATTCTGAAAACCTTCTTCAGATCCACTCTAACCTTTACTTTGCTTTAACTTTATTTCTTCTTCCTGAGGATACAGAAGCTTGAAAGCTTACACTGGGAGATTTAGGAACAGCTTCTTCCCCTCTGTTATCAGGCTTCTGGGGTGGAAGATTGCAACCTTCACGTGGTCCGCCCTGTTTCGATGAATGCAATCAACCCGGCGTGCACAATCAAATAAGATCAAATAGAACAAGTTGTCCAACAACTTTAGGCTGTACACGCCATACGCAAGAAGAAGAAGATCGGGCTTCCGAATCGAACCCGGGTCCCTGGCGCCGTAAGGCCGTAAATGACAATTATAAACCTAGATGTGAACCTAAACCGAGATGCTGCCTTGCCCGTTGAGCTACTCCAGCTCTTTGTGTGGTTTTGTTTTTGTAAATTGGCATCTGCAGTTCCTTGGGTCTCCTGAAGCGAAATGAATCCTCATCGTCTCTGGATGACCTGTGGTCATGGGAAGACCTTGTAAAGTCCAGAGCCGATGGCACCGAACATCAGAATGGAACCCGGGTCATTGTAGCTGTGAGGCACCAGCTCTACCAGCTGTGCCATTGTGTTACATTGAAACCACTTTGACCAGGACCTTTTTAGGTTTGTTCCTCCTTACTGAAACGGCCGATTCTCTGTACTGCCACAATGTTGGGAAAAAGGAGAAGTAATCAGCGTTGTGACTGTTGATGTTAGCAAGCAGCTCTTGTGGGCAACGTGAAAACTCCCCAAAAGGCTGCCAACTGCCTTTCCATAATTTTATAAATGAACTAGACCAAGTGGGACCCGTTGGGTCCCTGTCACACAGGCGGCCTGGTCCCCCAACGCAATTCGTTCCCCAAGGTAATATTCCACCACTCACCTGTTCCCCCAACATAATCCATTCCCCCAACGCAATGTTCCACCATTCACCCATAGCCCCCAAATGCACAGGGGCTGCTTATTTTCCCTTATTTACCCTCCCTCATTTTAAACTATAAAAAAAATGCAATTGCACTTGCTAGGGCTGTCAGGACTCAGTGTCCTGGGATTGCAACATTGTAGCGGGCAGGGCTACAATCCCATTGTGACGTCATAGCTGTAACTGCCAGTGCAGAGGGAAGAAAATGTTCTCAAATTGGGATTTTGTAGTTAAAAATGTGAATAGCTTGTAAAATATAAGATAAATCTTAAAACTTAAAACTTGATACACCACACCACAGGGTAATGGTGAGTAAGGTGGTCCAAACATTGTACTACTATTGTGTACCATTTTGGCATAGTTCAGGCCATGAAAAGCACGAGCACAAACAAACACGCAAACTCATTCACAGACAAGATGAGAGTTTTAGTAATATACAGATAGATAGATAATGGAAACTTCGCTGATGTAGGCCCAGTGTGTTCAGGAGAAGAATTAAATCAATGGCTTCTTCAGTCTGAATGTCACCTACCCATGTTGTCCAGACATATTCTGCTTGGATAGGTTACAAGCCAACAGTATGTTTACTGACATTTCTAATTTGGGTAACGTCTAACAACACTCCCTCTTTTCTCTCCCACACCCTCCCCACCTCCCGTGTGCCCCACCTGGACACACCCATTTCTCCCCTCCTCCTCCGCCTACATCCTTTCCTTTGGATTCACAATTCACAACTCTTCAACACTTCTGGCTCGCACCTTTTTTTAAATCTCTGGCCTTTAACCAACCGTCTGCCGATCAAACCCCCTTCACCAGGACCTGCCACGCTTTGTCCCGCCCCTCCTCTCTTCTAGCTTTCTCCCCACTCCCCTACAATCAGTTTGAAGGAGGGTCCAGACCTGAAACATCACCAATGCATGTTCTCCAGAGATGCTGTTTGACTTGCTGAGTTACTCCAGCACTTTGTGTCATTTTTTGTAAACCAGCATCTGCGGTTCCTTGGGCCTAAATAAATGGCTTTGAAGCTTACAGCCGAACAGTATGAACTTAAAGTTCTCCAATTGTAAGTAACTTCCCCCTCTTACTTGCCCGTGCATTTGGGTATGCATCTATTTCCTCCACTATCACTGCCTCTCACTCCTCATCTCCCTTTATCTGCCTTTCCCCCCCTTTTGTCTCCTTTCCATCTCTAGCCTCTATCCACCCTTCAGCCAATCAACACCTCCCTTACCTTTATCCACCTATCACTTGCCAGGCTTTGAGGCCTCGAGTACGCGGAGACCACCCTCGAGCATGAAGGAGAGTTACGAAGACCTCCTACGACCTCGTGTCGACCATGCTGCGAGTATGAGTCGAGGGCAAACTTGCCAGAACTCGCGGATTAGGTCGCCCAAGTGGGACAGCCCCTTAACTCTTCAAACTTTGTTTAAACTGCAGAAAAGTGTAACGTTCAAACGATGCCCAGGACTGCAAGCATGGCAGAATCAAGTACTCGAGTGGGATAGTTGCTTTCATGGTTTATGGCCACTTAAACCCCTGGAGTGTGTCACAATGTAAGTGATTGCTTATTTTCCTCATAATTGGATGAACAGTAATTGGCTGCAGAGGAGAGTTGGTAGAGCTGATTATGCCAATTAGGTGAATTGTGTATGGTTTGGTAAGTGACTTGTAGTTTTGTAATAGGCTACGGTATGAATAATTGATGTTTCTGGAGAAGCATCCACTATTAAAGAAATGCTCCAGGGAAGGTTTGCAAAAAAAAAAAAAACAAAAAAAAATCCTGTTTATGAGACTTCCCCATGAGGGTTGGCTAGAATAGTTAGTTAAAAATATATAATTTCATTTCACAAAGTTCGATCCCACATCCCCAAAATTCGACCAGCGAATAACAAGATGGGATTAAAGCCACTTAGTAACAAGAGTATTTAAAAAATACCTTGTTAAACGTTCACATAATAGTCAAGAGAAGCAAATTTGAGAGATGATTGGTTTTAAATGTCTGAGAGGTGTTTTATAGGCAGGTTAAGTAGCAAGTTAGCTAAGTTTTGTTGCAGAAGGGGTTCACTTTAGCTCCCCCTCCCATGCCAACACTGACCTATCTGTCCAGCGCAAATTGGCGGAACAGCACCTCATATTTCGCAAGAGCAGCTTACACCCCAGCGGTATGAACCGTTGACTTCTCTAACTTCATGTGACCTTTGTGTTCCCTCTCTCTCCATCCCTCCCCCTTCCCAGTTCTATCCGACCTCTCTGTCCTGGGTCTCCTCCATGGCCAGAGCGAGCAACACCGGAAATTGGAGGAACAGCACCTCATATTCCGCTTGGGGAGTCTGCATCCTGGGGGCATGAACATTGAATTCTCCCAATTGTTTTAGCCCTTGCTGTCTCCTCCTCTTCCTCAGCCCTCGGGCTTTATCCTCCCTCAGCCCTCGGGCTCCTCCTCCTCCTTTTTCCTTTCTTCTCCCCGCCCCCCCACCCCCCATCAGTCTGAAGAAGGGTTTCGGCCCGAAATGTTGTCTATTTCCTTCGCTCCATAGATGCTGCTGCACCCGCTGAGTTTCTCCAGCATTTTTGTGTACCTTCGATTGTCCAGCACCTGCAGTTCCTTCTTAAAAACTCTCTGACCAGTCTTACTGTCTCCGACTAATTTTATCTCTGTTTGCTTTCTTGTTAGCTTCTCCCAGTTTACAATGACCCATTCTATATCTTCCTTGGTCTCCATTCCCTTTGACCTATTGTCACACCTTTAACACTTCCTAATCTATGCACCTCCCCCTCCCCCTCCCCTGACATCAGTCTGAAGAAGGGTTTCGACCAGAAACGTCACCCATTCCTTCTCTCCAGAGATGCTGCCTGTCCCGCTGAGTTACTCCAGCATTTTGGGTCTATCTTCAGTTTAAACCACCATCTGCAGTTCCTACCTGCTCAACAGTAAGTCACCTGGATTTAGAGGGTTTAGTTACGAGGAGAGGTTTATCTAACTTAGATGGACACAAAGTGCTGGAGTAACTTGGCGAGACAGGCAGCATCTCTGGAGGAAAAATGGGTGACGTTTCCATATAACCATATAACATATAACAATTACAGCACGGAAACAGGCCATCTCGGCCCTACAAGTCCGTGCCGAACAACTGTTTTCCCTTAGTCCCACCTGCCTGCACTCATACCATAACCCTCCATTCCCTTCTCATCCATATGCCTATCCAATTTATTTTTAAATGATACCAACGAACCTGCCGCCACCACTTCCACTGGAAGCTCATTCCACACCGAATGAGTTTCATGTTGGAACCCTTCCGATAAACTTCTGATAACCTTCAGATAGACTTGAATTGTTTTCTCTGGAGCAGTGGAGGTTGAGGGGAGACATGATAGAAGTATATACAATTATGAGAGGCGTAGATAGGGTTGACAGTCAGAACTTTTTTCCAAGATAGAAATATCAAAGGCGAGAGGGCATATCTTTAAAGTGGGAGGAGCAAAGTTGAAAGGAGACGTGTGAGGTAGGTTTTCTTTATACAATGGGTGGTGGGTACCTGGACCATGCTGCTTGGGCCTGTGGTGGAGGCAGATATGGTTGATAAGTGTCTAGTGAAAACATGGATATACAGAGAATGAAGGATCATGTGCAGATAGATGAGATTAAGCAGTCTAGGCATCATGTGGGCTGAAGGACCTGTCCTGTGCCTGTACTGTTTTATGAAGATGAATCCCAGGTTTAGGGCTGAGATGATAGCAGAATGGTGAGGACAGAGGGTGAATAGACTATGGCTAGAGTTGAAGGCAACAAGCTGAGATGTCAGGCCAGGGTTGATTGCGGAAGAGTGAGGGTCACAGAGAGATTGAAAACTATGATAATGAACCTCAAATCGGTATTTTGTTTAGTTTAGAGATACAGCATGGAAACAGGCCCTTCGGCCCTCCGGGTCCACGCTGACCAGCGATCCTCGCACATTAACAGTATCCTAAACATAACCGGGGACAATTTGTTTACACATACGTCAAGCCAATTAACCTACATACTTGTGCATCTTTCGAGTTTGGAAGGAAACCGAAGATCTCAGAAGAAACCCACGCGGTCACGGGGAGAACGTACAAACTCCGTACAGACAGCACCCGTAATCGGGATCGAACCCGGGTCTCTGGCGCTGCAAGCATTGTAAGGCAGCAACTCGTGGCCGGCCCGATTGTGAAGCTATTGTAAGGCAATGTTGCCAAGGTCTCCTGGGTTTACAATGAGGCAAACACAATGAACTTGGACAAGTTGGACTGTGTTTACAGAAGGATAAGGAATGTTGAGAGGGAGATGGGCCAAACGCGGGCAGGTCGACTAGATTAGATGGGGTATGTTGGTCGGCATCGGCCAGTTGGGTCGAAGGGCCCCGTTTCCATGCTGATTACTTTATGGCTTTATAACTATGACTCTTTAAGTGGGCAAGCAGGGCAGTGGTTAGTCATCTCTTGAAGCAACAAGAAGATAAACCTGTCAGTGATGGTGAAGTGAAACAGGTGGTGGAGGAGGTGTAGCCTGGATGTGAAAGCTGAATTAGAGATGTGGGATTTAAAGTTCAACGTCACGTTTCTATTTTTAACTCCATTGTCAGATCTCCATTCAGTCCCATTTATTTACAAGATCCTACTTCAGTCATCAACCATGCCACCACCACTTCAAAAGATAGGAATAACACTGAGGGGGAGCAGGTTAATTTAGGGATACAATGCGGAAACAGGCCCTTCGGCCCACCCAGTCCGTGCCGACCAGTGATCCCCGCACATTAACACTATCCTACACACACCAGGGAACAATTTACAATTATACCAAGCCAATTAACCTGCAAACCTGTACGTCTCTGGAGTGTGGGAGGAACCTGGAGACCCTGGAGAAAACTCACACAGTTCACGGGGAGAATGTACAAATTCCATACAGTCAGCACCTGTAGTCAGCCTCAAACCTGGGTCTCTGATGCTGTAAGGCCGCAACTCTACCGCTGGGCCCACTAGATGTGAAAGAAACAATATTCAACAGGGCGACTTCTTTCTCATATGCTCTAAATGCAGGTGATTCCAATGGGGATCTGGACCCTGTTTTATTTTACGAGCTGATTTAACTCCAGATACTCTCTTCACAAAACCCTTGCTTAATGGTAAAAGGGAATATATTAAACACAACAGATAAACAGGTTCCGACCTGAAATGTTATCTATCCATGTTCTCCAGAGATGCTGTCTGACCCTCTGAGTTACTCCAGCACATTGTGTCTTTTTGTGTATCCGGCATCTGCAGTTCTTTGTTTCGACAGGTTACTGTCATCACAGAACAATAGGCAGACCTGTGCAATCTCAAAAGCAACAGGAAATTTCAGAACGTCGTTAACGAAAATGAACAAAGCTTATACGTTTACTGTGAATCAATGATTCTAATGTCACAGAGTCGTACAGCACAGAAACATGTTCTTTGGCCCAATTCGTACCTGCCAACCAAAAAGGATGATCAGAACTGAACACAATACTACAAGCACAGGGTCCCAGAATTCCTATTCTCCTCTCCTCAAATCTCCAAACACAAAATATCAAAGCAAGGTTAAAAAATTTTAGAATCCTTCTTACGAAGTGGAATCTTATGTCTTACGTGGAAGTTAACATTATGGGCAATAAACGACACAAAATGCTGAAGTAACTCAGCGGGACAGGCAGCATCTCTGGAGAGAAGGAATGGGTGGCATTTCGGGTCGCGAGCCTTCTTCAGACTGAAAGTCACGGGAAAGGGAAACGAGAGATATAGATGATGATGTAGAGAGATATAGAACAATGAATGAAAGGTATTTCCAAAAAGTAACAATGATGAAGGAAACAGGCCATAGGATGGAAAGGTCAGTGTGGGAATGGAAAGGAGAATTAAAGTGTTTAGCAACCAGTAGATCGGGTAGGTTGAGGCGGACTAAAGAAAGGTGTTCAGAAACGATCGCCCAGTCTACGTTTGGTCTCGCCGATGTATAAGAGTCCACATCTTGAACAACGGATACGGTAGATGAGAATGGAGGAGGTGCAAGTGAACCTCTGCCGAACCTGAAAGCACTGTCGGGGTTCCTGGACAGAGTCGAGGGAGGAGGTATAAGGACAGGTGTTGCATCTCCTGCGGTTGCAGGGGAAGGTACCTGGGGAGGGGGTGGTTTGGGTGGGAAGGGATGAGTTAACCAAACACTCTTAGTGGAACACAGTCATTCATATGGTCTCAATGCTTCTTAGGACAGGAACCCAGATACCCAAAATGGTGTTGTGATCTCTGACACATGAGCATGTACTCATTCGGGTTGTGACCCTTCTTCAGACAGAGAGCATTTTATAACATGTACAGCCAGGTGCATCTCCGTCTCATATCCTAAGCCGGAATGAAAGGATTTGTTATAGCCTTGTGGAGAGGAGTATCGGGATTCTGGGACCCTGTACTTGTAGTATTGTGTCCAGTTGTGGTCACCCTCTTTGGTCGGCATGGACGAGTTGGGCCGAAGGCGCTGATCATCTGAGCGTTCACCTGATGTTGTTGAGGCCACACTTTGAGAACTGTGTTGAGTAAATACTCTGATCATTAATAGAAAGGGAAATATGCCTACGGCCATGCTTGATGTGCCAAGTAACGAAGAAGATTTTAATTTTAGTTTTAGAGATACAGCATAAAGCCAGACCCCTACGGCCCACTAAGTCCATCGTTCATCCGCTCACACGATTTCTATGTCATTCCACATTCCAAAGACTGGTCCGAAAGCTTCCATCATCTCCATCACAATGGAGGGAAATAACTTAAGGTGAATGGACTTTGTAAATGTACCTCAGTACAAGGGACAATAATAAACTAAACTTGACTAAAACTGCAGACGCTAGTTTACCAAAAATAAAAAACACACAAAGTGCTGAAGTAACTCAACGGGTTAGGCAGCATCTCTGGATGACATGGATATGTGATGTTTCAGGCTGGGACCCCTCTTCAGACAGAGTTCTTCAGACATGTACAGCCACATGCATCTCCTTCTCACTTTCTTAGCCAGGATTTACTACTGTTATAACAATAGTGGAGTATCCATTCCATTGGGCATGATATTGGTGTGGCCACTGTGTTCAGTTGTGGTCACCCTTATTAAGCTGGAAAGTGTGCAGAGAAAATTTGCAAGGATGTTGCCAGGTCACAAGGGCCAGATCTAAAGGAAAAAGGATGGGCAGTCGCGGACATTATTCCTCGGAGTGCAGGAATAGAGGGGATGAATGTACCAAGTTTTTTTACCCAGGGTAGGGGAACCCAAAGGGCAGAGGTTTAAGATGAGAGGGGAAAATTTAATAGGAAACAGAGGAGCAACCTTTTCACACAGAGAGCCTGAAGAAGGGTCCTGATCCAAAATGTGGCCTATCCATGTCCTCCAGAGATGCTGCCTGACCCGCTGAATTACTCCAGCTCTTTGTGTGTTTTTTAAGATTAAGATTCCTGGTTTTGACGTAGCCCCATTGTTTCATATTCGGCTGATGCATACAAGAATAATGTTTGCATTAAAACAGATATTCCGCAAACTCTTCTTGGTTTGAATTAATGACTACTACTTCCACCGGGGGGGGGGGGGTGGAGGGAGAAATAAGTGGGATTCCAGGTGAGGCATAGGGGAGGGAAAAGGGGGGGGGGTGGCAAGAGATGGGGGGGGGGGGGAGGAGAAAGTAGGAGGGGTGGGGGGTGGGTGGGAGAGGTTTATAGGGCGGTTACCCAAAATTGGAGAATTCAATATTCATATCGTTGAGTTTTAAGCAACCCCAGCGGAATATGAGGTGCTATCCCTCCAGTTTGCATGTGGCCTCACTCTGACAATGGAGGAGGCCCAGGACAGAAAGTTCAGTGTGGGAATGGGAAGTGGAGACAAAATGGTCGACAACCGGGAGATCCAGTAGGCCTCGGTGGCCAAGCGCAAGTGATCACCTTTCTGCATTTAAAAGCACATGTTAATCTGAAAACAATCAATTGCCTTTTATTTAATCTTAGGGTGTCTATAAAAAGTATTAATCTTTAATTGACCTCAAGATGGTATGTAACTTAGTGACACAATGGGGAATAGAAATAGTGATGGTAATGGAAAATATATTTACATCACGTTATCTAATATTTCGGTATTTATAAAGCAGTACATTCATGGTAAGGAATGTCACTATTAGCTATTTTAAAAATCTATTGCTATAATTAAACTTCATTGTGGTGAAAATTAATCCCATAAGGAAAACGTGCTCAAGTGAAAAATTTACAGCAATGAACATAAAATTGCTATAAGCAATAACCGAGAACCTTATAATTAATCTGAAGAATATTTGTTAGGTGTAAACAGAGATTCATTTGTTTTACTAGACTTGTTGAAACAGGAAGATCGTTTCATCAAGAAACTGTTCTGAAACATGAGTACATGCTGGAGGAATTCAACGGGTCAGGCAGCATCCTTGGAGGGAACTGGGAAGAGTCTAGGTCTAGTGGTCATAGCCTCAGAATTAAAGAACATTCTTTTAGGAAGGAGATGAGGAGACATTTATTTAGTCAGAGGGTGGTGAATCTGTGGCATTCTTTGCCACAGAAGGCTATGGAGACCAAGTCATTGATAGGTGGATTCTTGATTAGTACAGGTGTCATAGGTTATGGGGAGAAGGCATGGGAATGGGGTTAGGAAGGAGAGGTAGATCAGCCATGATTGAATGGCGGAGTAGACTTGATGGGCCGAATGGCATAATTCTACTCCTATTCCTTATGACCTTATGAAGGATGTTTCGGGACAGGACCCTCCTTCATGCTCTGAAATATATGGGAAGTAGTGTCAAATTCTTTTTATATTAAATGATTCAGGGCAGTGTGTTCCTCATAGCAGCTCGTAATACCAATTATACTCACTAGATGACAGTGTATGCCCAGCTGGACCTGCTGAGTTCCGTTTGGTTTAGTTCAGGGATACAGTGTGGAAACAGGTCCTTCCTCCCACCAGTCCACGCCGACCAGTGGTCACCCGTTCACTAGTTCTATCCCACACACAGAAGCTATTTAATCTACAAACCCCGTAAGGAAAGTGGAGCACCCGGAAAAAAAACCCAGGCGGTCACAGGGAGAACATACAAACTCCATACAGACAGCACTCGGAGTCGGGATCGAACCTGCGTCTCCAGCGCTGTAAGGTAGCAACTCTGCCGCTACCTCACCGTGATGCCTGAGTTACACGACGTGTTACTCTAGCATTTTGTATCTATATTTGGAACACGTTTGATGCCACTTCATCCAGCCTGGATGAGTGCACCTTAATTGTTATGGGTTTCATCAAGAGATGTGTTGACGACTGCGTTCTGACAAAGACCATTTAGAGTCTGCCTTAACCAGAAACCTTGGATGAACAGGGAGCCACCCTCTCTGCCAAAGTCCAGATCCAACGCTTTCAACAGGATGATCCCGCACTGTACAAGATGGCCAAGTATGATCTCCACAAGGCTTACCAGAGATGCAAAGAGACATTTCCAAAACAAGCTGGAGTTTCAATTTAGCCACGTGGATTGTAGGCGACTACGACAGGGTTTGTATACCATCACGGACTACAAACTGAAATCAGTGACGATCCCTGGCAAGGACACATCTCTACCGGATAAGCTTAATGCCTTTTTACACCTGTTTTGTGCAGGCAAACCATGTTCTTCCAAATGTGCTCCCCCTCCCCATTCCTCCACTGGCTCTGTTTCAAGCATCTCGGTCAGATCTGCTTTCACGAGGGTAAACCCTTGTAAAGTGGCCGGCCCGGATGGAGTCCCTGCACTCTTACACATCCAATGCATTTTAAAGGTAGCTGTGCATCTGGTGACACCGCGCCTCATGTAATACCGGAGCCTCGCTGGGAAAGCGGTTTTCTCTGGAGTTTCGGAAGCTGAGGGGAGAAGTTAGAAGTGAGTCAAGAGTGAAGAGAGTCAATTGTGTTTCATTGTCACGTGTCCCAGATAGAACAATGAAATTCTTACTTGCAGCAGCACAACAGAATATGCAAACATAGTACACTGTAAATAATACAATAAATGAGAGAGAGAAAAAAGTTCAGTGTGTGTGTATATATACACATACCCACAAATACACATATATATAGATCATATATACATATATATATATATATATATATATACACACACACGCACACATACGTACACACAAAAAAATGAACAGACGACAAACATTGTATGATATTATGGAGTTATAGAGAGTCAGAAGCTTTTTCCCAGGATGGGAATGACAAAAACTAGAGGGCATAGCATTAAGATAAGAGGGGCAAAGTTTAAACTAGATGTGCGGGGCAAGTTTTTTTTACACAGAGTGAGGTGGGTGCCTGGAACGCACTACCAGTGGTATTGTTAGTAGAGGCAGATACGATACTGGTGTTTAAGGGGTTTTTAGATAGACAGGTGGATATGCATGAAATTGTGAAATATGGATCGTATGGAAGGCAGAGGAGATTAGTTTAACTTGGTGTCATGTTTGACAGACTTTTTTGGGCTGAAGGACCTGTTCCTGTTCTATATCCTATGGTCTGGAAAGAAGTATTATTTTACACTCCAAAATAACTACAGATTTAAAATGTTGAAGCATGTGATTTACCTCCTCTTCTCAGTGCCTCAGTCAATCCTATATTCCTCATGCATTGACTACTTCAACACACCAATTGATGAAGCTCTGAATCCCAATCTCCCTTACTTCCCCTAACCCCTACCTGGCTCAGGGCATGACCTGACTCCACAAACTAATACAAATATTGGGAGGACATCAGCATAGATGTTAGCATTCTCCCTGGTTGTATAATTCAGCTGCTCTCTGGAAAAAAAAGTAAGTGAGTTATTGGAAAATAGGGTTGATCTTAAGAATGTGTGTGTGGGGAGCAGATGATACTGCCCCTTACACTACAATAACTGGTGTACCACACAAAGTGTTGGAATAACTCAGCAGGTCAGACTGGGGAAGTGTCCCGACATGAAATGTTACCTACCCATGGCCTCCAGAGATGCTGCCCGACAAACTGAGTTACTCCAGCACTTCACGTTCCAGCAATAGCAGTTCCTTGTGCCATAAGGTCATAAGGTCATAAGGAATAGGAGTAGAATTAGGTAATTTGGCCCATTAGGTCGAATGCCCCCCGCCATTCAATCATGGCTGATCTAAGTCTCCCTCATAACCCCATTCTCCTGCCTTCTCCCCATAACCTCTGACACCTGTACTAATCAAGAGCGCGAACCAAGTGTCTATAATATTACCAGCGATCTCCATCCCGATAGTGCTTATTCCGTACATATTAATGTACTAATGTGTTCGGTTACATAGCGCTGATGGGATGGATCATAATGAAGGGTCTCAACCTCAGAAACGTCACCTATTCCTTTTCTCCAGAGATGCCGTCTGACCCGCTGAGTTATTCCACCATTTTGTGTCCATCTTCGGTGTAAACCAGCATCTGCAGCTCCTTCCTACACATAAAGTTTCATGTAATGTCGAGTTTACTGCCAAATGCACAAGTACAGTGAGGTACAGGTGCAGAGAAAATCTTCTTTCCGGCAGCATCATAAGCACAGGGCCTCAGACAACAAACACAAACATAAACTATACATAAATTACAGATAAATTCTGCAAAACAGTAAAAGGCAGTGTAAATCACAAGACATTGCAAACATAATTAGTCCAAAACACAATGAGTGCTCCATTGATGAGGAATCTCCATCATCGTGCTGAAACCCTTCTTTAGGCCTTCTTCAGTCTGAAGAAGTGTCTTGACCTGAAACGTCACCTATCCTTCATCCTTCATCCTTCTCGGCCCCTCGGACTCAATCAAAATGATAGCAGGCAGTCTTGGAAGCCTTTCCCCACTACTCAAACCTCACATCAAAAACCTCGGCGTGATATTTGACTCAGCACTGAAATTTGGCAAACAAGTCAATGTTGTGGTAAAAGCTAGCTTCTTTCAGCTTCGGATGATAGCTAAAATAAAACAATTCCTCCACTTTGATGACCTCGAAAAGATCATCCACACATTTATCCCCTCCCGTCTAGATTACTGCAACTCTCTTTACACTGGCATCAGCCAATCTTTCCCTGTCCCGCCTGCAACTGGTCCAAAACGCCGCAGCGAGACTCCTGACGGGCACCTGAAAAAGGGACCACATCACCCCGATCCTGGCCTCTCTCCACTGGCTCCCTGTGCGGTTCCGTATACGTTTCAAGACCCTCCTCTATGTCTACAAAGCCCTCAATGGGCTTGCCCCCTCCTACAATGAAAGTCTTCTCACTCACCACTCCACCTCCAGGTCCCTCAGATCGGCCGACTTGCGGCTGCTGAATATCCCGCGGTCTAGGCATAAGCTTAGGGGCGACCGTGCCTTTGCGGTTGCAGCTCCTTAGACTGTGGAACAGCATCCCCCTTCCCATCAGAACTGCCCCCTCCATCGACTCCTTTAAGTCAAGACTAAAATCTTATCTATACTTCCAAGCCTTTCCTGACGTCCACTGAGCGAGGGTTATATGTATATATGTATGTAGTTTGTTTGTTTATACTATTCTTATAACAAATGTAAAGCACTTTGGCCAACGAGAGTTGTTTTTTAAATGTGCTATATAAATAAATGTGACTTGACTTGACTATCCATGTTCTCCCACGATGCTGCCTGACCTGCTGTGTTACTCCAGCACTTTGCGTCCTTTTGTGTATCAACCAGCATCTGCAGGTCTGAAGAAGGGTCTCGACCCGAAATGTCACCCATTCCTTCTCTCCAGAGATGCTGCCTGTCCCGCTGAGTTACTCCAGCATTTTGTGTCTATCTGCAGTTCTAGGTTTCTTTGCTTTTACATTTGTGCCTACTAACACCTTGAAAACAATCTGGGAGGCTTGTAAAAAAAATTGCGAGTCTCTATGCACGGATGGTAACTCGTCCAGAATTATCATCATGAGACACTGCACGATGTGTGGCTGTGAAGTAATGCACCAAAAGCAGAAATGATGGCTTTTCCCACAAGATGGCAGCCTTAAATTCCACAAACTCTCCAGCAATCAGTTTTGTTTGCATGCACCATTTTGAAAAATGAAAAGCTGAGCAACAGGAACTGAATAGTGGGGACAGAGATCCATGAGGATGTTTGCAGCTTCTGCTCTGTCCACCGATGATTCTTGCATGAAAATTGCGCGGGGGATTCCTTAGCAAAAGCCAACGCAAATGCCTCGTTCCTCGTTGAAATCAACAGGTAACTGAACACAAGTCAATTGCACAAGTCGCCTGTCAATCTTCTTAGAATTTCATCCTTTTTTTTCAAAAGCCCACTTATAAGTCTTGATGTCAGGACAACAACCTCTGCTTCAATGTTAGCAAGATGAAGGAACATGGTATCAACTTCAGGAAGTATATGCCCCTGTTGGAATATATATGCCCCTGTCAGCATTAATGGTGCCAAAGTGGAAATGGTTGAGAGTTTCAAATTCCTTGGTGTAAATATTACCAATGATCCGAAGTGGACCAGCTACATTGAAGCGGCAGCCAAGAAGGAACACCAACGCATCTACTTCTTCAAGCGACTGAGGAAATTTGGCATGTCTCCAATGACTCTTACAAACCTCCACTGGTGAACCATAGAAAGCATACTGTCGGGTTGTATCTCAGCTGGGTTTGGAAACAGCTCTGCCCAAGACCCGCAAGGAATTGCAGAGAGTTTTGAATGTAGCCCAGTCCATCACATGAACCACAACCCTCACTGTTGACTCCATTTACACTTCACTCTGCCTCGGGAAAGCAGCCGACATAATCTTGTTGCACTTGCGTCATTCCTTCTTCTTTCTGTTCCTGTTGGACAGACAATACAGAAGCTTGAAAGCACACGCCACTAGATTCAGGAACAGCTTCTTTCCCTCTGTTATCAGGCTTCTGTATGGTCCTTCCTTCCTTCCACAAGCTAGAGTAGCATCCGACTCTCCAAGCTACCTTGGGGATAGTGAGGATTGTGGTTTATGTGATGGATCCTACATTCAATGGATCTTATAGAAACATATACAATTATAAAAGGACTGGACAGACTAGATGCAGGAAAAATGTTCCCAATGTTGGGCGAGTCCAGAACCAGGGGCTACAGTCTTAGAATAAAGGAGAGGCCATTTAGGACTGAGGTGAGAAAAAACTTTTTCACCCAGAGAGTTGTGAATTTGTGGAATTCCCTGCCACAGAGGGCAGTGGAGGCCAAATCACTGGATTGATTTACGAGAGAGTTAGATAGAGCTCTAGGTGCTGGTGGAATCAAGGGATATGGGGAGAAGGCAGGCACGGGTTATTGATTGGGGACGATCAGCCATGGTCACAATGAATGGCGGTGCTGGCTCGAAGGGCCGAATGGCCTCCTCCTGCGCCTATTTTCTATGTTTCTACCTAGTTGCGGATATTAGACGGTCGTTGGAACAGTTGCGCTATGATGCCGAGAACTACATTCAGTACTCTGTATCTTTCCCTTTGCTCTACCTATTGTCCTTGCATTTGGCTTCAATGTATTTATGTTTAGTATTACCTGAGTTGATTGGATAGCATGCAAACCGAAGCATAATACTGCACATGTGACAATAATTGAATTGAGTTGAGTTTATTGTCATGAGTCAAAGTACAGTGAAAAGCTTTTTGTTGCATGCTAATCTGCCAGTGGAATAGACAATACATGATTTCAATCGAGCCATCCACAGTGTACAGGTACATGATAAAGGAAATAACATGAATAACGTTCTGTGCAAGATAAAGTCCAGTAAAGTCTGATCAAAGATAGTCCGAGGGTCTCCAATGAGGTAGATAGAAGCTCAGGACTGCTCTCTAGTTGTGGTAGGATGGTTTAGTTGCCTGATATCAGCTGGGAAGAGACCGTCTCTGAATCTGGAGATAGGCGTTTTCACACTTCTATGCCTCTTGCCCGATGGGAGAGGGGAGAAGAGGGAGTGGTCGGGATGCAACTCATCCTTGATTTTACTGCTATCCTTTCCGAGCCAGCGTGAGGTGTAAACGGAGTCAATGGAAGGGAGGTTGGTTTGTGTGACGGTCTCCTGCAATGAAGACGGTGGATCTTCAAAGGGCGCAATCTAATTCGCTGCCTGTGGCAACACACATCTCCGCAGAAGGCAACCAGTGGAAACTGGAGACAGAATTATCCAGCCAATACTTGACACATAATAATGAACAGGGTTGGCCATCTAATACATGTTCCTTTTCATGAAAACCATTGCTAGCTCCATTCATACAGCTGTTGTTGAGAAACATTTCACTCGGTGAAATATGCCAACTGGCCAACAAACTGCACCGCAGATCCAGAATTTACCATTAAAACACCGCAAGTGTGCAGCTGTTTGTCGCTCAGTTGGAGAGTTGGACTGTAGTTGAGTTTAGTTGAGTTGAGTTTAGTTTAGTTTAGTTTGGCTTAGTTTAGTTTATTGTCACGGGCACTGAAGTTCAGTAAAAAGCTTTCTTGTTGCGTGCTATCCAGTCAGCGGAAAGACTAGACATGATTACAATCTAGCCATCCACAGTGTACAGATACAGAATAAAAGGAATAACGTTCGGTGCATGATAAAGTCCAGTTAAGTCCGATTAAAGATAGTCCAAGGGTCTCCATTGAGGTAGATGGTAGGTCAGGCCAGCTCTCTGGTTGGTGAGAGCATGGTTCAGTTGCCTGATAACAGCTGTGAAGAAACTGTCCCTGAATCTGGAGTATCCAATCACCCCAATCATCGCTCTACACTGACCTGCAGCTGAAACTCCATTCATCACATCTCGGCACATAATGTCCAGTAACTGCATTAATGGCCACTTTTTTTGGCAGAAAGCCACAGACTAACAGTTGTTTAAACAAGACCCACAATAGACGTAGTGTATCATGATGGACATGCATGCTGACAAATGAGATTCAATATTGTGAACACCAATTTACCAAACCTTTCACTGTTTATATTCCATTTTCAGCCTATTGGTGATTAGCAGAATCTATGAAGTAAACTGTATTAAAGTTCACGAAAAATCTACAATCAATGAAATTACCATTAGAGGAGCACATTTTGCTCCATTAACCCCGATTGTGTTACATTAAACTACATTTGGTTGTGAATGTGCCGTCTATTGTTGAAGGTGCTTTCTGCTCTGTTGCAGCTGTTGAAAGTATGTTGTCGTCTTATCGCTTGAAGTGCATCGATTTACATGCATTGTTCCGTCATTTGTAGCTTGACTATGATGGAGTTGCCATTGTCCATTTCCTGGTGCAGCCTCTGCACTTATGAAGAGCAGAATCGTGCGACAATTACATAGAACAGAGAAGATTATGGCACAAGAACTGGCCCTTCAGCCCACAATGTCTGTGCCGAGAAATAATGCCGACCAGCTCTGATCTACCTGCACATAATCCACAACCCTCCACTCCCTGCATATCCATGTGCCTATCTCAAAACCTCTTAAACGCCGCTATTGTATCCACCTCCACAATCACCCCGAACAGCACATTCCAGGCACCCACCACTCTGTGTAAAAGACTTGCCCTGCACATCTCCTTTAAACTTTGTCCCTCTCAACTTAAAACCATTAAAAAAATCACTCCATCATTTCCTATGAATCAGTGATACTAATGCATATCATTCAGTCGCAGCGTACTGCTGTTTCATCCTACTTGAAGTTTAAACTTTAGTTCCTGATTTTCTTTGTCATTTGATGAATCATTTGTGAATGTCATTTGTGAATCTTTTGATCTCAATAGAATGAGGTAAACAATTGTCTTAAAATAGTAAATTAAAGATCAGGAGCTTAGCAAGTGCTTACCCATCTATTTTAATTATATTTATGAAAGGGCAGACCCACATTGCTCTATTTAAAAGTTCACTGGTAAGTCAAAGAAGTTCTTCCAAAATGAACTGGTGAAAATCAATTGCAGTATTTGTGACTATGCAATATTACCTCAGTATCATTGCTTTTTGGCTGTTAGTTTAATGTTATCTCCATTATCCGGACTCTTGATCGGACCTCTCATATGCTAAGGATGAATTCCTGATCTTCCAATCTACCCAAGTTGCAGCCCTTGCACTTTTTTTAAATGGGTACTTTCTCTGTAGGTGTGACACAATATTCCGCACTTTGTTTTCTCTTTTGCACCACTTGAAGTGACCATGTATGGTATAATTTGGAGACTTAAGGGATTTCAGATGCCAGGATCTTGATCAAACAACAAACTGCTGGATGAACTCAGTGGGTCAGAGAGTGTCTGGGAGGGAATAGACATTTCGGGTCGAGAACCTTCTTCAGGCTTGGTATGATTTGCCTGGATAGCACGGTATCTGGGTACATGTGACAATAATAAACCAATAGCAATATCAATTCTATATGTGTAGGAAGGAACTGCAGATGCTGGTTTATACTGAAGATAGACACAAAGTGCTGGAGTAACTCAGCGGGTCAGGCAGCATTTCTGAAGAAAAGGAATAGGTGATGTTTCGAGTCCGAAGAGTTCCGACCCAAAACGTCATCTATTCCTTTTCTCCAGAGATGCTGCCTGACCCACTGAGTTACTCCAGCATTTTGTGTCTATCTTGAAGTCTACATATCACCAGTCTCACCCTGTGAGTACCCTGAGAAATGTATAATTAAATCTAAAGTTTGAACTATTGAGTTCAGTCTGCTTGTTGTTCAACGTATAAGAAGTATTAGCTTTAGTACGAACACATCATATTCCTGTGCATAATCAGTACAAACCGATCAAATTTTGCTGCCCAAATGAAGGTGAAGCTAATGGCATTTATTTTTATTTTACATCTATGGTGCAGTCACTTCAGTTAAAAGTAGAAGTATGATTAAATATGAATACAGACGCTCCCTAACTTACGTAAGGGGTAAGTCCCGTGGACCCTTGCGAAAGTCAGATGTTACGTAAGTCGCAAGACCATGTGATTTGTCCCATGTGGAGACATGTTGCATCAACCACGGGAACAGCTGACTTGCTTGCGGAAACTCGAGGAAAAACATTTTCACACAGTGTTGTGGATCTGTGGAATTCTCTGCCACAGACGGCAGTGGAGGCCGATTCGCAGGATGTTTTCAAGAGAGAGTTGGATAAGCTCTTTGCGCTAACGGAATCAAGGGATATGGGGAGAAAGCAGGAATGGGGTACTGATCCTGGATGATCAGCCATGATCATATTGTATGGCGGTGCTGGCTCGAAGGGCCGAATGGCCTACTCCTGCACCTATTTTCTATGTTTCTATGTTTCTATATTTCTAATCGCCACGTGCAACGGCGGTAACGCAATGCTTCTGAAACTACCGAGACGGGTAACTCAGTTGTAAAGCAGTGGGCTTCAAGAATTATTTAAATTCTTTACAAGGGTACAATACATATTTAATTCAGAGAAGATAGACGCAAGATGCTGGAGTAACGCCAGCGGGACAGGCAGCATCACTGGAGAGAAGGAATAGGTGATGTTTAAATTAGAGATAATTTGGAGATGGAGCAACTTTGACCCGTCCAGTCCACGCCAAACATCGATTGCCCATTCACACTAGTTTTGTATTATCCCACTTTCTCATCCACTCCCTACACACTAGGGGCAATTTACAGAGGACAGTTAACCTACAAACCCGCACGTCTTTGGGATGTGAGGTGAAACCGGGGCACCCGGAGGAAACCCACGTGGTCACAGGGAGAACGTGCAAACTCCACACACACAGCACTCAAGGTCAGGATCGAACCCACGTCTCTGGCGCTGCGAGGCATCAGGTCCATCAGCTGCACCACTGTGCCGCCGTTTAATAGTCAAAAGACAGAATTGCTTTCACTGCTATCATCCACTCTGCTTACGCAAGGCAAACATCGTCTTATTTTTTTTTTTTAAATGATAGGAATCAGCAAAGTCAACATTAAGTATTCAGCTAGTGGAGGCTTATATTTCTCAACCATCTGTAATGAAGTTCCTGGTGTGAACAGGGAACAAGTTTATTGTAATGAGAGTTGTAATAACAAGAATTGAGTCTTACTCTAATTTCTTTCAGTATGATTTATGTCTGAATATCAAGATGAACAACTGGGAGGAATATTAAATAACTTTCCTCATCAGACTGCTGAAGAACAGCCTAGTGTGTAATTTCCATTTTCTCACACAGACTCCCAGTCATTGTGAAAGTCGTAATTAGTACGAGCACTCAGATTCAGATGCTAAAGTATTGGGGAGGCTAATGGTTTTTGCCTTTACTTAACATCAATGATGTAGTCAGAAGACAGAATTGCTTTCTCTGTAATCCCTCACTTTCCTTTTTGAAGGCAATTGTCAGGAAAGATAGAACATGGAACAGCACAGCAGACGAACAGGCCCTTCGGCCCGCAATGTCCATGCCGAACATGATGCCAAATTGACCTAATCTCCTCTGTCTGCAGATGATCCATAGTCCTCCAGTCCCTGCATATCCATGTGCCTTTCTAAAAGCTTCGTAAATGCCACTATCGCCACTATGCCTCCATTGCCACCTCTGACAGCGGGTTCCAGGCATTCACCGCTCTCTGTGTAAAAAAAAGACGTTAGATTCTAGGGTAACCCAGCGTGTCGGGCAGCATCCCTGGCGTCATAGAGTCTTAGAGTCATACTGCATGGAAACCAGTTCCTCGGCCCAACTTGTCCTTGCCAACCAAGATGTGGCTAAGGGGATCAGAGGGTATGGAGAGAAGGCAGGTATGGGATACTGAGTTGGATGATCAGCCATGATCATATTGAATGGCGGTGCAGGCTTGAAGGGCCGAATGGCCTACTCCTGCACCTAATTTCTATGTTTCTATGTTTCTATGTCCCATCTACACTAATCCCACCTGCCCGCGCTTGGCCCCATATCCCTCTAAGCTTTTTCTATCCATGAACCTCTATGATTGCCTTTTAAATGTTTAAATGTTGTTTTAGTACATGGATGAAGGACATGAATAGGTGGACGTTTCAGGTCAGGACCCTTCTCCAGACTCTACCTGCACCACACAACCTCTTTAACCTGTTCACTGCCAAGTCTTTTTTTCACTATTGGCCATACTTGGTGGCACTGAACAGGTTAAACTTTGTTCCTAATACATGCGTCATATATATTGAGGACCCGGATCGGAAAATTCAATAGTATGTTCACAGCACACAAAGTTAAATTGAATCATGGAGCATTTAAAAAGATCACAATCTGCACTGGGATTTCAGAAACTATATGAACTGCATTCTCAAATAGACGGTTTCATTTGTCTAAAGTTTAACTGATGTCCAAGAGAGTGTTTCGCAAAGATCCTGTCACCCCTTCACTCCGAAGATAGACACAAAGAGCTGGAGTAACTCAGCGGGACAGGCAGCATCTCTGGACAGAACGAACGGGTAATTATTTTAAAAACATTTTTTTTTTTTTTTCCCTTTTACCTTCCGCCCACAATATTTAATATGTAAAAGAACATGTGATTCTGTTCCATTCTGTTTGTAGTTTGTCTGGTTGTTTGTTTTTTTGCACAAAGTCCGCGAGCATTGCCACTTTTCATTTCACTGCACATCTCGTATGTGTATGTGACGAATAAACTTGACTTGACTTGACTTGACTTGGGTGACGTTTCGGTTCGAGACACTTCTTGAGAACAGCATCTGCAGTTCCTTCCTACCCCTTCACTCTTCTTTAATGAGAACTTGAGATGCTGGTGTTGTCAATGCAGTCAAGAATCCAGTTAGGATATAAAGTGCTGGAGTAACTCAGCGTGACAGGCAGCATATCTGGAGAATTTTGGGTCCATAGATGCTGCCTGATCCACTGAGTTACTCCAGCACTTTGTGTAAACCAGCATCTGCAGTTCCTTGTTTCTGTCCGTCCGACCCGCAGAATCACAATCTTCGTCGCTGCCATTGATATTTTGCAGCTTTTGCCTGGTGATGTATCAAAGGTTTGTTGATATTGTTCATGCTTCCTCCATATCCAAATTACAGTTTGCCTATGAAAACGGTATTTAAAGTAGCACCTGTATGATCTCAGGTTGTCCCAAACTCTTAATGGTCAATTAAATATAATCACTGATGTAAATGCACCAAGCAGCTTGTACACAGCAGGATCCCGGAGTACCAACATCTGATTAAAACCAACATGGAGTCTGCATCCATTGGCCATTCTGCTCGCAGAAGTTCCTGATCATTTTATTATTCTGGTCATGATCATTAAACCCACGCTGTCACTGTCCAATGTAAGATGGCGGCCCAGTGACACAGCTGGTAGAGCTGCTACCTCACTGCGCCAGAGACCTGGGTCTCGATCCTGATCACGGGTGCTGTGTGTGTGGAGTTTGCACGTTCTCCCTGTGACCTTGTGGGTTTCCTCCAGGTGTTCTGGTTTCCTCCCACATACCAAAGACGTGGGGTTTTATATGTGGATTGGCCTCTATAAATTGCACCCTGGTGAATAGGGAGTGGATGAGAAAGTGGGGTAGCAAAGGACTAGTGTGAATTGGTGATTGATGGTCCACATTGACTCAGCGTGACAAAGGGCTTGTTTCCGTGCTGTATCTCTGAACTAAAGTGGGTTTTTTTTTTTCAGTTTATGTCCCTTCCATTTGTTTAAAGTGTCCTCTTTAGATTTAATATGTTTTTAGAGATACAGCACAGAAATAGGTCCACCGAGTTCGCACCGACCAGCGATCCCCGCACATTAACTCTACCCTGCACACACTAGGGATAATTTCACATTTATACATTTATACCAAGCCAATTAACCTACAAACCTGTACGTCTTTGGAGTGTGGGAGGAAACTGAATATCTCAGAGTAAACTGACACAGGTCACGGGGAGAACGTACAAACTCCATACAGACAAGCATCCGTAGTCAGGATCGAACCCAGATCTCTGGCACTATAAGACAGCAGCTCTACCGCTGCGCCACCATGCCGCCTTCCCCTGGATAGAGACCTACTTACACCTGTTTCACATCTATGGCTCAGTCTGAACTCTGGCATCACCTTAATCACTTCCATCTGCACTAGTTCATGTGTTCTCTACACCCTTTCTGTAGAGAGCCACCTCCAACAACAGATCATGGCTATTAGAACATACTGTAAGGCACTGGAACAGACCTTTCAGCCCACATTGTCTGTGCCGAGCTTGGTGCCAGGTTAAACTAATCTCCTCTGCCTGAACATGATGCATATCCCTCCATTCCCCACATATCCATGTACCTATCCAAAAACCCCTTAAACGCCACTATCACATCTGTTCCACCATTACCCCCCGACAGTGCAGTCCAGGCACCCACCGCACTCTGTAAAAAAAAGTACCCTGCACATCTCCTTTAAACTTTGCCACTTTCACCTTAATGCTGTGCCTGGACCACATGCGGCCTGCAACAGTGGAGCAGCAGCAGAGGACACCACGGCTACGCTTGGCCAAACCCACCTAACAATACTGCCAGGACAACAGGCCTTCGAGGGCAGGTCAAGAACCCTGCACTTAAAACTGGAACTTGCAAATGGTACCAAACTGGTGACTCTGTATACTGTCTCAGTGTGCTACTACTATACATTTTATGTATGTGAGTGTATGTATGTGAGTGTATGTGCGTGAGTGTATGTGTGTGATGCTTACCTAATATGTAGCTAAGTGCTTATATACAATGATACTAGTACTGAACTGTGTACAAAAATGAATTTCACCAGGTAATTGTGATGAATAAAGTATCATACCATACCACTTGGGAAACGAGGACTGGTGGGAGTGGTGTAGATGATCAGCATGGTCAGCATGGGCAAGGTGGGTTGAAGGGCCTGTTTCAGTGCCGAATGACTATGACTCTATGCCTCTGTAGAAGAACCCTGAGAAAAAACATGTTTGACTGTCTACGTAAATGAACTCTTCAGCTCACTAATGGTCTCTGGATTCCTGAGAGCGAGCACTTCTGTCAAAAACAGATGTCCATTTTGTCAATCCTGAAAGAGAACGTGGTTTGTGTATTTTTCAGCATTTTGATCTATCCTGGCAGGCCTTGAGAGCAGTGCCTAATGTGCAACGATTATGTGCACTCTTCACGTCAAATTTTCATAGCACTTCTAGCATACCTTCACCTTACCTTGTACTGCCAACTACTGATACGAACCAAGGGGTCACCACTGCCCAGAGGCTCAACTCAGCCACTTAAATACCGGGACTACAAGAGCAGGTAGGAGGATAAGTATCTGTGGCGAGGAGATTACATCTGAACACCCTAAAGTCATCTAGAGGCAGAGAGTCATAGTCAGACAGCACGGAAACAGACCCTTCAGCCCAACTTGCCCATGCCGACCAAAATGCCTCATCTACACTACTCCCACCTGCCCATGTTTCACCCATATCCCTCTATTCCTTTCCTATCCATGTACCTGTCCAAATGTCTTTTAAATGTTATCTTTAGTACAATACGATACTATACGATAGAACTTTATTTATCCCAGGAGGGAGATTGATCTGCCAACAGGCATAAAAAACACAAAAACACAAAATACGTGAAACATGAAATTAAAGTGATTAGTGGAAAGGATTGGGGATGTGCAAAGATTGGGGGGGGGGGGGGGGGGGGGGAGTCAGTCTCAGTCTCAGTCTACCACATGACAGATGAGTGAGGAATTTTTTTCGTATTTTTCGGTGACCTGATACGTCAGTCAATTATGCCGGCAGTCGCCGAAAAAATCGCCAAGTGGGACAGGCCCTTAAGACTCAATGACTCTATAAGTTCCTGTATAATACCATCAACGTTGGACTTGTAACAATTCACTAATGGGCCCGCCCCGTCTTTACCCATCACTACTTTAAACCAAATAGAACAGTGGTCGCTGGAACTCAAAGGCTCAGAAACACTTCAGTCTCTTGCCCTTCCCAATTTCCTAAGAGTAGATCAAGTTTTACCCTCTCCCTATTCAAACACTCATAACAATTATAAAAGTTAATATTCCATTTGCCCCCTTGATCATTTGCCTCGACTGAATGTCGCCCTTCGGTGATTTGTGCACATGCACGCCGATGTCCTTCTGAACCATGCACAGTTTTACAACCTTTAACAAATTTCTATTACGTGTAACAAAGTTGATAACTTCACATTTTATTCAGACTACCACATAGTCACCCAATCACTCAGCTTGTCCATATCCCTATGAAGCCTAGGTTAGAGTAACACAGATAAACTACCCCTCTGTTAACAGATAGACTGTTATCAGTTATCAGATAGATGTCCAAAGAAAGATCTCGACCCAAAAGGTCATTCCATCTGTCCAGAGATGTTGCCTGTCCCGTTGAGTTACACCAGCATTTTGTATCTATCTTTTGTGTAAACCAGCACCTGCAGTCCTTCCTACACCTCTATTTTCTGACTTCTGAACAGTCCTTCCATAAACTAGGGTGCAGTCCTAATTCCCCAACCTACCACATTGGACATTGGACTTTTTCTCTAGAACTGTTGTGCTCGATGCTAAGAACTGTATTCTACACTCTGGTATATTTCTCTTCACTCTAATTTTAGTACTTGCGTTTGGCTTGATTGTATTCCTGTATAATATTATCTGATTAGATCGGATAGCGTGGAAACAAAAGGTTGTCACTGTACCTCAGTACATGCGACAATAATAAACCTAAATCTAAAGCTACCTTAAAAATAAAATATGGATTAAACCACATTGAATGTAATAGAAAATTCTTGTGCCATTTAGCACAGGAACAAATTAGACTAAAGCTTAGTTTATTTAGTTTAGAGATACAGCGCGGAAACAGGGCCTTCGGCCCGCCGAGTCTGCACCGACCAGCGATCTCCACATATTAACACTATTCTAAACTAGGAACAATTTTTACACACATACCAAGCCAATTAACCTACAACCCTGTACGTCTTTGGAGTGTGGGAGGAAACCGAAATTCTCGGTGAAAACCCACGCGGTCACGGAGAGAAGGTACAGATAGCACCCGTAGTCGGTATCGAACCCAGGTTTCTGGTGCTGCAAGCACTGTGGGGCAGCAACTCTACCTTGCATAGTATTTTGCAAAATACTTTTAATTTAGATTTACTCACCAACTGATTAACCTAAATGAATTACAAATAATCAAAAAAATGTAATGTTATAACAGGCTGTTCTTGATCCAGGCATCAAGTATCACAATAAACACAATCTTTTCCTATTTAACAGTACACCAATTCCATTTGCAGCTTAGTAATTGAATCATTGATAATTAATAACTAAGATTCTCAAAAATACCCCTGAGACTGGTTTGTAAAACTATTCAGAGTGAGGAAATTAGAAAAATAATGAAGGGCATTAGTAAAATCACGAAAATGTGGGAACTTTTAAACATTCATTTTTGATTCTGCGTTTTATTGTAGATCTAGACTAAGTGGGACCCGTTGGGTCCCAGGGTCACACGGGAGGGCTGGTCCCCCAACGCAATATTCCACCTCTCCTCCAATTCCAATATACACACTCACACACACAGACTCATACATATACACACACACTCACACACACTCACACACCCATTAACTCGCACATACACATATACTCACACATACACACACACTCACTCACACACTCACACACATACTCACACACTCACACACACACTCACACACACATACACACACATATTCACACACACAAACACTCACACACACAGGCACACACACACACACACACACACACACACACACACACACACACACACACACACACACACACACACACACACACACACACACATACAGACTCACACATATACACACACTCACACACACATACACACTCACACACACACATACTCACACACACTCACACACACACACACAGACACACACTCACACACACATACACTCACACACACACATAGACTCACACACAGACTCACACACACATACTCACACACACTGACTCACACACCATATATATGGCAGTGAACTTGAATCTACTTATATGGCTGAGCGCGGCCTCTCCACTGTGGAGCTTCAAACGGCGATCCCAGGTGAGGCATCGCCCGCTCCACGGTGTATCCAGTGCTGTGCCGCCGCTGCTTGAGCTCTGGTCCGGTCCTCGGCAAGAAAGGCCACGCCAATCCAGTTGGTAGGCCGCGGGGAGGGGGGTGAGGACGCGACTCAGATAACAGTCGCATCCTCGCCAGGAGGCAACTGGGAGACGGTTTCCCCCTTACCCTACCCCTCTCCCCCACATAGAAATACTAAAGAAACCTCCTCAACATACTTTTAAACAAGTGAATGAATTTATTCACATTATAAAATGGTGCAATTAAATTAATTAAAGTCCATACAGATAGATTTTCATAAATTCAGACTTTAGTCTTACCTTTCAGTTAGAGTTGATTCATGGGGGCCTTTGTGTTCCAACACATCAGCAGGGACTTTGAAGGCTTTCTTGCACTTTAATCCATTTCGCAGCACTTTCTTTAGCCTTTTTAATGCTTTTCCCACTAAATACAATTACCTGCTGCAAGTTTCCACGACATTTATTCCACAGAACAACACATCGGAATCTCCAGTAAAACAGGCATCTGTGAAGCCCCCTCAGCCATTTTGTGTGCTAGCCTGAAACAAAGCGCGTGATTGGCCAACTGGCAGACAACTCAATGTTAAATGTACTTTGATTGGACTAAAAAATTCCCGACATTTTTCCGGTTTTTCTCTAATTTAATAAAAATGTGCAAGTCTTCTTCATATCGAGTTTCAGGGGTGATTTATATTTTAAAAATTACACAATATGTGAAAATTTCATGTAGTTTGGTGACTTGGGTCACGAAACTGCAGAATAAAGCTCCTCGGCCCACAGCCTATATATAAAATTATAGTATATCACTTATAAAAGCATCATAAATTATATATTAAAAAAAAACACAATACATGAATTAAAATCCAGAATAAAAAATGATCAATGTCCTACAACGAGACAACAATACTAGTGTCTCCACAACTGGGATTCGTAGCGTGTAGTGCTAAACCTTATGTTTGACAAGGCGACAATAATTACATTTTTAGAGTCATTTATCTTGCAAATGAATTTATACATATGATTTCTTAGGATAGCTTCTAAAGTACTGACTCCTGCAGCCACAAACATGTTACTAGCACTATTAAGAGAAGATAGACACAAAATGCTGGAGTAACTCAGCGGGACAGGGAGCATCTCTGGAGAGAAGGAATGGGTGATGTTTCGGGTCGAGACCCTTCTTAAAACCGAGATGAGAAGAACTTTTTTCACACAGAGAGTGGTGAATCTCTGGAACTCCCTGCCACAGAGGGTAGTCGAGGCCAGTTCATTGGCTATATTTAAGAGGGAGTTAGATGTGGCCCTTGTGGCTAAGGGGATCAGAGGGTATGGAGAGAAGGCAGGTACGGGATACTGAGTTGGATGATCAGCCATGATCATATTGAATGGCGGTGCAGGCTCGAAGGGCCGAATGGCCTACTCCTGCACCTAATTTCTATGTTTCTATGTTTCTTCAGACTGATCAGTCCTTTCTCTCCAGACCCTTCTTCATCCATTCTTTCTCTCCAGAGATGTTGCATGTCCCGCTGAGTTACTCCAGCATTTTGTGTCTATCTTCGGTTTAAACCTGCGTCTGCAGTTCCTTCCGACACAATGCTATTAAGAGTCTTGCCATCACCACATAAAAGCAACAGATGTCCAAAACTATGGACATTGAAAATAAAATGGTTCCCGGGAAAGCTCTCAACAGAAACTGGAAATAAACCCAAACAGAGTTTATTATCAGCAGAGTTTTCCTCCACAGACGAGTTTAAGAGGCCCAGGACAATTCATGCTTAAGGCCCCAGCTGGATTCTGGTCACAAGCTAAAGCAGAAAACAGGTGTTCTCATGCAGTTAGTTTAGATTCGAGATACAGAGTGGACAAAAACAGGCCTTTTGGCCCAACGAGTCCACGCCGACCAGGTTCGATCCTGACTACATGTGCTTGTCTGTACGGAGTTTGTACGCTCTCCTCGTGACCTGGGCAGAAGCTCCCACATTCCAAAGATGTACCAGTTTGTAGGCTAGTTGGCTTGATATAAATGTAAAATTGTCCGTAGTGTGTGTAGGATAGTGATAGTGTGCAGTGATCGCTGGTTGGTGCGGACTCCGTGGGCCAAAAGCCTGTTTTTGCGGTTTGTTCGCTCGTGTGCCAGATGACGTATAGCTCGCTGTTGGCTTCTGTCGTCGTCCAACATGTTGACAGAAATGGTCGCCTGGGATCGTCATGATGAGGCTTCTGTCATGATCCCCGATTTTGCGCTGTATCTCCAAAAGAAATAATAATAATAATAATAATAATAATAATAAATACTTTATTGATCCCCTCAGGGAAATTCAGATGTCCAGAAGCCCCCAACCAAACAAACCCACAGATTCAAAACGAACGCAGACAGAAAATACATAGAATACAATGTGGACACTACCTGAGAGCAATAAATACTTAAAAAGACCAATAATTAACAATTAAAAATTAAAAATTGCAAAAATGCATCCCCCTACAGCCTAGCGGTCCGAATTATAAAATCTAATGGCTGCAGGGGTGAAGGATCTCCTGAACCGCTCCGTTCTACAGGGCAGGGAGAGGAGCCGGATGTTGTTCCGAGTGCTCTTTTGACTCTCCAGAATTACATGGAGGGGATGCCCGGGGTTTTTCAGGATGACCTGCACCTTGTGCCTCATACGCCTCTCAAGCACATCCATCCCAGAGTCTACTCTCCCCTCCAGCACTGAGCTAGCTCGTTTAACCAGTTTGACCAGCTTCTTGTTGTTTTTTGCACTAATGCTGTTGCCCCAGCAGACAACAGCGTAGAAAATAACACTTGCAACCACAGTGTTGTAAAACATGTGCAGCATATCATTACACACATTGAAGGATTTGAGCCTTCTGAGGAAAAAGAGTCTGCTCTGGCCTTTTTTGTAGAGGGAGTCAGAGTTGACAGACCAGTCCAGTTTGTTATCAAGGTGCACTCCAAGGTATTTATATGTCTGCACCGCCTCAATGTCAGCCCCTGCAGCGTTGACCGGCTGAAGGGGGAAATTGTATCCACCAGTCACTTGCCAAACTTTGTCCTGCTCCCACCTCCCTTGCAGCTTTCCCCCCCCTTCTACAATCAGCCTGAAGAAGGGTCCAGACCCGAAACGTCACCTATCCATGTTATCCAGCGGTGCTGCCTGACCTTGCTGAGTTACTCCAGCACTTTGTGCCTTTTTTTCTTCTTCATAAATCTGCATCTGCATTTCCTTATGTCTCAATCAACTCTGTAAATGACTACGTCGAAGCAAAGGAACTAAAATTACCTGAAAACAAGTATAAGTGAAGCACTTAAAACAGATCGACAAAGCAGGGGCATAAGCGAGTGCTTACAATATCAACTTTCACAAGAACTCAGAGAGCCACAGGCATTGAATATAAAACGCAGATTCCCATCGCATGCGGGGAAAGGAGCTATTTTACGACGTGGTCTGGTTCGGATGGTTGTCGGAACAGTATAACACCATTTGAAGTGGTTTAGGACAAAAGAAAATAAAAAGGAAGTCATTGGCCTGCACTGATTGAAGGTGCCAATGCAATACTAACCATGTTGGGTTCTTGGCATGTGGGTTTAAAACTGGAAACTATAGCCTCTCCAGGTTTCCTGTCATTAACTTGCAAAATAGGCATGTTATGCGCATGTTTTAAACATCCTGCTCGATGTGTGGCTGAAGTTTCTAGCCTCATGTGTTTCGCGGTTTTGCCGGAACAGAATTGAAAAAAACACAAAAGGATGTGGCACTCGGTCAGAAGTCAGCATCGAGGCTCTATAGCAGCGAAGTTTATGACCTTCCAAGCTGGTTCAGGATACTGCCGAGCAGCAGGAGCCTCCCAGTGGGAATTCCGCTCCGTGCAGAAGTGATAGCGGAGGAGGAGAAGGACGGGAGACAGAATCTAAGGGAGTGCAACATCATTCAAGGGAAAGGTTGTCAACCTGCAGAAATAGGCGGGGAAATGGCAGATGGAGTTTAAGTGTGAGGTGTTGCACTTTGGGAGATTGAATATAAGGGTAAAATATACAATTAGTGGCGTGACCCGTACCAGCGTGAATGTACAGAGGGATCTTGGAGTCTTATTCCATAACTCACTGAAACGTGGCAACACAAGTAGATAGAGTGGTAAACTTTAGACTTTAGAGATAAAGCGTAGAAACAGGCCCATCGGCCCACCGAGTCCACGCCGACCAGCGATCATCCTGTGTACACTAGGGCCAATTTAACAAAGCCAATTAACCTACAAACCTTTACGTCTTTGCAGTGTGGGAGGAAAGTGCAGCATCTGGAGAAAACCCACGTGGTCACAGGGAGAACGTACAAACTCCGTAGTCAGGGTCGAACTCGGGTCTCCGGCACTGTAAAGCAGCAGCTCTTCCGCTGTGCCACCGTGCCGCCCAGTAAAGAAGGCATTCGCTTTGCTTGCGTTCATAGGTCGGGGCTTTGAGTATTAGAGTCAGGAAGCCATGATGTAGCTTTACCGGACTTTGGTTAAGCTGCGTGCAGTTCTGGTCAACCCCATTACAGGAAGGATGTGGAGGCTTTGGACATGATGCAGAGGAGGTTTACACGAATGATACCTGGATTATGGGGCATTAGTTACAAGGAGAGGTTGGACAAGCTTGGATTGTCTTCTCTGGAATGCCGGAGATTGAGAGGAGGACTGATAGAAGTATATGAAATTATGAGAGGCATAGATAAGGTAGACAGTCAGAACCTTTTACGCAAGGTGAAAATATCAAAGATTAGAAGGCACAGAGGGTGGTGCGTGATTGGAACCTGCTGCCAGGGTGGTGGTGGTGGCATTTGAGAGACTTCAGGATATGCATGCAACACTTCACACTTGCTTGGATTAAACTCCATCTGCCATTTCTCTGCCCATTTCTGCAGATTGATATATTTTTCCTTGAATGATGTTGCACACTCTTTGATTCAGTCTAGCTTCTTCCTTCTCCTCCTTTCTCAGTTCTACGTGGATTGGAATTCAAGCTCTCAGGGAACTATGCACATGTACTCCTCAACCCCCCTGCTCTACACTTGTGTTTTCCAATGAACATCTATCAAGATGTGTGTTGAAATACAGTCCAATCTTTTGTAATATATTTTTAAGTAAGGCGGCTGATAAGAAAAAAAACGAGGTGGTCATTTCAAAAAGCAAGCTGCAAAATATTTTAGCGTAAACTCTTCTGGTGACCATGTTATTGAGATGTTGTTGAGCTGGGAAGAGTGCAGGGAAGATTTATGAGGATGTTCCCTGCGTCTAGTGCAGATGGGGCATGTTGGTCAGCATGGGCATTTGGGCCGATGGGCCTGTTTCCACACTGGATGACTCTATGACATGGACTTGAGAGTCTGAGCATATAGAGAGAGGTTGGGTAGGCTAAGACTTTATTCCTTGGTGCTGACCTAAGGACCACATAGTCCTTAGCATGATCAAAAACAGTCGATAGAAGTTTGATAGAAGTAGGACTTTATTCCGAGGAGCACAGGCGGCTGAGGGCTAATCTTATAGAGGTGTATAAAATCATGAGTTGAATAGATATGTTAGATGCACAGTGTCTTTTACCCAGAGTAAGGGAATCAAGAACCAGAGTGCTTAAGTGTAAGGTGAGAGGGGCAAGATTTAATAAGAACCAGGAGCGCAACTTTCTCACTACAACTTTCACTTCGCTACAGATCCATGTGCCTGTCTAGAAGCCTCTTCCCTGGTGCCAAGATTGTTTCTACCTCCACCACCACCCCTGCCAGTACGTTCCAGGCATCCACCTAACGCCGTGTAAATAAACATCTCCCCTAAACATTGCCCCTCTTACCTTAAAGCATTGCTCTCTAGCCTCTGATGTTTCCTCCCCGGGAAAAAGGTTGTGACTGTCAAAGAGTTGGGATGATGCAAGCTGAGATAATGGAGATATAGAGGTGTAGTCATAGAGCATGGAACCATTCGGCCCATACTGTCCATGCTTACCAAGATGCCCCAGATTACAAAATCATGAGAGGAATAGATCGGGCAGATGCACAGAGTCTCTTGCCCAGAATAGGGGAATCGAGAACCTGAGGACATACCGGTAGATTTAAATGTAAAGGGGGACATAGGTTTTAACATGAAGATTTAATATGAACCTGAGGGGTAGCTTTTTCACACATGGGTATATGGATTGAGCTGCCAGAGGTGGCAGTTGAGGCAAGTGCTATTGCGATGTTTAAGAAACATTTGGACAGGTACATGGATCGGACAGGTTTAGAGAGATATGGGTCAAATGCAGGCAGGTGGGACTAGTGTAGATGGAACATGTTGGTCGGTGTGGGCAAGTTGGGCCGAAGGGCCTGTTTCCACGCTGTTATGACCCCATGACTCTATCTACAAGTCGCACCTGCCCGCGTTGGCCCATGTCCCTTTAAACCTTCCCTGTCCATGTACCTGTCCAAATGTCTTCTAAATGTTGCCCTGCTAGATTCCTCCCCACTTCTTCCTCTTCATTCATTCAGTATTTATAACACCGCTTGTATTCCCAGCAGAGATTCGGGGCTGTTATTTACACTTTTCAGATGCTTTTCCTCGTTGCAACCACTGCTCAGACACACCTGCTGCACAGCGAGGCTGCCATCAATCCAGAACGGTACGGGGAGAGCTTATCCCGAACGTCTCTCGACACAAGCAGTTCCACGATTGATCAGCAATGTCACTGTCAAGCTGGCAAGCTGTGAAGCCTATTTTTAAAAGGCTTGCCGCTGCAAATATTTGCAAGTTGATGACATATGACCACCCTGGTCACGATCATAAGCTCCTCTAGGTCACAGGCACGACGTGCATATAAAGCAAAAATGATTCTCAACTCGTTCTCTCTTTCAAAATAAATGGACTGATTTCATGTTTATATATAGCGAGGGATTTGCAATGTCGTTTTACAGACAATATTGCGCGCTCTCTCTCTCTCTCTCTCTTTCTCTCTCTCCCTCTCTCTCTCCCTCTCGCTCCTTCAGTATATTCCTCAAAGGATCCATTCAATTGTGTGTCGATGGGCGATAGGATTTGGGGCAAGGGTTGTTGATGGGAATGCGTGGAGTACAAAATGGTTTCGGAGAGGATTGGATGTAAAACTAGGCGCTTGATATTTGGCACAGACTCCGTATCCAGAGAGCCTGCTTCTGCGCTGTATATATAATATTAGCAAATATTTAAACAAAAATATGATTCAACGTTGAACCCATACGCTTGAAATATCCCCTTCTGTTATCAGGCATCAACTAGGGTACAGTCCAGATTCACCTCCACCCCATTGCAGACATTGGACTTTGTCTAAGGAACTGATGCACTACAATGCCTAGAACTACATTCTGCACTCTGTATCTTCCCCTATGCTCCACTTAGTCTGACTTTATTGTATTTATGTAAAGTATGTATGTATAGTTTTATTTTGCTGGAAATACTAATAATTGAATATTAAGAACTAATGATAATGGTGGCAGCTTTTTAAAGAAAAATAAGCATGTTTTCAGTACTGGAGTTCAGCAACAGAGGGGTTAATTTCTGGCACGAACCACAGGGAACTGTTCTGCATCATGGCTTTTCACCATTGCTTTAAACATTAGGATTTTCAATTCATTCTACTTAATTACTGCAGCAAATGCGCAGTCATTAATATGCAAAAATGCAAATAATGTTGTAATTAAGCAGCAAATCTCCAGAGGATTTTTCCATTATAATATATTATTAGTTTGGAGGGAGCATGGCGATGAATACTGATGAATATTATTGGAGTTGAAGATTAAAAATATGAGAAATGTCCTGTCATCTTGTGGTACCCTTTTGACATTGTGGTGATTTGAAAGAAGAAATCTACATGAAAGATTAAATAACTAACAGGTTTTTCTGCCGAATTAATAATTTACAACAGTGAAGGGAACAGTGGGCTCTGAATACATGCACAAACTGTGGGAATATTGTTATTGATGTTCTGCAGCTCTGGGTAATATTAATTAATGTATTCAGAAAATCGGAGGATAAGGAATCATGAATATGTTTGTGGAAGAAGGTGTCATTATTGTTCCACTTGTGTGGAAGAAGCTGTTGACAGACTCTTGACGACAAACTCTGCAGTTGAAGTGACCTTCCCTGCTTTAGTTTAGTTTAGAGATACAGCAGAGAAACAGGGCCTTTGGCCCACTGAGTCCACGACGACCACTGATCCCAATACACTAACACTAGGGACAATTTACAAATTTTACCAAATTAACTACAAACCTGTACATCTTTGGAGTGTGTGTGGGGGGGGGGGCAAACCGGAGCACCCGGAGGAAACCCACGCAGTCACGGGGAGGACGTACAAACTTCGTACAGACAGCACCCGTGGGCAAGATCGAACCTGAGTCTCTGGCGCTGTAAGGCAGCAATTCTACCGCTACACCACAGTGCCGCCCCTGCTTGCTCTTCCGAATTACTCAAGGCAGGAGCTAAACACGATTTAAATAGAGATGCCAGAAACAACCCAGAGAATTGAAGGCAAGCAGATCTGGTTTGGAATTTCACCAGCTGGAGGACTTTGTTCAAAACAACATTATGGAGTTCCAATTTTAATAGCTTGCTTCTTCTCCCTTCTCCCTTGTGGCAGAAGGTGCAGAAGCTTTTAAGCGCACACCGCCAGACTCAGGAACTGCTTCTACCTTTCTGTTATCAGGCATCGGAACAGAACTTCCCTAAGCTAGGATACAGTCCGATTCACCTCAACCCCATTGCAGACATTGGACTTTGTCTATGCCCCTGTCCCACTTAGGAAACCTGAACGGAAACCTCTGGAGACTTTGTGCCCCACCCAAGGTTTCATTGCGGTTCCCGGAGGTTGCAGGTGGTTGCCGGAGGTTGCAGGTAGTGGAAGCAGGTAGGGAGACTGACAAAAACCTCCGGGAACTGCACGGAAACCTTGGGTGGGGCACAAAGTCTCCAGAGGTTTCCGTTCAGGTTTCCTAAGTGGGACAGGGGCATTAGGAACTGGCGCACTGTAATGCTGAGAACTACATTCTGCACTTTGTATCTTCCCCTTTGCTCTACTTTGAATTGATTGTATTTAGGGACAGCATTATCAGATTCAATTGGATAGCATGCAATACAAAGTCTGTCACAGTACTTCAGCACATGTGTCAATAATAAACCTCAATCTAACCTAAACATGAATCTAAACCTGAATCTTATATAATATTACATAACATGAGCCTCTGAGATAAGGCATGGCTCCAATAACATAAAGTGGATGGTATTGAAACTTCATACATCTATACCACAGCTAAAAAGAAACATTATCCCCTCTGATGCACAGTCAATGCTCCACCTACCGTTCAGTGCTGCACTGTCAGAGTCTGAAGAAGCACCAGACCCAACCCGTCACCTATCCATGTTCTTCAGAGGTGCTGCCTGACCCGTTGAGTTACTCCAGCTCTTTATCTTCTGTGCAAGATTCCAGCATCTGCTATTCCTCGTGTCTATGATATTTTCTTCTTTGTTGAACAGTTTGAGAACAGTTCATCACCTGTGTATTTAATTCTGCATCGTAAGATTAAATGCGTGAAACATAGAAACATAGAAACATAGAAAATAGGTGTAGGAGTAGGCCATTTGGCCATTCAATATGATCATGGCTGATCATCCAACTCAGTATCCTGTACCTGCCTTCTCTCCATACCCCCTGATACCTTTAGCCACAAGGGCCACATCTAACTCCCTCTTAAATATAGCCAATGAACTGGCCTCAACTACTTTCTGTGGCAGAGTATTCCAGAGATTCACCACTCTCTGTGTGAAAAATGTTTTTCTCATCTCGGTCCTAAAAGATTTTCCCCTTATCCGTAAACTGTGACCTCTTGTTCTGGACTTCCCCAACATCGGAAACAATCTTCCTGCATCTAGCCTGTCCAACCCCTTAAGAATTTTGTAAGTTTCTATAAGATCCCCCCTCAATCTTCTAAATTCTAGCGAGTACTTTAAGTACAGCAGAGGTACAGGCTTTTGGGCCTACAACATCTATGTTGAACATGCTGTCAAATTAATCTCCTCTCTGTACGTTTATCATATTCCTCTATTCCCTGCATTCCCATGTGCTTATCCAAAAGTTTCTTAAACACCACTATTGTATCTGCCTCCACTATCACTCTTGGAAGCATTTTCCAGGCACTCATTACTCCCTTTGTTAAAATCATGCCCCGCATATCTGCATTAAACGTTACCCCTTTAACCTTTTGAACCCCTCTCACCGTAAGTATTGTGAGTGAAGATGAAGTTCGTAAACTTTGATGCAAGTGGGTACAGGCTTTAATTGAGTAACTGGCTGAGAATACAGCATGAAAACAGATCGTTCAGCCTACCAAGTCCACACTGACTCACTAGTCGCGGTCTCCAGTAAGGAAGTGGCCGTTCCAGGCATCCCAAGCGGCTGAGAGGGTTCTCCCGACGCCGGAGCACCATCACCTGGCGAGAGGGCCTGAAACATCGGGCCGCCGTAGTGCCGACTGCAGAGGCCTCAATAGGCCCGACTATGGGTGGACAAGGGGATGGGGACTGGACTTTGTGCCTTCCCTCACAGTGGGAACCATTGTGGGGGGATGTTTTTATGTTTATTGTTAAATTCTTTAATGTTGAGTCTTATCTTTATTTGTGTGCTGCAATGACAAGTCAAATTTCACTACACCAATTGGTGTATGTGATAATAAATGTCCTTTGTACCTTGTTTGTTTGTAGTCCACTAGATCGCACTAGTTCTATGTCATCCCACTTTCTCATCCACTCCTTACACATTGGGACAAATTTTACGGAGACCAATTAAACCTACAAACCCGCACCTCCTTGGGATGCGGGAAGAAACATGGAGGCACGTGGAGGAAAGCCAGATGGTCACAGGGAACACGTGTAAACTTCACACAGAGAGTACCCAAGCAACAAAGTCAAACCTGGGTCTCGGGCACTGTGAGGCAGCAGCTTTATCAGCCGCGCCACTGTGCCTCCCTTTGAATTAGGTTTTCCAGCATTGAAATATTTAAAAGACAATCGATTAGTGAGTGGGTTTCCTCTGGGTGCACCGGTTTCCTTCCGCATCCCAAAGTCGTGCGGGTTTGCAGGTTAATTAGCCTCTGTGAATTGTGTGTAGGCAGTGGATGTGAAAGTGAGGTAACATGGAACCAGTGTGAACAGGCCACAGCATTAGCTTGGTGGGCCGAAGGGCCTGTTTCCATGCGGCTTGACTCTATCCCCAAAAAAACGGAAGAGAATGTGAAAGTCACCACCACAGAGCCACAGAAGGTAGTTGAGGCCATTTCATTGGCTATATTTAAGAGGGAGTTAGATGTGGCCCTTGTGGCTAAGGGGATCAGAGGGTATGGAGAGAAGGCAGGTACGGGATACCAAGTTGGCTGATCAGCCATGATTATATTGAATGGCGGTGCAGGCTCGAAGGGCCGAATGGCCTACCCCTGCACCTATTTTCTATGTCTATGTCTATTTCAGAGAGCAGATGAGGTGAATGGACTGTTTGGATGAATTGGAAGCTGGATAAGTATATGAGTGAGAAAAAACTCACAGCATTGTAAATGAAAGATTGGGAGGAGACACAGTTTGAACGAACCTGCTGAAGCTGACTGAAAACACCGAGTGTGTGTTTCTTTGATTTGTATTCTATGTAACTCCATGCAATTCAAATTACCCCGAGTATGCAAATACTCAAATCTCTCATGTGGAGGTTTGTTCTGTATTTCAGTAGGATATTTAGCCGGGTGAGACTAAAAAAGATGGTACACCGTGGTTCTTCCACCTAGGAAGGGAGATGGGGGGAGAACAAAGATCTCGTGTGGAATGAGGTCACAGTTAGTATAAGAATAAGTCATTTTAGTATTCGGTGTTTAGCAGTAAAGTGGAGAATGGGTGGGGAGACCAGAAAAACCTTCCCTAGAGCGAGCAACACAGAAATGTATGGGGGCTTCTGCTTTGTACCAATGATATGAAGCAGCCTCGCATATAAGCCAGGTGCAAGTGGGGTTAGGTTGGTTAGGCAACTGGGTCAACATGGACAAGTTGAGCCGAAAGGTCTATTTCTGTGCTTGTGCAGCTCAATGACTTTATGATTCAAATGCACATGTTGAATGGTGTGTGTTTTGTTTTATGGATCACTAATCTGAATTTGTTCCTTTCCATTCCAGAGAAAACAATCCCAGTTTATCCAAACTCTCCCTGTCGCTGAAACCCTCTAAACCAGGCGGAATTCTGATGAATATCCCGCACTCTGGACATATTATTCTCATCCCATCACAGTTTTCCCTACTGGTCCTTTTCCCAAAACAATGGGAAACATTAGAGCGGCATGGTTGTGCAGCAGGAAAATTGCTGCCTTACAGTCCTTGCAGCGCGGGACACCCAGGTTTGATCCCGACTACGGGTGCTGTCTGTACAGAGTTTGTACGTTCTCCCCATGACCTGTGTGGGTTTTCTCCGAGATCTTCGGTTTCCTCCCACACTCTAAAGATGTACAGGTTTGTAGGTTAATTGGCTTGGTAAATATAAAAATTGTCCCTAGTGTGTGTAGGGTGGTGTTAATGTGCGGGGATCACTGGTCGGCACGGACCCAGTGGGCCGAAGGGCCTGTTTCTGTGCTGTATTTCGAAACAAAACTAAACAATTGGAAAATAAAGTAGAGACGTACTTCAACTAAAGCGGGAATACGACATCTGATACTGGTCGTCGCACATTAGTGGAGGATCTAAATGTTTCTGGAGGTAATGCAGAAAATGTTTACTGGAATCACTCCTCAATGAGCCATTCTAACTCTAACAAGCCCCCACGTCTCTGTTCCAATTTTCTCACCCCTATTACAATCATTCTGAAGAGGGTTGTGACCTGAAACATTGTCTGTCCATTCATTCCACAGATGCTGCCTGACCCGTCGAGTTGCTCCAGCACTTTGTGTTTTGTTACAATTAGATTGTTGGCTGACAGAGCACTGGAACAGGGTAATCCATGGACCTCTGTTCTCTCAACAATTAGAAGTCACTGCCTATAAAGGTGGTGGAAAGAAAAGCAATCAGTCCCTTCAAACATGAATCGAATACACATATGTCATTAAACTGGAAATAATGCAGAAAAGATTTACCAGGATGTTGCCAGGGCTCGAGGGCCTAAGCTATAGGGAAATGTTGGGCAAGTGAGGAGTTTCTTTCTAGGAGCGCAGAAGCTGAAAGATGATCTTATAGAGGTGTATACAGTCATGAGGAGAATAGATAGGCATAATGCACGCAGTCTTTTACCCAAGGTAATCAAGAATCAGAGAACATACATTTGACGTGAGATGGACAAGATTTTATAGGAACCTGGGGGGGCAAATTTTATATTCAGGGGGTGGTTGTTATATGGAACGAGCTGCCAGAGGAGGTAGTTGAGGCAGGTACAATAATTGCACTTGGACAGGTACAAGAATAGGGAAAGGTTTAGAAGGATATGAGCCAAACACAGGCAATGGGACTGGCTAAGATGAAGCATTTTGTTTGGCCTGGCTGTGTTCGGTCAATTGGCCTGTCCATTGTAAATGGCTCCATGCCTCCATGAGGGAAAATAATTGGTCGATCCATGGGCACAGAGCAGGACAATGGGACTAAAGGAAATGATATATTTGGATCCAGCACAGAATAGATGGGCCGAATTACTTATTTCCGACCCACAGTAATCTTGTATTCCTATAAACCAAGGGATGAAAATTCTGCAGCAGTTTTGAACTAGTAGTTCTTGTTATTTACAAAAGCAATTTAACATCTCAGGAAGCGAAACCACGTAATAATAAAAAATTCTCTTTTCATGATGAAACTGCATGAATAGTAAGTAGTAAATTCCCTATCTCAGCACCTCATGGAATTGTTGTGAGAGCCTAGATCCTGGATTGGCAATTTTCCAATGATCTCTTCACCGACATTCCATCTTCTGTAAGCCTGAACTCATCAAAAACGTTGCTGCCAGCAATCCCGTTTAGCAGAATAAAACATCATGCTACAAGTGGCCCACTGAACCCCTCTAACCACACTGTAAACCTTTTCACACATGCCTACTTTTCCATTTTAGTTTAGAGAGAGAGGGCGATTACAGAGTGGAAACAGGCCCTTCAGCCCACCGAGTTCACGCAGCCCATTGATCACCCGTACACTGGTTCTATGTTCTCCCACACCAGCGGCACTTTACCGAGGCCAGTTATCCTACAAACCCGCACGTCTTTGGGATGTGGGGAGACACCGGAGCACCCGGAGGAAACCTATGCGGGGAGAGAACGTGCAAACTCCAAGCAGACAGCACCCGAGGTCAGGATCGAACCCTGGTCTCTGGTACTGTGATGCAGGAGCTCTACCGCTGCGCCACCACGCCGCCCAATTTCATTACGGGGAGAAAGGAGGAGAATGGGATTGAGAGGGAAAAATAGATCAGACATGATCGAATGGCAGAGCAGACCCGATGGGCCGAATTGCCTGATTCTGCTCCCACGCCTTATGGTCTTATTTAGAGATGGAGAGAGAAAGGTACAGCACAGAAACAGGCCCTTCAGCCCGCTGAGTTTGTGCTAGAATCTAATGACCCTGTTCTATTCCGCCGCATTCCCATCAACTCCCCCTACATCCTCCACCTCCAACTGCACGCACAGGGCAGTTTACAGAGCCCCCTTAATCTATAGACCCACACGACTTTGGAATGTGCAAGGAAACCGGAGCACCCAGTGGAAACCCCCGTGGTCACATCGGAAAACATGCAAACTCCACAAGCAGACAGCACCCGAGGTCAGGATCGAACCCGGGTCGCTGGCGTTGCGAGGAAGCAGTGCTACCCGCTGTGCCAATGTACCATTAAGGGTTTGAAGAGAAAGCCCATCAAAATGAGAATACACAAGTATCTTGTTGTGTTTTATGACTGTTGGAAGACCAATTTCTCTCCTGGGATAAGTAAAGTTCCATCATATCATATCGTATCGCTTGTGTATTCGCTGTCGATTTGTGGTTGCATTGAGCGGGTGAATTTCTGCCGTCATTTGAATAATCCATTCACAGCATTTTTGACAAGAGGTGCTCATGAAAATGAGACGGAGGATCCTACAAATTCTGCATTCTGTTCATACCCTGCGGAAGCGAACTCATTGTATGTGGGCAATTTGGAGAGACCCAGTATCAGGAATCCTGTACAATCACTCAGATCGGAGATCACCTTTGCAATACTCCCGGAATGTTATCCCAGCATTTCTCTGCTGTTGATGGAGAATTGCTGAGTGAAATCTCATGCTTAAACCCTGATCAAAATCCAAACAGGAGGTGTGAAGCAATTTAAATGCTATTGTACAGTGCCATTCATATCATCATCGGTATAATTTGTTCACCAAAATAGCAGATAATTGCTGGAAAAGGAATTAAATTGTTCCCGAATATTTCACAGGCACCATTGGTTTCCTGTAACTACAGCTACAATGAGCCTAAGCTGCTTTTTTTTTTAACAGAAACACTCATCAATGAATAACTGTGAGGCTTCATTTTTCCGGCAGAACTGTTTTTTTTAATATAGAGACACAGCATGGAAACAAGCCCATCGGCTCATCGGGTCCACGCTGACCATCGATCACCCGTTCACAGTAGTTCTATGTTATCCCACTTTCGCTTCCACTCCCTCCCTGCACACTAGGGGCAATTTACAGAGGAGAATTAATCTAGAAACCCAAACGTCTCTTTGGGATGCGTGAAGAAACCGGAGCACCCGGAGAAAAACCACGCGGTCCCATCATTCTTCATCGTTGAAAACATTAGCAACGCCGTGGTGCTGGTTTCCAATGGGAACGGTGACGGACGCACCACACATCTCTGTCCTCCAGTTCCTGCGGACTTCCACCGCTGCAAGTATAGGATTTTTGTGTGTGTGCTTCATCATCGTTCCTTACAATGGGGTGTACGACAGTGATCGCAACTTCTACTGAAATGTGGATGGCCGTTGAGTCGCTAGGAGCTCATCTGCCTTTGCCAGGTCTTGTTTTTGGTCCTGCTGGGGGTCCACAGACCCCTCCTCACCTGGCAAACCAGGTTGGGGAGACGGTTTAGTCGCTGACTATCCGACCATGGAGCAGGTAGCACGGGATTACATGGTACCCGTGGCGGGGGGGAACTCCCCCAACCTGACAATGAGAATAATACAGAAAGTTGCTCACTGGTCAGTGTCGATGTGTCACATGGAGGACATGCATGTCGTGTGTCACAATGGAGGACATGCAAACTCTGCGAAGAGATCACCAGAGGTCAGGATCGTACACGGGATCGGAGCTATCTTCATGAACACTCACAACTAATTTTATGGTAACAGGAGTTTGGTTCCTAGAATCTTTCAGCATGGAAACAGACCATTCAATCCACACTGACCAGTGAGCTCCTTCCTGTAATAATCCCATTGTGCAACACTCAGTCCATAGTCTTTACACTTTAGACTTTCCACATTAAAGATATAGCGCGAAAACAGGCCCTTTGGTCTACCATGCCGACCAGCGATCCCCCATAGACTAGACCTATCCTACACACTAGGGACAATTTACAATTTAGAGGCCAATTAACCTACGAATCTGTGTAGGAAAGAACTGCAGATACCGGTTGAAGTCGAAGGTAGACACAAAATGCTGGAGTAGCTCAGCGCGGCAGGCAGCATCTCAGGAGAGAAGGAATGGGTGATGTTTCGGGTTGGGACCCTTCTTCAGACTGATTCAGAGTTCAACCTACAAACCTGTATGTCTTTGGAGTGTGGGAGGAAACGGAGCACCACGAGAAAACCCACGCAGGTCTCGGATAGAACGTGGAAACTCCAGGATCGAACCTGGGTCTCTGGCGCTGTAAGGCAGCAACTCTACCGCTGGATCGCTGTGCCACCCATTGTCTCCTCTCTGTCTAGGCGGTTCAGGTGCTAATCTTTGCTCAATGCCTCATTCCAGACAGCAGGTGTACGTGCCGAAGGATACAATGAAGCTCAGTGCAGCGAACACCAACACTCTGCAGGAAAGGACCACAGCTCAAACAAGGGACAGAGACATCATCGTCGGGGGCGACACGTGCAGCAAGAACATATTGTTTAAAGATGGGTGTGAACACGACTGAATATGCAAATGTCTTTGCACACATTTTATTATATATACATATTCTATTTTGAATAAAGTTATTGATGAGCAGGAAAGAGCCCAGGGATGATTCACAAGGATGTTGCCAGGATTGAAGGGCCTGAGCTATAGGGTAATGTTTGGTTGACTTTATTCCTCGAAATAAAGTCTACGAAATAAAGTCGACAAGAGACTTTATTCCTCGAAGTGCAGAAGGCTGAGATCTTATGGAGGTGTATAAAATCATGAGGGGAATAGATAGGGTGAATGCACCCAGAGTAAGGGAATCATGAACCAGAGGACACAGGTTTAAGTTGAGATGGGGAAAGATTTAATAGGAAGCTGAGGAGCCATTTTTTCACAAAAGATGCTGATGGGTGTATGGAACGAGTTGTCAGAGAAGGTAGTTGAGGCAGGTACTATAACAACATTTAATGCACATGGATAGGAAAGGTCTAAGGGATATGGACCAAACGCAGGCAGGTAGGATATGATAGCGACAATATGGACATACAATAAGACTCCAATAATGCAGCATCCTTCGGAGTTTAGGAATGCAGGATCTCTGAACAATCGGGTGCCGGACTATTGGAAATAGACACAAAATACTGGAGTAACACAGTGGGACAGGCAGCATTTCTGGAGGACATGGGTAGTGGTACAGCCCAATGGTATGAATGTTGATCTCTCTAACTTCAAGTAATCCCGGCATTCCCTCTCTCACCCAGCTTCTCGTTCTCCCATTCCTTCTATCCAGAGGTGCTGCCCATCCCGCTGAGTTACTCCAGCATTCTGTGTCTATCTTTGGTGTAAACCAGCACCTGCAATTCCTTCCTACGCATTTTGCCAGATTGATGGAGTTTCTCTGTACCTTGTTCGGTGATTCCTGTCATTCAGCCGCTAGCCTTGCAAAACTGGGGCTTGTTGCCAGTATCGACAGAGCTTCAACAACCCACGGCTGCTGCCTATCAATCGTTAAATAAACTCACCACAGTAAGACAGGACCGGCATTTAAATACTGATTTAATGACAGCTCCTGCGCTCCTGTGTTGCTTTTCCAGCCAAGAAACCACTGCTACAAGTTCACTTGCAGGATGTTTAATTGGGTTTTTTTTGTTCCCACACGGGTTCTTTTCTCTTTTACCTAAATCTGACCTTTTCCTCGTAGTTCAGTTTAGTTCAGTTTAGAGATTCAGTGCCCTTCGGCCCACCAATCCGTGCTGACCAATGATCTTCATATACTGACACCATCCTACACAAACAAGGGGCATTTTACATTTAAACCAAGCCAATTAACCTACAAGCCTGCATGTCTTTGTAGTGTGGGAGGAAACTGTAGCGTCCCGATAGAAAACCCACGCAGGTCACGGGGAGAATGTGTATAATCTCCGTACAGACAAAACCCATAGTCAGGATCGAACCTGGGTCTCTGGCTCAGTAATGCAGCAACTCTACTGCTGTGCCACCGTGCCACTCTCTCTCTGGTTAGCCCTCTCATTATGTTGTTTATTCTATGTTCGCGCCCTTTTGCCATCTTTACGTCACAGCGGTTAATGTGGTAGACTGGGCAACTTGCTCAGTGAGACTGAACCTACTATTGAATGTTCTTCCACAGTGCTGTTGACCTAGACCTAGCCAGCTCACACTTCCAACATGCACCTCCATGCAGTCCTGAACTGAAAGTCAGATGAAGAGAATTGGACAAGGGTGAGCACAGCAAAAAGTAACGAGATTGGGAATATTAATTGATCCCTCATTTCTCCTTCGGGAAGGCAATGCCAATGTGCGGTGTACCTGCCTTCAAGGGAGGGCAATATTGGACAGTCCACATGGTGCATGCTTCTCTGATGGTCTCTCTTGGGCCCAACACATCAATGCAATCACAACGAAAGGTACACAAAAATGCTGGAGAAACTCAGCGGGTGCAGCAGCATCTATGGATCGAAGGAAATAGGCAACGTTTCGGCCCGTTCCAGCATCTGCAGTCCCTTCTTCAACAACCACAAAGAAAGCTCACCAGTGCCTTTACTTCCTCAGACGTCTGATGAAATTCAGCAGATCATTTATTTTTTCTGTTTAGTATAGTTTATTGTCACGTGTACACGAGGACCAGTGAAAAGCTTTTGTTGCGTGCTATCCAGTCAGCAGAAAGACAAAACGTGATTACAATCGATCCATTTACTATGTATTGATACATGATAAGGGAATAACGTTTTAGTGCAAGATAAAGCCAGCAAAGTCCGAGCACGGAAAGTCCTAGTGTCACCAATGAGGTAGATAGTAGTTCAGGCTGCTCTCTGGATCAGGTCGGATGATTCAGTTGCCTGATAACAGCTGGGAAGAAACTGTCCCTGAATCTGAAGGTGTGCCTTTCCGCACTTCTATACCTTTTGCCTGATGGGAGAGGGGGGAAGAGGGAGTTGCCGGGGTAACTCATGCTGCCTCCGTGCGGAGGCAACATGAGGTATAAATGGAGTCAATAGAAGGAAAGTTGGTTTGTGTGAGGGTCTGGGCTGCATCCACAATTTGCTGCAATTTCTTGCCGTCTTGGATGGGGCTATTCCCAAAGCAAGCTGCAATGCATCCTGTGAAAATACTTTCTTTTTGTTTACCCAAAATAGTTGTCATCAATTATTTACAAAAATTATATGTACAATACAAATCAATGCAAACAAGCCCACCACCATAATACAAAGTCAAACAAATGTTCTTAAATACTAAATAAACTATTATACAACTACATCACCATCTTTATTAAGGATGCATTCCACCCCTAGAGCCTGGGTAACGTTACCTCCAGGTTCAAGAACATCCTTCTCCCAATAAATCATCAGGCTCATGAACAACCATGCATAGCCCTAACTACAAGCTTATCTCAGAACCGAACCTATTACGATTCTGCCCTATTCTGGTTGGATGGTTTTTGTACTCCCATGATCCAGTTTAGTTAGAATAACTGATAATATATTGTATATTTATTTATTGTTGTTGTGACATCTAATGTCCCTGTAAAACTGCACAAAGCAAAACCTTCATTGTTCTGCTTCAATTTGCCGGGATAGCATGCATAGAGTCATAGACACAGAAACAGGCCCTTCAGCCCAACACGTCCATGCTGACAAAGATGCACCATCTAATCTAATCCCATTTGCCCCTGTTTGGCCCATATCACTCTGAACCTTTCAGTGCATATCATTTACAAATACTCTTAAATTAATTAATCTATCCATTTCAAACCAATGCATTTTAAATTATATTTTGATGTGGTGAATCCTGTATTTATAGATTCTGGAAGTTATTCTTTAATCCAGTTCAGGACATTTATTGCCCAGTGTTGAGTGAGCTTGGGAACCTGGTGATGATGGACTACTTTCATCAATCTCTGTGCTCCTTCTATTGAATGTTGTTCCACAGGGCTGTTGGATGAGAGGTTCCAGTATTTAGAATCAATATCGGTCAGGACAGAACGAGTGTACAGGTGATCGTTGAATAGCGTGGACTCGGTGGGCCGAAGGACCTGTTTCCACACTGTATCTCTAAACTAAACTAAACTAAACTAAACTAAAAAAAGTTAAACTATGCAATGGGCTTGTTTGCTCTAATGCTGTTGTGTTGCTTGTGTGTGTTTTGGACTTATCCTCACTTAGGTGGTAGATATTTCATCACACTCTTGACTTGTGCTTCAAGGGTGTTCATTGCTTAAAAGTGGTATCAACGTTTTTTTCAGCAATGTGAATTAGAAGCACATCTCTGGCCCGGATCCTACCAATGTTATCACTGGTTCATGCTTTAAGGCTCCATATATGATTTAAAGGGTCGTTAGGTACTTGCATTTTATACCCTACAGAAGCCCATCACAGAAACCTGCCTTATGGTTCATTCAAAAGCCTGACATTCGTACCGCAGCAGAGATGGCACTATGATTTACCTCTGTTGAGATGGTCCCTTTATCTGCCCAGCTCAACGCAAGTGTACGGTGGTGTGATGAGAAGGTGGGATTTTGAGATCAGATTGAAATAATCGCTAATTAGATCCTAAGTTCTTCCTGTCCGAAGGTGACGTGATCGAGGACTTTGATTAACTGCCAACAACATTTGTAAGTTAGTTGGGCACCCTTCTAGGAATGCAAGGGTTTGGAAAACAAAACTAAAGCCGGGCAAAATGATGACTTGTTAAAGGACAGTTTGGCGACTGAGTGGGTGATCCACCAGGGATGTGCGCCTGTGCCCAGCCTCGCTTTGCAGTCAGTGCAGACCACTCAGTGGCATAGCTGGTAGAGCTGCTGCCTCACAGTCCCGGGTTCGATCCCGACCTCTGATGCTGTCTGTGTGGAGTTTGGCAAATTCTCCCCATGACCGCCTGGGCTACCTCCGGGTGCTCCGGTTTCCCCTCACATCCCAAAGACATGTGGGTTTGTGGGTTAATTGGCCTCTGTAAATTATCCCGAATGTGTAGGGAGTGGATCGCTAGGGTGATAACATAGAACTTTGAAAGACATTTGGTCAGGCGCATTACAGGAAAGGTTTAGAGGGATGATGCGACAAACACAGGCAGGTGGGATTAGTGTAGATGGGACATTTTGGTTGGTGTGACCAAGTTGGGTTGAAGGAACTGTTTCCACACTGTATGACTATGACTCTATAACAGCTTCTTCCCCTCTGTTATCAGGCTTCTGAACGCTCCTTCCATAAGTGGGGGTACTGTCCGATTCACCTCTACCCCATTGTGTAGTCTGTATCTTCCCCCTTTGCTCCATCCAATGTACTTGTTGTCTGGTATACTGTATCATGATTCTATCGGTTAGCATGCACAACAAAGCTTTTCGCTGTACCTCAATACAATAATAAACACAAACCTGGAGAGGAAAGGGTTAAAGGCAGGCAGGTGGGACTAATGTTGATGGGGCATCTTTGTCAGTGTGGGCAAGTTGGGCTGGAGGGCCTGTTTCCATGCTGTGTCTCTACGACTCTAACTGGTGTGAACGGGTGATCGACGGTCGGCATGGACTCGGTGGGCCGAGCGGCCTGTTTGCGCACTGTATCTCTGAACTAAGCTAAAGATAAACGAAACATTGCTGTATAATGTTAGCGCAGCTGTGTTTTATCATCCAAACTTTAAAAATGTCAAGCAGAGCATGCTGTGGTCACAAAACATTCCGCATTTCTGATTAATATTGGTGGCATGCTGCTGTGTACTTCACAGCTGTTGTAGTGAGAATGAGTGATCTTGCGTGGTCTGTGTAGTATGATGTTGTTTCTCTCTTTCAATGCAGGCTTCAATGCTCCCTTTTCTCTTATCAGCAGCTGAATCGGTGAGACCAGAAAACCGCAACTTTACAGTTGCTCATGGAGGTACAACTAGGAAATAATGCTCTCTTTAAAAAAAAAAACAATTTACATTTTTGTTTGTTGCCATAAGCTGAAAGCTGTAACAAGAAAAAGTGCAAACGTTCAAGTGGGATGTTTGATTACATCTTAAAGATAAAAACCCCCCTTATGCCCTCATCATGGGGGTAGATCAGCCATGATTGAATGGCGGAGTGGACCTGATGGGCTGAATGGCCTAATTCTGCTCCTATAACGTATGAACTTATCATTCTTTTTGAGTTTAGTTTAGTTTAGTTTAGTTTAGAGATATATTGCGGAGATAGGTCTTTTAGCCCACTGAGTCCGTACCAACCAGCGATTCCTAACACTAACACTATCCTACTGACGAAAGGGGTGATTTACTAATCCATATAACAATTACAGCACAGAAACAGGCCATCTGGGCCCTTCTAGTCCGTGCCGAACACTTACTCTCACCTAGTCCAATTAGCCTACAAGCCTGAACGTCTTTGGAGTGTGAGAGGAAACTGGAGATCCCGGTGAAAATCCCACGCAGGTCACGGGGAGAAGGTACAAACTCCATACAGACAGCACCCGTGGTCAGAATCGAACCCGGGTCTCTGGGACTGTAAAAGGCAGCAACTCTGCTGCTGCGCCACCGTGCCGCCCATAAGTTTGTCTTTCGCATCCCAGGATTTTGCTGCCCATTTCCAATACCGCTGTTTAGTAAGGTAAATGCTATTACCGTTATTTAGTAAAGTAATGCTACGACTTATCCTTCCCTGGTCATTCCTTCTTCTCCCTGCTCCATTCCAGCAGAAGGTACAGAAGCTCTAATGCCCGCAACGATAGACTCAGGGATAAGTCCCTGCCCTCTGTCATCAGGCAAACCAATCTTGCTGCAATAGATTACCACGGTAGTTTCAATTCTGGGACACCGTCAGTCCTGATGGATAATTGAGAGAAAAGGGACACAAAGTGCTGGAGTAACTCGGCAGGTCAGGCAGCACCTCTGGTGAACATGGGTAGGTGACATTTTGGGTGGCTGATTCACTGAGTTACTCCAGCACTGTGGGCCATTTTTTGTAAACCGGCATCTGCAGTTTCTTATATCCACACTTGATACCTGAGAGTGTAGGGATAGTATGAGTCAACCCCGCAGAGCCCCACACTCCAAAGACGTGCAGGTTGTAATTGACATTGGCTTCTGTACATTGTAAATTGTCTCCCGTGTGTAGGATAGTGCTAGTGGTCTCGATGGGCCGAAGGGCCTGTTTCCACGCTGTATCTCTAAAGTCCAAAGAAAAGTCTAACTTTGTGTCTTTCTTTTTCTAAACCAGCATCTGCAGTTCCTTTTGCCTACAATTGGTTTATGTTGTTGATGACCCTGGAGCAGTCAATACGCAGTGTAAAGCCCCATTGATTTTTATGCAGTGCAAGCAACGCTGTCATCTGCCTGTCCATTTCCTCCACAGATGCTGCCTGACCCGCTAGGTTGCTCCAGCACTTTGTGTTTTGTTCATGACTCCCAAATCTGCTGTTTCTGTGTGTCTCCAGACCTGGCGCTGGTTTAAGGTTGAAACCCGCAATTTACGAACGCAGAAGCTGGAACGCCATAACAATGCAACACGCAAATCCCTGGGTTTACTCATTTGGATACAAGAAGATTAAGTCGCCAAGTGGACGTGAAGACAGAGTAAAAGCAGTTATTCCTCTGGTTATACAAGTACCAGAGTGGTACTTGTTCAATTGAAGACAATTGACGTTAAAAGGAAATGGGTTAATAGTGCAAAATAACATCCGCGGAGAGGATAATGCTGGGGGAATCAAGTGCCACAGCGGCCTGTTGGTTACATTCCTTGGACGTTAATTAAGCGCTTTAGACTAGTGATCCAGTGACATATATACAATTACCTATCTAGACTGCCGAGGAGTTTAATTAATTAGACTGAAATTACTGGTGTGAAAAATGAACTGACTTGTTAATTTTCTCAAGTAGAAGAAATTAAACATTCAGGTCTTCAATCTGAAATGATAACTTCTCTCTCCATAAATGCTGCCCGAACCTGAGGAATATCACCAGCATTTGCTTCTTTCATTTCTGATTTACAGCATCTGTCTTTGAGCTGAAACATTTACTCTGTTTCAATGGACAATAGGTGCAGGAGTAGGCCATTCGGCCCCTCGAGCCAGCACCGTCAATGCAGCAGTCAGTGCCCCCTCCACAGATCCTGCCTGCCCTGCTGAGTGTTTCCAGCAGTTTCATTTTTTTAATTTCAGCATCTACAATTTTTTTTTATTTACAGGGCAGCACAATGGCGTAGCTGGTAGAGCCACGGCCTCACTGAGCCAGAGACCCGGGTTCAATCCAGACCTCGACTGTGTTCTGACTGTGTGGAGTTTGCAAGTTCTCCCTGTGACCACGTGGGTTTCCTTTGGGAAGCACTGGATTTCCCCCCAACATCCCAAATGCATGCGGGTTTGTAGGTTAATTATCGAACAGGGCAGAACACCAACCCATAATGTCTGTACTAAACCTGATGGTTCAATGGTTACTTTATCGTGACATGTACCGAGGTACAGTGCAATTCCTTTGCTGCACACAGTTCAGTACAAGCATTATGGGGCTGTCCCACTGTACGAGTTAATTCAAGAGTTCTCCCGAGTTTCCTCTGATTCGAACTCGGAGAATTACGGTAATAGCCGCTCGTAGGTATTCAGGGCTCTCGTGGACATTTTACAACATGTTGAAAAGTCTTCCCGAGCTTACCGCGTTTCCCAAGTACCTGCCGTTAGCGTTACAAGCCGCTAAGAGACGCCCCGAGCTCCGACATACCTGCTACGTACATTCTAAGTGCCTGCCACGAGTTTGATTTTTTTTTAAACTCGGGAGAGCACTTGGGTGAACTCGTACAGTGGGACAGGCCCATTACTATACATAAGCACAATCTTAGTTAAGTAAAAGTGTACAGGAATAATCCACTGAGACAGTACACAAGAGTGGCCATGATGCCTGGTTAAACATGTGAGAGGGATCGGACAGAGGAGAGAAAGGCCACCAAAGGCATCGGACACCCTGGAAGTAGAATTGTCCACACCCAACATGGAGATATCTTTTCCATGGGCCCAGTTTGTGGGCCCTAATCTCCAGCCGGAAGGTCGTTCCATTGTTGCTTAATTTGTTTCGTTGTGACAAACAGCAAATTTCCAGAGATCGCTAGCGCAGTTTGTGACATAGGTAGAAACCATTGTTCGTCTACATCTCCACTCTCTAACAGTCCCATGCACAATGTTGGTGGTTTACCACAAGCAGGTGTGCAGTGCGTTATTCACCCTTGCTATCAGACTGCCACATTGTCCATATGCAGGGTTAACAATGGAAGCCAAGTGATCATTCTGGTCAGACGGGACAGACTGCAGATGCTGGAATCAAGAGCTAAAGACAAAGTCCTGGAAGAACTCAATGGGTCAGGCAGCATCTGTGGAGGGAAATGGACAGACGACATTTTGGGTTGGGACCCTCCCTCACACTATACATTGCCAGTACCATGAAGCCACGTAAATGAATTTAATTCATCGATGCCTGTCAAGAAAGTTACTTTGCCCCTTCATCCATAATATCTGAAGAAAGGTTGGGTCCCGACCTGAAACGTCATCTGTCCATTCTCGCCACAGATCTCCACAGGGCTTAGCTGTTGGAGCTGCTGCCTCACAGTACCAGAGAACCAGGTTCGATCCTGACAGTGGTCGCAGCCTGTGCGGAATTTACACGTTCACCCTGTGCCCGTGTGGGATTCCTCCGGGTGCTCCGGTTTCCTCCCACATCCCAAAGACATGCGGGTTTGTAGGTGAATTGCCCTCTGTAAAATTGCACCTAATGTGTAGGGACTGGATGAGAAAGTGAGATAACAGAGAACTGGTGTCAATGGGCGATCGATGGTCAGCATGGACTCGATAAAGGTCAAAGGTCCTATTTCTGCACTGTATCTCTAGAACTAAAACTAAATGCTGCCTGACCCATTGAGTCCCTCCAGCACTTTGGCCTTCGGTCATTCTGCCTGCTCCCAGGGACGAGAGAATGGTTCTCATCAATGGCTTTTACTCCATCAGCAAGACCACTAACACTATAACCAATTAACACAAGTTTCGTTAGCAAACACACTTGCACCAAGGAGAGCACCATTTACAGTCCCAAGTACCATCACCAAGAAGCAGCACGATCAGCCTTGGGGCACAGCTTGGCTGTTATATGGCCAATGAAGAACATTCCACTGCCACCCAGAATAAGGGGTAGGCCATTTAGGACTGAGATGAGGAAAAACTGTGGAATTCTCTGCAACAGAAGGCAGTGGATGCCAATTCGCTGGATGTGTACAGGAGAGAGTTAGATATAGCTCTTAGGGCTAACGGAATCAAGGGATATGGGGAGAAAGCAGGAACGGGGTACTGATTTTAGATGATCAGCCATGATCATATTGAATGGCGGTGCTTGTTCGGAGGGCCGAATGGCCTACTCCTGCACCTATATTTCTATGTTTCTATGACATCCACCACCATCATTAGTCAAGAGGGTCAAGTGTGTTTAATTGTCTCATGTACCAACAATGGAATTACTTGCACGAGGATAACAGGCCTGTAAATGCAATAAACACAGATAGATATATAAAGGGCCTGTCCCACTTAGGCGATTTTTCAGCAGACTGCCGGCGACTGTCAAGTTCCCGGCAGTCGCCTGAAAAACGGGGAACTGAAAAGGCGACTGAACACACAAACACATCGCAAAGGCGGGGGCCAGGGAAAGCGGGGGGAACGCTGACTGAAATTCACACGGTGCAAAGCCAAGATGATACAGACACACACTGCGATGAACAGGAAGGGTAAGACGGCTAGCATAGTGTACGGTAAGTCCTAACAGAGGGGGGAGGGGGGGAGAAAAGGGGAGAAAATGGGACAAGGGGGGACAAGGGGGGACAAGGGTGGAGAAGGAATGGAGACACCATTAAGAAGCCAGACCATTTTTAATAAGTCAGAGATACACAGCTGTGAAGTTCGGCAGGCATTTAACATTACCGATCGGTTATCCTTGGTTTTGAAAATTCGTGCTTACATTTTTTTCCCCAATGAGCCAAGGAAAATGGCCGGTCAGCAAAGGTGATGAACTAAAACTACCAACAGCTACCTCGACTACCTATAACTACCTATAACTACATAACACGTTGAAAAATTTGCGGCGACCTTTCTGAGGCTACGACTAGTTCCCAGAATGCGGGAACTCCTCGCGACCATGAAAGAGACTCACCAGAGACCACCAGCGAACATGTGGTGACCATGTGGCGATCATGTGGCGAGCGCAGAGTCTCCTGCACTCACCTAAAAAATCGTCTAAGTGGGACAGGCCCTTTACAAGCAAAGACATTTTAATAAATAAATAAACAAAGTACTAATACAAAAAAAACTTAATTCTTAGTGCGACTTATGACAGTCCATTGATGTTCGTAGTTGAGTTTAGCGTTGTGTAGTTTTCAAGAGCCTGATGGTTGTTGGGAAGAAGCTGTTCTTGAACCCGATGGTCACGTCTCTCAGGCTCCTGCACTTTCTTCCTGATGAAAGGAGTGAAATGAGAGCATGGCCAAGGTGGTGTGGGTCTTTTGTTGATGTTGGCTTCCTCTAGCTCGCTTCGATGGTGGGGAGATGAGTCAACTATGTTGGACTGGGTCGTGTCTGCCAGTCACTGTAACCTCCATTGTTCCTGGATGTTTGAGTTGCCAAAACCAGTCACTATGCACTCTACTACACAACTGAACAAGTTCAAGATCCGTTGGCGTACAAAATCTCATCAATTTTCTCAGGAATTAAAGGTGTTGATGGGCTTTCTTTGTGTTTGCAACAATGGCCTGGGCCCAGGACAGATCTTTGGAGATGGTGTACGCCAAGGAACTTGAATTTGTTAACTCTCTCCACCCCCGACCCGTCGACAAAGACAGGTTCACGGGTCTCTGGCTTTCCTTTTCTCAAGTCAACAATCAGGCTGATGTGGAGATCGGGCAAGATCATCTCTGATCCCTCTCATCCTGGCCACAAACTCTTTCAATCACTTTCCTCTGGAAGGCGACTCCGGACTGTCATAGCTGCCACAGCCAGACATAAAAACAGTTTTTTATCCACGAGTAGTTGCTCTACTCAACAACCAAAAATCTGTAGCCTCCCTTTGATCTGGTATTTTGTTGGTTCACATGCTTGATCAATGGTGTTTTATCGTTAATGTTTTATTATTATTAATGTTTAGTGTTTTCTGAGTCATTCGTAACCGTCACTGTATGTCATGTTGTTACTTGTGGGTGGAGCACCAAGGCAAATTCCTTGTATGTGAATACTTGGCCAATAAACTTACTTACTTACTTACTTACTTACTTACTTGCTGATGTGGCGATCAAGATTGTCATTCCGGCATCACTCCAATCAGACTTTCAACCTCCTGCTCTACTCGGACTCTTCACTACCTATAATTCGCTCAACGACAGTGAAAATTCGTGCTAACATTTTTTTCCCCAATGAGCCAAGGAAAATGGCCGGTCAGCAAAGGTGATGAACTAAAACTACCTACAGCTACCTCGACTACCTATAACTACCTATAACTACATAACACGTTGAAAAATTTGCGGCGACCTTTCTGAGGCTACGACTAGTTCCCAGAATGCGGGAACTCCTCGCGACCATGAAAGAGACTCACCAGAGACCACCAGCGAACATGTGGTGACCATGCGGCGATAATGTGGCGAGCGCAGAGTCTCCTGCACTCACCTAAAAAATCGCCTAAGTGGGACAGGCCCTTTGCAAGCAAAGAAATTTTGTTAAATAAATAAACAAAGTACTAATACAAAAAAAACGTAATTCTTAGTGCGACTTATGACAGTCCATTGATGTTCGTAGTTGAGTTTAGCGTTGTGTAGTTTTCAAGAGCCTGATGGTTGTTGGGAAGAAGCTGTTCTTGGAACAGAATGCGGGAACTCCTCGCGACCATGAAAGAGACTCACCAGAGACCACCAGCGAACATGTGGTGACCATCAGCAAATGTAGCGGCAGCGTTGGAACTGTGACTGGCAACACAGTCATGGGTGCAGAAAGAGCAGAGCAGGGAGCCGAGGTGTCCCACTGCTGATGGTCACAAGGTCCTCACCAAAGATCCTATAGGTCCACACACTCCACCAGCTTACTGCACCAGAGGTTTAACCACAAATAACAAACGGCCAATCGAAACTACAGCCAAGGTGGAGAATGGGTTAAGTCCAGAGTTAGACTGAATGCAGCCAATTACAGCTAATTAATGCAATTCCAATTACACCACAATATGACAATCTGCTCCGAATTAATAGGTTTGGCATAATCGGTATTATAAAAGATGGGAATGAAAGAACTGAATATAAAGGAAACTGCTCAGCTATCCAGCTGGGAATTGTTTCACCCTAGGCCAACCATGGATCTGGCGGAGTGGGCCTCGTGATTGTGACAATGCCACCCAGGAGACTGCCTCCCATGTTCTTTCCGATCTGTCTCTGCTTTCCTTCGGGGAATGCTGCCGACTGGCCCACTCCAGACTGCAGGAGTACGTGCTGAGGGATGCGCTGAAGCTCGGTGCAGCCAACGCCAAGGCTCTGTGGGGGAGGACCACAGTCTAGGGACCTTCCGCTGCTGGACATTGGGAGGGGTATGGTGCGGTGGGGTTACCCCTCAAACAAAGGGAGGGATATCACTCCAAGGGGTCACATAAATGGCAAGGGTGATAGGTATAATATTTCTGTGAACACTAAGACACTAATTAATGTACATATAGCCTTTGAGAATGTCAGAAGAATTTTTCCAGAGTTCTTGTTTTGTATATATTTTTTATTCTGAATAAAGTTTATTTTGATTTTTTAAAATATTCCACTGCTGTAAGGGACAGCCGACTCTATTCTGATCCATAACGTCATCAAGTAATTGACGCAGCACCTCATGTCCCACATGGTTGGCTCACAGCACAACGGTCTGACCATTGAACTCTCCAATTTCAGGTAGACAAAAATGCTGAAGAAATTCAGCGGATGAGGCAGCATCTATGGAGCGAAGGACATAAGCAACGTTTCGGGTCGAGACCCTTCTTCAGACTGATGTGAGGGTGGGGGAGGGAGGGGCGGGAAGAAGAAAGGAAGAGGCGGAGACAGTGGGCTGAGGAGAGCTGAGAAGTGGAGGAGAAACCAGCGACTACCTGAAATTACAGGTCAATGTTCATATCGCTGGGGTGGAAACTGCCCAGAAATATGAGGTGCTGCTCCTCAAATTTACGGTGGTCCTCACTCTGGCAATGGAGGAGGCCCAGGACAGAAAGGTCAGATTCGGAATGGGAGGGGGAGTTGAACTGCTGAGCCACCGGGTGATCAGGTAGGTTAATGCGAACCGAGCGGACGTGTTGGGCGAAGCGATCGCCAAGCCCATTGGTCTCACCGATGTAGAGCAGCTGACACCTAGAGCAGCGGATGTAATAGATGAGGTTGGAGGAGGTGCAGGTGAACCTCTGCCGCACCTGGAAAGACTGCTTGGGTCCTTGAATGGAGTCAATGGGGGAGGTAAAGCGACAAGTGTAGCATTTCCAGCGGTTGCAAGGGAACGTGCCAGGAGAGGGGGTGGATTGGGTGGGAAGGGAAGAATTGACCAGGGAGTTACGGAGGGAGCGGTCTCTGCGGAAAGCCAGGAGAGGGGGGTGGTTTGGGTGGGAAGGGACGATTTGACCAGGGAGTATGCAGGGAGAGGGGTATTTTACATGGTAACCTGTAACAAGAAGTATCCCGATCCGAAATGACACTTATCCATGCCCTCCCGACCTGCTGAGTTACTCCAGCACCTTGTGTTTTGCTCAAGATTCCAGCAACTGCAGTCTCTTGCATCTCCAAACAGAGTCAACATTTCAGGAATAATAATAATAATGGATGGGATTTATATAGCGCCTTTCTAATACTCAAGGCGCTTTACATCGCATTATTCATTCACTCCTCAGTCACACTCGGTGGTGGTAAGCTACTTCTGTAGCCACAGCTGCCCTGGGGCAGACTGACGGAAGCGTGGCTGCCAATCTGCGCCTACGGCCCCTCCGACCACCACCAATCACTCACACACATTCACACACATTCACACACAGGCAAAGGTGGGTGAAGTGTCTTGCCCAAGGACACAACGACAGTATGCACTCCAAGCGGGATTCGAACCGGCTACCTTCCGGTTGCCAGCCGAACACTTAGCCCATTGTGCCATCTGTCGTCCCATGGTGGAGTAACTCAGTGGGTCAGGCAGCATCTGTGGAGGACATGGATAGGCGTACTGTCAGGACGGGAGCCTTCAGCGGACTGATTGACTGTGGACGCCTGAAGAAATGTCCAACACAAAACTTATCCATGTCCTCCACAGATGCTGCCTGAGCCGCTGAGTTACTCCAGCACCGTGTTTGTTGCTCAAGATTCCAGCAAATGCAGTCTCTCATGTCTCCAAAAAAGAGTTGATGCTTCAGGTAGATAAAAATGCTGGAGAAACTCAGCGGGTGAGGCAGCATCTATGGAGCGAAGGAATAGGTGACGTTTCGGGTCGAGACCCTTCTTGAGACCAACCTTGGTGCTGACACCTTGAAAAGTATTTCACTGTACCTTGGTACATGTAATAATAAAGAAACCATTGAACCATTGAGGTCATGAGTTCTGATGAGCGATCTGTTTCTCCTTCCACAGATGCTGCCTGACCTGATGAATCCTTCTCCTTCCACAGATGCTGCCTGACCTGATGAACCCTTCTCCTTCCACAGATGCTGCCTGACCTGACCAGCATTTTCTGTTTTTATCTCAAATTTCCAGCATCTTCATTTTTAATTTCCAGCTCATTCATTTTACAGCCAGGATAAGAAAATGTTTAAAACTGTGGCTATAAAATTGTGTCCCGTTTGTAAAATACATTACATTCGTGTCCAAGAACTAGTCCTGTGGACATGTTTTGGTTCCATCAAGAGCAATTTAGTTAATATACCTCTAGCCGCTGGCACCAACACCAACTGTTGGAGTTCCTGAAAGGAATGAAAGGCTGAGGCATAATCTAGCTCTCCATTTCGCTCCAGCGATTACTCTGAGTGTAATGATTTAATTATCTGTTTCGAGACTTCAGCTATGTTAGTTATTATCTCGGCAACTGGCCAAGCCCCACACATATCCAGAGAGTACACAAATACAGCCTCCTCAATGTATCTTCATGACCGAGGCTTGTACCAGTCAAACAAATGTAATCGTGTTCGAAGTCCTGACAAGGAGGAGGAAGGACTAACATTCTTTGATATTTAACTCTGCTAAATATCTGGCCCCTTGCTAAAATTAGCAATGCTATTAGACTTTAGAATTAACTTTAGAGGTTCCGCCTGGAAACAGGCCCTACCAGTGATCACCCCGTACGCTAGTACTACCCTACACACTAGAGACAATTTATAATTTTACCAAATCCAATTAGCCTACAAACCTGTATGTCTTAGGAGTGTGGGAGGAATCCGGAGTACCCGTAATTGTAAACTTTTATCATGGCGGATGGTCATGAGGTGAATGCATAGTCTTTGTACGTGGGGGGGGGGATGAGTATGTCAAACAAGCTGCCAGATGTGGTAGTTGAGGCAGAAGCAATAACAACATTGAAAAGACTCTTGGATAGTTGGATGGATAGGAATGTTTTAGAGGGACATAGGCCAAGCTGGGGCAAATGGGATTATTTTAAAAGCGGCATCCTGGTCGGCATGGATGTTGGGCCGAATGGCCTGTTTCCATGCTGTCTGACTCTATGACTGGTTTTACAAGAGTGCAATGATATACCAACACAGTTTTATTGGGGTCTAGACCAGTGGGACCCGTTGGGGCCCGTTTCCCAACGCGGGGGGGGGGGGGGGGGGGGGGCACGTGAGATCACAGGGAAGGGCTGGTTCCCGAACGCAATATTCCACCACTCACCCATAGGTCCCCATACTCACCACTCCCTAGAGAGGGAGGGGTGTAGAGAGGGAGGGGGGGGGGGTAGAGAGGGGGGGGGGGGGGCGTAGAGCGAGGTGAGAGAGAGGGAGGGTGGTGTAGGGAGGGAGGAGTGGTAGAGAGGGAAGGAGGGTAGAGAGGGAAGGAGGGTAGAGAGGGAGGGGGATAGAGAGGGAGGGGGGTGGTAGAGGGGGAGAGTGAGGGAGGGTTGTAGAGAGGGAGGAGGAGGGATAGAGAGGGAGAGGGAGGTGGAGGGGGGTAGAGAGGGAGGGACAGTGAGGTGAGTAGAGGGAGGATAGAGGGAGGGTGTGGGGGGTAGAGAGGGAGAGGGGCAGAGAGGGAGGGGGTAGAGATCCCAACATTCCCCGCCCAGGACCTACCCAGGTCATAGAGCAGCGCCAGGGCCTGGACAGCTTGAGAGCCCATTGTGATTGGTGCACTGTGAGAGGCATTGTGACATCATCACTGGACGCTCTCTGAGAAAGCGGTTTTGGCTTTTTTTAAATCTTTAAATCATGAATAACTTCGGAAATTTAGGTCGGAATACGACGGGAAGATGTTTATCGCTTCGACGGGGAAAATGTGAGTAGAATATGTGAAATTGGGAAGTATGTGGCCTAGCGTTTGGAAGAAGATAGGAAAAAGCAGAGCAGTCTGACACATTGCCCGCACAAACAAAGAGCTTTAGTAATATAGATGACTCGTGCCATGCAAGCAAACACTTGGTCCAGGAAACACAGACAAACACCACGGTTCCTTTTGGCAGCAGGTGAAAAAAGCTACAAAAGTTGATTTTAACTGGAGAGACCAGAGACTGCAGATGCTGAAATCTGGAGGAAAAATACCAACTGCTGGAGGAGCTCAGCGGGTTAGGTAGTATCCGTGAAGGCTTGAGGAATAGTCAACGTTGAGACCCTGCTTTAGGATTGAGGGTGCAGAGCCAAGATGGCCAGTATAAAGAGGTGACGATAGTCCCTCTCAACGATCCAGTGGGCATTTCTTTCAGACTTTGACATGGAATGCAGAACAGTGGAGCACAGGAACAGACGCTTTGGCCCACAATGTCCATGCCCAACATGATGCCAACCTAGACTAATCTCCTCTGCCTGCACATGATCCATATCCCTACTTCTTTAGAAGGCTTAGGAAGTTTGGCATGTCGCCTTCAACTCTCACCAACTTCTACAGATGCACCATAGAATGCATTTTATCGGGATGCATCGCAGCTTGGTTTGGGAACAGCTCCATCCAAGACCACAAGAAATCGCAGCAAATTGTGGACGTAGCCCAGGCCATCAGACAAGCCAACCTCCCTTCTATTAACTCCGTTTATACCTCACGCTGCCTCGGCAAGGCCAGCAGCATAATCAAGGACAAGTTGCACATTGGCCACACCCTCTTCTCCCCTCTCCCATCGGGGAAAAGGTATAGAAGTGTGAAAACACACACCTCGAGATTCAGGGACAGTTTCTTCCCAGCTGTTATCAGGCAACTGAATCATCCTACCACAACCAGAGAGCAGTGCTGAACTACTATCTACATGTATGGTGACCCTCAGACTATCCTTGATCGGACTTTGCTGGCTTTACCTTGCACTAAATGCTATTCCCTTATCAGGTATCTATGCACTGTAAATGGATCGATTGTAATCATGTATTGTCTTTCTGTTGAATGGTTAGCACACAACAAAAGCTTTTCACTGTACCTAAATTGAACCATTCCCTGCATATCTACATGCTTATCTAAAGGCCTCTTAAACACCACTATTGCATCTGTGGTGTGGATATCTCAATGTTTTGTCCAGTATATGGGATAACTGGCCTTTTGCCTCCAGATATGTTTAACTGATAACCGTAAAATGTTAATGAATCTTACTGACAGATTTCTAAGGAATTATAGAGGAGATATTCCAGAGTGCTATGAGAATCCCCCAAGCAACTAGGAAGCATGCCAATTTCAAATGAAGTTAATCGAGCTCACATACTGAAGGTGAGTTTTGCCAAGATTGCCTGAGGACAGGGATAAAAGGCACGCATTAAGAAAAAAACAGAAATCCTCATGGAAACTCCAGTGCAAATCTGAATGTACTTATTTGGATAGATGGTACTAACAGTGGTGATTTGCTTGTTTCACCTGGAGTAGATTACACCAGAGAGAGGCACAACGTGCTGGAGTAACTCAGCGGCTCAGGCAGCATTCTGGAGAATGCTCATAGCATTCTGGAGAACATGGATTGGTGATGTTTCTAGGTTGGAACCCTTCTTCAGGCTGTTTAGTGGGAGGAGGGGTGCTAATCTCATGGAGATGTGTAAGAAGGAACTGCAGATGCTGGTTTAAACCGAAGATAGACACAAAAAGCTGGAGTATCTCGGGAGAGAAGGAATGGGTGACTTTTCGGGTCGAGACCCTTCTTCAGAGAGATGTTCAGTGATACAACATGAAGACTATGGGTGCTGTCTGTATGGAGTTGGTACGTTCTCCCCGTGACTTGCGTGGGTTTTCTCCACGAACTTCGGTTTCCTCCCCCACGCTCCAAAGACGTGCAGGTTTGTAGGTTAATTGGCGTGGTATAAGTGTAAAATTGTCCCTGGTGTGCGGAGAATGATGTTAATGTGCGGACTCGGTGGGCCGAAGGGCCTGTTTTTGTGCTGTATCTCTAAACTAAACTATTTGTGAATGGAGAATTGTGAAATGCGGAAAAGGTAGAGAAAAGCTACTCCAGCGGCATCGCCTCTATTACCTGAGAGTTGGCCTTCCGTGAGCTGGGATTCCTTCCATAATATCGGAAGTGGCGTTAACCTCCGCTGACGAACCCAAGCTCACCGATTAGCTTCATCTCAAAAGTGCTGAAGGAACACAACGGGTCAGGCAGCATCTGCGGAGGGAATGGACTGATGACATTTCAGGTCGAGACCCTTCTTCAGTCTGATTGAAGTGTGAGTGTGAAAGCTGGGAAAGAGAGACAGGGTTGGGACTTTAACATTTTTACAGTCAAGATTTTCACTGAATCCCCCTACACGTGCCAATACCAATTCCAATACAAACCACTGGGTTGATATTGAGCACAAAGGAAAGTGCTCGGGGAACTTGATGGGTCAGGCAGCATCTGTGGAGGGAATAGAGAGACGATGTTCCAGGTCACTACGAAGAAGGGTCCCGACCCGAAATGTCATCTGTCCATTCCCTCCACAGATGCTGCCTGACCCGCTGAGTTCCTCCAGCACTTTGTGTTTTTTTCCCAACATCTGCGGTTCCTTGTGTCTCCTCACCGTCAAGCAGAGACAGTTAGATACGGCTCTCAGGGCTAACGGAAACAAGGGATATGGGGAGAAAGTAGGAACGGGGAAACTGATTTTGGATGTTCAGCCACGTTTATGGCGGTGCTGGCTCGAAGGGCTGAATGGCCTACTCCTGCACCTATTTTCAATGTTTCTATGTTTCTAAGCCACGTGCGTTAGATTCAATAACTGCAGCAGCAGTTTAGTTCAACCGCAGAGAAAGATTAATGAGCGGGCCAGTGGGTGTAACAAAGGGCATTCTGTGGAGAATTGATGCAATTTTGGTTGTAGCTAGCACCCAAGTGAAGTAGCCTGAGGTCAGGTAATCTCAGTTTGTTTCCCAGATCCCATTACTGTGTACCAATTGTTTTGTATTTTTAATTTGAGGAGGGAGTGTTGCCAATTCATCCATTAGAACAGACATTAATGGTCTAAATTGAATTTCATCGGCCACTCAGCAGATAATACTGTTTTATCCCTCGTTACATCACGACGAGAGTCCTGGAAACTAATTCACTGTTCTTTTGATTATCCATTTGAAATTTGACCTCGGCTTTACTTCTAAGCAAAATACGACCAAATCTTCATCTCGAGGCAAAATGAAAGATATCGTAAAATTGGCGGTAATACTCAACGAATCAGCAGCAACCGCAGAGAAACAGCTGACATTCCAGGGCAAAAGAGGAGGGGGATAGATAGGATAAAGGGAGTATCTCTGATAGCACAAGACCACGTGAGCTAATGTGGCAATAGGAAGCACTAAACCTGTGGACCTAGCAGAGCGAGATGTCCATCGGGGAATGTGGCCGACTGGTCCGCTGCAGACTGCAGGAGTACGTGCTGAGGGACGCACTGAAGCTCAGTGCAGCTAACGCCAATGCTCTGAGGAGAAGCACCACAGTCTAGGGTCCTTCCACTGCTGGACATTGAGGGGGATGTAGGGTGTGGTGGAGACCCCCCCCCCCCCTCCCCCCAAATGAGGGAAGGGATATCACCTCAGGGGGCCACAAGGGTGCCGGGTATAATGATATTTCTGTGAACACTACACTTCGGCGCTAATTAATATCTATATCGCCCCCGTGAATGTTGGATGAATCTCTTTAGTTTAGTTTAGAGTTACAGCACAGAAGCAGGCCCTTCGTCCCCTTGAGTCCGCGCCTACCAGTGATCCCGCACACTAACACTATCCTACACACACCAGGGACAATTTATAATTTTACCAAAGCCAATTAACCGACAAACCTGTACGTCTTTGGAGTGTGGGAGGAAACCAGGGCTCCTGGAGAAAACGCAGGGCGGTCACCGGGAGAGCTTACAAACTCTGAAGGTGTAAGGCAGCAACTCTACCGATGCGTGACTATGTTGCCCTTGTTTTGGATATATTTTTTGTTCTGAATAAAGTTTTTTTTTTTAATTTTATTACACTCTTTGTCTGTTTCACCGTTGTGAACAGCAAGGCGGTGGGACATGTTTACAGGCCACACCGTACCGACAGAGGAAGAAATAACTGTAACGAAATCACAGGAGAGTAACTGACAGAACTAAGCAAGTAAAGGGCCTGTCCCACTTACGCGATTATTAAAGCGACTTGCTGGCACCCGTCATAGTCGCAGCTGGTCTCCGAAAATCTTCAACATGTTGAAAATCCAGCGGCGACCAGAACAAGGTACGACTCTTTGGGCGACTACTCACGACCATACAGGCTTCACCCCGCGACGTGTCGCCAGGGTGTCGCCTGTATGGTCGTGAGTAGTCTCCTCAGTTACCCAAAGAGTCGTAGCATCTTTCTGGTCGCCACTGAATTTTCAACGTGTTGAACATTTTCAGCGACCTATGACGGGTGCCGACAGTCGCCATAAAAGTCGCGTAAGTGGGACAGGCCCATTAGTCTAATACACGTCATTAAGATGGAAAGAGTGCAGAGAAGATTTATGTTGCCAGGACATGAGGCCCTGAGAGCAGGTGGGACTAAGGGAAAATAATTGTTCGGCACGGACTTGTAGGGCCGAGATGGCCTGTTTCCGTGCTGTAATTGTTATATGGTTATATGGTTATATCGGGAGAATTGGGCGGTCTAGGACTTTATTCCTTGGAGTGCAGGAAGCTGAGTTGTGATCTTATAGAGATGTATAAAATCATGAGGGGAATAGAGAGGATGAATACACAAAGTCATTTACACAGATTAGGGTTTCCTCCCACATCCCAAAGATGTCCGAGTTTGTAGGTTAATGTAAATTGCCCCTGGTGTGCAGGGAGCGGTTGAGAAAGTGGGATAATATAGAACAAGCGTGAATGAGCGATCGATTGTAGGCGTGGACTTGGTGGGCCGATGGACCTGTTTCCATGCTGTATCCTTTCACTAAATTAAACAATGATGAAAATTTGAAACTGTTTCCAAATCAGGATGTTGTATAACATGGAGGGTAGAAAGGTTTCCAAGTAAGTGTTGCCCCAGATAGACATCTTCCTAAATCTTTCTTGCCATTGCTAACTCAGCCCGTACTGTTAAATTTTGATGAGGGTAAACCCTCAGGATAAATTGTGTACATAGTCCCACTAATAAATTCTAAACATATAAAAATGATTTGCTGAGATTACTAATCAAACGATCTTGAGTTCCATCTCCAGGCTCAATTTGCCTAATTAACAATAAAACCTGATTTTTACTTTATTAATAATAAAAACAATTTTTCACTGAGGCCCACCATCTGCAGATTGATTATCAAATGATGTAAAATTTCAGCTGTACTCAAAGCTTATCTACTTAAAATTTTCATGATTATTCTGAATGGGTCAATCCATCTTACACCCAATATATGTCGCTCAAATTTATTGAAAGGTGTTATATTCAAAACGTCTGTACCTAAGAACAAAGTAATCAAAAGTGACAATACAAGGAACTGCAGATGCTGGAATCTCGAGCAAAAACACCAAGTGCTGGAGTAACTCAGAGGGTCAGGCAGCATCTGTGGCCCCAGGTAGTCAAGATGGGAGGGAATACATCGAAGTCCCTCACCCTGAGTACAGGATCGCCCCAGGGTTGCGTCCTCAGCCCCCTATTGTACTCCCTGTACACACATGACTGTGTGGCTAGGTTCAGCTCCAACTCATTAATTAAGTTTGCTGATGACACTGTGGTGGTGGGCCTGATCTCAGACAACGACGAGAAGGCCTACCGGGAGGAGGTGGCTGGTCTAGCACTCTGGTGCCAGGATAACAGCCTCCTCTTGAACATCAAAAAAACGAAGGAACTGATCATGGACTTTAGGAGGGCACATCATCCGAGGACGTACACTCCATTGAGGATAAATGGGGATCCTGTGGATAGGGTGAACTGTTTTAAATATCTGGGAGTCCACATCTCCGAGGATATGACATAGGCATCACACGCCTCAGCACGCCTCGTGAGTAAGGCAAGGCAGCGCCTTTACCACCTCAGGCAATTGAGGAAATTCAGAGTGTCTCCGAGGATCCTCCAGTGCTTCTACGCAGCGGCGGTGGAAAGCATCTTGTCCGGGAACATTACCATCTGGTTTGGGAATTGCTCTGCCAAGGACAAGAAGGCTCTGCAGAGAGTAGTGCGTTCGGCCGAACACACTATGGGAACTTCACTTGCCCCCCTGCAGGAACTATACATCAGGAGGTGCAACTCCAGAGCCAACAATATCATGAGAGACCCCTTCCACCCCTGCAACGGACTGTTCCAGCTGCTACGGTCAGGCAAACGCCTCCGTTGCCATGCGGTGAGAACGGAGAGGTTGAGAAGGAGTTTCTTCCCAGAGGCCATTCGGACTGTAAACGCCTATCTCACCAGGGACTAACTCTACTGAACGTTTTTCCTTCCATTATTTATTATGTAAAAGAATATGTGTGTTATGATTGTGTTTATAGTTTGTTTGGTTGTTTGGTTGTTTGTCTTTTGCACAAAAGTCCGCGAGCATTGCCACTTTCATTTCACTGCACATCCCGTATGTGTATGTGACAAATAAACGACTTGACTTGACTTGACTTGGAGGAAATGGACAGAGGACATGAAGAAGGATCCCGATGAAAAACGTTGCCTGCCCATTCCCTCCACATTCGTTTTAGTTTTAGAGATACAGCATGGACACAGGCCCTTCGGCCTACCAAGCCCACACTGACCATTGATTACCTGTTCACACTAGTTCTATGTTATCCCACTTTCTCATTCACTCCCTGTAATTTTACAGAAGCCAATTGCAAACCCGCAGACCTTTGGGATGTGGGAGCAAACCGGAGCACCTGGAGGAAACCCACGCGGTCACAGGGAGAACATGCTATATTCTGCATGGACGGAACCCGAGGTCAGGGTTGAACCCGTGTCCCAAGCGTAGTAAGGCAGCTGTGCCACTGTGCCGCCATGATGCTGCCTGACCCACTGAGTTACTCCAGCACTTTGCGTTTTAATCGAAAGTGAAATAAACCTGCCATTGTGTAAAGCCCACTAGGAGCCGGTGCAGATAGCACAGTGCTGTGAATCTGTGCCATCATGAAGTGAGTTCACGGCTGTCCCCAAATGCCCTCGACCCCCCCTTTTGTGCAAAGGTCTCTCTAGACAGACTCAAATCCTTTAATCCCTTTCCTTTTTATTTCGACCATCCCATTTGTTTTTACTTTCTTTAAAAGAGTCAAAAGCAGAACACATGCGACACACCTTCTGAAAATACACATATACTGAAATTCTGAGAGCCGTCAATTTATTTACCACTTCAATGAACTCCCGTAAATTTATGAGGCGTAACTTATTGCTTCTAAAACCATGCTAGCTTCCTCGTGGCTTTTATGTTCTAATGACAAACATTCATAGCACCTTGTAAAGACTGTCCAAACATTTTCCAACTACAAATGCCAAACTATCAGGGCTATAATTAGAAGATTCATGAGTCAGTCCTTTTGTGAATAACAAGGCACCCTGGACAATTTTCCAGTCATCGTGTATAAACCCTGTATTTATAGAATTGGAGGTATTATGCAAAGTCCTATCAATTTAATCGTTCTCCTCTGGAAAGGCAGAGTAACATCTGGTGCAGGTGGGTCACACATACACACCATTAGGGGCTCCTCCGCAACAAAACAAAATTATCTTTCACATTTGTGTTTCAGAATCATGCACCTCATAGGGCAATGTGGCTTTTGAGAAATGATCGGTGTGATTATAGTTTCGAACAAAGGGGACAATCTGTTGCTGAACTTGCTTTTACTGTTTCTTCCTGACTCAGGGAATCAAGTCTTGTTATATTTTTTCCCAGCCTCTTTGGCGGTTCGGTGGCACAGCGGATAGAGCTGCTGCCTCACCGCGCCAGAGACCCGGGTTCGATCCTGACCTCTGCCAGTGTGTGGAGTTTACATTTTCTCCCTGTGATGGCATATGTTTCATAAGTTCATAAGTTCTAGGAGCAGAATTAGGCCATTCGGCCCTTCAAGTCTACTCCACCATTCAATCGAGGGTCTCGACCCGAAACATCAACCTGCAGCAGCACAGAGCAGCGGAACAGTGATGGAGGATATCGACACGTCGCCTGGCCAGGATAGAACCCACAATTCTGACCCAGTGCTGGCACCAGGACAATGAGCTTTTATGGCCAAGTTAAGTCTCCAACACCTTTCAAAAACATTGGACTTAAAAGGTACAATATCACCCCTGAAACAAGTCAAGTCCTGAATCAAACATGGCAGGGCTAACTCAGTGTGGTCTACTGTCTTAAGGGCCTGTCCCACTTACGTGTCCTTGGCATGCAAATTACGTGACCTCATGGTCGCGTTGAGGCACACGGGCATCGTATGGCCGTGCGGGGCCTGTCCCACAGAGAAGCGTGGAGGGGTATGGAGTTGTGCGCGACATCGCGCGGGGCTCCGAAATGTTTGTAGTGAATGAAATCTTCGCGCGCCAACAGCCTGTCGCGGAACTGACGGCCAAAGTGGGACAGGCCCAAGACCCTGGCGCGACGCAACGTCTCACCTCTAACAGCAGCAGAAGCAGGCAAACGATCGCCGAGCTCGGCCTGGGGCTCACGGCCGTTGCGGTCCGGATCCGCCCCCACTTCTACTCCCAAAGCGGGGCCAAGAAAATTGAAGATAGACACAAAATGCTGGAGTAACTCAGCGGGACCGGCAGCATCTCTGGAGAGAAGCAATGGGTGATGTTTCGGGTGAAGACCCATCTTTCAGACTGAAGAAGTGTCTCGACACGAAACATCACCCATTGCTTTTCTCCAGAGATGCTGCCGGTCCCGCTGAGCTACTTCTGCATTTTGTGTCTATCTTCAAATTACCTCACGCGCTCCAGACAACTGTGCGGTCGAATGAAGTCGCGCGCGACCTTCGCGAGACCGTTGCGGCTCAACGCGACCACGAGGTCGCGTAAGTTGTGTGCCAAGGACACGTAAGTGGGACAGGCCCTTTACACTCTTGTGATGGACCGGGCTACATCCACAACTCTACGTCCTCAACATTCTTGTGGACTTGGGCAGAGCTGTAGCCAAAGCAAGCGGTGGTGCATCCTGATAGAATGCTTTCTGTGGGTGGCATTTGTAAAAATTGGTGAGCGTCATTGGAGAATTGCCAAATTTCCTTAGCCTTCTGAGTAAGTGCTCTATGGAACTTAAAAACATCTTTGATTTCTAACTTCTAGTTCTGATAAATCATCCTGAATTGTTTGTTCTACAAACCCTTTACTCCCCACAGGCGCTGCCTGACATTTTGAGAAATTTACAAAGCAAGGAATGCTGATGTCAGCACCTATCAAATCAAAGGCTTTCAAATTCTCTGATAAATTAGGTACTGATCTGACAAATCTTTTCTCACAGCAATATTTCAATAGCCAATGATTCATCCAACACTAGGCCTTGTCAGTAAAGTATCTGTTGAAAAGAAAACGCCCTAAATTAATTCATTAATCAAATAGTGGGGAAAATTGAGACATTGATGACAGAAATGTTGGTCACTGGATATCTCCTATGAGTTTTCAGTGAGACAAGCAGAGAAAAATAAAGGAATAGCCAAGAGGTGATGGAGCAAAAGAGTATGTAAAGCTGAGATTTATTGAGTGAAAATTCTTAACAAATGTGTGCAAATTAACAAATTAGTATTAGCTGTAAGGAGAGGTTGGGCAAACTTGAACTGTTTTCTCTGGAACATCAGTGGTTGAGGGGAGACCTGATAGAAGTATATAAAGTTATGAGAGGCATGGATAGGGAAGAGAGTCAGAACCTTTCTTCCCCAGGGTGAAAATGTGAAAGACTAAGGGGCCAGTCCCACTTGTATGCGATTGCGTGCGTTTGCAGCGACCAACTGGAAGCGGAGATCGCGCTAAGTTCACGTTAAGTTCACACTAAGTTCGCGCGTGACGTCATTTACTTCATGCTTACAAATCAGCTGAGCAGGAGGACTGAATTTGGGCATCGCACGGCGTCGGGCGGTGACGTCATCACGCAACGCCACGCGCTAGGCGTACGCCGTCAAGACGCTGCGTACGACATCAAGACGCTGCGTACGACATCACGCACTGCAATGGGCCTGTGTGCGTATGCGGGCCGACAGGCCGTTGGTGCGCGAAGATTTCGGTCACTGCAAGAATTTCAGAGCCCCGCGCGACGTCGGGACCAGCCCCGCACAACTCCATACCCCTCCGCGCTTCTAAGTGGGACCGGCCCCGCGCAGCCATACGGTGCACGTACGCCTGAAGCGGCCACGAGGTCGCGTAGTTTGCGAGCCAAGGTCGCGTAAGTGGGACAGGCCCTTAAGGGGCATAGCTCTAAGGTGAGAGGAGCAACGTTTAAAGGAGATATCGAGGGCAAGTATTTTACAGAGTGGATGGTCGGTGCCTGTTGTGGTAGTGGAGGCAGATGCAATAGTGGTGTTTAAGAGGCTTTTAGGTGGACACATGGATATGGAGGGAATGGAGGGGCACAGATCATGTCCAGGTAGCAGATGTGATTAGTTCATCTTGGCATCATGTTGGGCACAGACACTGGGCCACAGGGCTTGTTCCTAAGCTGTATTGTTCGCTGTTCTGTGCGAATAGTATTTATAAAATACCAATACCATACCAAAATGTGACACCTTTCCAAGTTAGGCCCATCCTTTACATTGAAAGGTCTTCCACTCCCATGTATATCTTGTGTAGGAAGGAACTGCAAATGCTGGTTTAAACCGAAAATAGACACAAAATGGATGAAGTTTCGGGTCGATACCCTTCTTCAGACTCAGGACTCGGGTCTGAAGAAGGGTCTCGACCCGAAACGTCACCCATTCCTTCTCTTCAGAGATGCTGCCTGTCCCGCTGAGTTACTGCAGCATTTTGTGTCAATCCCATGTAAAACTTCTTTGGTTTCTATATTCTAAATTAAAAATTCTATATGAGAAACTGAATCGCATTGAATAGCAGAACAGGTTTGAGGTCTTAGCTCCTGTTCCCACATTCCAAGCAATTACTGATAATTTATCAGTTTGTTTTGATGGGTTAAGTTGATTTATTATTGTCACGTGCGACAAGAAAACGTGTGCTATCCGTGTGAATCGTAATGTACATGAGTATGTGGGGTACAGCAAAAGAGGAAATAGAGTGCAGAATACACTGTTACCTCTACAGAGAAAGTGCAGATTTAAAAAAGTGCGAGGGCCATCATGAAGTAGATTGGAAGATTGGGAATTTACCCTGACCATAAGAGAGGTCTGCTCAGGTGTCTGAAACTGCGGGAAGGAGCCTGCCTTGAATCCGGTGCTTTCAAGCTTTTGTATCTTCTGCCCAATGGGAGAGAGGAGAAGAGAGAACCACAGGGGGTGCAAGTCATCCTTGATCATGTTGGCTGCTTTCTTGAGGCAATGTGGAGTGCTGATGAAGAGAGAGGCTAAGTTTGCACACGGCTCAATCTCGGTCTAGTCTTCCCAAGGTCCAATGGGGAACACACGTGTAGTTTTTATTTCAGACATCCAGCTCCGCAGGTTCTTCTGAATCTTTGTGTAGATAGAGATCTGAGTCCTATAATTGACATTATCATTCCAACTGTTTTGCCAATAGCCGTCAGCTATTTTGAAACTGCACTGCGACTGCCAATCTCATTTTCAACAGAAGCCTGGGGCACAGAAGAGGGAAGACACTTTCATCCTATTGGCTTGGCCTACATTTAAACTCCTGTGGTAGAAAAACAAACCTCATTCTAATTCATTGCTTTCCCGTGCCGTTTAAACCTTGAACAATCCATATCAGTATTCCGCGGCAGTGTTATTTAGCGGAGAGCAAACGGCCCAAAAGGCTGTCAGTAAAAATAATGAATTACTATTCCTTTTTGGATATTAAAGGATCAAATTATTGATCGCATTCAGAGATAAGGAGAAGACCTAAAAGAATTGTCTGATAATCTTAATAAAATACCATTTCAAAATATCAGTGTATTATACTGATTGAAAACAACATCGACAAATATGAAATAGAACATCAATTGAACCTGGAGCAGAACAGCAGAGGAGCAGACACCTTCGGCCCACAATCTTCATGCCGAACATGATGTTAAGTTAAACTAATCTCCTCTACCTGTGCATGATCCATATCCCTCCATTCCCTGCATATCCATGTGCCTGTCCAAACGCTTCTTAAACACCATTATTCTCCGAACAGCTGAGAAGGTTGTTGGCTGCAACCTCCCCCCCATTGACGAACTGTACACTGCAAGGGCCAGGAAGCGAGCGGGTAAGATCATCTATGACCCCTCTCACCCTCTGGAAGGCGACTCCGGACTGTCAAAGCCACTACAGCCAGACATAAAACCAGCTTTTTCCCTTGAGTAGTAGCTCTACTCAATAACCAAAAGTTTGTAGCTACCTTTTGCTCTGGTATTTCATTTAATTCATATGTTTAAACTATAATGTTTTATCCGAAGAAGGGTTTAGGCCTGAAACGTTGCCTATTTCCTTCGCTCCATAGATGCTGCCTCACCCGCTGAGTTTCTCCAGCACTTTTGTCTACCTAATGTTTTATTATTAATGTTTAAAGTTTTATGTGTCATTCTTAATTGTTACTGTATGTCGTGTTGTTACTTGCGAGTGGAGCACCAAGGCAAATTCCTTGTATGTGTACATACTTGGTCAATAAACTTATTCATTCATTCATTCATTCTTTCATTCATTCATTCATTCATAAGACCGTGGCCATTCAGCCCATCGAGTCTACTCCACCATTCGATCATGGCTGAGCTATTTTTATCTCCCAACCCCATTCTCCTGCCTTCTTCCCATAGCCTTTGACGCCCTTCCTGAAGAGGAAAAAATTAGTTAAGACAAATGTGGGTCTGTTGAAGACAGAAACAGGTGAATTTATTATGGAGAACAAGGAAATGGCAGATGAGTTAAACAAGTACTTCTGTCCTCACTAAGGAGAACACAAACAATCTCCCAGATGTACTAGGGGACAGTAGTAAAGTAGTAAATTTATTTATATAGCACGTTTAACTCAACTCGCGTTGAGACCAAAGTGCTTTACATAGAAAAAAATAATTAAGCTTCTGTACATCCATAGAAAAATTAAAATTAAGAAAAATGACACAACATATTGTATAATTCAACACAAACGTCCCCCCACAACAGAATAAAAAATTTCCACTGTGGGGAAAGGCATCAGAAAGTTCAGTCCTCTCCCTCTGTGATCACCCGAGGTCGGGGCCTATTTGTGGCCTCCGCAGCCAGTCTGATGTTTTCAGGCCCTCTTGCCAGAAAGCTGGAATGCCGGCATCGGGTGAACATTCCTCGGCGGCTTGGAAATGTTTACAGAGGGGTGTAAAATGAGGGTAGAAGCAATAGGTAGCAAGGTGAAAAGTAAAAGTGGCAGGCCGGCAAATCCAGGGCAAAAATCAAAAAGGGCCTCTTTTCAGCATAATAGTATAAGGGGTAAGAGTGTTGTAAAAACAAGCCTGAAGGCTTTGTGTCTCAATGCAAGGAGCATTCGTAATAAGGTGGATGAGTTGAATGTGCAGATAGCTATTAACGACTATCATATAGTTGGGATCACGGAGACATGGCTCCAGGGTGACCAAGGCTCAGAGCTCAACATCCAGGGATATTCAATATTCAGGAGGGATAGACAGAAAGGGAAAGGAGGTGGGGTAGCGTTGCTGGTTAGAGAGCAGATTAACGCAATAGAAAGGAAGGACATTAGCTTTGAGGATGTGGAATCGGTATGGGTAGAGCTGCGAAACACTAAGGGGCAGAAAACGCTGGTGGGTGTTGTGTACAGGCCACCTAACAGTAGTAGTGGAGTTGGGGATGGCATCAAACAGGAAATTAGAAATGCGTGCAACAAAGGTAAAACAGTTATAATGGGTGACTTCAATCTACATATAGATTGGGTGAATCAAATTGGCAAGGGTGCTGAGGAAGAGGATTTCTTGGAATGTATGCGGGATAGTTTTCTAAACCAACATGTAGAGGAACCAACGAGAGAGCAGGCTATTCTAGACTGGGTATTGAGTAATGAGGAAGGGTTAGTTAGCAGTCTTGTTGTGCGTGGCCCCTTGGGCAAGAGTGACCATAATATGGTTGAGTTCTTCATTAGGATGGAGAGTGACATCGTTAATTCAGAAACAAGGGTCCTGAACTTAAAGAAAGGTAACTTTGAGGGTATGAGACGTGAATTGGCCAAGATAGACTGGCGATTGATTCTTAATGGGTTGACGGTGGATATGCAATGGAAGGCATTTAAAGACTGCATGGATGAACTACAACAATTGTTCATCCCAGTTTGGCAAAAAAATAAATCAGGGAAGGTAGTGCATCCATGGATAACAAGGGAAATCAGGGATAGTATCAAAACAAAAGATGAAGCGTACAAATTAGCCAGAAAAAGCAGCCTACCAGAGGACTGGGAGAAATTCAGAGACCAGCAGAGGAGGACAAAGGGCTTAATTAGGAAAGGGAAAATAGATTATGAAAGAAAACTGGCAGGGAACATAAAAACTGACTGCAAAAGCTTTAATAGATATGTGAAGAGAAAAAGATTAGTTAAAACAAATGTAGGTCCTTTGCAGTCAGAAACGGGTGAACTGATCATGGGGAACAAGGACATGGCAGACCAATTGAATAACTACTTTGGTTCTGTCTTCACTAAGGAAGACATAAATAATCTGCCGGAAATAGCAGGGGACCGGGGGTCAAATGAGATGGAGGAACTGAGTGAAATCTTGGTTAGCCGGGAAGTGGTGTTAGGTAAATTGAATGGATTAAAGGTCGATAAATTCTTAGGGCCAGATAGGCTGCATCCTAGAGTACTTAAGGAAGTAGCCCCAGAAATAGTGGATGCATTAGTGATAATTTTTCAAAACTCTTTAGATTCTGGAGTAGTTCCTGAGGATTGGAGGGTAGCTAATGTAACACCACTTTTTAAAAAGGGAGGGAGAGAGAAAACGGGGAATTACAGACCAGTTAGTCTAACGTCGGTAGTGGGGAAACTGCTAGAATCAGTTATTAAAGATGGGATAGCAGCACATTTGGAAAGTGGTGAAATCATTGGACAAAGTCAGCATGGATTTATGAAGGGTAAATCATGTCTGACGAATCTTATAGAATTTTTCGAGGATGTAACTAGTAGAGTGGATAAGGGAGAACCAGTGGATGTGTTATATCTGGACTATCAGAAGGCTTTCGACAAGGTCCCACATAAGAGATTAGTATACAAACTTAAAGCACACGGTATTGGGGGTTCAGTATTGATGTGGATAGAGAACTGGCTGGCAGACAGGAAGCAAAGAGTAGGAGTAAACGGGTCCTTTTCACAATGGCAGGCAGTGGCTAGTGGGGTACCGCAAGGCTCAGTTCTGGGACCCCAGCTATTTACGATATATATTAATGATTTGGACGAGGGAATTGAATGCAACATCTCCAAGTTTGCGGATGACACGAAGTTGGGGGGGCAGTGTTAGCTGTGAGGAGGATGCTAGGAGGCTGCAAGGTGACTTGGATAGGCTGGGTGAGTGGGCAAATGCATGGCAGATGCAGTATAATGTGGATAAATGTGAGGTTATCCACTTTGGTGGCAAAAACAGGAAAGTAGATTATTATCTGAATGGTGGCCGATTAGGAAAGGGGGAGCTGCAACGAGACCTGGGTGTCATGGTACACCAGTCATTAAAAGTAGGCATGCAGGTGCAGCAGGCAGTGAAGAAGGCGAATGGTATGTTAGCATTCATAGCAAAAGGATTTGAGTATAGGAGCAGGGAGGTTCTACTGCAGTTGTACAGGGTCTTGGTGAGACCACACCTGGAGTATTGCGTACAGTTTTGGTCTCCTAATCTGAGGAAAGACATTCTTGCCATAGAGGGAGTACAGAGAAGGTTCACCAGACTGATTCCTGGGATGTCAGGACTTTCATATGAAGAAAGACTGGATAGACTCGGTTTGTACTCGCTAGAATTTAGAAGATTGAGGGGGGATCTTATAGAAACTTACAAAATTCTTAAGGGGTTGGACAGGCTAGATGCAGGAAGATTGTTCCCGATGTTGGGGAAGTCCAGAACAAGGGGTCACAGTTTAAGGATAAAGGGGAAATCTTTTAGGACTGAGATGAGGAAAACTTTTTTCACAGAGAGTGGTGAATCTGTGGAATTCTCTCCCGCAGAAGGTAGTTGAGGCCAGTTCATTGGCTATATTTAAGAGGGAGTTAGATGTGGCCCTTGTGGCTAAAGGGATCAGGGGGTATGGAGAGAAGGCAGGTACAGGATACTGAGTTGGATGATCAGCCATGATCATATTGAATGACGGTGCAGGCTCGAAGGGCCGAATGGCCTACTCCTGCACCTATTTTCTATGTTTCTATGTCTGGAGCGGCCGCTTCCTCCCCGGAGACCGCGGCACCCGAAGTCTTCAGACCGCGCTGGTTGGAGCTCCGACTCTGGTGATCTCGAATCCCAGGCTCCGCGGTGTTTAAATCCAGCGCCGCCTGCGACTGGACGCTCCGCGGCCACAGCTCCTCGGATGTTGGTCGGCGGTCACAGTACTCCGGAGCTTACCGCACGGTGACCCGGTAAGGCATCACCCACTCCGTGTTGGTGTCCCAGCGCTGCACCGCCGCCGAAGCTGTAGTCCCGGCCGATCCCGACAGGAAACGCTGCAACAGTCTGATGGTAGGCCGCGAGGAAGGGGCGAAGAAGCAGATCGGAGGGAAACCGCCTCTCCGACCAGGTAGGGACCAGGAAAAGTTTTCCCCTTCCCCTCCCCCCACCCACCACATAAAAGAAGACCTCCAACAAACATTTTGTAGTAACAGGACTAAAAATAAAAATAAAAAAGGGTGAAAGGACGGACTGCAGGCAGAGCAGCCATACACAACGGCGCCCCACTCCTGCAGTCCGCCAGAAAAGACAGAGGACCAAGGGTGATGGAGAAACTGAAGGAAATTCACATTGGTCAGGAAATAGTGTTGGGTAGACTGATGGGACTGAAGGCTGATAATCTTCAGGGGCTGATGGCCTGCAACCCAGGATACTCAAGAAGGTGGCTCTAAAAATCGTGGGCGCATTATTGATCATTTTCCAATGTTCTATAGATTAAGCGTATGTTTTAGTGTTCTTTAGCTTGTTTTGTGTGGGGTTGGGAGGAACTTTTAAAAATCTCTCGACAGAGATGCACTTTTTCTTTCCATATCATATCTCCGTCCGCACTGCGGCCTAAGATTGAGGAGTTGGCGGCCTCTGCTGGAGACTGACTTCGGGAGCTCCAACCGTGGGAGCCTGCGGACTTTAACATAGTGGAGCTCGCTGTCTCTGGTTAGAGACCAACTTCGGGAGTTCCAAGCCACAGGGGCTTCGACCGCCCCTACGCGGGAGCTTCGATCACCCCGACGGGGGGGTTTTGATCGCCGGCTGTGGGAGCTTCGATCACCCCGACTGTGGACGGTTCGACTGCCCCGACCACGGGAGAATAAAGAGGAAGAAGATTGGACTTTTGCCCCCACCACAGTGAGGAGGTGCTTGGAGGACTCACTGTGGTGGATGTTAATTTGTGTTTATTGTTGTTTATTATTGTATTATTGTATGTATGACTGCAGGCACGAAATTTCGTTCAGACCGTAAGGTCTAAATGACAATAAAGGTAATTCTATTCTATTCTATTCTACTTTATAGCCTTCCATCACAGTAAAGAATGTGGGGAATCCACAGTGGTGGATGTTTATTTTAACTTTTATGTAGTTGTGTAGTTATGGCTGTATGGTAAATCAAATTTCACTGTACCTTAATTGATACATGTGACAATAAACTGACCTTGAAACCTTGAAACCTTGAAATCCTTTGTGAACTTCAAAACCTGTATGTTGTATTGACCATAGTTTATCACTGTTGTGATGAGAATCTGTTAATGAGAATATAGATCAATATGGACTCATGTTGGGATAGCTCAGAATGAATGGTAGACAAATTATAACAAAAAGCAGACTCACACTTTACACCATGCTCTATGAAATACCCCATTCTCAACATCAGGACAGCATATCTCTTGCACAATAATCACACCATGGAAACTTCCTTAGTTCACCATAAAGATTGGTAAGATTAGAATTTTCTTACGTGCAGGACAAAATAATGTATTCCCGTCCCACAGAAGGAGATGCATTCTGCTGTCCCGATGGACAATGGATTAGTAGAGTGATACAGCAGGGAAACAGGCCCTTCGGCCCAACCCATTCATGCCGACCATACTGCCCCATCTAAGTTCATCCCATTTGCCAGCATTTGGCCCATATCCCTTTAAACCTTTCCAGTCCAAGCACCCGTCCAAGTGTCTTTTAGATGAGGGGATCGCTGGTCGGCGCGGACTCGGTGGGCACATGAGAGGCAACGTTTTCACTCAGAGGGTGGTGGGTATATGGAACGAACTGGGCCCATGGGCCGAAGGGGCTGTTTCCATGTCGTTTCACTAAACTAAACTAAACTAAACATGAACCCTATATTCACTAATCCCCTCTATATTTTTAAATCTAATTGCCTGTATCCTCAATACTCATTGACTGAGCAACCCTGGCCATTTATTCACCACATCAGTGTAATTCACTCAATGCGATAGGAATTTCTTCTATCTCACACCAGAATGGGTAATGGTTTAGTTTGAGACTGTAAATACTGGTTCCAGACATCCCAACCATAGGAACCATGAACTCCACATCAACCCTGCTAAGCTCCGCAACCACTCTGTACTCATTTCAAGGAAATCACCTCACATTCCTCTAAACTCAAGAGAATACTGGCCTGGTTTGTTTAATCTCCCCTAATACAATAACACTTGCCATCCCGAGAATCAATCTGTTGAAAGTCTGCGGAACTCCCACCATCAAAAATATATCATTCCTTAGATAGAGAGACCATGGTATTCCAGGTGCAGTCTCACCAGGACCTTATATCATTCAACTGAGACACTGCTATCTTTCCACTGAAATTCTCTTGCAGTAACAGCCAACAAACCTAATCACTTGATGAACCTGCTCATAAACAGTCTTGAAGAAGGGTCCCGTTCTGAAACGTTGCCTAACCATGCCCTCCAGAGATGCTGTCTGAACGGTTGAGTTATCCCGCACTTTGTATTTTACACAAGATTCTAGCATCTGCAGTTCCTTGTGTCTCTGTAGCCTTTCAGTGGATTATGTAAAAGGACATCCAGGTCTCACTGAATGGCAACCCTTTGCAACATCACACCAGTTCAAAAATATACTGCTTCTCTATGTTTATCTGGAAAAGTGGACAACCTGGGATTTTTTGATGGTCACATCTTACGCCTGGATCACCAATGATCTCTCGTCAGCCAACCGCATTGGTGCGGCAGCCAAGAAGGCAAACCAACGACTCTACTTCCTGAGGGAACTGAGGAAATTCAGCATGGCTCCAGTGACTCTTACAGACTTCTACAGATGCACCAAAGATACCATATTGTCAAGTTGCATTGCAGCCTGGTTTGGAAACAGCCCTGCCCAAGACCAGAAGAAGTTGCCGTGACTTGTCGATGTAGCCCAGTCCATCTCACTGACCAGATTTCCCTCCAATTACTATGTCCACACTTCAAGATGCCTCGGAAAAGCAACTAACATCATCAACGATTTGTCCCGCCCCGGTCATTCCTTCTTCTCCCTGCTCCCATCCGACGGAAAATACAGAAGCTTGAAACCGTAGACTACCAACAGCTTCTTCCCCTCTATTATCAAGCTTCTGAATGGTCCTTCCATAAGGTAGAGTACTATCCAATTCACCTCTACCGAAATGTAGATCACCTCTGCAATGGACTTTGTCTATGAAACTCATGCAGTACAATGCAGAGAACAATATTCTGCACTCTGTATCTTCCCCTTTGCTCTGTCTATTGTACTTGACTTTGGCTTAATTGTATATACGGTGTATCTGATCTGCTCAGACAGCGTGCAAAACAAAGCTTTACACTGTACCTTGGTGCACATGACAATAATAAACTTCAACCTAAACCTAGACCCAAAACCTCTGCATCCTCCCATCGGGCCACGCTTCCGTTGAGTTCATCGACATGTGTAGGAAGGAACTGCAGATGCTGGTTTACACCGAAGATAGACACAAAATACTGGAGTAACTCAGCAGGTCAGGCAGCATCTCTGGAGAAAAAATATGTCTGGGGTTATGGGGAGAAGGCAGGAAAATGGGGTGAGGAGGGAGAGATAGATCAGCCATGATTGAATGGCGGACTAGACTGGATGGGCCGAACGGCCTAATTCTGCTCCTAGCACTGATGAACTTATTAACTTATGACTTTTCTGGTCGAGACCCTTCTTCAGTCTATTCCTTTTCCTTTTCTCCAGGGATACTGCCTGACCCTTTTGAGTTCAGAGAGTGGTGAATCTCTGGAACTCTCTGCCACAGAGGGTAGTCGAGGCCAGTTCATTGGCTATATTTAAGAGGGAGTTAGATGTGGCCCTTGTGGCTAAGGGTATGGAGAGAAGGCAGGTACGGGATACTGAGTTGGATGATCAGCCATGATCATGTTGAATGGCGGTGCAGGCTCGAAGGGCCGAATGGCCTACTCCTGCACCTAATTTCTATGTTTCTATGTTTCTATGTTTTCCCAGTTCATCAGCATATTTCACCACAATGTTCATCATTAACTGTGCTTTGCCAATGTGTTCAAGGCACTGACCACCATAAGGAGTTAGTTCCCCAGAAATTCCAAAGAAACTCGGCTATCTTTTGAGTGTTATTTTTGTTCCGCAAAACTGCCGATCTAGCACTTTTATCAGCCCGAGAGATGGAATGAGGAAACAGTCGTCTCAGTTACATTAGGTTTCAAATGCCACGTTGGAAATAGCGCAAGCAGTATAGATGACCAAGCAATTACTCGCATCTATGTTTGAGTAGAGTTATTACACTTGGCAACTCAGCTTCCTCAAACTGGGAATCTTTCCATTTGATACTCGCTGGAGGGCATCGAGTGGAGAAAGTTTAATTTCTCCTCAGAGTATTCAAGCTAGTGTGGGTGTCAATGCAGTAGTTCAAAGCGCACATTTAGGAAACATTACCATTCAATATTAATATTCTATTATCCACACAAACTCCATTAATAGGCAGATAATGGTTGCTGCTTTCCTACCGTGAGGACCTGTTTCTACGGATTAGTAATTCACTACACCTGAGGCTGGTCAGCAGAATGTGGGCACTCCGTCTAACTTATTGAAACTATTAGTTTGTTCGCATAATCTCTAGCCCACGCATTGTTCATGGCTGTAGGCAAAGAGTAAACATAAAGGGAACTACAATACATGTTATGCAAGACATCAATGAGTTATTATGTTTTTAACTTCTGAATGTGTGTCATGTTCAATGCAGCCATGCGTTGCTGGGTGAAGTAATTTATAATATTAACCACCATTTCTGCGTTGTCGGCATTTAGATTCGTTCTAGACTCAAAATGCTGGAGTAACTTAGCAGGACAGGCAGCATCTCTGGAGAGAAGGAATGGGTGACGTTTCGGGTCAAGACCCTTCTTCACACTGATCATGGGTGACGTTTTGGGTCGAGACCCTTCGTCAGACTGATGTTTAGATTCAATTTAGATTCTTTCTATTGTTCTTGGAGAATATTACTTATTTAATATGCTGAGGAGTGTTTACCCGACGCCGGAGCTCCAGCTTTCCGGCAAAGAGGGCCTGAAAACATCGGACTGGCTGCGGAGGCCACAAATAGGCCCCGACCTCGGGTGTTTCACAGAGGAAGAGGACTTAACTTTCTGTTGCCTCTCCCCACAGTGGAAAATTTTGATTCTGTTGTGGGGGGGGGGGGGGGGGGGGGGGGGGGCGTTCTTGTTGAATTCTATAATGTGTTGTGTCATTTTGTGTCATTTTTCTGACTTTTAATTTTTCTATGGATGTACGGAAACTTTATTATTTCTTTTATTATTTCGTTTATGTAACATTTTCTTTTTTAAATTTTTCTATGGATGTACGGAAACGTAATTATTTATTTTAAGTAAAGCACGTTGGTTTCAACGTGAGTTGATTTAAACGTGCTATATAAATAAAACGTACTTACTTACTTACATAATAAAGGTTCAAAGGTTCAAAGGATCAAAGGTTCTTTATTAGTCACACACCAATTGGTGTAGTGTATTGCCATTGCATAATAATGTGTTATTCAAAATGTGCAATGCCTTAAATTAAACAATCTTAATGAAACTAATGAAACAAATAACACTAATGAAACTACGGAGTCATAGCCTTGGTGGTGTACAGCATAGAAATAGGCCCTTCGGTCTATCATGTCCGTTCCAAACTTGTCACCCACCTACATTGATCCCAATTGCGACAGAGTGGCACAGGTGGTAGAACTGGTGCTGTCACCCAAATGTGATCCTGATCTCGGGTGCTGTCTGTGCATAGTTTGTACGTTCACCCTGTGACTGGGTGGGCTTTCTCCAGGCACTCCGGTTTCCTCCCACATTGCAAAGACGTGCAGATTTGTAGGTTAATTTGCTTCTGTAAGTTGCCCCTTGTGTGTAGGGTGTGAATGTGGGATAACATGGAACTAGTGGGCGTGTGGTGAATGGTCGGCATGGACTAAATAGTGTCATCAGTAGTGTGATACAATCTTCTCTGTTCTCATTTCCCTCTGTCATGTTGGAAACTGCAGTACACCGGAATATTAATCTGCCAGTCCAGTTCTTCCCCCAACCCCAACTCCATGTTTGCAATAACATCATAATTCCAGGTGTTGACCTCCAAACACACCCGATCTACCTGCAAAGCTCCTTGCATTAAAGTAAATAGTAAGATTAAACGAGAACTTACCAGTTCGAAGTTTGATCGTTATTTTATGAGGAGTACGTTGAGGGAATACGTGAAGAACCCCGCCAGGACGCATGCGTGTCATTCTTCAAAGCAGCGGTGTGAAATCACAGATAACTGTAATGACTTAAACATAGTAAGATTAGAGAAGAAATACCAGTTAAGTATATGATCATGGGTGGGAGCGGAGGGCACGTATTCCCTCAACGTACTCCTCATAAAATAACGATCAAACTTCGAACTGGTAAGTTCTCGTTTAATCTTACTATTTTACTTAGGAGTCACATGAGTGACTACATGAAGATTTCAAAGCTCTGTGATTTCATGCCGTGGAAATGAGTCCATGCATCACATCTGCCTTAATGACTGTAGGAGGAATTGTGTCGACATATTTTATGGGGAGGGGGGGGGAATTGTTTATTTATGCATTCCCTCCTTTCTGCCTCATCAGTCGGGTATTAAGGAAAATACAGCAAGATTCTGCGTCTGGTATTTTGGTAGTACCCGATTGGCCTACTCAACCATGGTTCCCAGTGATAACTGGTGATTAAGCCTGGATGCGAATAGATTGATATCTGGTGTTCCATATCGTGTTGTAATATCAGCAAATACTTTTTATTCAACATCCATTCGGTGTTTTCATTAAATTTGCGTGACCTGGTGTCTGCCACTAAATTTAGTTTACCTGGTAGGTAAGTAGCTGATATCCAAATATCTCTCTGGATACACCACTGCCAAATTGTATTAGCCCGATTGTCACATGATGTCGATTTGTTTCCACCCATGTGGTTGATATATGCTACCACGGTGGTATTGTCAATCTGTAGTCTAACATGCTGGTGATATGACCCAGTACAATATGACTTTAGGCCATAGAATGCACCCAACATTTCCAGGTAGTTTATGCCCAGTGTTAGTAATAATGATGCCTCCTGAGCAGTCCATCTACCTCCACAGCTGGAGATGGAATTGGTGGCACCCCAACCAAGTGCCATCAGTTTGTAGCACCATAGAAGGGTTGCTGATAATGATTGGATTGAAACAAAGCCAAATGTTATCTATCCACCATTTTAGTTCCATTATAGATTTGATTGGTAGCTGCATTGGTCTGTCAAAATGACCAGCATTAATTTTGAGTGCTTGTATTTTTGCTCTCTGTAAATTTTGGTAATGTAAAGGTCCAAATTGTGTGGCTGGAAAAGCAGCCACCATTTTGCCAATTACTTTTGCTACCAATCTGATGGACGATTACTGATGTCAATGAGGTTATTGCAAGCCTCTATTAAGTCTATAGCCTTTCCCTTTGGCAAAGTCACCGACATGTGAACTGAGTCAATGGTGAACCCCAAATAGTCCATAGTAGTGGAAGGCGTTAATTTAGATTTAACTGGATGGATAATAAACCCCAGTTTTTCAAATAACTGTTTTGTGGCTGTTACAGTTTGTTTGGCCAATTCCAAAGTTTTGCCCACAATAAGTATGTCATCTAGATATGCCATGACCATGTGTTTTCGTTTCCGTAGAAACGCTAGGGCTGATTTCAAAATTTTAATGAACAGCCTGGGGGCTGATGTTAATACATTTGGCAGCGCTCTATACTGCCAACCCCTGTCCCATCCAGTTGAATTTAAGTAACATCTGTGGTCACCTCGTATAGGCACTGAATAGTAAGCATTTTTTAATCGATGCTAGCCATGAAGTAACCTTTGGAAATCAATTGTTTAGTAGTAACAAAGGTTTCCATTTTAAAATGAATATATTGTACAAATGTATTCAATTTGGTCAGATCTATGATGATGCGACAACCACCATCTTTTTTGTTTTTGGTAAAGATATTGGACACGAATTCTAGCGGTTCGTGTTGGGATTTTTCAATTACCCCTTTTGCATAAGGCCGCTCCAGTTCAGCATGAGCTTCTGATTTTTCTTTACCGGAAAGTACGAACATTCGGTTCGGTATATGTTGAACTGGAGGGCTGTACTTGTGTATAATTCTATTGTATATCCCTGGATACTGCTTAAAATATAAGTATCGGTAGTTAACATACTCCATGCATCCAGAAAGGAGAGTAATCTCCCCCCAACCTCCATGCTCCCTGCAATTTGTAGGGAACCAGACCCACCTACCTCCATAGTTACCAGTTGAGGCGTCGGTGTCTGGGTTTGTGGTTTGGTTGATGTAGGAGGTTTGCGTATCTTCCAAGCAGGCCGGTCTGGGCCATGGCTTAAGAAAGACTCATGTTTGGTGTACCGGACCTTCGAGCTTTCACCAGTCGGTCTTGTTCTACTGGTGGGTGCGTAAGGGTGCTGTCTATGGCCGTGTGTTGCAAAGCAGTGCCAGTGCATCCTGTTGGTCCTGCGACATGTCTTTCTCATCCACTGTGCTGGTGAAAACTGTTATCCCCGCTGTTTAGGAGTTTCCATATACAATTATTTATTACAGGAACATTCAGGGATATACAGTTACCCGGTGTCAGGTGTCCTCCAGGTTTTGGCCAGTCTGGTCTGGCTGTATGAAGTTGGACACCATGTCCAGTAGATTTTCACGTTCCTGCACCTCCTGCACACTTGATTTCTGTTCTGCAAACCCCTCTTCAGGATCAGCCCAGAACTGACCCCCAGTACTCCCCTCTGACGAGGGAGAAGCACTGTGCAGCCCTACAAGAGGTGCTGCTGTGGGTTTTACATAGAGCCCACAGTGACTCGACTCCATCTCCCGGAGCCTGTCACGTTGGAGCAAATGCTCCACACACTGCTCCATCCGGCTCCAGCGCTCACGATCGCTGGCCGCCCGCGGCTGCTCAAAGTCGGACTCATCTGAGTCCACGACTTTGATGGTTTTTTGTTTTGCCTTACCGCCCGGCCGCGGAGTGGATCTGGCCGGTGCGGAGGCGACATCGGGCACAGCTGATCCCATTATAGGTGATTCAAGTGCCGCTGGCCGCTGCTGGCCCACCAGCTTTGTCGCAGCCCTCGTTGGTTTCTTCGACTTTTCCATGCTCCCTACCTGTAATCAGTATGGGAAAACACAAAAAGACCGCAGCTCTTACCTGCAGGTCCTGGTTTAAATTGTTGCTACGGGGGAACGTCGTTCCACCCCGCCTCCTGCCGTTTTCGACTTGTCAAAGTCGACGGCCCCATTCTGAATAGACTCCCGCCCGGCCGTGGTGTTCTGGCCGGCGCGGGACCAAAAGTCGGCACAGCTGATCCCACTTACGGGGCTTGTGCCTTCAGCTGCTGCTGGCTCCCGCAACTTCGCGGTCCTCCCCAGCCAGCTTTACTTGCAGCACTTGTGGACACTATTTTGTCCAGCTTCCCCCCCCCCGTGTAAAAACAGCGCGGGGACAAAAACTACCGCAGAGTAAATCACTTACCTGCAGGTCGCGGTTTCAAACTTACCACTGCGGGGGAACGCTCCACCCCGCCTGTCGTTTCGCAAGCGTGAAAGCGATATGACACGCATGCGTCCTGGCGGGGTTCTTCACGTAGTCACTCACGTGACTCCGAAGTAAAATTGGGTTGATGCTCTCATCCCTTCCACACTCCCAAACATGCCTCTGCCTTCTCTACCCACTGCACTTGCTTGATTCATCCTCTACCTCCTTCCCCCCAGTGCTGCCCTGTTATGATGCTTCCCACACCACTGCCAATTGAGCTCAAACCTTCCAAGGTAGTGTGGGCTCCTCATCTTTGGACACCCTGTGCGTAGGGGAGAGGGTAGGGCTGAAGATGTCCTGGTTGGGTTGCTCCTGGGCCTGGCCAAGCTGGCCATCCGTGAGTCAAGGCACCAGACGTTGGAGGGCTCTACCCGAGCCGGCTGCCTGCCCCTTTTCCGGGGATACGTCCGTGCCCGGGTGCGGATGGAAAGGGAATACGCCCTGTCTACGGGCACCCTGAGGGAGTTCCGGGACCGCTGGGCACCGAGGGGGGTTGAATGTATCCTTGACAAGGATTGCAATATAATTGTTTAGCAGTTGCTTAGCATATTTGTTCGTCTTGTATTATGGTGGTGTTTTGTTTTATTGTATTGTCAATACTATTTTAATATTTGAATAAATATTTTTGATTAAAAAAAAAAAAAAAAATAAATAAATAAAAGGTAGTGTGGGCTTCCCTCTAGGCAAGGACATTGGCCCCCCTCCAGTTTTGATGCAACCCCGTCCATTTTGCACAGGTCCCATCTTTCACAGAAGAAGATCCCAATGGTCCAAACACCTAAAGCCCTCGCTCCTGCACCAGCTCTGTAGCCGCAACTTCATTTAGTTATAGATTTAGAGACACATCGTGGAAACAGGCCCTTCGGCCCACCGAGTCTGTGCCAACAAACGACCACCTGCACACTAGTTCTATGTTATCCCAGTTTCGCGTCCTGCAAACCTGGGGCAATTTACAGAAGCCAGTTAACCTACAAACCTGCAAGTCTTTGGCATGTGGGGGAAAACCGGAGCACCCGGAGAAAACACAGGCGGTCACAGGGAGAAAGTACAAATTCTGTACGGACAGCACCCAAGGTCAGGGTTGAACCTGGGCCTCTGCGTTGCAGGCTAGCAACTCTACCGCTGCACCACTGATACCCTGTTGTCATCTTTACCAGTGTGTGGCACAGCAATGAATCCTGAGATTACAACCCTGAAGAGCGGTACCGACCCAAAGCATCATCTATCCATGTTCTCCAGGGATGCTACCTGACCCACTGAGTCGCAACAAAGCTTGTCACTGCATCCCGATACACACGACAATAATAATGTAACAATAGCAACAACCGTCCGTCTTTCTACCTGTCCCGTTAGCACCAACGTGCTCCGTCCGTACTCCCCCATGAATCTCTTGTAACCCCATCTTATTCATTCATTTGAATTACTGCATAGAAAGTTTTCCCAAGCTCCGGCGTCTCCCCTTTGAAACTCCGACCACCCTTGTGCCTTGGGCGTGAGAGGGAATGCGAGACGCAGTGGGTGCACGAGTGCAAAGCGGGGCTGGCTACTCGGTGAAATGAAGCGACGTGCAGGTGTCTGAATTGCATTGCAGCCGTCCCCCTGTGGCCGGTCTCAGAGGGAAGTGGGGGCAGAGAAGAGCACAAACACAACTCTCTGTCTGACTGTTCGACCCAAAACAAGCTTGTTTTACATTATCAGAAACCCACCCACGCAAATCACTTTTTTTTTTGTTTCCCTTCACCCCCCCCCCCCCGGGTATTTAGCAGGTTGACTAAGCATCTCACAAAGTGCCCAGTTATCACATCCTTTTTTAAAAAAACAAATAATAGTGAATTTCAATGTAAACCTATACATATTGATAACCTGAGCTGGACAACGTCACGTGTAAGGAGGAACTGCAGATGCTGGTTTAAACCAAAGATAGACACAAAAATCTGGAGTAAGTCAGCATCTCTGGAGAGAAGGAATGGGTTACACCGTGGAAATAACAGTGCAATTTACAAGGAATTGGCTGTAACATACACTTATTTAAACTGCTGCTCAATGTAACCTGTGGCCACATCCAGGAATAACAGCCCAGAATGAAGTCTTAAAGCTGTCTTTCCAACAGTAACTCAGGGGGCATGCAATTAACTCGTTCCATTCTGTCATTTCCCACTGTTGCTTTTACTGAGTTCCCTGTTCAAAGGGGATTACACTATAGAATGTAGAAACAGTACAGCAAAAGGAAGGAGCCCTTCAGCCCACTATGTAACAGTTCTGTAACAGTAACAGTATGCCAAGTTAAACCGATCTTATCTGCCACAGACACAAATGCTGGAGTAACTCAGCGGGACAGGCAGCATCTCTGGAGAGAAGGAGTGGGTTACGTTTCAGGTCGGGGCCCTTCTTCAGACTGATCTTATCTGCCTGTACATGATCCACATCCCTCTGTTCCTTGCACCACCACCCCTGGCAAAACATTCCAGGCCACATTCACTCTCTCTGTAATAGACTTTCTCCGCACATCTCCACCAAGCTTTCCCCCTCTCACCTTATAGCTGTGCCCTCTAGTGTTGGACAATTCCACCCTGAGAAACAAGTTCTGACTGTCTACATTATCTATGCCTCTCTTATGTTTATATACTTCTATCAAATCTCCCCATCAACCTCTGATGTTCCACAGAAAGCAACCCAAGTCTACCCCCTGCAGCTGAAACCTTCGAATCCAGGCCACATTCTGGTAAACCTCTTCTGCACCCTCACCAAAGCCCCCACATATTGCCTGTAATGGGGTGGCCAGAACTGCACGTGATACTCCAAACATAACGTTTCATTGCAACAATCCTCTCACCATCAGGAGGAGACACAAGGAACTGCAGATGTTGGTTTACGAAAAAAGACACACAAAGTGCTGGAGAAATTCAACAGGTCAGGCAACATGGACAGGTGACATTTCGGATCGGAACTCTTCTACAGATTGATCATAGACAAGGTAGAGAGAAGAGAAAAGACTGTATGAATAAACAAGACATTGGTGCAAAATTCAATTGGAAAATAAGTCCATGGTTGTGCGAGAGGTGAATGGTGGTGTTTTGCTACTGAGGTAGGATTGGAGTTGTGCGAGGTCTGTTCAAGAACCTGATGCTTGTAGGAAAGGAGCTGCTCCTGTAGCTGGAGGTGTGGGACTTCAGGCTTCTGTACCTCATGCCCCAGGGTAGCAGCGAGAAGAGGGCATGGCCCAGATGGTGAGGATCCTTTGTGACAGATGCCGGCTTCTTGAGGCACTGCTTCGTGTAAATGCTTATGATGGAGAAGAGAGCTGATTCCCCGCTCTCTGCAGCCTCCTGCATTCCTATGTGTTGGAATTGTGTACTAGAACATAATGCCACTAGTCAGGAGACTTACAATGACTCTAGACCTTTAGACTTTAGAGATACAGCGTGGAAACAGGCCCTTTGCCCCACCGATCACCCTGTACACTAACACTATCCTACAACACTAAGCACAATTTACAATTTTACAGAAACCAATTAACCTACAAACCTGCACGCCTTTGGAGTGTAGGAGGAAACCGGAGTGTCCGGATAAAATGCACGTAGATACAAACTCCCTACAGACAGCAGGGAGGATCGAACTGGGGTCTCTGGCGTTGTAAGGCCGCAACTGTACCGCCATGCCACTAGAGTGGCCCTGAGTTGAGGGTTACAGGCCAGAGACATATGACACAATGGTGAACCTGCCAGCAATGTGAATTACAGATAAGGTCAGAGTGAAAACTTTGAAAGGTTTTCATAGATTCTTGTGAGCTACATGAGCAGAGGTGAAGTAGATTGGTCGTTGACACTCCTGAGTTTAGTGAACGAGGTAGTCTATCGAAAGATACAAAATGTTTATATGGTTCAAAAGGTTAGATGCAGGCATGATGATGGGCAATATACTATTTGGAATTTTCTACCCAAGAGCACAGTGGAGGCTGAAATGTCACCTATCCATGTTCTCCAGAGATGCTGCCTGACCCGCTAGGTTACTCCAGCACCTTGCATCTTTTTTTTTCCCCTCTCAGCGGATTTTCACTAGAATGTTTAGTTTAGTTTTAGTCTAGAGATACAGCATGGAAACAGGCCCTTCGGCCCACCGAGTCCACGCTGACCAGCGATCCTTGTACACTAGTACTATCCTACACACAGCAGGGGGTAATTTACAATTCTTACTGAAGCCAATTAACCTACAAACCTGTACGCCTTTGGAATGTGGGAGGAAACCGGAGCGCCTAGAGAAAACCGGAGAACGTACAAACTCCGTACAGACAGCGCCCGCAGTGGGGATCGAACCCGGGTCTCTGGTGCTGTAAGGCAGCAACTCTACCGCTGCCCCACCGTGCCGCCCCACTAAACACCACCGCACATCGCAATTTTCAGATTCTTCTAAAGCAGCTCGACAATGTGAAATTCACCACGGTTAATTGATGGTGTTCCTTCAAAACCCAGAAGACAGTCTCTAAAGTTATGTTAAAGTCCCATTCGTCGTTTTCTAAAGGGCCTCGTGGAGAATTCCACAAGACGGCTCCATCGGGGAAAGTATCATTTCACGGCAGCCAGAGAGGGAATGTGATGCTGTCAACACAACAGCCTTGGGTGTTGCCATGGCGATGTATCTGCATGACATCATGTGCAGCAATTAATTCTGGAGCTTCAGTGGTACAAATGATGGGGCTGGAAGTGCGCGCTTGACTTGGTTTCCACATTCATAATGGTTCTGAGCTCACACTCACGGAGGCACCGTGACATATTTGAGTGAAGCGGTTGATGGGAATCAAAGTGCAGAGAGTGAGTCATGAGGGCAGCAGGTCGGAAGCAACAACCTCATTTCGTGTCAAAAGAAAACTTTTTTTTTCAATCTATCTGTTCTTGATTTTAGTTCTTGGTCCTGTTTGCTGCAGCTCGCAGCCTCGCACACACACACACGCACGCACGCACACACACACACACACACACACACACACACACACACACACACACACACACACACACACACACACACACACACACACACACACACACACACACACACACACACACACACACACACACACACACACACACACACACACACACACACACACACACACACACACACACACACACACACACCAGAACGACAGTGCGCACAGCTCGAAGTGCAATCTGTCATGTTCCCATCTAATCTACATCAGCCTTTGAACTGCAGCCAAGTCTCAAGGCTCTGAACGTGGCTGAAAGGGACATGGTACAAAGCCCTCCCCTTCTTGGATTCTAATCAGGGTCTTCCAGTCAGGAAAATGGCCGCTTCTCAGAAAGCTGAAGAAGTTTGGCACGTCTCCAACAACCCTTACCAACTTCTGCAGATGCACCATAGGAAGCATCCTATTGAGATGCATCACAGCTTGGTTTGGCAACACCTCAGCCGCAAGACTGCAAGGAATTACAGAGTTGTGGATGTAGCCCTAGTCCTTCAAACAAGCCATTCACTCTCTCATCGACACATCACACTGCCTCGAGAAATCAAGGACCATTTTCACCCCCACTCAATCCCTCTTCGCCCCTCTCCTGCCGTGCAGAAGAAACAAAGGCTTGCAAAAGCAGGTTCCGCCAGATTCAGGAACACGTTAGCAGGAGAACACGGACAGGTGACGCTTGATTAAGGACCCTTCTTCAGACTGATATTGCGGGGAAGGGGAAGAAAGCTGGAAGAGAGGAGGGGCAGGAGATAGCACGGCAGGTAAAAGATGAAGATAGACACAAAAAGCTGGAATAGCTCAGCTGGAATAGCAGCCTATTGCACTTTATCTGTTTATTTATGTGCAGAAGGTGCGAGACAAAGGGATTAAATAGATGCAAATTGTGAAGCCAGAGGAAGGAATGTAGGTGGAGGGGGGGGGAGAAATAAGTGTGAGTCTAGGTAGGGCACAGGGGAGTGGGGGTGCGGGGGGGGGAGGGGGCAGAGGCTGGGAGGGTGGGAGGGGGGAGTGGGGGTAGGGGCGGAAGAAAGTGGAGGGGGGGTGAGGCTTTGGAGGTAGCCTAAAATTGGAGAATACACTGTCCATACCATTAGGTAACAAGCTATCCAAGTGGTACATATGGTGCTGTGGGCTGGAGGCCCTTTTCTGCACTGTATATTTCTATGATTGTATGAAATCTAAAAAAAAAAATGTTTCACAGGCTGCAATAATAAATGAAAGAAATAGTCAACCAAGAAAGAGAATTTCAGTCAATGGAAAGTACCAGTCGCATTCTTTAAAGCAATTGAAAGGTTGAAGCAACTTTCTTTGTATGTTGTATGAGAAATAACAGACCATGGCTAAACTAATTGCCAGGCCTCGGCCAATAGAACTCCCACCACTGAGTCATACATCTCTGGACTTTATGAGATTCCCCCAGCGCCCTAAGCTAAATGAGTAGGAAGGAACTGCAGATGCTGGTTTACACCAAAGCTAGGCAGAAAATGCCGGAGTAACTCAGCGGGACAGGCAGCATCTCTGGAGAGCAGGAATGGGTGACCCTTCTTCAGGCTCTCGACCTGGCACGTCACCCATTCCTTTTCCCCAGGGATGCTGCCTCTCCCGCTGAGTTACTGCAGCATTTTGGGTCTCCCCTGAACTAAATTGTTGATTCGATTGCTCAAAGCAAACTAAACTGTGGAGCGACAAAGGCCAGAAGGAATGTTGAAGTCAAGTGCTTTCAACAGATGTAGATTAAATATGTGAAGAATGTTTAGGTTTGGTTGTCGTGAATGGAACTAAAGAAAAGCTAAAGTTAAATGTGTAGAAAGGAGGGGGGGGGGGGCGGGGCCGAGGCAGGAGGTGCTGGTTGGTCTGACATTAGATAAGCTGATGCATGAGGATCCTCCTCTCCTCTCCACACATTTGGTTTTGGGTGGCACAGTGGCACAGCGGTAGAGTTGCTGCCTTACAGCGCCAGAGTCCCGGGTTCGATCCAGACTACGGGTGCTGTCTGTATGGAGTTTGTACGTTCTCCCTGTGGATTTGCTCCATGTGCTCCAATTTCCTCCCATTCTCCAAAGGCATACAGGTTGTATTTTAATTACCTTCGGTAAAAAGGGTATGGGTAGGGATTGCTGGTTGGTGAGGACTCGTTGGGCCGATGGGCCTGTTTCCGTGCTGTATCTCTAAAATCTCTAGAGTCGCTAAAGTCTAAAGTCCAATGTGAGCTGTCTTGGGTCTTAGAGGTTGAGGCTCAAACGCTTCCTGAGTACGAGGAGATGAACGATTTCCAAATCAGTGCTGGAGATGTTCGCGTAGAATCAAGGAACTGCTGATGCAGGTTGATTACAAAAAGAGGCACCAAGTCAGTGGGTCAGACAGCACCTCTGGCTGACAGAGATAGGTGACGTTTTGGGTTGGGACCCTCCTTCAGACTCCTCTCTCAGCCTCCTCCTTCTGGAGAAGTGCCCCCACCCGAAATGTCACCTCTCCATTTTCTCCAGATATGCTGCCTGACCTGCTGAGTTACTCCGGCACTTTGTGTCTGGAGAAGTTCATGATGCCTTGATGTGTCTGGAGAAGATGTAGAGATTCAATGTGGCAGCTGGCTACAAAATAAGTCCAAAGGGGCAAATTGCTTCCACTTCCCACTCCTCACCCATGTAGATCCAACATCTTTGAGAGGTTGATCATGGAGCAAATCAACTCCTACCTCGACAAAATCCTGGACCCACTGCAGTTTGCATACCGCCACAACAGATCAACGGTGGATGCGATCTCGCTGGCCCTCCACTCCGCACTGGACCACTTGGACAACAAAAACTCATATGTCAGGCTGTTATTCATTGATTACAGCTCGGCATTTAACACAATCATCCCCTCCAAACTGGTTACCAAACTCGCAGAACTGGGTCTCTGCGCATCCCTCTGCAACTGGATCCTCGACTTCCTCATCCACAGACCACAGTCTGTTTGTGTTGGTGGAAATGTGTCAGCCTCGATAACAATCAGCACGGGAGCACCTCAAGGCTGCGTGCTCAGCCCCCTGCTGTACTCACTCTATACCCATGACTGCGTAGCGAACCACAGTGCAAACTCCATCATCAAGTTCACTGACGACACCACTATTGTGGGGCGTATCACTGATGGGGATGAGTCAGAATACAGAAGAGAGATCGAGCAACTGTCCATATGGTGCCAGCGCAATAACCTGGCCCTCAACACCAGCAAAACCAAGGAACTGATTGTGGACTTTGGAAGGAGTAGGAGGGGGAGCCACAGCCCCATTTATATCAACGGGTCGATGGTTGAAAGGGTCAAGAACTTCAAATTCCTGGGCGTGCACATCTCTGAAGATCTTTCCTGGTCCGAGAACACTAACGCAATTATCAAAAAAGCTCATCAGCGCCTCTACTTCCTGAGAAGATTACGGAGAGTCGGATTGTCAAGGAAGACTCTCTCTAACTTCTACAGGTGCACAGTCAAGAGCATACTGATCGGTTGCATCGTGGCTTGGTTCGGCAATTTGAGCGCCCTGGAGAGGAAAAGACTACAAAAAGTAGTAAACACTGCCCAGTCCATCATCGGCTCTGACCTTCCTTCCATCGAGGGGATTTATCGCAGTCGCTGCCTCAAAAAGGCTTGCAGTATCATCAAAGACCCACACCATCCTGGCCACACACTCATCTCCCTGCTACCTTCAGGTAGAAGGTACAGGAGCCTGAAGACTGCAACAACCAGGTTCAGGAATAGCTACTTCCCCACAGCCATCAGGCTATTAAACCTGGCTCGGACAAAACTCTGATTATTAATAACCACTTTCTGTTATTTGCACTTTACCAGTTTATTTATTCATGTGTGTATATATTTATATCATGGTATATGGATACATTTATCTGTTTTGTAGTAAATGCCTACTATTTTCTGTGTGCTTAAGCAAAGCAAGAATTTCATTGTCCTATACAGGGACACATGACAATAAACTCACTTGAACACTTGAACTTGAGTGGCTGGGGCAGAATTTCCAATAAGGCCCGAGAGTAGCCCTGAGTAAGACCCTCCACTGCAGTCTCACTCAACTCAAGCATAACCAGTCACCAACTCACTTACTCTATGTATACTTTAGAGTTTAGAGATACAATGCAGAAACATGCCACTCAGCCCACCAAGTCCGCGCCGACCAGTGATCTCCCCGTACACTATCCTACACACAAAGGATATTTTACATTTTTACTGAAACCAATTAACCTACAAACTTGTACATCATTGGAGTGTGGGGAGTAAACCAGAGCATCAGGAGGAAACCTAGGCATTCACAGGGAGAATGTGTAAGCTCCGTACAGACAGCACCCGTGGACAGGATCGAACCGGGGTCGCTGGCTCTGTAAGGCAGCAACTCTACCGCTGCGCCACCGTGGTGCCCCATAATGCCTCTCCTTGCCACCACTCTCACCTTCCTTAATTTAAATGGCCATTTTTTTCTTTGTGAGTGAACCAGGAGGTTTTGGCCTCCTCCCCATCTTTCAGTATCATCTTTCAGTATCACGGTAGCTTTAATAGTTTGCATAAAGGCAGTACCTCTGTGCAAGCCTTTGTCTCCGCATGGCAGTAGGCGAGTGAAACTTCCAAAGTCAGAAACATGAGCATTTCCCCAGGGCTACCTGGGGTTAAAGCTCGACAAGCAGTTAAGTGTATAATAAGGTTGTGGAAAATCAATTATACACTTACAAGGAAGGCCCTGTTGTACTTGGTTCACTGAACTCCCCTGTCTATGCCATTCTCAGATCACACAGCACAACACTGCACTAATATGCCCCTGAGATATTGCATGGAAACAATGTTGAAACCCTCGAGAGCTGCTCGATGGAAATACTGACAGCCAATGTCAAGCAATTTTACATCCTAGACATTCGATGTGAAATTTCTTTCATCAAAAACTATGTTTGATGCAAACGTTAATCATAAGATCATAAGTGATAGGAGCAGAATTAGGCCATTCGGCCCATCAAGTCTACTCCGCCATTCAATCATGGCTGATCTATCTCTCCCTCCTGACCCCATTCTCCTGCCTTCTCCCCATAACTCCTGACACCTGTACTAATCAAGAATCTTCTATCTCTGCCTTAAAAATATCCACTGACTTTGCCTCCACAGCCTTCTGTGCAAAGAATTCCACAGATTCACCACCCTCTGACTGAAGAGATTCCTCTACATCTCCTTCCTCAAAGAACACCCTTTAATTCTGAGGCTATGCCTTCTAGTCCTAGACTCTCCCACTAGTGGAAACCTGCTCTCTACCTCCAATTGTAGAACAGTGAACAGTGGGGTTGTTAATGGTGCCTCTTGCATTGGAACTGGAGTCACACTGGAGATCGGACTTCATTCCTTGGAGCGTGAGAGGCTGTGGGATGTACAAAATTACAAGGAGAATCCAAAGACCTTTTTACCCAGAGCAGGGGAATCAAGAACCTGAGAGCAAGAACCTTAAGGTGAGAGGGGAAAGATTTCATAGGAACACAGATTTAACAGAGTTGCAGGCACCATCATGCCGTTTAAGACACATTTAGACAAGTACATGGATAGGATAGGCTTAGATGGATATAGGCCAAACACAGGTAGGTGGGACTAGTGTTGAAGGAGCATGTTGGTCAGCATGGGCAAGTTGTGCCTTAGGGCTGTATGAGTTGCCGTCTTACAGCGTCAGAGACCTGGGTTCAACCCTGACAATGGGTGCTGTCTGTACGGAGTTTGTACCTTCTCCCTGTGACCGCGTGGGTTTTCTCCGGGTGCTCCAATTTATTCTCACATTCTATAGATGTGCAGGTTTGTAGATACATTGGCTTCGGTAAGAATTGTAAATTGTCCCTGGTGTGTAGGACAGTGTTAGTGTACCGTGCTGGGTCGGCACAGATGTAGCGGGCCGAAGGGCCTGTTTCCACACCGTATCTCTGAACTGAACTAAATTAAACATTGGCCTCTATTACGACAGTGGCTTCACTTCAGAAGTCAGTCGCCTTGGGACACCTCGAGGTTCACCTGAGCATCGTAAAAATGCAGGACTTTCACCTCAGATCAAATTGCAAGGTCAATGCATTCATCTAAGAAATGGCTGCCATCTACAAGGCTCTGGCTGCTGGGAGGAAAATTGGAATGATGCCATATCATTCCCAGGATAGGCTGGTGCCCTGGGAAAGACCAAGGAATAACATTTGAAAAAGAGCTAATGGTCCTGTGGGCTTTTCGTGAAGGTGTTGTGTCCCTAGGCATTAATTACCTTTCCCTAGTCAAGTCCCAAGTGCTTTATTAAGGTCACAGTAGACCTCATGCCGCCCCTCAGTGGGCGAGAGTTGCAGTGAGGGTTCAGACGTGCAATTAGCAGAAATACAAGGATGCCTCCCAAGTTATAGAGTTGGGCCTTGAAGCAATGATCCAGCTCGCATGAGAAGCTAAGTTGTTCCACCCCACAGCTCAAAGTTAGTCACTGTTTCTCCCGGCAAATTATGGCTCAGTGCTCTTTAGCTCTTGTTTAATACCTGCAGAGTTTTCTGATTATCATCTCCTGTGCAAACTGCAAATTTTATTGAATAATGTTCCTGTAAAGTAGCTGGGGACATTTCACTAAATTGAATAAGTAATTACAAGTTCCTGCTGTTGCCATTGCGATTTTTGATTGGAACTAAGAGCGGTGCAGTGGCGCGGCTGAGAGAGCTGCTGCCTCGCTGTGTCAGAAACCCAGGTTCAATCCTGACCTCGGGTGCTGTCTGCGTAGAGTTTGCACGTTCTCCCTGAGAGCACATGTGATTCCTCCAGGTGCACGGGTTTCCCTCCACATCACAAAGACGAGTGGGTTAATAGAATAGTTGCCTTCTGTAAATTGCCCCTAGTGTGTAGGGAGTGAATGAGAAAGTGAGATAGGACTAGTGTGAATGGGTGATTGATGGCTGGCATGGATTTGATGGGCCAAAGGGCCGGTTTCTCTTCTGTATCTTTCAATCAAAAAACTTGGAGTCTTTTCTAGAGTTTTGTGGAAAAGCTGAGGCATTACAAAGGCTCTGTCACCAAGTTCTTTCAAAGATCGATGGGTTTCTGGACAATAAAGCAATTAAGGGTGTAAGAAAATTACAGTAGGCCAAAGGGCCTGTTTCAAGCTGCATCTTTCATATAGGTCAAGGGTGTCAGGGTTATGGGGAGAAGGCAGGAGAATGGGGTTAGGAGGGAGAGATAGATTAGCCATGATCGAATGGAGGACTTGATGGGCCGAAAGGCCTAATTCTGCTCCTATCACTTATGAACAGTAAATTCATACACTTACCATCAACATCCTCCCACTCAAATTTCTCAAACATACAAATAACTTGAAATACACGTAAGCCACGGCTTTTTCAAGAATGATTAAACTGCAAGAGTACCTTCCCTGAAGTAACGCCTGCCTCTGGATTACTGGTCTAGTGTGAGATGAATGAGCTAGAAAGTCCTGAGAAATAGATGTGCATGCTTTCAATTGAGTTTCAGGTGGCAGTGGCTTTCAATTGATAATCAAAGGTAACCTATCGACTCAAACAAGTCAAAAATACCACCCCCTCCATCAGCACTTGAATGAGTTTATCCAAAGATGATGACTCACACATGTCATAGTCATAGAGTCATACAGCAAAGAAACAGGCCCTTCAGCCCAACTTGCCCACGACAACCAAGATGCCCCATCTACACCAGCCCCAACTACCCGCGTCGGTCCTTATCCCACTAAACCTTTCCTGTCCATGTACCTGTCCAAATGTCTTTCTAATGCTGTTACAGTACCTGCCCCAACTACCTCCTCTGGCAATACACACTAAATGCTGGAGTAACTCAGCAGGACAGGATGTATTTCTGAAGCGAAGAAGTGGCTGACGTTTCGAGTCGAGACCATTCTTCAGACTGAATTCGCCCTATTGTCTGTCTTGCTTTGTCCTGCCCCTCCTCTCTTCCAGCTCTCTTCTCCCATCCCTACAATCAGTCTGAGAAGGGGAAGGGTCATAAGGAGTAGGAGTAGATTTAGGCCATTCGGCCCATCAATTCTACTCAGCCATTCAATCATGGCTGATCTATCTCTCCCCCCTAACTCCATTCACCTGCCTTCTCCCCATAACCTCTGACACCTGTACTAATCAAGGCTCTATCTATCTCTGCCTTAAAAATATCCACTGACTACAGGCCCAGTGCCAACAAACGCTCATCATGGGTTAACCTACTCATTCCTGGGATCATTCTTGTAAACCTCCTCTGGACCCTCTCCAGAGCCAGCACATCCTTCCTCAGATATGGTGCCCAAGATTGCTCACAATATTCCAAACGAGGCCTTACCAGCGCCTTGTAGAGCCTCAGCATTACATCCCTGTTTAGTCTGACATTCAGTCTGAAGAAGGGTCTCGACCCGAAACGTCGCACATTCCTCCTCTCCAGAGATGCTGCCTCACCCGCTGAGTTACTCCAGCATGTTGTGTCTACCTTCCATTACATCCCTGTCTTTGTAGACAAGGCCTCTCGAAATAAATGCTAGCATTGAGTTTGCTTTCTTTACCACCGATTCGGTCTGGACCCAAAACATCACCAGGGATGCTGCCTGACCCACTGAGTTATTCCAGCACTAAGTGTACTTTTGACCCATTATTAGTTGTATTATCTGAATGCTCACAATCATAACCTATGCCATCAGATCCTTTTAACTTTAGCCCTGAAGGCTACAGAACTTGGCAGTAAGTTGTCTTTGTCCATTGATCTGTGTCTGCAGGGGTGAAAAATAACCTGGGCATTACATAAAGAGTTAGTCTGACATATTTCCCAGTGTGGTTGATGCAATATGTAATATCACTGCCGTATTACCTTTGATGGTCATCAATCATTTCTAACATAATTATAGTGTGACGTTTCGATCGTGTAACATGATATTATTGTACTGGTGGAAGCAACAGCTGCCCGGTAAACATTGGCGAGGATTTTACCCACCCTGTCTTGTGGGAACGGCGTGCCCTTAGGATGGCAGGAGGAGGGTGAATAATGAAAGGCCTTGACCGAGGGGATGCCGAGACGATGTTTCCAGTAGTGGGAGAGTCCAGAGCCAGAGGGCACAGCATCAGAGTAAAAGGACGGACCATTCGAATGGAGATGAGAAGGAATTTGGGCTGCAGCTGCGTCATAGCGGCAGAGACCGGCTTCGATCCTGACTACGGGTACTCTCTGTATGGAGTTTGCACGTTCTCCCCATGACCACGTGGGCCCTCCGGGTGCTACGATTTCCTCCCACACTCCAAGGTAGTACTGGTTTGTTGGTTAATTGGCTTCAGTAATAATTGTAAGCCAGTGTACAATCCCGATTCACCTCTACCCCATTGAGGACATTGGGCTTTGCCTATGGAACTGATGCGCTGCAATTCTGAGAACTGCAGTTCTGCACTCTGTATCTTCCCATTGTTTGTGAGTTTGGCTTGATGGTATTTGCGTGCAGACGCCTCCATGACTTAAATAATGGTTACATCCTGTGTAAGTCAGTTGTTACTAAAGCACTACTGCACTACACGCACTTTTACTATTTGTACTGTACAGTACCAGCAGGAGTACCAGCATGGGAGCACCGACACGGGGCCCATGTGGGAGCTCCATCATGGAGACTATGTGGGAGCTCCGTCATGGAGACTATGTGGGAACTCCGTCGTGGAGACCACGTGGGACCTCTGTCGTGGAGACTAGGTGGTAACTCCGTCGTGGAGACCATGTGGAAGCTCCGTCGTAGAGACTAAGTGGTAACTCCGTCGTGGACTCCATGTGGGAGTTCCGTCGTGGAGACTATGTGGTAACTCCATCGTGGAGACCATGTGGGAGCTTCATCGTGGAGACTATGTGGGAACCGTCCTGGAGACCATGTGGGAGCTCCGTCGTGGAGACTGTGGGAGTTCCGTGGTGAAGACTATGTGTGAGCTCCGAAATAGAGACCATGTGGAAACATCAACAAGAACCACTGATTGACTTGCAAATACGGCCGCATGTGCAGTATTTATGCTACCGAGACTACACTGGCACGCAACTCGGAAATATACTCGGGTTTAAAGAATTGCTTTTGTAAGTGCGAGTTTATGTAAGTTGTCTATTATGCAATAGTATAGTAGGCATGCAAAACAAAGATTCTCACTGCTCCTCAGTACATGTGACATTAACAAAACTAAACCTGAACGTGTTGGAAGTCTTCTTCATGTGGTGAAAAGTTGTGCATTGATGATTGTATAAAGGTGGCAGAAGAGCAGAATGAGTGGGAAACGTTGGTTGCTACGTTATAGGTAACCTGATGGTTGGTGTGCCCTGAGGATTAACATTTCTTGGCTTTGTCCATCAATTGAGACAAAGGTTCAGGGCCGGGTGGAAATTATTAAAGTCGGTCTGTAAATACAAGGAACGCCAAATGCGGGTTTACAAAAAAACCGACCTCTTTTGGTTTACATAAGTGTTTTTTTGTGATTCTATGTGATCTATAGTCCCAAATATAATTAGTAATATTAGAGTCTAATTTAAAAAAAAAATATTTTGGTATATATACCGGTATAGATTGAAATAGGTATAGTAATTGTGGTAGGAAGATCATTTTTATTGCATTTATTCTACCTAATAATGATAAGGGAAGTGTTTTCCAAAATTTAATCAACGTATTAAGTTAACACAAAATACTAGAGTAACTCAGCGGGTCAGGCAGCAACTCTGGAGAACATCGACAGGTGCTCTTACTCGGGTCCCGACCTGAAACGTCACCTGTCCATGTTCTCCGGGGACGCTGCCGGCACCCGCGGAGTTACTCCAGCACTTTGCGTCAATTGAGGTCAGTCTATCGCAAGTAGTCTTGGGGATTCACGGGCCCAGCGATGCAAGTTTCGACACTCACTTCTTGCTGACAGAAATAGAAGCAACGAAAGAGAGAGTGCACTGGAGATGGGCTTGCACATGGCCCGGCACAGTCACTGTGGTTACTCACTAGGGCTTGCAATACAAATCCGTGGGCAGGTTAGACCTTTCAGTCCTGATCAGAAGTTAGAATATAGTTTCAAGCAGCTCGCTAACCCCACACAACCTCTCTATTTTCCAATGTAGTTGGTTTATTTACAGTCCAATGCTCTCCAAATGAGTAAGTGGAGGATCCAACCCCAATACTAGAGTCGGTAACATCCTGTTGTTGTTTGTCTTTCAGAAAGGGAAGCTGGCAAGTGGGTTTCTCAGTTCTGTTTTCAAAGCCAGCTTCTGGCTTTCTTCGGCTTGTGCTTTTGCTGAAGCTTTCTTTTATGCTGACTAAGATCGAGCCCGACCTCCCCCCCCCCCCCCCCCCCTCACTGTGAGTTTCGAGTGGTTCAGACACTCACCGTGCAGGTAACAGGGTATAAAAAAGTGAAAGAGCAGTAAAAGTGAAAAGTGACTCATCTGGTGAGTTCCATATTTTTAGCAACACTCTGAAACCTCTCTGAAAGCGAAAAAGTGCACTGAAAACTTCGATAAACTCTGCATTCCTTGGGTGCCTAGGCTTTCCTCCCATTACTTTGTGCTGCCCTGTGCACAAATATAAGACTTTATACCTTGGAGCACTGGAGGGTTGAGGGGGGGATCTTGTGGAGGTGTATGAAATCACGAGGGGGATAGATAAGGTGAATGCACAGTCTCTTACTCAGGGTCGTGGTGTCAAGAATCAGAGGAGATGGGATTAGGGTGAGAAGGGAAAGATATACTGTAGCACCCTGAGGGGCAACTTTTTCACTCAAGAGGGTGGTGGGTATATGCAACGAGTAGATAGTTGGGACAGGTACTATAACAACACTTAAAAAACACCTGGACAGGTAGATGGATAGGAAAGGTTTCGAGGGATATGGGCCAAACACAGGCAGGTACAGTAACAACATCTACCATAGAAACATAGAAACATAGAAATTAGGTGCAGGAGTAGGCCATTCGGCCCTTCGAGCCTGCACCGCCATTCAATATGATCATGGCTAATCATCCAACTCAGTATCCTGTACCTGCCTTCTCTCCATACCCCCTGATACCTTTAGCCACAAGGGCTACATCTAACTCCCTCTTAAATATAGCCAATGAACTGGCCTCAACTACCTTCTGTGGCAGAGAATTCCAGAGATTCACCATTCTCTGTGTGAAAAATGTTTTTCTCATCTCGGTCCTAAAAGATTTCCCCCTTATCCTTAAACTGTGACCCCTTATTCTGGACTTCCCCAACATCGGGAACAATCTTCCTGCATCTAGCCTGTCCAACCCCTTAAGAATTTTGTACGTTTCTATAAGTAGTATATAACAACATTTAAATAAACTCTTGGACAGGTAGTTGGACAGGAAGTGATAAGAGGGATATGGGCCAAACATTGGCAGGTGGGACGAGCATAGATGGGACATCTTGGCCAGCATTGGAAAGTTGGGCCGAATGGCCTGTTTCCGTGCTGTGTGACTCTATGACTCTAAATTTCTTTTGCGTGCTTGGGTGTTTTGCCCAGACTGGATACTCAAAAGGAAGGCTTGTCTTGATGCAGGGTCAAAGAGCTCTAATTGGAGTATTCAGTGAAATAGCCTCCGAATAACCTTCCACCCCATTTTCTTTTGCCGTGCTTTCCCTGAGTTCTTTTAAAGACGTCTGCTTCCCATCACCATGTTCACCATCCCAGCCACCAACCACTTAACCCCACAAACCGCTTGAAAGGCTCGACAGGCTGACATAATGGGAACCTTTTTTTTTTTAATTTCCAAAAATAAACTTGATTCAGAATTAAAAACATGTGCAAAACAAGAACTGTGCATGGGTCTCAACCCCAAAACGTCACCTATTCCTTTTCTCCAGAGAAGCTGCCTGGCCCGCCGAGTCACTCCAGCTTTTTGTGTCTATCTACAGTGCAAAATCTCTTCTGACATTCTCAGCGTCTATACATTCATTAGTGTCATGTTCAGTAGTGTTTGCAGACTACCCTTAAGCCAAACAGCCTTGCCACTTGTGTGTGTGGTCCCCTGGGTTGATATCCCTTCCTTTGTTTCAGGGATGTTCCCACCGGACTCTACCCCTCGACGTCCTGCTGTGGTGGGACCCTAGACTGTGGTCCTCCTCCACAGAGCCTTGGCGTTAGCTGCAGCGAGCTTCAGCGAGCCCCTCAGCGCGTACTCCTGCAGTCTGGAGCGGGCCAACCTTCCCTGTCGGACCTCTCGCTCTGCTGGGAGGCCATTCGTTGGTGCTAGGTTCTTTCAGCTACACTTTCCAAGAAGTTATTTTGACAGGTAACAGGGGCTGTTTCAAACTTTGCACCAAAAAAGAGTTTCTGGCAGACAATAGACAATAGACAATAGGTGCAGGAGTAGGCCATTCGGCCCTTCGAGCCAGGCAGGCAAGCTCTTGATTAATGCTTTCTCCAATTACCTCCAATGGTGTAGAAATAGTAACTGATTTACAGAACACTGGGGTGAAGTTGTCGCTGCCACTTTCGAAGCAATCACAAGTTATAATTGGCAAGTGTTATATCACCTCGATGACAATAATGTCACCAATCCACAGCATAAGGCAGAGCAGATATCAATTTACAGGCAGGTCTGATCCAAATGCCCAGAGTGTCAGGACAAGGTTTTGTAAACCTCAACTGAGGCACAGTGGTGTAGCAGGTAGAGGTTTTAAGTTTAGGTTCTAGATTTATGTTTAGGTTTATTCTTATCACATGTACTGAGGTAAACCCACATAGTGGGAGGGAGAATGTGCAAACTCCACACAGACAGCACCCCAGGTCAGGATCAAACCCGGGCGGGTCTCTGGCACCGTGAGGCAGCAGATGTGCGAAGGTGAGATAACATGGAACTGGCGTGAAAGGGGCGATCGATGGTCGGTGCGGACTCAGTTGGTCGAAGGGCCAGTTTCTATGCTCTATGTCTAAACAAAACTAAAGTACCACGCGGGTCCTGGCAAGAGTACGGTGAATAGTAACGAGAGTCAACATATTGTGACACAGACACAACAGACAATGGCAGCGCTTACTGTACACAATGTCAGTGCAATTCTAAAGAATTAAAGATTAGATTTGATTTATAAACGTGGTGATTTTATACTACTTGTAGTCATTAGTTTCTTCAATCAGAAGTTGATTGGTCACAAAATCAACACAGAATGGGAAGCTACTGCCTCACAGCGCCAGAGACCCGGGTTCGATCCTGACTACAGGTGCTTGTCTGGACAGAGTTTGTACGTTCTCCCCTTGACCTGCATGGGTTTTCTCCGGAACCCTTGGTTTCCTCCCACACTCAAAAAACATAGGTTGATTGTAGGTTAATTGGCTTGGTATCAATGTAAGAATTGTCCCCAGTGTGCGTAGGGTAGTGTTAATATGTGGGGATCGCGAGTTAATGTGCGGGGGTGCTGACTCGGTGGGCCGAAGGGCCTGCATCCGCATTGTATCGTTAAAAAAAAAAGTTGATTGGTCACAAAATCAAAAGAGAAGATAAGGGTACATTGATGGAAAAAGTTGTCAATAAATGTAGCTTAATTTTTAATTTATATGCATTCTGGCATCTTATTTTGTCTAGAAAAATACACTACACAATGTCAGTGGAATGGCACCACAGACCTGATGCCTTCAGGACTGACTTTGAGCCCCACCACGTGGACTTAACATCGGAGCCGATTCCTTGCATGGGATCGACGCTCCAACCGCAGCCTGCGGATTTCACCATCGAGGAGCTCGCAGTCTCGGGTAGAGGCCGAGTCGGGAAGCTCCAACGACGCAGAAGGTTCGACTAGCCCCAACCCCGGTGTCCGATCGCCAAGATCGTCCCGTCAACGGAGGGATCGAGGCCCCCGACTGCGGGAGAACAATGAAGGGAAGAGATCGAACTTTTCTTTTCGCCTTCCATCACGGTGAGGAATGTGGAGGAGTCACTGTGGTGGATGTTTATGTTAAAATGTATTTTGTGTGCCTTGTTGCTTTTTATTGGTATGACTGTATGGCAAATCAAATTCCTCATATGTTGCAAAACATACTTGACTAATAAAGTATGATTATGATTGTGATTACGATTATTCAGGTAGATACCGAGATGGAAACTGCTGCCACTGTGTCTAAATGCTGATCTTTTATTTCGACCAAGTGTTCGATGCAGAATGACTTATGTTAAATAGCAGGGCTTTTTTAATTTAATGCTTCAGTACATATTCAGTATTTTATTTGCTATCTTCGGCACATTTCACTGTTGCAGATCTGCTCCTTCGAATCATGTAAACAGGATAGAAATATAAGATTGCAGTGTAAGTGAGAAAATATAAAGGTCACTTTCCTGCTCTTACATTAGTGTTTATTGTGGGTGAGACTCAAATAATGTTTATTACAGACACCCCCAAAGTAAGGAAACTTTCAAAAACTTCCCCCGTTCAATGTAATACAAGCTCTGAGAAACAACCACCATCGCAAAGGATAAAATGATCTGACTTAAAGAGGAAATAACAAACAGCATTTAAGTGTTACAGATTGGGGAAGTATTAATTGATCAAAAGATTGATGCAGTGGGTTCATATAGAACTCCAGTGAATGAATGAATGATGGTCACTTTTACTTCACTCTTACTTTAGAGATACAGCACGGCAACAGGCCCTCCAGTCCACCGAGTCCGCGCCGACCAGTGGTCGCTGCGTACACTAACGCTATCCTACACACCAGGGTCAATTCACAATTTTACCGAAGCCAATTAACCTACAAACCTGAAGGGTTATGGAATGTTTCGACCCGAAACGTCGCCTATTTCCTTCGCTCCATAGATGCTGCTGCACCCGCTGAGTTTCCCCAGCAATTTTGTGTACCTGGGTTATGGAATGAACTGCTCGGGGATGTAGTTGAGGCAAGTACTATAACAATATTTAAAAGACATTTGGACAGGTACATGTATAGGAAAGGTTAGAGGTTAATGGGCCAAATGCAGGCAGGTGGGGCCAGCATAGATGGGAAATCTTGGTCGGCATGGGCAAGTAGGGCCGAAGGGCTTATTTCTATGCTGTATGACTCCATGACTATGTGTTTCTATACGAAAGTAGCTGCTGTCCTTGCTCAAGAGGAGTTTGTAAGTTCTCCCTGGGACTGCACTTGTTTCTTTAAGGTTCCTCTGGTTTCCTCCCACATCCCAAACACATGCGGGTTTGCCGGTTCATTTTATTTTCCCACACAACTCAATTTCAACCACTTTTGGAAGATAAAATGGTCCCCAGGTGTGTAAGTTCCGAGTAATGGCTCATCAGTCCACAGTGTGAACCTTTAGCGGTAAATAAAGTACTGGAGTAACTCAGCGAGTCAGGCAGTATCTGCGGAGGGGATGAACAGGCGATATTTCGGGTCGGGACCCTTCTTCCACACGCTATAGTATTTATGTAGATCTCCAGTCCCAAGGAAAATAGGCAAGTCAGAAAAGTTTGGACCTTTTCAATGAAATAATTTGGATTCGGCTTAGCAATGTTCAAAACCTCAGGATCTGCCAAAGTGCAATTCAGTCAGCGATTTCATTTTGAAACTCAGTTGTTGTTGTTGTAATCATGCACCTAATTTATACATAGCCATCTCCCACAGTGAAATAAAATCCATAATTATCCACAATTTTCCTGCAGGAAGAAAAGCTATTTGCAGGTTATATATGTGAGTTTTCAACCTCTCAGCAGCACCTCACAGTACCAGGTTTGATCCTGACCCCGGTTGCTGGCTGTGTGGAGTTTGCACGTTCTCCCTATGACCGCATGGTTTCTTCCGGGTGCTCCGCTTCCTCCCACATCACAAAGACATGCGGGTTTGGAGGTTAATTGGCCTCTGTAAAATTTCCCCTTGTATATCAGGAGTGGATGAGAATGTGGGATAACAGTACTAATGTGAATGGGTTGGCATGGATTCAATGGCGTTAGGACCTGTTTCCATGCTGTATCTTTCAATCAATCAATTATCTCTTGCACGGCATTAAATTGAACAAGAGTCAAGAGTCAGGAGTGTTTAATTGACATATGTACTGACAATGGAACAACAACATCTTTACTTGCATAAACCCAATATAAATGAGTGATCAACATTCGGCATGAACTAGTTGGGCCGAAGGGCCTGTTTTCATGCTGTATCTATAAACTAGACTACACTCTCAGGACAGAACGAGGTCAGAGTCTGAAGAAGGGTCTCAACCCTGCCTGTCCCGCTGAGTTACTCCAGCATTTTGTGTCTACCTTTGGTTTAAACCAGCATCTGCAGTTCCTTCGTACACGCGAGGTCAGAGTGATTGGCGAGACAGCATCCCCTCCACTTCACTGAGATGAAAATATCTGCCATTAGAGGTTTTCTGTTGACAATAAAATGTCCATTAAAAAAAACCCCAGTGATTTGCTGCTTTAACGCAGCAAAGTGTCACTAGAATAGCAGATAAGTGGCTCGGCGGATGATGAATCTGGAAATCTATATTCAGGCTGTGGCGAGAAATAAATGGGAACGCAGGACATCATAAATCATGACAAAATCTTGCAATGGCAGCATCGCAAACATTCATAAACACAAACACAGACCGAGAGTAATTCCATCAATAAACTGGGAGAGCTGTGACAGCGGCAATCACAGGTGGACTCACTAACAGTCGCGCCAACACCCTCCGAACCTCACAGATAACAAAGCACAGCATGGAGCTACAATCACGCTCACAGCCTGAAATTACGCTTCATTTGGTACGAAGACAAAAAAAATTCTAGGTTGGTAGTTAGCGAGTCAAATAATAGACTAAACAAGGCATGACTGGAAAACAAACCAAAATACTGCCTATGCTGGTAATCTAAGGGTGGAAATGCTCAACAGATCAGGCTGCATCAGTGGCACATGTGTGGCACATTGGGCAAAGGGGCAACACACTGGTGCAGCTGGTGGAGCTGATGCCTCAGAGCGCTAGAGACCCAGGTTCGATCCTGACCTCCAGTGCTGTCGGTGTGGAGTTTGCACGTGTTTCCCGTGACCGTGTGGGTTTGTAGGCTAATTAGCCTCCTGTAAAATGATCCCATTGTGTGTCAGGAGTGGATGAGAAAATGGGATAACATGGAACTAGTGTGAACGGATGGTCGATGGTCGATGTGGACTCGGTGGGCCCGAAGGTCCTGTTTCCGTGCTGTCTCTTTCAATCAATCAGTCTTTAAACCTTAGACGTCAACATAAGGCGCGAAAGATCGTCCAAAGTCCAGGAGTGAAGATGGCAGAGTGAATGGTAAAACTAACAGAGCAGAACAGCAGTGGAGGAAGCATTATCCCAGCATATTCACTCTTCGATTCCCATCACATTTCCTGTGGCTGTACGGCTCATGGTGTCAACAGCTGTGCCACATTTCTTGACAGAAGTCACAGGGCCGGTGCAAAGGAAATATCAGTTTTCGCCCAGCAACCAGCTGCAACCTGGCACCGTGACAAGGAATTGAAAAGGAAAGGCAAAGAATATCAGAATAATCTCAGCAACAGAACAGGAAAACATGAAGGTTTCCATAGATTTGTTACATGGACAAAGTTGGCACCACACGCATGGGTCACGTATAGACTTAGTTTGCCTTGGCATCTTGTTCAATATGAACATTGCGGGCTGAAGTCCCTGTTCCTGAGCTACAATGTTCTAATGTTCTACAATGTTCCCGATGTTTGGGGGAGCCCAGAACCAGGGGTCACAGTTTAAGAATAAGGGGTAAGCCATTTAGAACTGAGATGAGGAAAAACCTTTTCACCCAGAGAGTTGTGAATCTGTGGAATTCTCTGTCACAGAAGGTAGTGGAGGCCAATTCACTGGATGTATTCAAGAGAGAGTTAGATATGGCTCTTAATCATGGCTTACGGAATCAAAGGTTATGGGGAGAAAGCAGGAACGGGTTATTGATTTTGGTTGATAAGCCATGATCATATTGAATGGTGGTGCTAGCTCGAAGGGCCGACTGGCCTACTCCTGCACCAATTTTCTATGTTTCTATGTTAATACACAATACACTGTATTATCTTTCCACTGACTGGTTAGCAGGCAACAAGGGCTTTTCACTGTCCCTCGGTACACGTGACAATAAACTAAACTCAAACTAATAATCCATAGGAATCAGCTATTCTAGGCAGAGATGTGAAGGGGTTTCTTTTCCCTGAGGGTGATGAGTCTTTGGAACTCACTACCCAAGTGGACTGTGGATCTGAGGCTCTGAGTATAACCAGGAAAGGAATCAACAGAGTTCTATATATTAAGCAAATCAAGGGATAAGGATTAGTGAGGGAAAGTCCACAGAATTAAAAGATCAGCAATGTTCTTGGATCTGGCACATGGATCATAATAAACGGCTCCATCAGGATGGGCAATGTATCAGGTCTGAAGAATAGTTTAATAGTTCAATTGTGCTTTATCTGTCTCATCTGTAACTGCACAATGAAATATTTTCGCAAATACGACACATGCGAGCGCCACCATTTTGGGCACCATTATTCAAAGTCCAAAGTCCCCGTGCTCGATGTACTGGTGCATTACCCTCAAATCTATGCCCCCCTGCAAGGTTCCCGAACCGTAACGTCACCTATCGATTTTCTCCAGAGATGCTGCCTGTCCCGCTGAGTTACTCCAGCATTTTATGTCTATCTTGAACATGCAAGTGTTCCCCAGGCACAAGCAGAGGGAAATCGGTTTGATTTGTCATCGAGAGGAAGGCATCTCAGACAGTGCCGAGTTACCTCAAGGTATCCTGTGTTGGTGCAGCACCCTAGGTTATGTACTTACTCCTGTGGTTAGAGGTTCCACCACAACCTGTTAACTCAGAAGCAGTTTATACCCAAACAAGTCGAGATAACACGTCGGTGAAAAAAAAAACACACAGTAATATTTCGGAGTGTTGTAAATTTCTGACAGCACAGCTTTGCTCAGTTTTACCTTTGCTGAGAAATGTAAAGAATTAGTTCGGCATTAACTTGAACATTGTTGGGAATGTGCAGGAATGTCGAAGTGAAAGACTAAAAAGCAAAATGTACTGGAAGGTCTGGCCTGCACAGCGTCCTACAGTGTGAACATATCGTGTGACAGGAAGGTGCTGTTGCCAGCGCTGTTGTTTTTAAAGTCCTTTGACCTCGCAGAAAAGTGAACCCAAAGATCACAACAAGATCCATTGGAATGGAGTCAGTGTTGCTGCCTTACAGCGCCAGAGATCCTAGTTCGATCCTGACTCAGGGTGCTGTCAGTACGCAGTTTTTACTTTCTCTCTGTGACCGCGTGGATTTTCTCTGGGTGCTTCAGTTTCCTCCCTTACTCCAAAGACTTACAGATTATTAGGTTAATTGGCTTCGGTAAAAATTGTAAATTGTCCCCAGTGTGTAGGATGGAACGAGTGTACGGGGATTGCTGGTCGGCACGGACTCAGTGGGCCGAAGGGCCTGTTTCTGCACTGTATCTCTGAACCGAAACAAAAAAAAACTAAAAGTAGATGGAATCAGGGGCGGAAAACCCGGGGGGGGGCCAGAGGGGACACGTCCCCCCCATGTTTTGAGAAATGGAGGACATCCCCCCCAAGTTTTTGTGATCCCGATTTTAAAACCTCCGCTTTTAGCGCTGGATTGAGTCTCCGAAGCCTCGCGCGTGTGTGTGAGTGTGCGCATGCGCGCGTGGCCGCCAAAGAACGGTGTCCCCCGTCCCCTCCATGTTTTGATAGCGAGTTCCTCTCTTGGATGGAATGGTAAAGAAAGTGTTTGGTATGCTTGCCTTTATTAGCGGGGCATTGAGTATAAGAATCGGTGGCTGGTTAGCACGCAACAAAAGCTTTTCACTGTACCTCGGTAAACGTGGTAATAAACTAAACTAAACTAAACTGAACTAAAGAATCAGGAAGCCATGTCACAGCTTTATAGGACTTGGTTTAGGTGACTTTTGAAGCATTGTGTGCCATTTTGGTCACCCCACTACAGGAAGGATGTGAAGACTTTGGAGGGGTTGCTGAAGAGGTTACTAGAACGCTGCCTGGGTTAGATGGTATTAGCAATAAAGAGAGGTTGGACAAACTTGGATTAGTTTCTCCAGAATGTTAGAAGTTGAAGGGGGACCCGATAGAAGCATATCAAATACAAGAGGCATAGATAGTGTAGACATCTTTTTCCCAGGATGGAAATCTTAAGGACTCTTAAACATAGCTTTAAGATGAGAGGGGCAAAGCTGAAAGGGGATGTGCGGGGCAAGTTTTTAAACACAGAGACCGGCGGGTATCTCTAACACGCTGCCAGGGGTGGTGGTGGAGGCAGATACCATAGTGGTATCTGAGAGCCTTTTAGATATGAATATGGATATGCAGGGAATGGAGGGGTATGGATCAAGTACAGGCAGAGGTTGGTTTAACTTGACATTAAGTTCGGCAGAGACATTGAGGGCCGACGTGCCCGTTCCTTTGCAGTACTGTTCTATGTTTTGTCTTTGCAGCCCATGAGTTAACGGATGAAGATACTTATCCCCTGTTTCCAGCACAGTGCTCGGCTCCTCCCAGCAACACCAGATCCTTTGTGATTCAGCAATGCTATGGACCTCTTGTCTTGGACTCAAACAGGCACTGGCAGCTGTTGTGGGTTAATTCAGCCACACATGACTGACTGAAGCCAGAGGATCAGACAGAGCCTGGAAGTAGGCAGTGGCATAGACGTTGAATTGGTATTTGTGCTCTTCCTGCTAAGACTGAAGCCATGTAAGATGCCGTCTGCCTATTAGCATTACTACATTTCATTGCCGGCATCTGTAATGTGATCTGTTGAGCTCAGAATGCCTGAGGCACCAGTTGTCAAAAGCAACAACTAGTGCACAATAACATCTACAACATTTACGCTTCTCTGTCTCTGGTGAATATAACTAAGGCTCCTTCCATCACTCTAGTGGCCGGTGCTAAGCAAATGTTTATTATTGGTGGCGCCGCTGTCAGCAAGCAAACTACAAACGGGAGCAAGACCGTTTAACACTGTTGTAACTCCGAGCGGCATAGGGCGACATAGGGCGGCACAGCGGTAGAGTTACTGCCGTACAACGCCAGAGACCCGGGTTCGATCCTGACCGCAGGCGCTGTTTGCACAGAGTTTGTACGTTCTCCCTGTGACCGCGTGGGTTTTCTCAGGGTGCTCTGGCTTCCTCCCACATTCCAAAGACGTGCAGGTTTGTGGGTTAATTTGCTTATGTAAATTGTCCTAGTGTGTCGGATGGAACCAGTGTACAGGTGATCGATGGTCGGCATGAACTCGTTGGGCCGAAGGGCCTGTTTCCACGCTCTATCTCTAAACTAAACTAAACTACAGCCCATCTATAAAAGAATGAAAGGGATTGGTACAAGACTCCTCTGCCATTCAATAAGTTGATGTTCAATCAGCTGACCTGAACTCTTGCCTGACCTCATAAACCCTTGTTTCCCCTGTAGCCCAACATTTATCTTGGTCTTGAACACACTTAATGAGTCATTCAGGATGAACCATATGGGATTAGTGAAGGATTAGTATAGATGGAACCTGATCATTGGCATGGATTCAGTTTGTTGAAGAATCTGTTTCCACGCTGTCTATATCTTTGATTTTATATATTTAGGTTTGTGAAGTTTCCAGTTATACAGATCGCAAGAAACCTCCTAATTAATTGCACATATCACAGTTTATGTTCAATTGTCATGTTGGAAACAATAGCTACTATTCTTTACAGGGCTGGACACCACATGTACCTATGAATGGAATAGTCAGTAACTGACACAGAACAGCATAGGAACAGGCCATTCCACCCCACAATGTCCATGCTGAACATGATGCCAAATAAACTAATCTCCTCTGCCTGCACCTGACCCATATCCCTCCATTCCTGTCATATCCATCAAAAGGCCACTAAAACTCCACTATCGTATCACCAACATTCCAGCCTGGCTTTGTCTCAGAGTACAAATTCAACCTTAACTTTTCAGTCAGTCTTAGTTGCAGAATTAACCCAATATCCATGGCCACAGATAGACACAAAATGCTGGAGTAACTCAGTGGGACAGGCAGCATCGCTGGATAGAAGGAATGGGTGCCGTTTTGGGTCGAGAACCTTCCTCAGACTGGGTCAGGAGAGAGGGAGGTATAGCGGATAAGAAGTGTAAGGTGTGAAATCGGGACAAAGGGAATGGAGATTAAGGAAAATGTGGAATAGATCATTGGTTCGCTAGGAGAAGGTAACATCAAAGCAAACAGAGATAAAATGTAAAGGAGGACAGTCAGACTGGTGGGAGAACTGGAAGGGGGGAAGAGGGAGTGGAGAGAGAGGGCTATTTGAAGTTAGAGAAGTCAATGTTTATACCGCTGGGGTGTAAGCTGCCCAAGCGAAATATGACGTGTGTTCCTCCAAGTTGCGCTGGGCCTCATTCTGACATTGGAGGAGGCCCAGGACAGAAAGGACAGTGTGGGGATGGGAGGGGGAGTTTAAATGTTTAGCAACCAGGAGATCAGGTAGGTTTAGGCGGACTAAGCAAAGGCGTTCAGCAAAACGATCGCCGAGCTTGCGCTTGGTCTCGTCAATATATAGGAGGCCACAGACGGCCACAGAATTGTCTCCACATGTATTCGCTTGATTCTCAACCAGAAGAGGAGCTGTTTTCAAATGGAAAATCAACCAACATAATCAAGAATCATTTACACCCCACTCATTCTCTCCTCTCCCATCAGGCTGAAGATACAAAAGTATGAAAATGTGTACGGCAGATTCACGATCGGCTTCTTCCTGACTGTTATCAAACTCATATCGGATCTCTCATATACCTAAGGATGCATTCACAATCTCCCAACCTACCTCGTTATGGCCCCTGCACCTTTTTAAAATCTGCACTTTCTCTGTAGCTGTAACATTGTATTCTGCACTCTGTTTTCTTTCTCTATTTGCACTGTCAATTGTACCGAGTATGGTATAATTTAACGGAATAGCATGCAAAGCAAAGTTTCTCACAGTATCTCGGTACACGTAAGACTAAATCCAATAGTAACGCTAAGCTGGTTTGCTTTCCATTTTTGAAACATGGTCATTGAGCTCAATTTCCAGAAACAGTACAGCCACTAAGTACTGAACTACACTAATATCGTAATTCAATCATGGGTTGTAATCAATCTGCACGATATTTGAGCTGCCTCAGAGCTCCAGGAACCAGGTTTAATCTTGACATTAGATGCTATCTGCACAAAGTTTGTACATTCTCTCTGTGAATCTGTGGGATTCCATCAGGTGCTCCAGTTCTCCTCCCACATGCCACTGTGGTGCAGCGGTAAAATTGCTGCCTTACAGCGCTTGCAGCGCCAGAGACCCGGGATCGATCCCGACTACGGGTGCTGACTGTACGGAGTTTGTACGTTCTCCCCGTGATCTGCGTGGGTTCTCTCTCCGAGATCTTTTGTTTCCTCCCACACTTCAAAGACGTACGGGTATGTAGGTTAATTGGCTTGGTGTACGTGTAAAATTGTCCCTAGTGTGTGTAGGGTAACGTTAATGTGCGGGGATCGCTGGTCGGTGCGGACTCGGTGGGCCGAAGGGCCTGTTTCCGCGCTGTACCTCTAAACTAAACTAAGCTATGTTGATTAGTTAAATAGCTACTGTAAATGGCCCCTTATTGTAGGCATGTGGCCAACAAAATTCAAAAGTGAGAGTTGATGGCACATGGCAAAGAATATACTCAGAGAACGAGAGAGACAGGAATGACACCGATCAGATCCTTCTGCGGGAAGCCAAAATGGACCCAATAGATTAATTGGCCTCCTTCTGTTTCATTGTACGTAGAAAATAAAAATAAAGTAGTTATCAAACCCTGATAGCAGTATACATAATTATGTGAGGCATAGATGGGGTAGACAGTCAGACCCTTTTATCTAAGGATGGCAATGTCAAAGTCTACACAGATTGGCTGCACGGTGATGCAGCGGTAGAGTTGCTGCCCTCCAGCGCCAGAGACCTGAGTTCGATCCTGACTACGGCTGCTGTCTGCACGGAGTTTGTACGTTCTCCCTGTGACCTGCGTGGGTTTTCTCCAGGAGCTCTGGTTTCCTCCCACTTTCCAACGACGTGCAGGTTTGTAGGTTAATTGGCTTCTGTAAATTGTCCATAGTGTGTTGGATCGAACTAGTGTACGGGTGATCGCTGGTCGGCTCGGGCTCGGGGCGAAGTGCCTGTTTTCACAATGTATCTCTAAACTAAAACTAAACTACAGCCTGTCAATAAGGGACTGAAGGCATGGCTCTACGGTGAGAGGGGCAATGTGAAAAAAAGGTGCGTGGAAAGATCTTTACATGGAATAGTAGGTGCTGGAGCGCGCTGACAGGGATATTGTTGGAGTGGCAATCAAGGGGCTTTTAGATGGGTACGTGGCATTGAAAGATATGGATCACATGCAGGGAGAGATTAGTTTAACTTGGCATTATGTATGTAACGGACATTGCGGGCCAAATATACTGTTCCTGCGCTGTCCTGTTCTATGTTCCCCCAGCATTCCTCCCCCTGTTATCAACAAAGGCTTTAACTTATATAAAGCAAATCAACTAATACCAGATAAAGGAATTTATGTATTACTACTTTTACTAACAGCAATATACAGAAGGCATTAAAATTTCATTCCGTATAAGAATTTTAAAGCTGACATCCCACATTCTTGCTTCGATAGAGAAAAAAAAACACATTATTAGCTCCCCTTCAGCCAGTGTCATTGCCTGTGTGAATTTTGTTAGTATTTGAATATTGCTGTATTGTAACACTATGACAGATTATTCCAAATATGGATATTTATTACATTCTGTTTAGCTTGGGGAAATTTCATATGCATTGTGTTCCAGGCTGTTATCCTTCATAATTATGGTCTCAGCAAATGTTACTAATCATGACAGGCAGATTTTATTTCGCCCCAAATGAAAAGCTTATTTTGTCACAGACAGAAACCCAGGATCAAATGGGCTAAATATAATCGCTTCACCATAAGTGTCCAGCATAAAGAGTGGAGTAGTGGTGGACTCTACCCGGTCCTGTCACATGTACTGACCTCCCCACACCATCGAAGAGATCTCTAGGACGCGCTCCCTCAAAAACGGCACCAGTATCATCAAAGACCTACACCACCCTGGCCACATGCTACCAATGGGAGGAAGGTACAGGAGTCTGAATATCATGACCACCAGGTTCAAGAACTGCTTCTTTCCAACAACCATCAGGCTCTTGAACACACTACACATCACTAACCTCAACTATGAAATATGTAGGAAGATGCTGGTTTATTTCAACTGAAGGTAGACACAAAATGCTGGAGTAATGCCCCTGTCCCACTTAGGAAACCTAAACGGAAACCTCTGGAGACTTTGCGCCCCACCCAAGGTTTCCGTGCGGTTCCCGTGCAGTTCCCGGAGGTTTTTGTCAGTCTCCCTACCTGCTTCCACTACCTGCAACCTCCGGCAACCACCTGCAACCTTCGGGAACCGCACGGAAACCTTGGGTGGGGCGCAAAGTCTCCAGAGGTTTCCGTTCAGGTTTCCTAAGTGGGACAGGGGCATAACTCAGGCAATATCCCTGGAGAGAAGGGATGGGTGACGTTTCAGGTCGAGACCTTCAGACTGATTGTCTTTGGTTGCATTCAAGGCTTCAGGGAATTTCTCAGCATTGGTATTGTCATTTTCTTTTCTTTTTTTTATTATATATTTTTAATGTGTATTGTGTTCACAGGCCTGTTATGCTGCTGTAAGCAAGAGTCTCATTGTTCCTTCGGCGGTATATATGACTCCAGATGAACAATGCATAAGCAATCAAGACAAACGCTGGTAAACAACCGCAACATTCATAACCATTGCATGTGTTCAATTGTCATATGCATCGGGGAACAGAACAATGACATTCTGACTTGCTGCAGCTTTACAGGCCTATTAATGCAACAACACAATAAATAAATAAATAAATATACAATAATCAATAATGCAATATATTATCAGTTATACTAGGTAACCAGACACTGTTCTCTCGTATATTCAAACAAGGGGACATGACTTGAGAATTAAGGGACAGAAGTTTAGGGGTAACATGAGGGGGAACTTCTTTACTCAGAGAGTGGTGGCTGTGTGGAATGAGCTTCCAGTGAAGGTGGTGGAGGCAGGTTCGTTTTTATCATTTAAAAATAAATTGGATAGTTATATGGACGGGAAAGGAATGGAGGGTTATGGTCTGAGCGCAGGTATATGGGACTAGGGGAGAATACGTGTTCGGCACGGACTAGAAGGGTCGAGATGGCCTGTTTCCGTGCTGTAATTGTTATATGGTTATTATTATATGGTATATAGCTAACACAGTGAGGTCCGGATCTGCTCGGATGCAATTTGTCATACACGTAGCTACCATCTTCAGCACTTCACAGAACATCCAGAGATGGGAATTAAGGGAAAGTAATATTCATTTTCGCACCATCGTGGCACATCAATTTATCACCGCGATTATATCATAGTAATTCAATGGGCTATTGATTGTTCTAGTCATTTTATTCATGAAAATATTAAACCAGATACATAGATTTGATATCAACTAGTTGCATTAGTGTCTGGAATTGATTTGAAGTCCAAGATTAATTTATATAGCAGAGATAGAACATAGCACAGATAGGAACAGACCCTTCGGCCCTCAATGTACATGCTGAACGTGACGCCAAGTTAAACTGATCTCCTCTGCCTGCACATGGTGTGTATCCCTCCATTCCTTGCCTATCTAAAAGCCTCTTAAATGCCGCTATTCTATCTGCCTCCACCACCACTCCCAGTAGCAAATTTCCAGGCACTCAGCACTCATTGTAAAATACTTTCATTAGTTGTAGATTCTGCCTGGTCTTTTGCTGATTCTTCCTGCTGCAGCACAGCACAGAACAGCAATAGGCCCTTCGGCCCGCAGTGTTTGTGATTGACATGAGGCCAAGTTAAACTAAACCTCACACAATCAACACAAAAAAGACACAAAATGCTGGAGTAACTCAGCGGGTCTGGCAACATCGCTGGATGAAAAGTAATGGGTGACGTTCCGGGTCGAGACCTTTCCGCAGACAACTCACCTCATCTGCCTGTACATGAACCATATCTCTATTCCCTGCACTTCCATGTGCGTATCCAAAAGCCTCTTCAACACCCTGCACATCTCCTTTAAACATTGCACCTCTCACCTGGTTTCGCCTGCTCCAAAACCTCTATTTTCAGAGCTGACCTTCCTTTGCAATGTTGCTCTCTTTGAAAATCTGTGCCTCTCTGTTTGATGCTTTCCCTGCAAGGTTTTTATTCCCAATAACTGGAATTAGGTTGTCTGCCTGGACTGCTTTTGTCCATTCCTCCCTCTTTTAAAAGAAACAATGGTACCATGTTGGCAGCCTTCCAGTCTTCCAACAGCTTACTTGCAGCGACAGAGGATTGAAGATTGATAGAGCTATTTACCCCTTCCCTCCACGCAAAGACTGGGATACATTTGAGCCCGGTTTGATAAATTATCCATTTTTAAAGATGCTATATCCGGAGACAGCACAGAGGTGCAGCTTTTCGAGTTGCTGCCTCACAGAGCCAGAGACCCAGGTTCGATCCTGACCTCGGGTGCTGTCTGTGTGGAGTTTGCACGTTCCCCCTGTGACTGCGTAGACCTCTTTCAGGTGTGGTTCCTCCACCCGCGGTTTCCTCCCACGTCCCAAAGCCTTGCGGGTTTTTTGGTTAATCAGCCTCTGTAAAATTGGCCCCTTGTGTGTAGGGAGTGAATGTGAAAGTGGGATAACATAGACCTAGCGTGAACGAGTGATCGATGGTCGGTGTGGACTCGGTGGACCAAAGGGCCTGTTTTCATCTTTCAATCAATTCAATTAATCAATTATCTTTTGCACAGTGTAAAATTGGACAATAGTCAAGACTCAAGTGTGTTTAATTGTCATCTGTACCAACAAAGGAACAATTCCAACTCTTACCTGCGGCAGCATAACACAGTGTCTGTAAACACAATTACACATAGATAACAGATAATAAACAAAAAAAAATTAATAAGCCCAATACTAGTGCAAAAAAGTCCCTAGTGTAACCAGAGACGTTTAATAGTTGAGGTTAGTATTGTGTTGTGTTCATAAGGTCATGTAATAGGAGCAGAATTAGGCCATTCGGCCCATCAAGTCTATTCCGCCATTCAGTCGTGCTGATCTATCTCTCCCTCCTAACCCATTCTCCTGCCTACTCTCCATAACCCTGACACCTGTGACGGTGTTCAAGACCCTGATTATATCCTTATGGGCCTGTCCCACTTACGCGACTTTTTTGGCGACCGCCGGCACCCGTCATAGGTCGTTGCAGGTCGCCGAAATTTTTCAACATGTTGAAAACCCAGTGTCGACCAGAAAGACGCTACGATTCTTTGGGCGACTGAGGAGACTACTCACGCCCATATAGGCGACACCCTGGCGACACGTCGCGGGGTGAAGCCTGTATGGTCATGAGTAGTCGCCCAAAGAGTCGTACCTTGTTCTGGTCACCGGTGGATTTTCAACTTGTTGACAATTTTCGGCGACCTGCAACGACCTATGACAGGTGCCGGCAGTCGGCGAAAAAGTCACGTAAGTGGGACAGGCCCATTTACGCATTGGTAATGAGAGAACTATTGAATAGATGAAAATACCATGTTTTGTTAATGAATATGTGGAAAAATAATGAAGAAGCATCGCAATCCGAAACATTGTCAATCCATTCCCTCCACAGATGCTGCCTGACCACTGCTCAGATCATTCTATTTTTGCATCCACTCCCGAGACACTCGGGTCAATTTTACAGAGGCCAATAACCTACAAACCCGCACATCTTTGTGGTGTGGGAGGAAAGAGTAGAAACATAGAAACATAGAAAATAGGTGCAGGAGTAGGCCATTCGGCCCTTCGAGCCAGCACCGCCATTCAATATGATCATGGCTGATCATCCAGAATCAGTACCCCGTTCCTGCTTTCTCCATGTATCCTTTGATTCCATTAACCCTAAGAGCTCCCTTGAGTAACCAGAGGAAACCTGCATGGTGACAGGGAGAATGTGAAAACTCTGCGCCCGAGGTCAGGATCGAACCCGGGTCTGTGACGGTGTGAGGCAGCAGCTCTACCAGCTGCGCCACCGTGCCGCCCACAGTGTTTGAATTCCCGTTTTTTTGTGTATCCTGGGTTTGTGTGGGATGGAAGAGGCAGGGAGAAAGCAGAGCAATCGTTGCCTTGTGGGTCACACGAGGTTATCCTTAGACTGAACGTATCCACTCCAAAGCCCACAAAATCATCCCCTAGTTTGACAGCTGTTTCTGTCAGCTGCCAGCATTGGGAACAAAAGGTTTCCAAGTGGAAGCACATTCTTGCTATTTTTAGTCATTCAGAGGCGCTTTCCACAGTTGGATTTAAGAAGCAGTGATTTTGCTCTTTGGTAAATTAAGGGTAGCTACCTACTGACTTGGCCATTGCAACTAATAAATTCACAGTGACCAGTCCAGGGGTAAGTGGGAGGTTCGCCTGCATCAGTTATACTGAAAATCGCAAGCTAACCTCATGTTAATAGTTATCATCAGAATTAATATTTGCTTGTATCGTCGCCTGGACTGAAAGCACAAAGCATCCAGTTTAACTCTAACAATTTAGGGCAGCACGGTGGCTCAGCGGTAACATTGCTGCCTCACAGCGCCAGAGACCCGGATTCGATCCTGACTATGGGTGCTGTCTGTACGGAGTTTGTACGTTCTCCCTGTGACCTCGTGGGTTTTCTCCGGGTGCTCCGGTTTCCTCCCACACTCCAAAGACGTGCAGGTTTGCAGGTTGGACAGAAAATGCTGGAATAACTCAACGGGACAGGCAGCATCTATGGAGAGAAGGAATGGGTGATGTTTCAGGTCGAGACCCTTCCCCAGACCCTTCAGTCTGAGCAAGAGTCTCGACCCGAAACGTCACCCGTTCCTTCTCTCCAGAGATGCTGCCTGTCCCGCTGAGTTACGCCAGCATTTTGCGTCTCTCTTCGGTTTAAACCAGCATCTGCAGTTCCTTCCTGCAGGTTTGCAGGTTAATTGGCTTCTGTAAATTGCAAATTGTCCCTAGTGTGTGGGATAGTGCTAGTGTTCGAGGTGATTGGTGAAAACTCTAGCAAGGACTCAGTGGGCCGAAGGGCCTGTTTCCAGGCTGTGTTTCTAAAGAATAAAGAACTCAGGATTTATACGAACCACTCTAAATACACTTCTGGTGCCTCAGTGTTAATGTAATTGATATGTAACCAGCAAAGCAATAGGCATGAAACCTGCCGTGGAGAGAGACAGGTGGGGAACATTTCCATGGTTTCTCCCTCTCTTTTCCCCTTCTCCACTTGCTGAAGATGTCTCAGTTACACAGCCAAGTCTTTGCAGGGCAGTATCCCGACTGTGTTTGAAATTCCTCTGGCGCTATCCAAGGGAAACAGGTTAAAAGCGTGATTATTAACTACATTGAAGAGATTTATGGACAGGCATTTTAATACGCAGGTAATTTAGCGATATGGGTTACCTGCAGGCAGATATGGGTTGGGTTTGACATTGTGTTCGGTACGGACATTGTGGGTCAGAGTACCTGTTCTTGTGCTGTACCTCATCCATGTTCTATATTCTATGCACAATTTAATAAAGTTTTGTTAAGGAGTGTAAAACCAAGTTGTGATAGAGCAAACCGACCCTGGGATGACTCTTATTCTTAGTGTATAAGTTTCTTGTAAAACGTATGTAGAAATCCACTTAACATAGAACAGTATGGCACAGGAACAGGCCCTTCGGCCCACAATGTACATGCTGAACACGATGTCAAGATAAACTAATATAATCTGCCTGCGCATAATCCATGTGTCTCCATTCCCTGCATATCCATGTGCCTATCTAAAAGCTTCTTAAATGCCAGTGTCATATCTATCTCTACCATCATCCCTGGCAGCATGTACCAGGTACCCACCACTATCTAGTCTTTGACATTTTTAGCCACCCTCCACTCTATGTGTTACAAATCCTGTCCCACACATCTCCTTTCTACTTTGCCTCTTTCACCTTAAAGCTATACCCTCTTTGACATTTCCATGCTTGGAGAAAGGTTCTGATTGTCTATTTATTCCATAAATCTATGATTTGTTTGGCCTTTAGAGACACAGCATGGCAACAGGCCCTTCGGCCCACCAAGTCCGCACAGCCCACAATCACCCATACACTGGTTCTATCCCACACACAAGGGATAATTGCACAGAAGCCAATTAACCTACAAAAACCTCCACGTCTTTGGAATGTGGGAGGAAACCGGAGCACCCGGAGAAAACCCACGCGGTCACGGCGAGAATGTGAAAAACTCCGTACAGACAGGGACCGTGGTCAGCATCGAACCTGGGTCTCAAGCAGCAACTCTACCGCTGTGCCATGGTGCCGCCTTTCAATTGCCAATGCATTTCAAATGGCCTTCTCATTCTCTTCACCATATGTTCCGTGGGCTAGGTGCACAACCAAAACCAAACGACAGGCAGGGCAGGAATGGATTTGAATCAGTGAAAAGCCTGCAAATTCAATTGCAAACTGAAACAACATTGCACCAAGCACCTGTGCCCATTACACCTGGTGTGTTTCACAAAGGATGCTTGCACCTCGTGCAAGATTTCGATGTGCTCGAGCAATACCGAGTGCAATATTTTTTTCTCATTAGTGCTCGATAATTGCAAGTAATTTCAGGAATCCCACGCACCCACCGAAACCAACCAGCGTTCGCAGAATTCACGCCTGCACTTCTTAAAAGGGGGGTGATCGCCGTCGCCGATCACTGCTGAGAGTCGTGCCGCGGTTTGGAGTGGCAGTGAGTCGAGAACGGAGGTTATCGCCGCAGATCGTCAACTACTGATCAAAGCGAAGGGGCAAAAGGAGGGAATCCCTGCGGCTCGGAGGCTGCGGAAACCACAGAGAGATAGCGTGACGATGGCTAGTGACAACATAGAGTCATACAGTGTAGAAACAGGCCCTTCAGCCCAACGTGCCCACACTAGCCAGCATCTCCCAGTTACAGTAATCCCACCTGCCTGCGTTTGGTCCATATCCCTCCAAATCTGTCTTATCCATGAGCTGCGTAGGAAGGAACAGCAGATGCTGGTGTAAACCAAAGATAGACACAAAATGCTGGAGTAACTCAGCGGGACAGGCAACTGCCCTGGAGAGAAGGAATGGGTGACGTTTCGAGTCGAGACCCTTCTTCAAACTGAAGAAAGGTCTCGACCCAAAACGTCACCCATTCCTTCTCTCCAGACATGCTGCCTGTCCCGCTGTGTTACTCCAGCATTTTGTGTCTATCCATGTACTGGTCTAACTGTTAAACATTGGGATAGTACCTGCCTCAAGTACCTCCTCTGGCACCTCATTCCATACACCCATCACCCTTTGTTTGAAAAAGTTACCCCTCAGATTCATACTAAATCTTTTCCTCTTCACTTGAAACCTCTGTCCTCTGGTCCTCGATTCCCCTACTCAGGGCAAGAAACTCTGTGCCTCTACCCGATCTATTCCTCTCAGGCTATGGAACCCTGAGGTCATGGGTCTCAGTGCAGGTCAATGTTAAGTGACCTCACATGTGGTCAAGGTCAGAATTCAATTCACTCAGCGGGTGGTGGGACCTTGAACAAGTTGCAGAGGAGCTAGTTGAGGCAGGTACTATAACAACATTTAAAAGACAGGTACATGGATAGAAATGGTTTAGACATGGATAGATATGGGCCAAACACGAGCAGATGGGACTAGCTTAGCTGGGGCACCCCGGACAGTCTGTACAAACTTAGCCGAAGGGTTTGTTTATTTGCTGTATCACTTATGACTCAATGACTCTAAGCTATAGGAGACATTATAATTTTGTTATAAATCATGGAAGCCTTCACTTCAGTAAGTAATAACAGTAATTCTGTATCTGCAGTGTAACTGGCCCAATGAGCACTCCTTCAACTGATCATTCAACAAGTCTACAAAATGCAAGATAATAAGTTAATTGGCCCTCTGTAAATAGCCTCCAGTGTGTAGGGTGTGGGTGAGTTCACACAGACTAGTGTGAACGGGTGATTGACGGTAGGCAAGGACTCAGTAGGCCGAAAGGCCTGTTTCCATGCTGTACCTCACAATCAATAATTGATAGTGACATTGAGTAGAGCACACTTCCATCCATCGTCTGCTCTTCTGCGTGAGCAACCTTTTCCACACAGAGGGCGGTGGGTATATGGAATGAGCTGCCAGAGGAGGTACAGTAGTCGAGGCATGTACTATAACAACATTTAAAAGAGATTTGGACAGGTACATGGATAGGAAAGGTTTGGTGGGATATGGACCAAATGTGAGCAGCCAAGACTAGTGTAGATAGGGCAGCTTGGTAGGCAAAGGCAAGTTGGGCCAAAGGGCCTGAATGACTTCATAATTTTATGATTCTAAAGAGAACACATTTTTTTCATTTAGGAAAGGAATTCACGCACAGAATGAAATGCATTGCATTAAGCATTAGAAGGATGAGGAGGGACTTCATTGGAACTTACCGAACAGTGAAAGGCCCGAATAGAGTGGATGCGGACAGGATGTCTCCACAAGTGGGAGAGTCTAGGACCAGAGGGCATAGCCTCAGAGTAAAAGAAAGTACCTTTAGGAAGGAGATGAGGAGGAATTTATTTAGTTGAGGGTGATGAATCTGTGGAATTCATTGCCACATAAGACTGTGGAGGCTTAGTTAGTTGGGGGGACAAGAGTTATGGGGAGAAGGCAGGAGAATGGGGTTGAAAGGGAAAGATAGATCAACCGGGATTGAAAGGCGGAGTGGACTTGATGGGCCAAGTCTGCTCCTCTGACGTATGAACTGGTGAACTTATAAGCATTGCAACCTGTGAATATGTCATATTTATCCTTTTACTTGCTTTGTTCTTCTGCAACCTGGAACAAAGTTTGTTGTTCATGATGACTTCACCCGTCTGACATCACCATTCCTCTTCCTCCCCCCGAGGGAGCTTTGTTGGGCCAGCCACAGGTTGTCATGGCGACAAGCGTGAACAGCCCCGGCGTTTCACCCCGTCGCCGTGGTTACGTACGTGGTTTTTATAAGGAAAGATGATTAAGCCACAGGGTTCCTGAAGAGCCGTTCTGACCGAAGGGGGGGGGGGGGCATTCCTGAGCTCACCTGCAAGGGGTAATACTTGGATTGCTTTCTCTGGAACATCGGTGGTTGAGGGGACACTTGACTGAAGCATAAAAGTTTAAGATTTTTTGGTGAATAAAATTAAAATCGTGAAATGTCTTGGTTAAAGTAGATTTAGTTTAATTCCTCATCTGAAAGGCAATAAAGTATATTTTGTGCACTAAGGTGGCATGTTGAACAATGTAATGTCAGGGCTTTGGTGAGGGTGCAGAAAAGGTTTACCAGGATGCTGCCTGGATTATAGGCTATTGCCTATAAGGAGAGGTTGGACACATTTGGATTAGTTTCTCTGGAACTTTGAAATCTGCGGACAGACCTGATAGAACCATATAAAATTATTTTATTATAATTATTATTATAGGGTCGACTGTCATCCCAGGGTAAAAATTCCAAAGACTAAAGAGCATAGCTTTAAGGTGAGAGGGGAAAAGTCTAAAAGGGATGTTTGTTTTGTTTAGTTTAGTTTAGTTTAGTTTAGTTTAGAGATACAGCGCGGAAACAGGCCCTTCAGCCCGCCGTGTCCGCGTCGACCAGCGATCCCTGCACATTAACACTATCCTACACCTAATTTACCAAGCCAATTAACCTACAAACCTGTACGTCTTTGGCGTGTGAGAGGAAACCGAAAATTTCGGGGGAAACCCACGCTGGTCACGGGGAGAACGTAGAAACTCCACACAGACAGCACCCGCAGTCGGGATCGAACCCGGTTCTCCGGCGCTGCGTTCGCTGTAAGGCAGCAACTCTACCGCTGTGCCACCGTGACCGCCTCTGTTTACACAGAGTGTGGTGGGTTCCTCAAATGCGCTGCCAGGGGTGGTGATGGAGGCAGATAGAATGGTGGCATTTAAGAGGCTTTCGGATGGAGGGGTGGGGTGGGAGATTGCAACCTTCACGTGGTCCGCCCTGTTTCAATGAATACAATCAATATATAATCAAATAAGATCAAATGGAACAAGTTGCCCTACAATTTTAGGCTGTGCACGCCATACGCACGAAGAAGAAGAGAATGGAGGGATATGGATAACGTGCTGACAGAGGAGGTTAGTTTAACTCAGCACGGGTATTTTGGGCCGAAGGTCCTGTTACGGTGCTGCCCTGTTCCGTGTTCTGCTCTCGGTTCTAATATAAGGCTGTGTCATTTCAGAAAAGAATCAAATTCTCGAAAGCAGGAGATCAAGCCTTAGAAAAGTGTGGGATTGCCCTGTGAGGGCTCGTCATGTCCCTAACGTGCAAATAGATATGTGGGTGGGGTTTCCCCCCTTTTTCCAATACAAACAGCACTTTGCTATCTGCACTCATTCACCAGTGAAAACAGTGGTGATGTGCTGGCTGCTCCAAGTAGGAGGAGCTCTTGGGGAGATTTTACACTTTGCATTTGATCAGCTCTCAAGGAGCGGATAACGCCTAAGATGGGTGACGCGGTGGTGCAGCGGGTAGAGTTGCTGCCTTGCAGCGCCAGAGACCTGGGTTCGATCCTGACTAAGGGTGCTGCTTGCATGCAGTTTGCATGTTCTCCCCGTGAACGCGTGGGGTTTCTCCGGGTGCTCCGGTTTCTTCCCACACTCCAAAGATGAGCCGGCTTGTAGGTTAATTGGCTTGGCTTTGGATAGTGTTAGTGTGCGGGGATCACTGGTCGGTGCGGACTCTTTGTGCCGAAGGGCCTGTTTCTGCACTCTATCTTAACTAAACTAAACAAAAAAAACCTTCTGCAATTTTGGAAAGATTTTAACCCCTGCAAATTCCTTTCACACCACCTCAATCTGTCAACAACCAACACAATCAAAGTGTTTTCTGAAAATGATGTTTTAGAAACATTTCCTATACAAAAAAAATATTCCTTGATTATATTTAGGTAGATTGGAAAATTTTAATAAAGGCCCATTATAAAATATATGCATTTTAACTAATAATATTAATTCACCACCTGTTTATAACTTGGTTTTAATTTCCTGGAAATTAAAAAACTAATTGTTTTTTTAGTTTTTAGAGCATGGAAAGAGGCCCTTCAGCCCACTGAGTCCATGCTGGCCACGATCACCCATACACCAGTTCTATCCCACACGCAAGGGACAATTTTGCAGAAGTCAATTAACCTGCAAACCCGCGCGTCTTGTAAATGTGGGAGGAAACCGGAGCACCCAGAGAAAACCCATGCAGTCACAGTGAGAACGTGCAAACTCGGTGCAGACAGCATCTGTAGTCGGGATCGAACCTGGGTCTCTGACACTGTAAGACAGCAACTCTACCGCTGTGCCACTGTGCTGCCCTTTGCTTTTAGAAAATTAAGTGATACAGTGGTGCAGCTGGTCGAGCTGCTGCCTCACAGCAGCAGTGACCCAGATTCAATCCCAATTTGAGTCCTATCCATGCGGAGTTTGCGTGTTGTCCCTTTTAACAATTTATGTTTCCTCAGGTGCTCCGGTTTCCTCCCACCTCCCAAAGATGTGCAGACCTGTAGGTTAAATAGGCACTGTAAATTGCCCCCAGATGAGTAGATGAATGGCAAAATTTCTGAGACTGTGAGGAGAATAAAAAATGGGAATAATGTAGGATTAGAGCAAATGGGTGGGCAGCATGGACTCGATGGGCCGAATGGCCTATTTCCACATCCTTGATTCTATCTCTCTATGTTTTTTTGGTTAGGGTTGGCTACACTATTTAGTTTCTCGTCAATTTTCTGAAGTAAATATATTCACTGGTGGTATATGCCGGTATACACTGGTATACACTGGAATACACTGGTATTCATATGCTGAGAGAATAGAGCGGCTGGGCTTGTATACTCTGGAGTTTAGAAGGATGAGAGGGGATCCTTTTGAAACATATAAGATTATTAAGAGTTTTGGACACGCTAGATGCAGGAAACATGTTCCCGATGTTGGGGGAGTACAAAACCAGGGGCCACAGTTTAAGCTATATTTAAGAGGGAGTTAGATGTGGCCCTTGTGGCTAAAGGGATCAGGGGGTATGGAGGTATCAGGCAGGTACAGGATACTGAGTTCGATGAACAGCCATGATCATATTGAATGGTGGTGCAGGCTCGAAGGGCCGAATGGTCTACTCCTGCACTTATTTTCTATGTTTCTATGTTTAAGAATAAGGAATAAGCCATTTAGAACGGAGATGAGGAAACACTTCTTCTCACAGAGAGTTGTGGGTCTGTAGAATTCTCTGCCTTAATGGAGGCAGGTTCTCTGGATACTTTCAAGAGAGAGCTAGATAGGGCTCTTAAAGATAGCAGAGTCAGGGGATATGGGGAGAAGGCAGGAATGGGGTAGTGATTGGGGATGATCAGCCATGATCACATTGAATGGCAGTGCTGGCTCAAAGGGCCAAATGGCCTACTCCTGCACCTATTGTCTATTGTCTATTATTGTCTATTGTCTATTGTTAAAGTGCGAAGATGGAGAATTGTTTCTGGGACAATGGGAGTAGGAAGAAGGGTCTCAACTGAAGAAGGGTCTCGACCTGAAACGTCGCCAATTCCTTCTCTCCATAGATGCTGCCTCACTTTCTGAGTCACTCCAGCATTTTGTGTCTACCTTTGATTTTACCAGCACCTGCAGTTCTTCCTTAAGTCTCACCCAATACCACGCATTGGATTTTTTTCCAAGCTCCATTATCTTGATAGTTTTGGAATTCTCTCCAGGTCTCCCCTTATGTGGCAACACAAAAAGATGGTGTAGAAGGTTTGGTTTAGAGGGATATGGGCCAAATGCAGGTAGGTGGGACTAGTGTAGATGGGGCACGTTGGTCGGCATGGGCTGGTTGAGCCACAGGGCCTGTTTCACGCTGTATGACTCTATGACTCTACGCCCCTGACGCATACTTTCAACTTGCCTTTATTGGTCGGGGCATTGAGTATATATGTTGGAAAGTCATGTTGCAGCTTTATAATACTTTAGTTAGATTGCATGTGTAGTGTTGCATGCAGTTCTGGTCACCGCGTTGCAGGAAGGATGTGGAGGCTTTGGAGAGGGTGTCGAGGAGATTCACCAGGATGTTGCCTAGGTTGGAAAGTATTAGCAAAAAGGACACATTGGACAAACTCGAGTGGTTTTCCATGGAGCATCGGAGGCCTCGGAGTAACTTAAGGAAAATATATAAACTGATGAAAGATAAGGTAGACAGTCGGAGGATCTTTTTCCCAATGTAGAAATGTCACAAATAGACCTAACCTTCAATGTATATTTAATAGTCTACATTAATAAATAGACTTGTTGGGCCTAATATTCTATTGTTCGTAAGAATGTGGAAAGAAGGATGGCATGGTGGCGCAGCAGTAGAGCTGCTGCCTTACAGTGCTTACAGCACCCGGTTCGAACCCAACTACGGGTGATGTCTGTACAGAGATCGTACGTTCTCCCCGTGACAGCATGGGTTTTCTCCAGAATCTACAGTTTCTTCGGGATCTTCGGTTTCTTCCCACACCCCAAAGACGTACAGGTTTGTAGGTTAATTGGCCTGGTATAAGTGTTAATTGTCACTGGTCTGTGTAGGATAGTGTTAGTGAGCCGGGGTCGCTGATCTGCGAAGACTCGATGGGCCGAAGGGCCTGTTTACTCGCTGTATCTCCAAACTAAACTAAACTAAAATTAGTCACTTCTGCTGATTTTGAGTAATACTATTTATTTAAATAATGCACTTTTCATCAAACAATTTCTACCTCAAAGGACTGGGCCATTAGTTCAATCATCCTTCTCAAGGTCTAGATAGACCCTTGCTCTTTCTAGTCCACAATCACACAATCTCATTCAATGAAACTAATTAAATGAACCATTGGTCAAACCGCCAGTGTACAATTCTCTCTCCTCAAAGCTTATACATTACTGCCAGATTTCTCTGGACTTAGAAGCAATGCCAGGAACTACTTTTATTTGTGTGTATCGGGCTCTTTAATGGAAGTTAAGTGCTTTGATAAAGCTGGCAAGCATCTAGACTTGTTGTGAAAAGCCATCGGATTGTATCTCATTCAGTTATTCACACAGAAAAAGGGCCACAAGAGACGAGCCCTTCTGCCATCCTCCTGCACGAGAGGTTTAATTTGATCGATTTCAGCGGCTGACGGGCGCCAAGTATCTGGTCGGACCGCTTGACACCCACAGGGCGAGGAAAACCAAACAAATCCTCGCTCCCCGTCCTCTTGGCCGATCTCCTGTCCGTGCAGACGTCCACTGGAAAATACAGCAGAGGGATCGGGAGCTTTTCCATCCAGTGATCTCAGACACCACAGACATCAGCTGCGTTTCTGACGCCTTTTCTGGCTTCGCCTTTGCGTTGGACTTTAACCCTCCGCGGCCCGACAAGCAACCGTGCAACCCCGGCCCAAAATAACACACGATTACAATTTCTCACACATCAAAGAATTCAAAAAATATATAAGGTGGTTATTGTGCGCTTTTGCTGCCCTTCGTTTGAAGCCATTAAATAAACATTTACTATGGGGAAAAATTGAATGGAAAACATTGACTTCTCGGAGAGGACGGAGAGGAGGATGAATGGTGCCAGTGTTAACAGCAGTATAATGGCTTCTGTTTGTACTGCAGACTTCAAGCCAATGTTTTCCCCGCAGGGAAGGCCAACGTGTTTTGATTCCTTTGAAATGAAATGACTGCCCAGAGGCCCGGGAGGTGTTTGAAACTGGCAACTATTTTGGAAGTAGACAACAGGTACAGCACCGAGTTTAAACGCAGCACGCTAAAGGTGCACCTGGTAAACAGTGTCTTCTTGTATTCACCCAACAGCTTTAGTTTACAGATACAGTATGGGAACAGGCTCTTCGGCCCACCGAGACCATGCTGACCACCGGTTGCCCGTTCACGCTCATTCTGTGTTATCGGACGTTCTCATCTACTGCCTGCACGACACTGGGGACAATTTGCAGAGGGCAATTTGGGGGCAATTAACCTGCAAACTGTAAACGTCAGAATGTAGGTGGAGGAAAACCGCGTGGTCACAGGGAGAACGTGCAAACTCCACACAGGCAGCACCCGAGGTCAGGACGGAACCCGGGTCTCTGGCGCTGTGAGGCAGCGGCTCTACCAGCATCGCCACCAATGCCACAGCTCTTGAATTTGAAAATAATCAAAGGGGTCCCTTGTCCAGCCCAACCCATTTTCCTTTCAATTGCATTCCACTGAAAGGTTTGCGTGCAACAAATACCTTGCTCTGAACTGCTGCAGAATTTCACTTTCCAGATTGTTAGAAGCGAAGGGGAAAGTTCAGCCAGAGCGTTGCAAATCTGTGGAATTCCCTGTCACAGAAGGCAGTCGAGGCTAATTCACTGGATGTATTCAAGAGAGAGTTGGATACAGCTCCTAGGGCTAATGGAATCAAGGGATATGGGAAGAAAGCAGGAACATGGTACTGATTCTGGATGATCAGCCATGATCATATTGAATGGCTCGAAGGGCCGAATGGCCTATACCTGCACCTAATTTCTATGTTTCTAGAATTCTATGTTTTGCAAGTAAGTGAACCCTACAAGTATCTTTAATAATCAGGTACAGGGATAGAAAATGTTTAGAAGGATATGGGCCAAATGCAGGCAAATTGGGACAAGCTTAGATGGGGCATCTTGGTCAGCAAGGATGAGTTGAGCCAAAGGGCCTACTTCCATGCTTAGTGTGACTGTATGACTAATCTCAGGCACTCTGAGAGACAAATCGTACACAAATTAAGAAACACACTTCAACAATGACATGACAAGGTTAACACATAATCCTCCGAAATGTTTGCCCCCTCCAATGGGATCCAACACGAGTCACATCTTCCCATCCCCACCCCTTTTCGCCTTCTGCAGAGACCATTCCCTCCGCAACTCCCTGGTTAATTTACCCCTTCCCACCCAAACTACCCCCTCCCAAGGTACCTTCCCCTGCAACCGCAGAAGATGCAATACCTGTCCCTATACCTCCTCCCTCTGTCCAGGGACCCCAACAGTCCTTTCAGGTTAGGCAGAGGTTCACTTGCACTTCCTCCAACCTCATCTACTATATCTATTGTTCAAGATGTGGGCGGGTCCAAACACTACCTGATCTCCCGGTTGCTAAACACTTTAATTTCCCTTCCCATTCCCACACTGATCTTTCTGTCCCAGGTCTCCTCCATTGTCAGAGTGAGGCCAAATGCAAATTGGAGGAACAGCATCTCATATTCCGCTTGGGCTGCTTACAGCCCAGTGGTATGAATATTGATTTCTCTAACTTCAAGTAACCCCGGCATTCCCTCTCTCTCCATCCCTCCCCCACCCGTCACACCAGCTTCTCATTTTCTCCCAACAAACAGTTAACAATGGCCTGTTTTCTTTATCATGATTACTTTTTTGCATATGTTTCATTCATTGTTCTTTATCTCTCTACATCATCTTCCTTATCTCTCATTTCCTCTCTCCAGAGATGCTGCCTGTCCCGCTGAGTTACTCCAGCTTTTTGTGTCTGACATGGTTAAGGCAAAACAGCATTTCCTCAGGAATTAAGGTTCATGTTCATTGTAAAATGGTCGCATACCTTTCACTTCCAGACTTAATTCAGGATCAGCGACAAAGGGTATGATAAAATGATCGGTTGTCAGCAATGACTCCTGATAAATTCTGCTCGCATATAAGGAACAAACGCAAATTTTCAGAAATAAGAGTGGGACAGTGGGCATTGCTGTCATAGAAGATTGTGAAGGCCAAGTCTGTGGATATTTTTAAGGCAGAGATAGATAGATTCTTAGGTAGACAAAAGTGCTGGAGAAACTCAGCGGGTGCGGCAGCATCTATGGAGCGAAGGAAATAGGCAACATTTCAGGCCAAAACCCTTCAATAGGTACTTGATTAGTACGGGTCAGAGGTTATGTGGAGAAGGCAGGAGAATGGGGTAACGAGGGAAAGATAGACCAGCCATAATTGAATGGCGGAGTAGACTTGTAATTCTGCTCCTATCACTTATGACCTTATGATGGCACCAGAGACCCAGGTTCAATCCTGACCTCAGGCGTTGTCTGTGTGGAGTTTGCACGTTTCTCTTGTGACCGTGTGGGCCGAAGGGCCTGCTCCTGTTCATGTACGATTCCATGTCCTGTCTTCTTTTTCAAGTAAGTCACTTCTTCGTTTGTCATGAACTTTTCTGGCCGTGAGAGTCATACCACCAACATAGGTTCAGCCACATCCTGACCCACGCGGTTTACAGGCCCGTTCTGACCCTTGCATCTGCGCCTGCAATAACAGCAAACCACTCTCCAAGCCACCAAATCCCCGAGGAGTCACCCAGCTTCTGCTTTCTGCACCCCGACCAAGGTTCAGTTAGGACACCAAGTGGAGAATCGGTTCAAATGAATGTTCTATCATCTTAGCAAAGCTCCTCAGCTCTCACTCCTCAAATGTTACTGCGATTTATCAGTAAATTGACACGTGCTCCAGACTCATGGTTTAGATTGGTTCAGTTTATTATTGTCACATGCACCACGGTACAATGAACAGCTTCAGTTACATGCTATCCAATCAAAGAAAAGGCTATACATGATTACAGTCATGCTGTCCACAATATAAAGGTAAAGGATAAAGGATACATCAGTTAGTGCAAGATTAAAGTCCAATAAAGTCCGATTAAAGATAGCTCAAAGGTTTCCAATGAGGGAGATGGGAGGTCGGGACAGAACTCTGGCTGAGAGTCATAGAGATATACAGCACAGAGACAGGACCTTCGGCCCATCAAGTCCGTGCCGACCATCAACCACCCCTTTACTCTAATCTGACGTCAATCACATTTTTTTAAGAATCTACCTTCATTCTCGACAGTTTCTCCTTAGATTCACCTGCACACTAGGAAGAATTTTACAAGAGGCCAATTAACCTACAAACTCGCACGTCTTTGAGACGTGGGAGGAAACCAGAGCACCCGGAGGAAACCCATGAGATCACGGGGAGAACGTGCGAACTCCACACAAGCAGCACCCAAGGGCAGGATTGAACCTGGATCTCTGGTGCTGTGAGGCAGCAGCTCTACCAGTGAATACCACGTGACTTACTACTGCAGGTTGTGCCCAGGACGTTAATACTTTGAGAAGAAAATACATTTATGAATATTTTATATACATATAAAATTTGTTTTTATTTATTTATTTATTTTTAAAATTGTATTTTATGTATTTTTCCTGAATAATGATTCCAGGACTAAATTGGGTTGGATTGTGCTCACGCGAACAGTACCCGCTGTCAGGATCGAACCCGCGATTCTGACACTGTGAGGCAGCGGCTCTACCAGCTGCGCCACTGTTATTTTTGGATCATTTTGCACTTGATTTTCTAATGCTTCGATGCGCAGCATCATTTGCATTCTTTGCATATAGTTTGCCTGCAGTTTACACCTGCGAGTGACATTGAAAATCTGCGTATAGTTTCAGCCGGAAACAGTACGTTTTGTGACTTGCTTCTTGTAAACTGCAGATCAATGGGTTGGACTATAGCTCAGACAAAGGTTAACGTAACTGTTTGTTGATGTTACCTGCGGCTTTCCTGCGTTATTTTTTCTCAGGATTTAACTTAAATAAAGAAACTCAGCTGATTATTACCTATAAAGTGTGGCTGTAAAATGAAATCTACCCAATGGTAACCAGAGAGAGACATTTCAACTACCACATTCTTAATAATTTTGAAGAAAGGTCCCGATCTGAAATGCTGCCTCTATTTCCTCCAGAGGTGCTCGATGCTAAGATCACCCCTCATCCTCTTGGGCTGCAAGGAATAGAGTCCTAGCCTTCACTTGTAAGCCAAGCCACTTATTTCAGTAACATTATAGACTGAAGCAGCAATAAAAGGACATGGAATCAATAATGTGAGTGAAAGATAGGAATTAATAATTTGGACTGTGTACATTAGGAATAATTTCACAGAGGAATTCATTACTTTTAATAAGGACTAGGTAATAATACAAATTTTATTGAATAGGAATGTGGGATTGATTGAATATGGAGATTCTAATTTGGAAGAAAACACAAGTTTAAAAATAAAAGATAGACACAAAATGCTGGAGTAACTCAACGGGACAGGCAGCATCCCTGGAGAGAAGGAATGGGTGACGTTTCGGCTCAAAATCAAACATTTCTTTCGCAAAATTGAAAATTTGAGTTGGTAAGAAAATAATTTAATTAAAAGTCTCTGTTCATTAACGCAGCATTTTAGAATGATAGAGTCATTGAACAGGAAAGTTGTTGCATTAGTGTGTCTGAAGAAAAGGGATGGGTGACGTTTCGGGTCGGGACCCTTCTTCATCACCCATCCTTTATTCACCAGAGATGCCGTCTGACCCGCTGAGTTACTCCAGCACTTTCCGTCTGTCTTTGGTATAAACTAGCACCTGCAGTTCTTTGTTTCTCCTTTGTTTAAGGAAGAACTGCAGATGCTGGAAAAATCGAAGGTAGACAAAAATGTTGGAGAAACTCAGCAGGTGAGGCAGCATCTATGGAGTGAAGGAATAGGTGATGTTTTGGGTCAAAACCCTTCTTCAGACAGAGAAGAAGGGTCTCGACCCTAAACGTCACCTTTTCCTTCGCTCCATAGATGCTGCCTCACCCGCTGAGTTTCTCCAGCATTTTTGTCTACCTTTTGTTTCTCCCTTGTTCACATGTTTATTTAACTCCTCGGCTTATTGGAAGTGTCTGAACCCCCTGCTCACCTACCCACTTTCATACAATGTGTGATTCGGCTCGAGGTTGTTAATAAGTAGATGCATTAGTATTTGTGATATCTCAGTGGTTCGATCTACCCACTGGGAGAGATACAAGTCTTAACCTAGATAGGTTTAAGACCCTCAACTAGGGTAGAGGTTCAGGAGTTCAAATTGGTCTCATTGCTTCTGTGGATTGGGAGTGAGATAGATTTCTTGTTTCTGATCACCGTGCAGAGAAAATTGAATGAGGATGTGATGTGTGTCACTTGTGATGTTACCACACATGAAGGCGGCACTTGGGAGAGAGCTGTTAAAAGTGGCTATTGCTTTAGGCTTGCATGCTGCCAAAGGGCCTGTGCCTTCAGGAAAATTAGCAAATGGGGGGCTACCATCAACTCCACAGTCAAAAAGTCACAACAGAGGATGTACTTCCTGCGGCAGGTGAGGAAGCACAATCTGCCTCAGGCAATGATGGTCCAATTCTATACGGCCATCATATGACTCTTTGAATCACTTCCCTCTGGAAGGCGACTCCGGACTGTCAAAGCTGCCACAGCCAGACATAAAAACAACTTTTTTTCCACGAGTAGTAGCTCTACACAATAACCAAAAATCTGTAGCCTCCTTTTGCTCTGGTATTTTATTTCATTCACATGTTTAATCAATAATGTTTTATTATTAATGTTTTATGTTTTATGTGTCATTGCAAACTGTCAATTTCACTTGCGGGCGGAGCACAAAGGCAAATTCCTTGTATGTGATTACTTGGCCATTAAACTTATTCATTCATTCATTCAAATAGAAAAGATGAAAAATGAAGACTAGAGGCAGAAGGAATAGAAACATAGAACATAGAAATTAGGTGCAGGAGTAGGCCATTCGGCCCTTCGAGCCTGCACCGCCATTCAATATGATCAGGCTGATCCCAACTCAGTATCCCGTACCTGCCTTCTCTCCATACCCTCTGATCCCCTTAGCCACAAGGGCCACATCTAACTCCCTCTTAAATATAGCCAATGAACTGGCCTCGACTACCCTCTGTGGCAGAGAGTTCCAGAGATTCACCACTCTCTGTGTGAAAAAAGTTCTTCTCATCTCGGTTTAAAGGATTTCCCCCTTATCCTTAAGCTGTGACCCCTTGTCCTGGACTTCCCCAACATCGGGAGCAATCTTCCTGCATCTAGCCTGTCCAACCCCTTAAGAATTTTATAAGTTTCTATAAGATCCCCTCTCAATCTCCTAAATTCTAGAGAGTATAAACCAAGTCTATCCAGTCTTTCTTCATAAGACAGTCCTGACATCCCAGGAATCAGTCTGGTGACCTTCTCTGCACTCCCTCTATGGCAATAATTCCTTCCTCAGATTTGGAGACCAAACTGTACGCAATACTCCAGGTGTGGTCTCACCAAGACCCTGTACAACTGCAGTAGAACCTCCCTGCTCCTATACTCAAATCCTTTTGCTATGAAAGCTAACATACCATTCGCTTTCTCACTGCCTGCTGCACCTGCATGCCTACTTTCAATGACTGGTGTACCATGACACCCAGTCTCGCTGCATCTCCCCTTTCCTAGTCGGCCACCATTTAGATAATAGTCTGCTTTCCTGTTTTTGCCACCAAAATGGATAACCTCACATTTATCCACATTATACTGCATCTGCCAAACATTTGCCCACTCACCCAGCCTATCCAAGTCACCTTGCAGTCTCCTAGCATCCTCCTCACAGCTAACACTGCCCCCCAGCTTAGTGTCATCCGCAAACTTGGAGATATTGCCTTCAATTCCCTCATCCAGATCATTAATATATATTGTAAATAGCTGGGGTCCCAGCACTGAGCCTTGCGGTACCCCACTAGTCACTGCCTGCCATTGTGAAAAGGACCCGTTTACTCCTACTCTTGCTTCCTGTTTGCCAGCCAGTTCTCTATCCACATCAATACTGAACCCCCAATGCCATGTGCTTTAAGTTTGTATACTAATCTCTTATGTGGGACCTTGTCGAAAGCCTTCTGGAAGTCCAGATACACCACATCCACTGGTTCTCCCTATCCACGCTACTAGTTACATCCTCGAAAAATTCTATAAGATTCGTCAGACATGATTACCTTTTGTAAATCCATGCTGACTTTGTCCAATGATTTCACCACTTTCCAAATGTGCTGCTATCCCATCTTTAATAACTGACTCTAGCAGTTTCCCCACTACCGATGTTAGACTAACTGGTCTGTAATTCCCCGTTTTCCTCTCTCCCTCCCTTCTTAAAAAGTGGGGTTACGTTGCTACCCTCCAATCCTCAGGAACTACTCCAGAATCTAAAGAGTTTTGAAAGATATTACTAATGCATCCACTATTTCTGGAGCTACTTCCTTAAGTACTCTGGGATGCAGCCTATCTGGCCCTGGGGATTTATCGGCCTTTAATCCATTCAATTTACCCAACACCACTTCCGGCTAACCTGGATTTCACTCAAGTTCCTCAACTCCTTTGACCCCGCGGTCCCCTTGCTATTCCGGCAGATTATTTAGTCTTCCTTAGTGAAGACGGAACCAAAGTAGTTATTCAATTGGTCGCCATATCCTTGTTCCCCATGATCAACTCACCTGTTTCTGACTGCAAGGGACCTACATTTGTTTTAACTAATCTCTTTTCTTTCACATATCTATAAAAAACTTTTGCAGTCAGTTTTATGTTCCCTGCCAGTTTTCTTTCATAATCTATTTTTCCTTTCCTAATTAAGCCCTTTGTCCTCCTCTGCTGGTCTCTGAATTTCTCCCAGTCCTCCGGTATGCTGCTTTTTCTGGCTAATTTGTACGCATCATCCTTCGCTTTGGATACTATCCCTGATTTCCCTTGTTATCCACGGATGCACTACCTTCCCTGATTTATTCTTTTGCCAAACTGGGATGAACAATTTTTGTAGTTCATCCATGCAGTCTTTAATGTCTTCCATTGCATATCCACCGTCAACCCTTTTAGATTAATTGCCAGTCATCTTGGCCAATTCACGTCTCATACCCCAAAGTTACCTTTCTTTAAGTTCAGAACCATTGTTTCTGAATTAACATGTCACTCTCCATCCTAATGAAGACTCAACCATATTATGGTCACTCTTGCCCAAGGGGGCACGTACAACAAGACTGCTAACTAACCCTTCCTCATTACTCAATACCCAGTCTAGAATAGCCTACTCTCTCGTTGGTTCCTCTACATGTTGATTTAGATAACTATCCCGCATACATTCCAAGAAAATCCTCTTCCTCAGCACCCCTGCCAATTTGATTCACCCAATCTATATGTTAGATTGAAGTCACCCATTATAACTGTTTTGCCTTTGTCGCACCATTTCTAATTTCCTGTTTGATAGCCATCTCCAACTTCACTACTAACTGTTAGGTGGCCTGTACACAACACCCACTAACAGTTTTCTGTCCCTTAGTGTTTCGCAGCTCTACCCATACTCGATTCCACATCCTCCAACTAATGTCCCTTCCTTTCCTTTGCATTAATCTCCTCTCTAATCAGCAACGCTACCCCACCGCCTTTCCTTTCTGCTCGATCCCTCCTGAATATTGAATATCCCTGGATGTTCAACTCCCAGCCTTGGTCACCCTGGAGCCATGTCTCCGTGATCCCAACTATATCATAGTCATTAATAGCTATCTGCAACATTCAACTCATCCACCTTATTACGAATGCTCCTTGCATTGAGACACAAAGCCTTCAGGCTTGTTTTACAACACTCTTACCCCTTATTACAATTATGTTGAAAAGTGGACCCTTTTTGATTTTTGCCCTGGTATGTCTGCCTGCCACTTTTACTTTTCACCTTGCTACCTATTGCTTACCCTCATTTTACACCCCTCTGTCTCTCTGCTCACCATCTAAAACCCTTTCTTTAACTCCATCCTCGACTATCCAGACATCACCCCCCTCATTCAGTTTAAAACCAAACGTGTAGCAGTGGCAACCTGCCTGCCAGAATGCTGGTCCCCCACCTGTTAAGATGCAATCCATCCTTTTTGTACATTCCCCCTTACTCCAAAGCAGATCCCAGTGATCTAAGAATCTAAATCCCTGCCCCGTGCACCTTCCTCAACCACACATTCATCCCGTATCTCCATGTTCTGCTCTCGCCAGCGCGGAGAACAAACCGGAGATAACAACCCTGGAGGTCCTGCTTTTCAGCATTTTTCTGAGCTCTCTAAAGTCACCTGCAGAATATTCACCACGTTTTGCCTCCTTGACCATCAATCTCCTCAAACTTTGCTTCTCTTCTGTCTGTCTTTCAAATCGACTTTCATCCGATTCATTTTTTCAGTCTTACACGCAAGACGTGATACCTGGCAACACTTTGGCTCGAGAGGAGGCACAAGGGCCTGCTGAGTTCCTCCAGCAGTTTGTGCTTTGCATTTGTTTGAAGAGGTGCTTTGTGATCATTCAGTCTGTAAACTGAAGGTTAAGGAGCCCAGCTGCAGGTCTTTTGCAAGTGTTGTCGGCTAGCCTAAATGTGCTGTGTCAAAAAGTGTGCTGCTGGGTCAGAAGAAATGCCTGTGTTGTGCTGGCACATTGGTCGATTGCAGCACAGTGGCGCAGCGGGTAGAGCTGCTGCCTCACAGCGCCGAAGACCCGGGTTCAATTCCTGACCGCGGGTGCTGTCTGTGTGGAGGTTGCACGATCTCCCTGTGACCACGTGGGTTTTTTCTCCAGGTGCCACGGTTGCCTCCCACATCCCTACGACGTGTGGGTTTGTAGGATAATTGGCTTGTGTAAAATTGTCCCTGATGTTGGGGCCGCTTCCCAAAGACGTGCGGGTTTGTAAGTTAATTAGCCTCTAGAAATTGCCTCGAGTGTGTGGGGAGTGGATGAGAAAGTGGGATAACATCATCGCCTCAGAATTAAAGGACATTCTTTTAGGACGGAGATGAGGAGGAATTTCTTTAGTCAGAAGGTGGTGAATCTGTGGAATTCTTTGCCACAGAAGCCTGTGGAGTCCGTCAGTGGTTATATTTAAGGCAGAGATAGATAGATTCTTGATTAGTACGGGTGTCAGAGGTTATGGGGAGAAGGCAGGAGAATGGGGTTAGGAGGGAGAGATAGATCAGCCATGATTGAATGGCAGAGTATACCTGATGGGCTGAATGGCCTTATTCTACTATCTCTTATGATCTTATGAACATAGGGAAATGGGATATTTAAAGGTCAAGATCTCAGAATTCTCTCCAGCTATCTCCCTTCTATTGCACCAGCCTGCAGAAAGGCCACACCCCGACCCGTCATCTATCCATTTTTCTCAGCAGGTGCTTCCTGACACATTGAGTTCCACCAGCACTTTGTTTTTTACCTTCAAAAAATTGGTCAACTGAACATTGACCTCATTTTTGTTGTAGATTCACGCTGCCCCTGTGCCCACAGACATAATGTGTGGCTAGTGAAGAATATTGGCGCACTCTACAGATGTCGATGAAAGTTCAGTCTTTCTTTACAGGACACAGGCTAATATTAATCGTAAAAATGCAGCAACAAATCCAAGGATATAAAAACGTCAACGGAATGAACTGTACAAATTCCATCACAAGGAAACGCCATAAAATAGGATGCTCCGTAAGTCGGTTTGCGTCTGAACGTTCTCACAGAGAGGGGAAATGATTGCACGTACTTGGGGGGACAACGAAGGGCCGAATGGCCTCCTCCTGCACCTATTGTCTATTGTCTATTGTCATAACAAGCAGCGAGAGGAATCTCAGACATCAGTCCATCAACCAAGCAGAAAGAAGAAGTCATTCAGAAGATGGTCCTGTAGGTCTGTGTCCAAGATGGCTGCCGTGAAGAGAGAGTGGACGCTGGCGCGCTTTGGCTGCCGCTGCTCCCTCTTCACACTGTGTTTTTGATTTTCTGTTTTTGGATTGAATTCTGTTTTTAATTTGTGTCTCTGTGATGTCTTTATTACTTGTTATATTCCGATTATATGTTTTTCCGATTACTATGTAAGGTGTCCTTGAGATGTCTGAAAGGCGCCCATTAAATAAAATGTATTATTATTATTATTATGTGATCTCAGTCAGTGAAGGATTGCAGGGAATCTGTGTGCACAATCAATTTGTTTCCAACAAGTGCTGATGCTCAAATCACAAGCAAGAAATGTTTTTATACCCTGTGAAACCCCATCCATGAGCGGGAAAAGGAGAGAAACAGGGAACTGCAGATGCTGGATTCTTGAGCGAAACACAAACTTCTTCCCCTCTGTTTTCAGTCTTCTGAATGGTCAATAGACAATAGCCAATAGGTGAATGCGTTAAGCCATTCGGCCTTTCGAGCCAGCACCGCCATTCAATGTGATCATGGCTGTGAGAGCTAGATAGGGCTCTTAAAGATAGCGGAGTCAGGGGATATGGGGAGAAGGCAGGAACGGGGTACTGATTGGGGACGATCAGCTATGATCACATTGAATGGCGGTGCTGGCTCGAAGGGCCGAAATGGCCTACTCCTGCACCTATTGTCTATTGTCCCTGACGTCTAGGCTAGTGTTAGTGTACATGGTGATGAAGGTGGTGGTTGAAGTAGATAGTATAGTGACATTTAAGATGCGGCACAGTGGTAGAGTTGCTGCCTCACAGCACCAGAGATTTCATATGCTTCCAAAAGATCTCTCCTCAGCCTCCTACACTCCAAGGAATTATACTCCAACCTCTCCCAAAATCTCTGGTTCTTGAGGACTGACTTTTTAGATGTAAACATATATACTGAATGTTTGTGTAGGAAGGAACTGCAGATGCTGGTTTAAAATGAAGATAGACACAAAAAACTGGAGTAACTCAGCAGGACAGGCAGCATCTTTGGAGAGAAGGAATGGGTGACATTTCGAGTCGAGACCCTTCCTCAGACTGGAACTTTCGTTTTGTTGGTTATTATGGGCATTAGAGACTTCCATGTACATATCTGTTGCGATGCTGCAAGTAAGAATTTCATTGTTACGTTTCGAAACTTATGACAATAAAATACTCTTGACTCTTGACATCCTTGTGAATCTTCCCGGAACTCTTTCCAGCTTAATGGCATTTCTTTCCTGTAACGTGGTGGCCAAAACTGAACACGTTACTCTGCATGCAGCCCTTGTAGAGTTGACATAACGCCCCATCTTCTATGCTCAACTCCCCTGTCTGATGAAGGCCAGCGTGCCAACAGCCTCCCTCAGCGCCCTATTTACCTGCGGCCCCATTTTCAGGGAACCATGATGTACTTGTGCTACAGCAAAGCGCTTCAGTTGAGATCAGAAGCTCACCACACAGGGAATCACAGAGGGAGGCACGCTGCATCATCGGAGACACCTGCACGCAGTGAGTTTCTCGATTCAGGCATTCGAGCAGATGGCTGTGCCCTAGATTTTGCCTTTGCAAATCAAAACAGTGCATCCTAACTCTGCTCAATTCATTGGAGCGTGTCGACAGTTTAAAAAATAGGTTGTGTCACACGGCTTGTGAGAGGAGAGTGAGCAGCAGAGGATGTGCAAACTCCAGAAGGTGTGGTTTTTGTTTTGCTCTGAAACTGTCAGTGGGAGATCCTGCGACAAGACCCCAAGTCTATCGAAGCAGGTAAAACCACAGAAGCGCAGCGATGAATGTTGTTGAGAAACCTCAGCCCGCTGAAGCCCGTGCAAACAATCTTGTTCGCCCATTCAACAGCATGACAGGCCCAGACCTTACCCAACGATAACATTGAACCGTTCTGTGGATCATAGGATTAATCCATTGATAATCCTGAGTTTAGGGCCTATCCCACTTGGGCATCATGTGCGTGTAATTTATGCGACATCTTAAAAATTGGTTGGCACGTCGTGTTGCTCGCATGACACTCGCCTAGTGCGCGGTGAGGTGAGGTGTGCTGGCGTTTGCAGTGACGTGCGGTAGCGTGCGGCGCCCCAGGATTTTGGGATGCTCAAAATCCTCACGCGCCACCTGCGTGACGCGCAAATAACACCCAGGTGGGACAGGCCCTTTAATCCCAACAAACGTCATCTATCCATCTTCCACAGCGATGCTGCCTGACCCGTTGAGTTATTCCAGCAACTTGTGTCTTTTTTTGTAAGTCAGCATCTGCAGTTCTTTGTTTCTACTTCTTAGTTTGGGTGGGAGATTGCAACCTTCACGTGGTCCGCCCTGGTTCGACGAATGCAATCAACCCGACGTGCACAAAAAAACATCAAATAGAACAAGTTGACCTACAACTCCAGGCTTTGCATGTCATACGCAAGAAGAAGACTTCTTAGTTTAGTTTAGTTTAGTTTAGTGACACAGCATGAAAACAGACTTTCAGCTCACTGAGCCCACACCAACCATTGATCATCTGCTCACACTAGTTATATTTTATTCCGTTTTCTCATTCACTCCCTACACATTAGGGTCAATTTTACAGGGGGCCTATTAACCTGTAAACCCGCACATCTTTGGGATGTGGGAGGAAACCAGAACACTCGGAGAAAACCCACACGGTCACAGGGAGGAGAATGTGTAAACTCCTCACAGACAGCACCCAAGGTCAGGATCGCACCCTGGCCTTTGGTGTTGAGAAGCAGCAGCTTTACCAGCTGTGTCACTGTGTTGCCCGAAATGAAGCAAATGTGAATCTGAAGAATGGCGTTCAGTATTGCTTTAAATCTTAAAGAGCGATGAGTTATCGTGTTTTGGTCTTCACAGTACATGTACTTCAGTCACAGTTGCAATAATAACTAATATGTTGAACGTTCCTTACTGCCAAAGACTGGTGCAAAGATTTCAGGCAACACTGAATATTCCTGATCATTTTAAAACATACATGGAGTAATGTTCAACCTTCTCAAAGATTTCAAGTAACACAGAATAGTCCTGAAAATAGATACAAAAAGCTGGAGTAACTCAGCGGAACAGCCAGCATCTCTCGATAGAAAGAATGGGTGGCGTTTCGGGCCGACACCCTTGAAGTTCAAATAAGGGTCTCGGCCCGAAGCGTCACCCAATCCTTCTATCCAGAGATGCTGCCTGTCCCGCTGAGTTACTCCAGCTTTTTGTGTCTATCTTCAGTGTAAACCAGCATCTGCAGGGTGGGAGATTGCAACCTTCATCTCAACCAACCCTGTTTCGACAAATGCAATCAACCTGGTGTGCACAATCAAATAAGATCAAATAGAACAAGTTGTCCTACAACTTTAGGCTGTGCACGCCATACGCAAGAAGAAGAAGAAGCATCTGCAGTTCCTTGCTACACAGAGTGTAGAATAGTCCAGATTATTTTAAATCACCCATGGAGCATTGTAATTGTATCTCAGGGCCATTCACATTACACTGGTGGAGAAGAATTTCCAAATTGGAGCAACAGAGATGGTTTGCACACAGGGGACTTGACAGCCGAAATATTGTCAGAAACGTCTTACTTGCAAGCAAAAAATGTCTCCTTGTGTACAGGGCTCACATGCGGCGTCAGATTTAACACGGGGAAATGTAAGTTCTCTTCTCCTTCCCTGCAACACAAATGTTATTTCAGCTGTGAGACAACTATAACATCACGACATAGATTTTACACTTTCCAATAGAAGTCTGGGTGTTAGAACATTTCCTCTTTACCCCCGGGACCAAAGTTTTATTCAAGCCAGAATAGCGAGCATAGCTCTTCTGCCAGATCCATCAAGGGAGCGGAATTTGGATGTTTACGGCTCATTTTCCATTTCTCTCATCAGCCGTGGAATCCTAAACGACAGAAAGCTCTCCTCGGTCCTTCAGTCTGTCTTTGCTGACTCTTTATTGGGCCTCTGTTGTCACGCACATCGGAGGTGATAGTCTTAGCATGGATTGCCCAGCCCTCCACAGCAACACATCATCACCCCCCCCCCCCCCCCCCCCCCCCCCCCCCCACCCGACTCCACACCCTGCCAACAACGACAAGAAGCTTTGGCCACCACACCCCTATTTCAGAATTCAGAATTAAAGGACGTTCCTTTAGGAAGGAGATGAATGGGAATTTCTTCAGTCAGAGGGTGATCAATCTGTGGAACTCTTTGCCACAGAAGGCTGTGGAGGCCAAGTCAATGGATATTTTTAAGGCAGGGACAGATAGATTCTTGATTAGTACGGGTGGAGAATGCTGTTAGGAGGGAGAGATAGATCAGCCATGACTGAATGTCAGAGTAGACTTGATGGGCCAAATGACCTAATTCTGCTCCAATCACATGACCATATGACTTCTCCTCCAGAAAGTTCCTGCTTTATTGTCCCAGAATGGAGCGTTGGACATTTTTCTCTGGAACGTCGGAGGTTGAAGGGAGACCTGATAGAAGTATATAAAATGATGAGAGGCCTAGCTGGGGTAAATAGTCAGAGCCTACTTCCCCAGGGTGGCAATGTCTAACACTAGAGGGCATAGCTATAAGGTGAGAGGGGGAAAGTTTAATGGAGATGTGCGGGGGAAGTTTTCTTCCACAGAGAGTGGTGGGGACCTGGAATGGGTTGCCAGGAGTGGTGGTGGAGGCTGATATGATAATGGTGCTTAAGATAGGCACGTGGAAGTGAAGGGAATAGAGGGGTATGGATCTTATACAGGCAGATGAGATTAGTTTAACTTGGCGTCGTGTTCAGCACAGACATTGTGGGCCGAAGGGCCCGTTCCTGTGCTGTACTGTTCTATGTTCTATGTCTAATGGAGCATGATATCACCTGCCATGTGAGAGCAGAACAATACACCTAAAAATAAGATAGGCAGCAACGATTTCAGCATTTCACATACATCAGTGCCATGGGAGAGTTTCGTAGTGCTTTAGAATTACAGAACAGCATTGAGCTGAGGGAGGACATTTGACCCATCAAGTTAATGCTGGCTCGCTTGATCAGCAATCACATAGGCATGGAAGACTATGTACCAAGGTAGGTGGCTCAGTGGCGCAACTGCTAGACAGGCACCCTCACAGCACCAGAGACCCTGGTTTGTTCCTCACCTCGGCAACTGGCTGTGTGGAGTTTGCACGTTCTCCCTGTGACCTTGTGGGCTTCCTCCAGGTGCTCCGGTTTCCTCCCACATCCCAAAAAATGACGGTTGGGAGGCTAATTGACCTCTGTAAATTGCCCCTAGTGTGTAGGGGGGGGGGGGGATGAAAAAGTGGATAACATGGAACTAGTGTGAACAGGTGATCAATGGTCAAAGTGGACTCTTGGGCTGAAGTGCCTGTTTCAATGCTGTACCTTTCAATCACTCAATCCATAGTAAAGAGAATCTGTTTCCAGTGACTAAAATACTATGGAATTTGGCAAGACAATGACACAGCAGTGGAGACTTGCAGCACCAGAGACCCACGTTTGCTCCTCACTATGGGTGCTGTCTGCATGGAGTTTGCACATTCTCCCTGGGACCTCGTGGGTTTCTTCCGGGTGCTCCGGTTTCCTCCCACATTCTAAAGGCATGCAGATTTGTAGATTAATTAACCACTGTACAACTTGTCCCTAGCGTGCAGGATAGGAGCAGTGCATGGCTGACTGCTGGTTGGCGTGGACTCAGTGGGCCGAAGGGCCTGTATCCACTCTGTATCTCTAAAACTAATTTAGGTGGGGCTCTGATGGTCAACATCGATATGATGGGCTGAAGGGCCTGGTTCAGTATTATGTGACTCCATGATAATTTCTCATAACATTATGTTCGTAAGTTCATAAGTTATAGGAGCAGAATCCCATTAAATCTGCGTCCTATAGTCTTTTAGACATAAGAAACATATATGCCCTGTATTTATTTATCTAAATGTGTCGTGGTTTTAAATATCTCAGTCAAATCTCTTTTGAAATCCCTTCTACACAATGATGGATGCCATCTTCACAAGAAGCACTATTTTTCTGCTGTTTTGCAGGGTATGTTTAGAGTACTGCCTTTCCCTTTCTAATTCGATATTGCAATCTCCTTCCAGACAAATTTGTTTCATTGTTTCTCCGTCTCAGAAACCCAACTTCTTCAGTCCACCCACGTTACTATAATCCCTCGGCCACAGATCCTTACACACTTTTGTTTCCTCTCCTGAACTTTCATAAACCTCCTAAGGCCTAGTGCCAGGAATTGTACACAACACTGCATCTGGGATCATACTAATCAGACTTACTTTTATATTGAGACACAAGAAACAGCCGACGCTGCAATCTTGAGCAAAATGCAAAGTGTTGGAGGAGCTCAGGAGGATCTGTGGAGGGAATGGACAGACGACGTTTCGGATCGGGACCCTTCTTCAGGCTGAGAACATTTGTGCAGTAATTTCCTTGTATATCTCTCTATTTATAAACCGTTAGGACGCCATATCCTTAAACTACTTTGAGCTCAAACACCCCCACAATTTCCCTGTTTTTGGCATTCCCTTTACAACTGTGCCGGCCGCTAGTGTTTTCTCCCCACAGTTTTCCTATTAAACAGTATTACATCATACTTTTTTTTTTTCCGGTGAAATGATCACGACAGCCCACAGTAGGAGATATACAGTACATGAGGGGAAATGGTTGCAAGCAATATTATCTGAAGCAGTTGCTCGGCGAATTAGGCATGGAGAGAGGAAAGATTCCAAAGATCACTTTCAAGATGGTGCAAGTTAACAAGAAAGCGAAGCAAGGTTTGAAATGGGAAACATTGAAAGCAAATGGAACAAATATGAATGGAAAGAAATTGCAACATGAACTCAAAAATGAGGGAGGAAGACAGAATTTTAAACATATCATGGACACGTTGACAGCAGATAACACATGGGGGAAGATTTTTTTACACAGAGTTAGTGGGGGCCTGGAATGCATTGCCAAGGGTGGTGGTGGAGGCAGATACAATAGTGGAGTTCACACTCTGTCTATGTTATCCCACTTTCATCCACTGCCTGTACATAAGGCACAGTTTTACGGCGGCTAATTAAGGTCATATGGTCATAAAGGATAGGAGGAGAATTTGGCCATTCGGCCCATCAAGTCTACTCCAGCATTCAATCATGGCTGATGTACACCTCCCTCCTCACCCCTTTCACCTGCCTTCTCCCAATACCTATACTTATCAAGAATCTATCTATCTCTTTAGAATCTACGGAATTAAGGGATATGGGGAAAAAGCAGGAACGGGGTACCGATTTAGGATGATCAGCCGTGATCATGTTGAATGGCAGTGGTGGCCCGATGGGCCGAATGGCATACTCCTGCACCTATTTTCTATGTTCTATATTTCTATGTTTCTTTAAGCTACAAACTCATGCATCTTTGGGATATGGGAGGAAACCAGAGCACCCAGAGGAAACACACCCGGAGGTCAAGCTCGGGCCTGGTCTCTGGTACTATGAGGCAGCAGCTCTATCAGCTGTGGCACTGTGCTGCACTGCAGTTGGTTTGAGACTACAGTGGACAATATCAGCCATCGCGTTAGGTCCTTAACTACTCGGGATTAGTATTGCTGGATTCATTTTAGATTCATTAGCTTCTCCTAGGTATTGCATCAAATCAGTTTGAGTTTAGTTTACTGTCACATGTAAATGTTATTTCTTTGCATTAATGAAGACCCAGGAAAATATATACTTGACTCAGAGTGTATGCGTGGTGTGACAAAAATCCATACAGATCAACTAGTTCTCGGATTTCATCCGTGTCTGTGCTGAATCGGACATTTTTTCCTGAGATGATCCAATTGTTTCCATGCAAGAGAGGGGTCTTGGTTCGTGTCCAACTCTCTTTACGATGCCATTAATCCTGATATCCTTTTGTCAAGATATTATCATTCCATGTCCAATTTGCTCCACTAAGTCTCCTGCCCTTTGTATTGGGGGACTCGGAGAAGGATAGTTCTGGGATCAAGAGTCAAGAATGTTTCGCCGTCACAAGTATCGACAACGGAACAGTGAGATTCTTACTTGCAAAGACACAAAGTGCTGGAGTAACTCAGCAGGTCAGGCAGCATCTGTGGAGAACAGGGATAGGTGACTGCTTAATGTCGGGACCCTTCTTCAGACTGATGGTGAGAGGGGTATAAAGTGGACGATGTGTTGTATATGGAGGCTGCTGGGGTGAAAGGCGAGGCAGGGGACTCTATCCTTGTTCCGTCTATGGGGGGGGAGAGGGGGAGAGAACAGAACCACAGGATGCAAAGGAGACACGGGTGAACGATTCATTGCAGGAGGGAAAAGAAAGAGGACACCTCGGATGTATTAGAATCCTCATCTTGGGTGAGATGCGGTGGATCATGGAGAAATTGGGAGTAGGGGATATGTCATTGCAAGAGGCGGGGGAGAGGAAGTGTAGTCCAGATAACTGTAGGAGTCGGTACATTTGTAGTAGACATTAGTCAATAGTCTATCTACTGTCCACCACAGGAGACAGACTAGCGATTGATCTGTCACTGAGAGACTATCAAATGGCATCTTCCCCACGCCTTTCAAGCCTCCAAACGTTATTCCCTTATCATGTATCTATACACTGTAAATGGATCAATTGTAATCATGTATTGTCTTACTGCTCACTGGATAGCACACAACAAAAGCTTTTCACTGTACCTCGGCACATGTGACCATAAACTAAACTGAAACAGCGTGGAATCAGGCCCTTTGGCCCAGTGAGTCCACGCCACTCATAGTTCTATCCTACACACTGGGGATAATTCACATAAACCAGTTAACCGAGAAATCTGCATGTCTTTGAAATGTGGGTGGAAGCCAGAGCACCCAGAAGAAACCCATGCAGTCACAGGGAGAACGTGCAAACTCCACACAGACTCCACACACATGGTCAGGGTTGAACCCGGGTATCTGACGCTGTAAGACAGCGGCTCTTCCAGCTGCTTCTAAACTGGGTCTGTCCAAGGCAGAGCTAGATATTGGATGTTGTTTACCCTGCGATCACAGATCTGGAAGACACAGGTAGAATATAACCGCCCCACCACAGGTTACTTTCAACCTGTGTGTCTTCGAGATCTGTGATCACATCATACACAATATCCACATTGTACACAGTATAATGCTCAAATTAAATAAAATTTGTAGTGAAAAGCTGGAGATTAATGCTGTGGCATGAAGTAAGGTGGCAAAGTGGCACAGCTGGTAGAACTGCTGCCTCACTGTGTCAGAGACCCGGGTTCCATCCTGACCTCGGGTGCTGTCTGTGTGGAGTTTGCATGTTCTCCTTGTGACCACAAGGGTTTTTTTCCGGGTGCTCCGGTTCCCTCCGACATCCCAAAGACGTGCGGGTTTGTATGTTAATTGTCCTCTGTAAATTGTGCAGGGAGTGGATGTGAAAGCTGGTTAACATAGAACTAGTGTGGACGAGTGATCGATGGGCTGAAGGGCCTGTGTATACAAGTTCATAAATTCATGTTATAGGAGCAGAATTAGACCATTCAGCCCATCAAGTCTACTCCGCCATTCAATCACGGCTGATCTATCTTTCCCTCTCCACATACATGCATCCCCTCTCTCTCCGCCCCTCCCCCACCCCAGTCATCGTACTAGTTTCACTGCCTGAATTACTCGTTATCACCTTCCCCACATCCAAGGGAAGGTGATAACCTTTCCTTTCCCTGATCATCGTTGCGGACTTTGATCAGGTCTTTTTGCATATCCGTCATTAATTTGCTCTTACGTACCTTTTCAGATCTCTCCCTTCCCTCTCCCCTGTCTCTCAGTCTGAAAGAATGGTCTCGACCCCGAAACGTCACCTCTACCTTTCCTCCAGACATGCTGCCCGACCCGCTGAGTTACTCCAGCTTTTTTGTGTCTCGCTTTGGTGTAAACCGGCATCTGCAGTTCCTTCTTACACAATTACATTCACCGTCAGGGCAACATGTACCGGCAGAATGAGGAACCATCTGCATTGATCAGTAAAAGCCTTGCCAAAACTGTAGCAAATCACTGCCTCACCTTTTAACATCTGTTTGCAGTGCGATAATTACAAGTTTACTGCAGATGTTAAGTGCACACAGCTGAGAATGGGAAGACGTAAAAATAAAACTCCCTTCCCCTTTCATGCTGGGGCATTCTGTTGTGCACTGACTAAGGTGTTCTCTAACATACTAATAGATATCACTGTGCCAGGACATTAAACTGGGCAGCTAGCGGCCATAATTTGAACACCATCCCTGCACCATTAACCGAGGGTCAGAGGGATCGCGGGATGGAGTATATTTAAAAGCAGCGATATTTAAAGAGGCACTGCCGACATTTAAAGGGTACTAAAAGAACAAAGTAGCGTGTCATCTGGACAAGATCAATATACAAACCTAGCCTGCGGCCTGGAGGCTGTTGCTATAATAAGGAGGGGAATCCATCTTCAGAGCAAAGGATCAAAATGAGAAATGCAGTGACCTCCATTTAAGGTAAATGCAGTTATATCTGGAACTCAAGCATCGGGCATTCTCAATGCAACAGGCAACAAATCTCTGAGAATATTCAGCAAATGTACACTTTACGTAAGATTAGAGTGGTAGAGTCAGACAACGTGGAAACAGGCCCTTTGGCCCAACCCGTCCATGTTGACCAAGATGTACCATCTGCAGTAGATCCACTAGTTAAGGGCAGCAGTAGAGTTGCTGCTTTACAGCGCCAGAGACCCGGGTACGATCCTGACTACGGCTGCCGTCTTCTCCGGAAGTTCCGATATCCTCCCACCCTCTAAAGACGTACGGATTTGTAGGTTAATTGGCTTCGGTGAAAATTGTAAATTGTCCCTAGTGTGTAGGATAGTGCTAGTGTACGGGGATCGCTGGTTGGCGCAGACTCAGTGGGCCGAAGGGCCTGTTTCCGCACTGTACCTCTAAACCAAACTAAACTTGCCGGTGATTGGCCCATAGAACTGGATTTTTTTGCTTTTATGAAAATAAAGCTCAAACGGTGAATCTTATTTCAAGTGTTATGCAAAATAAGTATGAAAAGACATTTATTTCTATTTAACCACAAGGGCAGTGATGTTGTTGGCTGATCAGAAGCAACTTTCTCTTTTAAAGATTGGCGCTTAATGCTGTGGTGAGCACAGACATTCACTTGATTTATTTTTGTACTATTTTATATTTATACTGTTAAGCCTTAAACAATAGAATTAATTGATTAATTGTAAGATATAGGCCTTCGGCCCACCGACCACCCACAGGAATCTCAAATATATCTCAAGGAGATTTCACAGTGGGGCGGTAAAATGTAGAAACAAGGAACTGCAGACGCTGGTTTACAAAAAAGAAATACAAAAAGTACTGGAGTACTGACCCTACAAAGGGTCAGGCAACGTCTCTGGAGATGTTTCAGATTTGGGCCTTCCTTCAGTGTAAAAAACATGGTTCAATGGCGCAGCGGTAGAGTTGCTGCCTTACAGCGGCTGAGACCCGGGTTTGATTCTGACTGCGGGTGCTGCCTGTACGGTGTTTGTATGTTCTCCATGTGACCGCGTGGGTTTCTTCGGGGTGCTCCAGTTTTCTCCCACATCCCAAAGATGTGTGGGTTTGTAGGTCGATTGGCCCTCTGTAAATTCCCCCTAGTGTGTATGGAGTGGATGAGAACGTGGGATAATATAGAACTAGTGTAAACAGGTGATCGATGGTCAGCATGGACTCGGTGGGCTGAAGGGCCACATTCCACGTTGAATCTCTAGTCATAGTTGTACAACACAGAAACAGGCCCTTTGGCCCAACTTACCCATGCCGACCATGATCCCCATCTCCATTAGTCCCACCTACCGGCCTATGGCCCATATCCTTCTGAACCTTTTTAATCCATGTACCTGTTCAACTGTCTTTTAAATGTGGCGATAACACCTGTCTGAACTACCTCTCCTGGCAGCTCGTTCCATTATACTCAATGCCCTTTGTGTGAAGAGGTTGCCTTCATGTTCCTATTTAATCTTTGCCCTCTCACCTTCAACTTATTTCCTCTGATTCTTGTTTCCACTGCTCTGGGTACAAAGTGCATTTAGGGAGGTACATTGGCACAATGGTAGAGTTGCTGCCTTACAGCGCCAGAGACCCAGTTCGATCCTGACTACGGGTGACATCTGTACAGAGTTTGTACGTTCTCCCTGTGACCGCTTAGGTTTTCTCCGGGTGCTCCGGTTTCCTCCCAACAGTAGGTTAATTGGCTTCGGCAGTTTGTAAAATTGTCCCTAGTGTGTAGGATAGTCTTAGTGTATTGCGTGATCGCTGGTCGGCGTGGGCTCGGCGGGCCGAAGGCCCTGTTTCTGCACTGTATCTCTAAAGTCTTAAATCTGAAGCTAAAATGAAAGTCAATCTGTACAAGTGGCTGTAATTCCAGATCCTCCACAGAAGCAGGAACTTTATGCGAAGGTTGTATTTTGTCCAAGTGCTTTACACATGACCTCAAGCAAATAGTAATAAGTAGCATGCATACTTCACCCACTCAGTGTGTGCAGGGGAAAGATTATGTGGCAATATTCCTAACACAATATAACTGTGTCCTCTTATAAAGGAGGATGTGCATTCCTTCAGCCCTCCTCCACTTATTTTATTCTCTCAAGAGATGTAGGCGTCATCTGTGAGGCCAATACTTAATATCCATCCCTTATTTCCCTTGAGAAGATGCTGTTGTTTTTTGTGCTGAATGTTTCTAAGATAAAGAATTGAAAATGCTTCAGTCCAGGCAGTATGGGTACATTTCCCTGCAAACACACCATGCATGGGAATGGAGGTATATGGACTTGGGAGTGCTGGTGCAGGATTCACAAAACGTTAATTTGCATATCGGGTTGGTAGTAAGGAAGGCAAATGCAATGCTAGCATTTATTTCAAGAGGACTAGAAACAAAAACAGGGATGTCATGCCGAGGCTCTTTAAGGCGCTGGTCAGGCCGCATTTGGAGTAATGTGAACAATTTTGGGCGCCATATCTGAGGAAGGATGTGCTGGCTCTGGAGAGGGTCCACAGGAGGTTTACAGGAATGAGTAGGTTATTATGATGAGCGTTTGACAGAACTGGGCCTCTACTCGCTGGAGAATGGGGGAGGACCTCATTGAAATGTACAACATAGTGAAAGGTCTGGATAGAGTGGATGTGGAGAGGATGTTTCAACTCATGGGAGAGTCTAGGACCAGAGGTCATAGCCTCAGAATTAAAGGGCGTTTCTTTAGGAAGGAGTTAAGGAGGAATTTCTTTAGTCAGAGTGTGGTGAATCCGTGGAATTCTTTGCCACAGAAGGGTGTAGAGGCCAAGTCAGTGGATATTTTTAAAGCAGATATAGATAAACAGATAGATTCTTGATTAGTACGGGTGTCAGGGGTAATGGGAGAAGGCAGGAGAATGGGGTTAGGAGGAAGAGATAGATCAGCGATGATTGAATGGCGGAGTAGACTTAATGGGCCGAATGGCCTAATTCTGCTTCTATCACTTATGAACTTATGATTATGTACATGGAGGTGAGAGCTGGCCTTGGCATCATGTTCAGCATGGATCCCATGGGCCAAAGGGCCTGTTCCTGTGCTGTACTGTTCTATGATCTATTCAACATTCCTTTTATTGGACCAGAGTTTCCGTATAGATTCATACAGATTCAATCAGCACGGAGATAGATCCTTCATCCCAACTCGTCCATGCCAACCTAGGTGCCCCATCTAAGCCAGTCCCATTTGCCCGCATTTGACCAATTTCTCGCTAAACCTTTCCTGTCCATAGACCTGCCCAAGTGTCATAATTGGACCTGCTTCACCTACCTCTGGCAGCTCATTCTATACACCCACCACCCTCTGAGTGAAAAGTTGCCCCTCATGTACCTATTAAATCTTGCCCATCTCACTTTCAACTTATGTATACAGGTAAAAGTTGTATACTTGTATACTTATGTATACAAGTAAAAGTTGCCCCTCATGTACCTATTAAATCTTGCCCATCTCACTTTCAACTTATGTCTTCCGGTTCTTGATTCCTCTACCCTGGGTAAAATATTCTGTGCATTCACCCTATTGCTGCTTCGAAGGATTTTAAGCATGAATACGAAAACCCACATAAAATCATTTTGTTGTTATCCAGCAAAAAAAAAATCACTCGTAATGAGGTCAGGAAAATACAATTCTGGCAGCGTCAACGGAAAGAAAAACAAAGTTAAAGTTTCAGATGACTGAACTTTTTTTTCGAACTGTACAAATTCAGCGAGTGGTCTGAGAGAAATCCATTCGTCGAAAGGAAACAAGTAAACCTTTCCGAAGAGGAGTGGCAGTCAATTGGACAGTGATCGGAAAGTGACAAACCTGCAGATGTTGAAAACCTGAACGAAAAACTGAAAATGTGAGGGATACACAATAGGTTAGGCAGCATCTGTGGAGAGAGAAACACAATTAATGGTTTAGAATTAATGGTTCGTTCATCAAGCCTGGGACGGCTCAGTGGCGCAGCTGGTAAGCTGCTGCCTCACATTGCCAGGGACCCCGATTCGTTCCTGATCTCTGGCACTGTGTCTGTGTGGAGTTTGCACGTTCGCCCTGTGATCGCATGGGTGCTCCAGTTTTGCCCCAAATCCCGAAGATGTGATGATATCTAGGTTAATTGGTCTCTATAAATTGCACTTAGTATGTAGGGAGCGTATGGAGAAAGTAGGATAACATAGGATTAGTGCGGACGGGTGATGGATGGTCGGCGTGGACTCAATGGGCCTAAGAGCCTGTTCCATGCTGCATTTCTTTTTAAGATTTGTATTTTTATTAGAAGCAATGTACAGTAGTATAAACCGCAGCATATGACAAAATACATTTACTGTACATCTTCTATTTTAAATTTAACAAGAAAGAAGTAGGACAAGAGAGAAAGAGCGAGAAAGAGAGAAAGTGAAAGATATAGTGATGTGTAAACCCCTAGACTACCAGATAGTGCAGTCCAGGAGTGAACGAGTAAAAGCCTATAGAAGAGTAAGAAGACAAAAAACAAAAATAATAAAGAAAAAGGGACCCTTATGTGTTGATATACCTGCTTCATTTCTCACCACACCCATCGTGAATCGGTTTAATTCGGTTGCACCATACTATACTTGTAACCTTGCTGTATTTCTAAACTAAACTAAACTGGTGAGCAGTAACCTCACCTCAGAGCTGGTACGCTGATGTGCACATCAATGTGCATCTTTAACACCGCAGGAAAGAACTGCCATTTACTGGGTAGATACTTTGAAACAGTAAATAAAATGCTTTTTATTTTAATGCGTGGCATCGGGATTTTACCAAATCAGCATTGTACCTTGGACCCATCAGTGCAATGAGTAACCCAAGACATTGGTCCATTGAAGTACAATTTCAAATTATCTGCTGTTTAAATTTAGCTGCACTGTTCAGTTGAAAACTGCTTATCATGTTTCCTTAAATAAGATGCTTTGGACTTAATATTGGGTGATTATGTATCTCCAGCTTATTGACAGTCAACTGTGATGTTATTTTGTTCTTCATTTCATTGCTGGTTGCCACGCCAACATAACTTAGCTGCCTTAGGCTTGAGGTAACAGTTGTTGCTTCTTTGATCCTGTTTGATGCAGTTTTGAGTTCTACTTTTTCCCAGCCTCCCGGGGGGATCCAATCTAATTGAGATCTCCATTTAATGGACAGGTTTTGTTTATTATTTTGTTTAGAGATACAGCGCGGAGAGAGGCCCTTCGGCCCACTGAGTACGAGCTGCGATCTCCGTACACCACACTCACCTACACGCACTAGGGATAATTTACAACATTCATGCCCCTGTCCCACTTAGGAAACCTGAACGGAAACCTCTGGAGACTTTGCGCCCCACCCAAGGTTTCCGTGCGGTTCCCGGAGGTTGCAGGTGGTTGCCGGAGGTTGCAGGTAGTGGAAGCAGGTAGGGAGACTGACAAAAACCTCCGGGAACCTCCGGGAACCTCTGGGAACCGTAAGGAAACCTTGGGTGGGGCACAAAGTCTCCAGAGGTTTCCGTTCAGGTTTCCTAAGTAGGACAGGGGCATTACCGAAGCCAATTAACCTACAAACATGTATGTTTTTGGAGTGTGGGAGGAAACCAGAGCACCCGGGGGAAACCCATGTGATCATGGGGAGAACGTGCAAACACCATACAGACAGGACCAGTAGTCAGGATTGAACTACTGTTGTGCCACAATGGTGTCCAAGTCAAAATCCTCTTCCCATGGATCTAAAGGATGAGAGGTAGGGAACATAAAGGGGATTTGAGGGGCAGGATTTTTACACAGAAAGCAGTTGATATGTGGAATGTGGTACCAGAAGTGGAACATAGAACAGGGTAAGACAGGAACAGGCCCTTCAGCCCACAAAGTCTCTGCTGAACAAGACACAAACATGAGGTTGTGGAATCAAATACAAATACAACACTTGAGAAGACACAATGAACTGCAGATGCTGGAATCTTGAGCAAAAGACAAAGTGCTGGAGGAACTCAGCAGGTCAGGCAGCATCTGGGGAGGGAATGGACAGACGACGTTTCAGGTCAAGTCTGAAGCGTCCCAACCCGTTACATTGTGTCTTTCAATCCCTCATAGTTGCTGTCTGGCCCGCTGAGTGCCTCCGTGTTTGTGTTTTACTACATTTAGACAGGCACTTAAATAGACAGGACTAAGAAGGAATTGAACCTAATGCAGATAAATGGGATTAATGCTGTTGGGCAACAAGGATATGGTGGGCCGAAGAGCCTATTTCTGTGTGTGAGTGTGACTCTATGATCATGACCATGGCATATTAAAAGATTAATTATCTTTGTCTGACTACCTTGAGCTCCCAGTCCTCGACAGGGAACAATGATGGGGTGGTACAGTGACGCAGCTGGTAGAGCTGCTGCTACCTCAGAGTGCAGAGATACAGGTTCGATCCTGACCTCGGGTGCTGCATGTGTGGAGTTTGCACGTTCTCCCTGTGACCACATGGGTTTCTTCCGGATGTTTCGGTTTCCTCCCACATCCCAAAGACGTGAGGGATTGTGTGTTAATTGGCCTCTGTAAAACTGCCCCAGCATGTGGGGAGTGGGTGAGAAAGTGAGATAGCATAGAACTAGTGTGAACAGGTGATCGATGGTCGGGGTGGACTCAGTGGGGCAAATGGCCTGTTTCCATGCTGTATATAATAATAATAATAATAATGGATGGGATTTATATAGCGCCTTTCTAATACTCAAGGCGCTTTACATCGCATTATTCATTCACTCCTCAGTCACACTCGGTGGTGGTAAGCTACTTCTGTAGCCACAGCTGCCCTGGGGCAGACTGACGGAAGCGTGGCTGCCAATCCGACCACCACCAATCACTCACACACATTCACACACATTCACACACAGGCAAAGGTGGGTGAAGTGTCTTGCCCAAGGACACAACGACAGTGTGCACTAAAATGAAAAACTAATATTAATCTAAGCAGAAAATGCTGGAAATACTCTGCAGGTCATGCAGCATCTGTGAAGGGACAAAGGGAAGAGTTAATGTTTCGGGAGAAGATCCTGGAAGGGGTGGGGTCAGAGGCAGCTCCCCTACACCTCGTGTTTCACCTTCCCCAGGATCAAGGAGACTTCCACCTCAAATTCAAGCCATGAACTGAAATCTGCAATAACTTCTGTTTCCCAGGACCCCACTCCCTCATCTTTACCATGGATGTCCAGTCACTCTACACCTCCATCCCCCACCAGGAAGGTCTTAAAGCTTTCCGTTTCTTCCTCGACCACGGAACCAACCAATTTCCTTCTACTAATACTCCCCTCTGCCTAGCAGAGCTGGTCCTTATCCTCAACAACTTATCCTTCAACTCCTCCCAAGGCGTAGCTATGGGCACTCGCATGGGCCCTAGCTATGCCTGCCTCTTTGTTGGGTACGTCGAACAATCACTGTTCCAGGCTTACACTATTCCCGAACTCTACCTCTGCTACATTGATGACTGCATCGGTGGTGCCTCCTGCACCCATGCAGAACTCACTGACTTCCATCAACTTTACCACTAATTTCCATCCTGCACTCAAATTCACTTGGACCATCTCCGACATCTCCCTATCGTTTCTGGATCTCACCGTCTCCATCACATGAGACAGGCTATTGACCAACATCTACTACAAACCTACACTGGCTCCCATAGCTATCTAGACTACACTTCTTCCCACCCTGCTTCCTGTAAAGACTCAACTCCCCCTCCCATTCCCAATCTGACCTTTCTGTCCTGGGCCTCCTCCATTGTCAGAGTGAGGCCCAGCGCAAATTGGTGGAACAGCACCTCATATTTCGCTCGGGTAGCATACACCCCAGCGGTATGAACATTGACTTCTCTAACTTCAAATAGCCCTTGCTTTCCCTCTCTGTCCATCCCCTCCCTCTTCCCAGTTCTCCCACCAGTCTTACTGTCTCCGACTACATTCTATCTGTCCCGCCCACTCCCCTGACATCAGACTGAAGAAGGGTCTCGACACGGTCCCGAAACGTCACCCATTCTTCCTCTCCAGAGATGCTGCCTGTCCCGCTGAGTTCGTCCAACATTTTGTGTCTACCTTGAACTGATGGAGACACAAGGAACTGCAGATGCTGGTTTACAAAGAAAAACACAATGTGCTGGAGTATCTCAGTGGGTCAGGCAACATCTCTGGAGAACATGGATAGAAGATGTTTCAGGCATCAGACTCGGTCTGAAGAAGGGTCCCGACCTGAAACGCCGTCTATCCATATTCTCCAGAGATGTTGCCTGACCCACAGAGTTACTTCAGCACTTTGTGTTTCTTTTTCCTGGAACTAATAGCATTTAGCAATGCAAAATTCTTCTCCCCCTCATAATCCACACATTAGAGTAGCTGACTTCTAGGAAGCAGCTTCATTTGAGTTTCTTACTCAGTTTGAATGGCATGTAAAAATAGTGTTAATTTCAATTTGTCCATGGGTTGGGAATGTTTTTTCTCTTAATAATTGGTGAGCCTGGCAGAGAGCATTAATCCTTTAATATGTCATGGTCATACTCATACAGCACAGAAACAGGCCCTTCGGCCCACCACATCCTTCTTGCCCAACAGCACCGATTCCAATTACTGGCATTGGGAACCTCTAGGTCTTGCCTATTTAAGTGTTTGCCTAAGTGCCTCTTATATATAATAAAACACAAATGCAGGAAATACTCAGTGTGTCAGGCAGCATCTATGGAGGGAATGCAGGAATGATATCATAGATTGGGACCCTTCTGCAGGCTTGACCCGAAACGCTGCCTGTCCATTCCCTCCCCAGAAGATGCCCGACGCGCTGAGTTCCACTGGGACTTTGTGTTTTCGCACAAGATACCATACTTGTTCAATTATAGTCATTGTAATTGATTCCACTACCTGAATGACATGGTGGAATAGCCACTGCCTCACAGTGTCAGAGATCCAGGTTCCATCCCGACTTCGGGAGCTGTCTGTGTGGAGTTTGCACGTTCTCCCTGAGGCCGCGTGGGTTTACTCCAAGTGCGCCGGTTTCCTCCCACATCGCAAAGATGTGCAGGTTTGTTGGTAAAATTGGGCTCAGTAAGTTTCCCCTAGTGTGCAGGGAGTGGATGAAAAAGTTGGACTAGTGAGACTGGATTATCACTGGTCAGCATGGACCTGGTGGGCCGAAGGGTCTGTTTCAATACTGTATCTCTAAACTAAACAAAACTACACTAAACTAAACTAAACTAAACTAAACTAAACTAAAACTACTCTAGTAGCACGTTCTTTGTGAAAGAAACGTATCCCGCATTTCCTCTTTGAATCTCCTACCTCTTGACCCTTTGGTTTAGTGGGAAAAAAATGTTGACTGTCTATCCTTTGTGTGCAGTTGAGCTCTTCAGTGAAGGTTAAATATGGCCTGACAAGCTGCAGTGAAGCAGAGGGATCAGTGTACGTTACAGGATGGTGGAACAATTAACGGTCCTTCAATCCATCAGGGGGCCCGAGAATGAGGATTGTGCTGCCAATCCCTTGGATGTTCTCAATCAGCAGCCAAATTGCTTAATGGAATGTCCTAAAAGTGCAGATAATTGATGATGTTCTCCAATTGCATTTACTGACCCTCTGGGCAGTGCCGGGGCTTCTGACTAAAGGAGTTCGAGGCAGAGTGAACCAAATAGTGCCAGATGACAGTAAATGCTCTCATCATTCTGGTTAATGAGGCTCTGGAAAACGGGAAGCAAAATTGACATTTTGCAAAGGTCATTCTGCGGTGGCGCTGAGGAGGGGGATTGCTGAAAGCAGCTTCTGATATGATCAAGAGCCAAGAGTCAAGAGTGCTTAATTGCCATATTTACCGACAACAGGACAATGATGCTCTTACGTACCGTAGCACAACAGGGTTGCTAACACTGTGCTCATAAATCATCATTGGTGATCTTATAGAGAGTGTAAAATCGTGAATGGAATAGAAAAGGTGAATACATAGGGTCTATATTTCAGCGATAGACTCAGACTGCATGGAAACAAGCCCTTGGGCTCTTGAACACTGCACAACACGGACCGCAATATAAACTAAACGTCTATCGACTGTAGATGGACACAAAATGCTGGAGTGACTCAGCGCAACAGGCAGCAATTCTGGAGAGAAAGAATGGGTGGCGTTTTGGGTCGAGACCCTTCTTCAGACTGACGTCAGGGGGGGGGGGAGGGAGATACATAGATAAGGAAGTGTGAAGGTGTGAAAACAGGGCAAAGGAAATGGAGATCAAGGGAAAAGTAGAATAGATCATTGTTAGCTGGGAGAAGGTAACAACAAAGCAAATAGAGATTAAAAAATGTAGTCGGAGACTAGTCGGAGAACTGGGAAGGGGGAGGGATGGAGAGAGAAGGAAAGCAAGGGTTACTTGAAGTCAGAGAAGTCAATGTTCATACCGCTGGGGTGTAAGGTGCCCAGGCGAAATATGAGGTGCTGTTCCTCCAATGTGCGGAGATGGTCAGTGTGGGAATGGGAGCAGGAGCTAAAGTGTTTAGCAACCAGATTATCAGTTAGGTTTAGGCTGACTGAGTGGAGGTGTTCCGCGAAAAAAATCGGCGAGCCTGCACTTGGTCTCGTGACCTGGCTTTGGTTGCACAAAGGACTCTGGCAAAAGGACTTTTTTTGCACTAAGTTTTGTGGTTATTGCTTTATTGCATTTTTGTTTATTATATAATAGTCATGCAGTACGGAAACAGGCCCACGTGCCCAACGTGCCCATGCTGACCAAGATGCCTCATCTAAGCTATGTATAGGAAAGAACTGCAAATGCTGGTTTGAATCGAAGGTAGACACAAAATGCTGCAGTAACTCCCGCAGAGTTACCCCAGCATTTTGTGTCTACCTTCATCTAAGCTTGTCCCATTTGCCCCCGCGTTTGGCCCATATCCCTCTAAAACGTTCCTATCCATGCGCTTGTCCAAGTAGGGTTAGGGGAATCAAAAAACAGATGACATATATTTAAGGTGAGAGGGGCCACAGTTTAAGAATAAGGGGTAGGCCATTTAGAACGGACATGAGGAAAAACTTTTTCAGCCAGAGAGTTGTGAATCTGTGGAATTCTCTGCCTCAGAAGGCAGTGGAGGCCAATTCTCTGGATGCTTTCAAGAGAGAGTTAGAGCGAGCTCTTAGAGATAGCGGAGTCAAGGGATATGGGGAGAAGGCAGGAACGGGGTACTGATTGTGGATGATCAGCCATGATCGCAGTGAATGGCGGTGCTGGCACGAAGGGCCGAATGACTTACTCCTGCATCTATTGTCTATTGTCTATTGTTGGGAAGAAGCTATTCTTGAACCTGGTGGTCACAGTTTTCTGGCTCCTGTACCTTGTCCCTGATGGTGGGAGTGAAATATGAGCATGGCCAAAGTAATGTGGGTCCTAAGTGATATTGGCTGCCTTTTTGAGGCAGTCTCCTACAGATTCCTTCTATGATGGGCAAGTCAGTACCTGTGATGGACCTGGCACCTTCGTCTCCAACTCTCTGTCATCTCCTTCATTCCTAGAGCATTCGAGTTGTCAAACCAGACCGCGGTGCAACCAGTCAGCGTGTTCTCCACTGTACACCTGCACAGGTTCAATAGTGTATTCGTTGACATACCAAACCTCCGCAATCTTGTAAGGAAGCAGAGGCGTTCGCGATCGTATCCAACAAGAATTGGAAAGTGAAGTATGTGGCTACAAGCAACTATCGGTATTGTTTCTTGGTGGTTTGAGGCAATACTAACGGTATCTTAGAGAGACAAACACACCCACACACGGTTTCATATGACCAGAGAGATTTCAACTGAGATTTCCGATTTTTTTTAAGGTGAATTCACAGCATTCAAAGCATTTTCACTAATACCATTATGCATTATAATCTAGGTTCTGTGCACTCAATAGACTGTTTAAGGTAGGATTGCGGAAATGTTAGTAAGTAGAAACGAGGAACTGCAGATGCTGGTTAAGGACCCAAAGTGCTGGAGTAACTCAGCAGGTCAGGCAGCATCTCTGGAGAATATGGATCGGTGAAGTTTTGGGTCAGAGCCTTCTTCAGAAACACCCTTCACATTTCTCTAGAGATGCTGCCTGATCTGCTGAGTTACTCCACCATTTTGTGTCTTTTTGTGGAATTGTTAGTTGGGGGTCGACAGTGCACAGAGTTAGTACCTGAGGTACTTAAATGGAAATGTATCAGGAGCCAAATACGGTGAGAAAGGGTCTCAAATAATTAATCCGTTTTATTTTTGAAACTCTAGTCATCTTTCTGTAATATTAAATGTTTTAAATAGTGGTATTTCCGAGGCTTTTGGATAGATACATGGATTATGCAGGGAATGGAGGGATATGCATTACGTGCAGGTAGATAAGAGTTGGATAAGTAGCAGATAACCCCACCTACCCAACACCCTGATCATGTATTGTCTTTCCGCTGACTGGCTAGCACGCAACAAACGCTTTTCCCTCCACCTCGGTACACGTGACAATAAACTAAACTCAAACCCAAACCCGAGGTCAGGATTGAACCCGGGTCTCTGGTGTTGTAAGGCAGCAGCTCTACCAGTTGCGTGCCACCCCCCTCTTGCTATATTACAACTATTACACCCTCTTTAATAGTGGCACGTACAATGTAAGAAAAAAACCACTGTATCAGTAACTTATTTTTTCACAGAGGATGGTGCATGGAACAAGGTGTCGGTGGTGGTGGATGTTGAGGTCGATACGATAGTGGCGTTTAAAGAGACTTGTGGGATCGGCACGTGGATATGCAGGGAATTAAGTGATATGGTTCATCATCATGTTTGGCACGGAGATTGTTGGCAGACGGGCCTGTTCTTGTGCTGCACTGTTCCATCTTCTATCTTCTAATGGACTTGCCTGGCACCAGTTTCCTTCCCCACACAGGGGTTAAAGATGGAGCCAGTTGTTTCACGATTAACAGCAGAGAGCAAATCTATTTAGTGTTTTGAAATATTGTCAGAAGAGCAGAGATTCATGAAGGAAAAATTGTGGTGTACGCATTTCTTTTAAATTCACATAGTAATGTAAGAGACAATGTAATAAAAATTGTAGCACCATGAAAGAGACAACAGCTGTACAAACTTGTATCCAACTCTCTGGGGAAATAAACAATGTATCACAAGGTTTTATTAACAATAAAACGCGTGACTCCGCGAATAGAGAGTATATCATAGTTCTAAAATAACAAAACACAAATATAAAATTTCACCATATTCAGGTGAAGCAGAATTGAGTTTTGGTTTAGTTTAGAGATACAAGCATGGAAACGGGGCTCTTCGACCCACCAAGTTCACGCCGACCATCGATCACCCCTTCACACTAGTTCTATGTCAGCGCACTTTCTCATCCACACCAGGGGAAATTTTACGGAGGCCAATTAACCTACAAACCTGCATGTCCTTGTGGTGTGGAAGAAAACCGGAGCACATGGAGGAAACCCACGCAGTCACAGGCTGAAGGTGCAAACTCCATGCACAGACAGCACCCGAGGTCAGAATCGAACCTGGGTCTCTGGCGCTGTGAGGCAGCTGCTCTACCAGCTGTGCCAGTGTGCCACCCCCGGTCAGTACACTCGTGCTTTACTGCTGTTAACCTTGTCATTACATGCGACTTTCTTCAGCACAGCTGCATAAATGTCCTCATTGGACTCTTTGCTACAAATGCTTCAGTTCCTGAAGAAAAACTCCTCGGCTTCCTGTGATTAATGTTACAACCCGCTTTTATTTGGCTTGTTATTATCTCAAGGGCCTGAATGAGGTTGTCAAACGTCATAGTTTCACACAGTCTACACAATCAGACTTTGTTCAGAAACTGGAAGCCAAGATAAAGAGTGCAGATCCAGAGGAACACTGTTTGCAGTCCAAATTAATTGGAAGAGTTAGAGATATATGTGTGAAATAGAACAGAGTAAGTGAGAAGCAAATAGTAAGACTATAGCCTGTTTTTTTGAGTGTGCAAACTTCATCTGTCATTGGGAAGAAGCATCAGAGGCAGTTGCCTTATGCGGCACTAACTACCCCTGCTTCAAAGCTTTGCATTGTACCTTGGCACACGTGGCAATGATAAACCTAAACCTAAAGGGCCTGTCCCACTTTCACGACCTTTTTCACGACCTCTGCCGAGTTTGCCCTTGACTCATACTCGCAGCATGGTCGTCACGAGGTCGTAGGAGGTTGTAGGTAGGTCGTAGGTAGGCCGTGATGCTAGTCGTAGGTACTCGTGGCATCAAGTGGGTCGGGGCGTTTTTCTAGCATGATGAAAAATGTCCACGAGTAAAAAAGGTCGTGAATTAGGTTGTGAAAGTGGGACAGGCCCTTACATCTCTCAGTTAGAGGGATATCAGATTGTAGGAAAGAACTGCAGATGCTGGTTTGAATCGTAGGTAGCAAAATGCTGGAGTAACTCAGTGGAACAGGCAGCATCTCTGGGTGACGTTTCGGGTCGAAAGCTAAACATGAAATGCTGTTCCTCCAATTTGTATTTAGCCTCACTCTGACAATGGAGGAGACCAAGGACAGAAATGTCAGTGTAGGAATGTGAAGGAAGATTAAAGTGTTTAGCAACCTGGTGATCAGGTAGGTTCAGGTGGACTGAGCGAAGGTGTTAAGCAAAAATATTGCCCATTCAACATTTGGTCTCGCCGATATATAAGAGTCCACATCTTGAACAACGGATACAGTAACACAGACTCACTCGGTCAAACAGCAACTCTGGAGGACATGTTTTGTACTAATGATGTTTTTCTTAAGTTATTGAATTTTCTTTTGTCTACTGTGTTTGGGCGACGTTTCGGATCAGGACCCCTCTTTAGACTGATTATAGTAAGGGGGAGAAAGCTGGAAAACATGTGGAGGTGGGACAGAGCCTGGCAAGTGATAAGTGGTTACACGTGGTGGAAGTGTTGATTGCTGGATGAGTGGACAAAGGCCAGAGATGGGAAGAAGACAAAGGGATGTGAGCTATGGAGAGAAGGGGCATGGGGTGTGAAGCCAGAAGAGGTGGAACGGGATAGCGGTAGGGAAAAGGGTTATTGTAGGTCAGTTACTTAAAATTGGAGAATTCAAGATTCATGCCATTAGGTTGTAAGCTACCCAAGAGGAATCTGAGGTGCTGTATCATTTATGATTTATATTTTATCATTTATACTTATGATATATTATATAAGATGAAGAGTCAATAGTCAAGAGTGTTTAATTGTCATATGTAAGGAAAACGGAACATTGAAGTTCCTATTTCCAACAGTGTAACAGGTCTATTAACACAGAACTCATAAATAATACAACAAACAAAAGAAAGTTCGCTAAGTTAAAAAAAAAACATTATTAGTATAAAACAAGTCCCCAGTGCAAAAAAAGACAGTTCAAAGTTCAAAGTTCAAAGTTTAGTTGGAGATGTTGTGTCAAAGAGAATGATGATTGTTGGGAAGAAGCTGTTCCTGAACCTGGAGATCACTATTTTCAGAGTCCTGCACATTCTTCCTGATGGTAGGAGTGAAAAGAGAAATTATATACAAAATATAAGATAAATTGTGTGCGTGTATATATATATATTATATACGCGCGCACACACACATAATTTCTCTTATATTTTAGATATCATTTCACTATAATCTTGTGTGTGTATTGTTTGTATATATGTACACACATATACAAAAAATACACACACAAACATTTTTATGTATGTGTCTGTATATATACACACATATATAAATGGATACACATGGGTGTATGTGTGTGTATATACACATGCACACATTTATATGAATATGCCTATGTATATATGTGTGTATATATATATACACATATACATATATATACACACACACACACACACACACACGCACACACACACACGCACACACACACACACACACACACACACACACACACACACACACACACACACACACACAGTGGCTTGCAAAAGTATTCATATCCCTTGAACTTTTCCACATTTTGTCACGTTACAACCACAAACGTAAATGTATTTTATTGGGATTTTATGTGATAGACCAACACAAAGTGGTGCATAATTGTGAAGTGGAAGGAAAATGATACATGTTTTTCAAATTTTTTTACAAATAAAAAACTGAAAAGTGTGGCGTGCAAAAGTATTCAGCCCCCCTGAGTCAATACTTTGTAGAACCACCTTTCGCTGCAATTAAAGCTGCAAATCTTGTGGGGTATGTCTCTACCAGCTTTGCACATCTAGAAACTGAAATGTTTGCCCATTCTTCTTTGCAAAATAGCTCAAACTCAGTCAGATTGGATGGAGAGCGTCTGTGAACAGCAATTTTCAAGTCTTGCCAGAGATTCTCAATTGGATTTAGGTCTGGACTTTGACTGGGCCATTCTAACACATGAATATGTTTTGATCTAAACCATTCCATTGTAGCTCTGGCTGTATGTTTAGGGTCGTTGTCCTGCTGGAAGGTGAACCTCCGCCCCAGTCTCAAGTCTTTTGCAGACTCTAACAGGTTTTCTTCCAAGATTGCCCTGTATTTGGCTCCATCCATCTTCCCATCAACTCTGACCAGCTTCCCTGTCCCTGCTGAAGAAAAGCATCCCCACAGCATGATGTTTCACAGTGGGGATGGTGTGTTCAGGGTGATGTGCAGTGTTAGTTTTCCGCCACACATAGCGTTTTGCATTTAGGCCAAAAACTTCAATTTTGGTCTCATCTGACCAGAGCACCTTCCTCCACATGTTTGCTGTGTCCCCCACATGGCTTGTGGCAAACTGCAAACCGGACTTCTTATGGCTTTTTTTCAACAATGGCTTTCTTCTTGCCACTCTTCCATAAAGGCCCGATTTGTGGAGTGCACGACTAATAGTTGTCCTGTGGACAGATTCTCCCACCTGAGCTGTGGATCTCTGCAGCTCCTCCAGAGTTACCATGGGCCTCTTGGCTGCTTCTCTGATCAATGCTCTCCTTGCCCAGCCTGTCAGTTTAGGTGGACGGCCATGTCTTGGTAGGTTTGCAGTTGTGCCATACTCTTTCCATTTTCGGATGATGGATTGAACAGTGCTCCGTGAGATGTTCAAAGCTTGGGATATTTTTTTATAACCTAAACATGCTTTAAACTTCTCCACAACTTTATCCCTGACCTGTCTGGTGTGTTCCTTGGGCTTCATGATGCTGTTTGTTCACTAATGTTCTCTAACAAACCTCTGAGGCCTTCACAGAACAGCTGTATTTATACTGAGATTAGATTACACACAAGTGGACTCTATTTACTAATCAGGTGACTTCTGAAGGCAATTGGTTGCACTGGATTTTATTTAGGGGTATCAGAGTAAAGGGGGCTGAATATTTTGCACGCCACGCTTTTCAGTTTTTTATTTGTAAAAAAATTTGAAAACCATGTATCATTTTCCTTCCACTTCACAATTATGCGCCACTTTGTGTTGGTCTATCACATAAAATCCCAATACATTTACGTTTGTGGTTGTAACGTGACAAAATGTGGAAAAGTTCAAGGGGTATGAATACTTTTGCAAGCCACTGTATAATATTAAAGTAACTTATAATTCTCTTTCCTTCTTCATTCACAACCCATGATCAGAGTGAAGAGGGTCTGAGATCAGCCAGGGTACATCATCAGTGGACATTTGACGAGGCAGCAAAGACAGCAACCTAATGCTGGAACAGCAACTTACAGAGGCACGTAAAGCACACAGGATGCCGGCCGGGCCACAGTTGACCGTCACGCAGGACAAGTCTCAGAAAACTCTCCAAATTCAAGGCCAAATTCGGTCGGGAGGCCTTCATTTGTGAGGCGTTTTGCTGCACAATTTTGTTTATTAGCAAATTGTTGTCCCCTTCACTTCTTTCACAAAAGACTAATTATCTAACGCCAGTGTTTCTTCTGTTCTACCCCCCCCCCCCCCCCCCCCCCCCCCCCCCAGTCTCTTGGAAGCTATTAGTGAGTCACCAATCACTAGCCCTCATGACTGCCCGTGACACTTCTTCTCCATGTCATTTGCAGCTGCAACAGTCACTGACTAAATCACCCTAAAAATCACTCTCAGCCTTTCAATGGAAGTGCTATATTTTTAAGACAAACCGCACTTGGGGAAAAACCATGCAGAATCCAAGTAGGAGCCAATTTTTAAAAATTAATAGAGAGAAAGCCACAAGGATGTCCTATATCTGATGACTCGGGGCCCGACAAGACTTTTCTCATGTGTAGGAAGGAACTGCAGATGCTGGTTTACACCGAAGGTAGACACAGAATGCTGGAGTAACTCAGGCAGCATCTCTGGAGAAAAGGAATAGGTGACATTTCAGGTCAAGACTTCTCAAGAACATCTCTGAAAACCTCCAGAGATGCTCTCTGACCTGCTGAGTTACTTCAGTCTTTCGCATCTATCATTGGACAAATGCTTTATCTACATTCACCTCTGAATGTTTGACATAAAATTGTTTTGTGACGAATGAAGGATTTATTGCAAATCGATATCTGCTCAAATTAATGTCTGAGGATTCCCATAAAGTGATTGAGCTCACTAATTCCATGCTATCGAGGACTGGGCGGCGCAGTGGCGCAGCTGGTAGAGCCGCAGCCTCATGGCGCCAGAGACTCAGGTTGGATCCTGACCCCGGGCGTTGTCTGTGCAGAGTTTGCACGTTCTCCCTGTGACCTCGTGGGTTTCCTCCGGGTGCTCCGGTCCTCCTCCAATATCGTAAAGACGTGCAGGTTGTAGGTTAATTTGTTCCTTGTGTGTAGGGAGTGGGTGAGAAAGTGGGATAACATAGAACTAATGTGAACGGGTGATCGATGGCTGGCATGGACTCAGTGGGCCGAATGGCCTGTTTCCATGCTGTATCTCTCAATTAAACTAAACTAATACAAATCCCAGTTACCTGTATTGTCGTCACTGTATGCCAAATGCTGGTCCAGATACAGTTTCTGGTTGAAAGATAGGGTAACAGGCCCTTCAGCCCACAAACCCCATGCCGACCATTGATAACCTATTTACACTGTTTCTATGTTTTCTCACTTTCCCATCCACTCCCTACATTTTACAGAGACCAATTAACTTACAAACCCACATGTCCATAGGCTAGGGAAGATAATAAAGAAATGTCCATGTTATTTGATCCTTATCATCATACTGCAGAGATATTGTTACTGTATTGAGCGATAATGTACATTTCTCAACATTGACAGAATTGACATATGGACTTGGTAAAAATGGACTCTGTGCTTAATCCATGGGCAACCTATATCGTAACGTCTCGTGAAGTATGGATGGAGGCAGCACTGAGAGGTCCTAAAGTCAGCGGGTGGCTGTGACACTGCTGACATGGGTGCTACAATTGGCCTCTGAGTGTCTCACCATCTTCCGGCTGAAAGGGGAGAAAAGGAACAGAAAGGTTTATGGATGGGCTCACCTTGAACAGAGCAGGTGACATCCATGGAAATGTTACCTGCAGGAAAAAAGGGGTGAACATTGGAAGTGAAAACTTGACTCGCATTTATAGATGGTTTAGCCAATAATTGGGCCAGACATATACAATCACATCATGAGGTATGTGGTAAAAGTCTGGTACCACAAAGTCTGATACCTGAGTCTGGTAAAAGTCCAGCCATGGTATGGTAGATTACACACGTAAGTGATGATTATGATTATAGATTATGATTATGCATACAGCATGGCATCAGGAACTATGGCCCACCAAGTCCAAGTCAACCACCAATCTCCCATTCACACTAGTTCCACGTTATCCTACTCCCTACACACTAGGGGGCGATATATCAAGGCCAATTAACCTACAGACCCGCCCATCTTTGGGATGTGGGTGGAAACCAGAGCACCTGGAGGCAACCCACACGGCCACAGAGAGAACATGCAAACTCCACACAGACAGCACCTGAGGTCAGGATCAACCTGGGACTCTGGCGCTGTGAGACAGCAGCTCTACCAGCTGCCCCACTGTGCTGCCCTAGTGGGCACAGTAATGGGCATAGTTTCTACTGGAGATAATGACAAGCACGATCTATGGTGGGTAAAAGCAAACTTTTCACAATTTGCATTTTAAATGACAGCATCCATTTGATCTTTTTTTTGGGGCTGATGATGTTGTTCATCTTTGAAGATCTAAAGGATTATTTTTTTTATTTTGGTGGAATCTATTGACATTTGAATATATTTTGAAGTATTCGTTTAAAACAAAACTCTCAACATTATTTTGAATGGAGATGAATGGAAAACTGCATTGAAAATCCAAATTAGACAAATGAATGCACGAATAATAACTTAGAAATCAGTAGCAGGTGTTAGGCCACTCAGCCCCTCGAGCCTATCCCACCCTTCAATATGATGGTGAGCTCAACCACGTTCCTCCCTGAATCAGGTAATCTTCCACCCTCTAGTTTATCCTGGATCTATCGATCTCTGCTTTAAAACTGGACTCTTTCCACCAACATTTGTGGACGGGACGGGTGGGGCAGCGGTAGAGTTGCTGCCTTACAGCACCAGAGACCCGGGTTCAATCCTGACTACGGGTACTGTCTGCACGGAGTTTTCACCCTCTCCCCGTGTCCACGTGAACTTTCTCCCCGTGCTCCGGTTTCTTCCCACATTCCAAAGACGTGCAGGTTTGCAGTTGAATTGACTTCTGTAAACTGTCCCTAGGATGGAGCTCGTGTACGGGTGATCATTGGTCAGCACAGACTCGGTGGGCCGAAGGGCCTATTTCCATGCTGCATCTCTAAACTAAGTATTTGGTTGTAAAGATTCGCAATCCTGAATTATTGATGCAAACTGGAGGATCAGCACATATTCCACCAGACCCAAGCGTCTGAAAGTTGAATTTTCCAATTTTTAAGCAACGCTCCCCTTCCCCCCATTCTCTTTCTTATGACCATCTCACTCTATGTCGCCCCTCATTTCCCCTCCCTGCCCTCCCCTTATCTCCTTCAATCTATTTCCCTCACTTCGAGTTTACATTTCAGTCCTCATCTTCTCTCCCTATCTGGCATCTCTTTCACATCTAGCCTTTGTCACTTCCTTTACCTATCTTCCAATCAAATCCCCCCAGTCTGTATCCACCTATCACTTGCCATGTTTTGTCCTGCCCCTATCTCTTTTCTAGCTCTCTCCCCCCCCTCCCTTCACTATCAGCCTAAAATGTCCCTCCTCAGATGCCGCATGACCGTCTGAGTTCCTCCATCACTTTGTCTTTTGCTCAAGATTCCAGCACCTGCAGTTCCCTGTGTCTGCACTTCTCTCTCTTAAATGGGTGACTGCTTATTTTTAAACAGCAGGCCCTGGTTCTAGATTCTCCCATGTGAGGTAGCATCATCTCTACATCCACCCTGTTGAGATCCATCGGGTCAGAGAAAAGAAGACGGCGTCTGATCCTTTGTGAAGGCAGAAACAAATGCCTCATCAGCATCGGCAGCGATCTTCCACCAACGGGAGTCCAGGAGCTGAACTGCCGCCAGCAACATATTAAACTTCTCTCTGGCAAGTGTCCATGGAGCTAGATTAGACCCTGTGCTCCATTTTCCATATTGCCCCTCAGTAGCTAACTCTCCACCTCGGGTAGCTTAAAGGCCCTGTCCCACTGTACGAGGTAATTCAAGAGCTCTCCCGCGTTTAAAAAAAAATCAAACTCGCGGTAAGCATGGAGAATGAACGTAGCGGGTACGTCGGAGCTCGGGACGTCTCTTAGCGGCTCGTAACGCTAACGGCAGGTACTCGGGAAACACGGTAAGCTCGTGTAGACGCGTGAAGATTTTTCAACATCTTGAAAAATGTCCACGAGAGCCCCGAGTACCTACGAGCGGCTATTACCGTAATTCTCCGAGTTCGAATTAGGGGAAACTCGGGAGAACTCTTGAATTAGCTCGTTCAGTGCGACAGGCCCAAAGGTTTCCCTCAGAAAGCGCAGGCCGACGTTCCTGAAACAATTGTTTTTGGAGGTGTACTTGAAGTTGAGGTTTTGGTCTTACTCATGTGTTTGCCTTTGGAGCCCTCGACAGAATATCTGAGGAAAAGCAGCAGTTCCAGGTGGCGTTAACACTGAAATCGTAACACCAGCCAGATTGGGAGAAGACAAGCACTGGGCGAGCGAGGGGGGCGACCCAACCAAGTATTGCAAGACTAGCTGTTCTTCTTAATTTTAAGAGGTGTCCAATCACATGAAAAATATGCCAAGGGAGCCTCGTCAGCAGAATAATTGCCTGTGGGTGATAAATCCGGCAATCCCAGAGCCTCTGACTGAACAGGCTGTGAAGAGGGTTCTGCTTTTCCTGGGAGCCGCTGATAGGGTACGCAGGATATTGCCGCGGCAACGTTGCAGAAATTTCCGCGGGGGAGAGATGGCAGGAAAAAAACGCTCTCCTGCATCCTCCTTCACAAGCGAATTATTCCATGAATTGGCTAACGGAATCATGGGATATGGGGAAAAATCAGGAATGGGGTACTGATTTTTGGATGATCAGCCATGATCATATCGAATGGCAATGCTGGCATGAAGGGCTGAATGGCCTACTCCTGCACCTATTTTCTATGTTTCTATGTTTCTAAGACAGGTACAAAGTGCTGGAGTAACTCAGCGGGTCAGGCAGCATCTCTGGAGAATAAGGATGGATGAGGTTTTGGGTGGGAACGCTTCTTCAAACTGAAAGTGGGGCGTTTGGGGGCTTCATAAGTTCATAAGTGATTAAAGCAGAATTGGACCATTCGGCCCATCAAGTCTACTCTCCCATTCAATCATGGCTGATCTATCTCTCCCTCTTAACCCCATTCTGCTGCCTTCTCCCCATAACCCCTGACATCAGATCAGATCAGATCAGAATGCTTTATTGTCATTGCATGTGTCACATACAACGAGATTACTGTGTCTCTCCATTTAAAAGAACTTCAAACATTCACATACTCATACTTTTTACACTCCCTCCCTCCCCAAACCCACCCATGGATTCACATTACATAACTTAACTCTCTCTCCCACCCCCCCCCTCCTTCCCCATAACCCGCTCCCGAGACAGAGTTCTCATACTGTACGAGACAGACATCCGTACTAATCAAGAATCTATCTATCTCTGCCTTAAAAATATCCATTGACCTGGCCTCCACAGCTTGCTGTGGCAATGAATCCCACAGATTCATCACGAAGAAATGGATTGGTGAAGAGCTGGAGGCAAAAAAAGACCAGGATCAGACCATGACATTTTGTTGGAAGGAATTGCAAATGCTGGCTTACACCAACGATAGACACAAAATGCTGGAATAACTCAGCGGGCCAGGCAGCATCTCTGGAGAAAAGAAATAGGTGACGTTTCGGGTCGAGACCCTTCTTCAGACCGCATCTCTAGAGAAAAGGTAACATACAAAGTAGGTGCAGGAGTAGGCCATTGATCCTTCGAGCCAGCACCAAATAGGTGCATCTCTAGAGAAAATGAATAGGTTCATCTCTGGAGAATATGAATAGGTCTGAAGAAGAAGGGTCTCGGGCCGAAACATCATCTATTCCTTTTCTCCAGAGATGCTGCCAGACCGACTTAATTACTCCAGCATTTTGTGTCTTTCGCCATTCCATGAAATCCAGGATTTCCATGAAGGTTATATCGTGGATGCTGGAGTTAGCTGGGTTTTGGACTAAACTGGTAAAATAAAGATTTCTTCCACCAAGCTGAGGGCCTTGCTGCCTGGGTGTTGCAGGCACAGCATTCAGGGCATCCAAACTATAGGTGATTATGTTCATAGGTTCATAAGTGATTGGAGCAGAATTAGGCCATTCGGCCCATCAAGACTACTTCGCCATTCGATCATGGCTGATCTATCTCTCCCTCCTAACCCCATTCTCCTGCCTTTCTCCCTATAACTCCTGACACCTGTACTAATCAGGAATCTATCTATCTCTGCCTTAACAATATCCATTGACTTGGCCTTCCGTGGCAATGAATTATCACACAATGTTAATGGGTGGGTATGAGGAAAGAGCTGCCGGAGGAAGTAGTTAAGGCAGGTGCAAGAGCAACATTTAAAAGTCATTTTAGACAGATACATGGAGAGGTGAGGTTGAGGGGAAAATGAGCCAAATAGAACTAGTTTAGATGTGTCATCTTGATCAACATGGACAAATGAGGCAAAAAGTTATTGTGCAAAAATGTACAATAACTCTCCCCAGATCCTGTTTCCATGCTGTATGACTTTATTATCACTACTAGATGAAGTGGTACAGTGTAGAAACAGGCCCTTCACCCCAACATGTCCATGCTAACCATCAAGGACCCATCTATGCTAAACCCATTTACCAGCACTTGGTCCTTAGACTCCAATGGTCGGCACTTTGTAAATATGGTGATAGCCCCTCCCTCCACCAACATTGCGTGAAAACCACTTCCTCCATTCCTTTCCAACCCCCTTACTTCTCACGGTAAACGCATGCCCTCTGGTTGCTGTTAAGGCCAAAAAATTGTAGCTGGGGCACACTGACCATCATGGGCATTTTGGGCCGAAGGGCCTGTTTCCACGTTGTACGAATCTATAACTCCATGAAAAAGTTTCCAGTATCCATCTATTCTGCTGGCCAGGTTCCTTTAACATGTTTTTCATGTGAATAATTGCTGTACTCTGTTAAAATTAAGAGGAACCGCAAGTCTAGGCCCCAGAACACTCATGAGTGCAGTGATGGTGGGTGTCATAATATTCTCTGGTCCGCTTTCATGGAAGAGAAACAGGCCTTTCGGCCCGCCCAGACCATGCTGACCATCAAGCACCCATTTACACCAACTCTCCCATTTTATTCTCTCCAAATTTCACACTAACTCTCCCCAGGTGCTACCAGCCCAACATTAGGGGCAATTTATAGCTGACAATTAACATTTTCACTCTCACGTAGAATGTATGTGATAACTGTATGTGTATAATTTGCGTTTCTATGTGCTGTCTGAGTCAAAGTGCCTGCTTGTAAGCAGGTTTCCCATTGTATCAGAACCTCATTGTACTTGACAATTAACTCGACTAGACGTGAACAGGTTGTTGCATTTATTCACTATATTTCAACTGGACACAGGGCCTATCCCTGCAGTGTTCTGGTCGTAGACACAAAAAGCTGGAGTAACTCAGCAGGACAGGCGGCATCTCTGGAGAGAAGGAGATGCTGCCGGTCCCGTTGAGTGACTCCAGCTTGTTGTGTCTATCTTCGGTTTAAACCAGCATCTGCAGTTCCTTCCTGCACTGTTCTGGTCGTGTTTGTGTGACCCCCTTCGTGTCAACTACTTTATCTGCAGAATTCCTGCTTCGGTGGTCAGAATGACATGGCTTACATAGTCTCACCGCGTCTCGAATCACTTGGACTCAGCCCAGGGTTGTTCCCGGGAGAATATGTGATGAGTGGTGGCCTCTCTATCTGATTTCAGCACTGCCCAGTTTCAGAAATTATCAGTCAAGAATGTTGTTTTTAATCTGTTGACATTGACAGTGGAGTGCGTTGCGTTAAAAGAAGCATTTCAAAGTAGGTGACATTTCATTGTAAATCATCTTCTCTCTCCAAATGAAATATAAAATAAATCTTTAAGAAGGAACTGCAGATGCTGGAAAATCAAAGGTAGCCAAAAATGCTGGAGAAGCTCAGCGGGTGCAGCAGCATCTATGGAGCGAAGGAAATAGGCAACGTTTCGGGTCGACCCAAAACGTTGACCCGCACAGGAACAGGCCCATCGGCCCACAATGTCTGTGCAGAACACGCTGCCAAGTTGAACTAAATCCTTCTGCCTGCTCCATATCCTTCCATCCCCTGCAATTCCAAGTGTCTTTCTTAAAGCCTCTTAAACACCACTGTTGTATCTACTTCCCACCACCACTGGCAGCACTTTCCAGGCATCCGTCACTCTCTGTGTAAAAAATCCTCCATTCTCTGCATATCCATGTGTCTCTTAAACACCGCTATTGTATCTTCCCCCACCGCCACCCCTGGTCGCGCGTCCCCGCATTCACCACCCTCTGTGTGAAAAAAACATGCCCCGCACATCTATCTATCTATCTATATCTATACTATTACTAAAACTCTTCATCTTGTTTGTGTAGGTGTGTGTGTCAATTTCTATTTTCCTATTTTCTTCCAAACGCTAGGCCACAGCCTTCCCATTTTCACACATTCTACTCACATTTTTCCCGTCGAGGCGACCTCTCTAGTCTTTTAACATTTCCACTCTGGCAACATGGGTTCAGACTGTCCACTCTATCTTTAACCCCCTCATAATTGTATGTACTTCAGCTGACTGTAAAGTGTACCGTTCTTGGTGTGTATTCGCATGGAAGAGTGCGAGGGTGAGAAGCGGGGACAGTGAGTTGTGTGTCGAACAGCATGAGAACATAAAGAAGGGACAGAACAAGAAAAGACCAATGTCAGTCCCTGCACAGTCACATTGTGCTGTTTCTTGCTTGTGCTTTTGGCAGTTCTGCTTGTGAGAAATCACACTAAACAATTTCCTAATAAACTATTTCCAAAATAAGTCTCGGGTTCGAAGCTCTTGCACCTGTGTTTTTATGTTGTCAGTATGGGTTTCCATTAATAATACTATCAGTTTTGCTTCTGATATTAGTGTGCGTACGGGACTTCATAAAGAGTGCCGAGCAGCATTACCCCACAACTGTTTCAGTACGAGATCCAACAAGTGATACAATACGTAGGTCTCCACCCACACTTACCCCCACACTGAAGTCCTTTCCTTTATCTGCTTCCACCAGACAGTCAGTTCTCTGCCATGTCATTTGCTGGACACTTGCCAGACCAGATAGTTTTAACTGGGAATATATAGTTTAGTTTCGTTTACTTTAGAGATAAAGCGTGGAAACAGGCCCTTCGGCCCACCACGTCCGCACCGACCAGCGATCCCCGCGCACTAACACACTAGATACTAACACACTAGACACTAACACACTAACACACTTGGTATAAGTGTAAATTGTCCATAAATGTCAGTCAGTCCTACCCACACTAGGGACAATTTACACTATACCAAGTCAACTAACCTACAAACCTGTACATCTTCGGAATGTGGGAGGAAACCGAAGATCTCGTAGAAAACCCATGCAGGCCACGGGGAGAACGTACAAACCCATGCAGGCCACGGGTTCGAATCCCGCTTGGAGTGCATACTGTCGTTGTGTCCTTGGGCAAGACACTTCACCCACCTTTGCCTGTGTGTGAATGTGTGTGAGTGATTGGTGGTGGTCGGAGGGGCCGTAGGCGCAGATTGGCAGCCACGCTTCCGTCAGTCTGCCCCAGGGCAGCTGTGGCTACAGAAGTAGCTTAGTGTGACCGAGTGTGACCGAGTGTGACTGAGGAGTGAATTAATAATGCGATGTATATAGCGCCTTTCTAATACTCAAGGCGCTATATAAATCCCATCCATCATTATTATTATTAAACTCCGTAAAACAGCGCCTCTCTGGCGCCGTAAGGCAGCAACTCTACCGCTGCGCAACCGTGCCGCCTTCGATTATAGTTCAGAACAGAATCTCGATGTTCGTTAATTTGCACCTATGTTTGTAATATGCAAATCATGCAAAAATTGATCCAATCTGGTGTAATTTGCACGAAACCATTTTTGTGTCTTTATGTTTCGATTTTGGGTACAGGTTTAGGTTTCTTATTGTCACACATTGTATTTTCCCTCTTTGGCCACTTCTCAGTTTAATGCAGTGTTGTGAATGAATAATGTACTTATTTGGCACAATTATTTCATCACTTCTTGTTCGGTAAATAAAAATTAATAGTTATAAATTAAGGAATTATACGTCCCATACATCTGCACAGCAGTTATACTTGAAATAAAGTTGGAAGCACAAATCAGATAAAAGGAACCCATAAGAATTTGGAGTGGTGCAGTGCCGCAGTTAGTAGAGCTGTCCCTCATAGCACCAGAGACCTAGGTTGGATCCTGACCTTGGCTGCTGTCTGTGTAGAGTTTGCACGTTCTCCCTGCGACCACATGGGTTTCCTTTGGGTTCTGTGGTTGCCGCCCACATCTCAAAGATGTGCGGGTTTGTAGGTTGATTGGCTTCTGAAAATTGCCCCTAGTGTGTAAGGGAGTGGATGAGAAAGTGGGATAACACAGAACAGATGGGCTGAAGGGCTGAATCTCTAAACTAAACTAAAATAATCAAGAAATGTCTGTCAGTCGTAATCATTCTGACCATATTGGCACTGGAATAGAGTAATGGGAATAAACAGGTTCATTTGTTCAAATGAACGCACATTAACCTGAAAGAATGATATAAAATGATGAGAGGCATAGATAGGGTAGGAGACCAGAACCACTATATTCTAGGGTAATAATGTCAAGGACTGGAGTGCACAACATTAAGGTGAGAGGAGCAAAGTTTAAAGAAGATGTGGGGAGCGAGTTTTTTTACACTGTGTGATGGGGATCTGGAACATGCTGTTAGGGTTTGTAGTAGAGGCAGATACAAGGGGGGCATTGTAGTAGAGGCAGATACAAGGGGGGCATTTAAGAGGCTTTTGCAAAGGCACGTGGATATGCAATGAATGGAGGGATATGGATCATGTGCAGGCAGATAAGATTACTTTAACTTGTCTGGAACATGCTGTTAGGGTTTGTAGTGGAGGCAGATACGATCGTGGCATTTAAGAGGCTTTAAGATACGCACGTGGATATGGATCACGTGCAGGCAGGGAAGATTACTTTAACTTTAACCTTTGATCAAGGGTCTCGACCCACAACGTCACCTATTCATTTTCTCCTGAGATGCTGCCTGACCCACGCGTTACTCCACCATTTTGTGTCCATCTTCAGTGTAAACCAGCATCTGAAGAAGGGTTTCTGCCTATTCCCTTCGCTCCATAGATGCTGCCCTCACCGCTGAGTTTCTCCAGCATTTTTTGTCTATCTGCAGTTCCATCTTCCACTTTAACTTGGCATCGTCGTTCAGCACGGACATTGTGGGCTGAAGGGCCTGCTCCAGTGCTGCACTGTTCGGCGTTCTATGCAGTAACTGTTGCAACTTCTCTAATTGAGAAATACCCTCCTTTAATGAGTTAAATGTGAATTGAAAGATTACAGGCAGTCCTAACCACCAAGTGGGTGGGGGAAGTGAACCACATGGACAAAACATACTGTAGATAAGAGCAATACCATGCATTAGTCAAACACAGATAAGAGTGTGAGGAGTTCTCTTGTCAATATTTTAGTCAAGTGGATTTTTTTCAGTCTACCTGATAGTTTCAAGTGCTTCCACCATCTCGGAAACGCATGTTCATTTGATGAAAATTATTTTCAGAATCTTGTTCCATTTTACCGGATTCTACTTTGAATGTTGTACGCAGATTTGCAAATAGCAAATTTGGAGTTTGGTGTTTCTTTATTGATTCATTTGCAAATTGCGCCTGTTATGCATTTTGACAATTCTCTCCAGCAGTTCTGTTCGAATACTTATTTCTCATTTCTTATGGTGTGGAAGTGTTTGCTGCTGCTCAGAACACACTCCACACACCAAAACACGTCAGCCCATGTGGGTTTGACGGCACACACCCTTTACTGTTGGCTAAACTCCAACAATAATTGATCAAAGTTTAAAGGAGATATGTGTGGCAAATTTTTTTTACACAGAGGGTAGCTGGTGCCTGGTACGCGCTGCCAGGGGTGGTGGTGGAGGCAGATAGATACAACAGTGGCATTTAAGAGGCTTTTAGACAGGTGCTTGGATATGCAAGAAATGGAGGGATATGGATCATGTGCAGGCAGAGGGGATTAGTTTATCTTCGCATCATGTTCGGCACAGACATTGTGGGCTAAAGGGATAGTGAGCCTGTTCCTTTGTTGTACTATTTTATCTTGTATGTCCGAATAATTGATGTAGTATGAAACTTCAGAACTTGAGCCGTCTTTTGTGAATAATTTTAATTTTATCCTTGTAACAATGTTGTTTTAATAATACTAATCCATAGACAGGGGTGTTAGAAGCATTTAGTAGGTAGACTAAAGTACTGGAGAAACTCAGCGGGTGAGGCAGCATCTATGGAGCGAAGGATTATTTCCTTCGCTCCATAGATGCTGCCTCACCCGCTGAGTTTCTCCAGTACATTTGTCTACCTTCGATTTTCCAGCATCTGCTGTTCCTTCTTGATCGAGAAGCATTTAGTTATTTGTCAAGGTCTTAAACTTTTACTATGAGCATGGCTTGGTGATTCATTCTTTTCTTTTGAAAGATGCAGCATGGATACAGGCTCTTCGGCCCACCGAGTCCATGCTGACCATCATTCACACTAGTTCTATTTATCCCACTTCTGCATCCACTCCCTGCACACCAGGGGCAGTTTGCAGAGGCTAATTGACCTGCAAACCCGCATGTCTTTGGGATGTGTGTGGAAACCGGAGCACCCTGAGGAAACCCACATGATCACAGGGGAGAATGTGCAAACTGCACACAGCCAGCACCGGAGGTCGGGATCGAACCCGTGCCTCTGACTCTCTGAGGCAGCGGCTGCTTTTAATTTCCAGCCCATCGGCATGAGAGGAACCCTCTCAACTGCTTAAGGTCAGTGGCTGAGTTTTGAGCAAAACAGACTGGAGATCAGAATACTCTGAGATCATAGATAGACACAAAATGCTGGAGAAACTCAGCGGGCAGGCAGCATCCCTGGAGAGAAGGAGCGGGTGACATTTCGGGTCAAAACCCTTCTTCTGACTCATCTTGATCGTGCTCAGCTTCACAGCTGAGAAACTGGGTTTAACGCTTTTCTGATATGCTGAAGTGTTTTTGCCAATTTGAGACCATGTCATTAAAATGTGAAATTGGCTGAAAAGTTGTTTTGAAAAGTCTCCAATCCCACTTTATGTCCGGAAATACGGCATAGACTCCATCTACACCTCACGCTGGCTTGGGAAAGCAGCCAACATAATCAAGGATGCTTCACGTGACCCATATCCCTCCATTCCCTGCATATCCATGTCCCTATCTAAAAGCCTCTGAAGTGTTGCTGCCTTATCTACCTCCACCACCACCCCAGGCAGCACGTTTCAGGCACCCACTCTCTGTGTTAAAAACCTTGCCCAGCACATCCCCTTTAAACTTTGCCCCTCTCATCTTAAATCTAGGCCTGCCAGTCTCTCTTAGTTTTATATACTTCTAATCTATACTCATAATCACCAACATAATTTTTTTTCCTCGGTACAGTTTTGACTTTAAGGCACTCTCTGTCTTCTATGGATAGGACAGGTTTAGAGGGATATTCAGATTAGTTTATTGTCACGTATTCCGAGGTATAGTGAAAAGCTTTGTTGCGTGCTATCCAGTCAGCAGAAAGACAATACATGGTCACAATCGAGCCATTTACAGTGTATTGATACATGATAAGGGAATAACGTTTAGTGCAAGGTAATAATAATAATAATAATAATAATAAATATTTTATTGATCCCCTCAGGGAAATTCAGATGTCCAGAAGCCCCCAACCAACAAACCCACAGATTCAAAACGAACGCAGACAGAAAATACATAGAATACAATGTGGACACTACCTGAGAGCAATAAATACTTAAAAAGACCAATAATTAACAATTAAAAATTAAAAATTGCAAAATGCAGGTAAAGCCAGTGAAGTCCAATCAAAGATAGTCTGAGGGTCACCAGAGAGGTGGATGAGTAGTTCAACTTCAGCACTGCTCTCAGAAATAATTAAACCTTAACTCAAGAAACCATCTTCATTTTTCATCCAACATATTCAATGTTGAGTTCAGGAACCTCTCATTGATTCCACTATTCCCTCTCGACTCATCTTTTTCATCTGTGGTGCTGTTATCAGCCATTATTGCCTATTTCATCATTCTTTTTATCAATTGCCCTCAGCTACATTCTATCCTGTTACAGATCTTTGGTTTTTTCCCTTCCCCCACCCCACCACCTCACTTTCTCTACCCCTTAGAACTGGTTTAATTTAGTTTAGTTGGGTTGAGTTGAGTTGAGTTTAATTTAGTTTAGAGATACAGCCCGGGAATAGGCCCTTCGGCCCACCATGTCCGCATCTGCCAGCGATCCCCGGTCAGGAGGTCCAGAAGCCAGTTGCAGATGGAGGCCCCAAGGGCAAGGTCTGGACATTTAGGAATGAGCTTATTCAGTAATAATCTGGTAGTTCTGTGGAGTTTGGAAGGAGTTTGAGCAGCTTGACATGGGTTCTGGAGCTATCTAGTCAAGTCTCTTGACATCAGCAGAGTGCACTTCAAATAGCGAGTAGAGTAACGATGTGCTACTGAATGTAATTAAACTGTTCAGAGGTTGCAATGTTGAACTCTAATTTACACCAGCACAATGGTGCAGCAGTACAGTTGCTGCCTCACTGTCCCAGAGTCCTGAGTTTGATCCTGACTAAGGGTGCTGTCTGTAAGGAGTTTGTACGTTCTCCCTGTGATCACAGGAGTTTTCTCCATGTGCTCCGGTTTACCCCAGACTCCAAAGGTGTACAGATTTGTAGGTTAATTGGCTTCCGTAAAAAATATTTGTCCTTAGTGTGTAGGATCGTGCTAGTGTATAGGGGATTGCTGGCTGGGGCGGACACGGTGGGGCGAAGGGTCTGTTCCAACGCTGTACCTGGGTGAACCAAACTAAGCTGAACTAAAGTGAGTGCAGTATGAACCACATTGTCATCAGGTGTATGTGCCCCATGAGGTAAGTGTCGTGAACACAGGCTCACGGAATTGTTTGGTCTAAGTGGCACAGAGGTAGAGTTGCTGCCTTACAATGCCAGAGGCCCAGGTACGATTCTGACTACAATGCTGCCTGACTCACCCGAGTTCCTTCAGCACTTTGTGTTTTACTCAGCAGAGTCTGAGGAAGGGTCCCTATCCATTCTCTCCACAGATGCTGCCTGACCCATTGTGTTCCTCCACTTTACATTTGCCTCAGGAACCTAGCATCTGCAGTCCCTTGTGCCTCTATTTTTTTTAACTGTTATTAATGGCCATGTTCACAAAGTAAATATGACACTTAAACAATCTGTAATGCATTCTGCACAGTTGCAACAGTAATTATCTATGTTTTCTACCATAATACCACAGATATCCAGGTACATGTCTGATATTTAGTGTTTTTTTAAAAAGTTTTAGTATAGTTTTGTGGCGGTCCCTGGGGGGTAGGCCACTCCTTGGATCATCCCCCTCGCCGATTGAGGGACACGGGGTTTCCTGACGACTCCCTAGGGGTAGAGATAAGGGTGTCGTGGTGTGTACTCGGACTGCTGGAATTAAAAAGCTTCTTTTGAATCCGCCTGGTGTCCGGTCTTTTCCTGACCTTGACCAGGCCACTACAGTTTATTGTCATGTGTACCGAGGTACAGTGAAAAGCTTTTTTGGGGGTTGCGTGCTACCCAGTCAGCGGAAAGACTATACATGATTACAATCGAGCTATCCACAGTGTGCAGATACAGGATAAAGGGAATAATGTTTAGTGCAAGATAAAGTCCAGTAAAGTCCAATTAAAGATAATCTGAGTGTCTCCAATTACGTTGATGGTAGCTCAGAAGATAGACACAAAATGGCCTGGCACCATTCACCTGACTATCAGTCTGAAGAAGGGTCTTGGCCGTAAACGTCACCTGTTCTTTTTTCTCCAGCGATGCTGCCTGACTGGCTTGAGTCACTCCAGCGTTTTGTATCTATCTTCGGTGGAAAACCAGCATCAGCAGTTAACTTCCTCCGCAGGAGGTAGCTGAGGACTGAGCTCTCTCATTGGTGATATAGATCAGAATGATCAGTCTTTGTGGATGTCTGGAAATTAAATCTCTGTAAATTGGCCCCAGAGCTGATGAAGGAGGGTGCAGTGAATGAGGAGACCCAGAGGAAGCTGAGGGATTGGGCCGTTCCTGAAGGAGGACGTTGAAATAGCCAAGAAGCTGAGAACATTCCAAGCTGACAAAGGAGACTGAAGGTTGAGGGAAACGTGACATTTGGGTGAACCTTCCCAGTAAATATGTCTAACAACTTTTACAGCTGTTCTAATTCTATGAAGGGATCAGCAAGTGGCTCCAAACCAAAGGATGAGTCAGTCTAAGCGAGCAAGTTTAATAACTTCAGCTGCACTGTTGTGTGTTTGTTTAACGTGTCTCCTTGAAGCAGTGATTGCTGTTACTATCTCGCTCTCGGGAGGTTTATATGCAAGGCAGAGAAAGACATCGAGCCAAAGCGTTTCAAAATCTGACACACAGCACCATCGCATTCAGCGTGCAAATTGATCGTTTCCAGAGTGGAATGCAATTATTCTGGTTTCCAAGCCACTCCAGAAACCTGACTGGACACTTCCTGCCACTATTCCCACTTGTGTGCATCAACCTTTTTTTTTCCCCATGGGATCTGTCATGGAATGATGTCATTCCCTATGCAGAGCTGACTTAGAGCTTCGCCTGGAGAAATTCATTCACATTGTCATTAGTTGATGACTACTCCCATTCACATTGTCCATCGTGGACCTGTTGATGGAACTCCCATTCACCTTGTTCCATCACAAACCCATTGACTGGGGAGGCACAGTGACGCATTGGTTGAGTTGCTGCCTTACAGCACCAAAGGCCCGGGTTCGATCCTGACTACGGGTGCTGTCTGTACGCTGTTTATACGTTCTCCCTGTGGCCGCGTGGGCTTTCTGCGGGTGCTCTGGTTTCCTCTCACATTCCAAAGACGTGCAGGTTTGTAGGTTAATTGTCTTTGGTAAATTTGTAAATGTCCCTAGTAATAGGATAGCGTTGGTGACCGCCGGTTGATGCGGACTCTGGGCCGAAGGGCCTGTTTCAACGCTGTATCTCTAAAGTCTAAAGTAAAGACTGATCAGTCTGAAGAAGGGTCTCGACCCGAAAGGTCACCTATCCATGTTCTCCAGAGATGCTGCCTGACCTGCTGAGTTACTCCAGCACTTTGTGTCCTTTTGTGAATCCACACGAAACGTTGTCCTTTCACCACAGCGAGGAGAATTCTAGGCCATTTGGATTGCAGACTAAGCGATTCCCTCTTCTCTCAATGGCTGGAGTTTGCATGGCCGTATCTGTTCAGTTTCAGTATCTGGACATCCTTAATGAACTGTTCCATCTGCTCTCCTTTAAACTGTATCCACTGCCTACCACAAGGCCATTGACTATATTCCCCAAGGATCTAATGACGCATTTGTTAGTGTAATTGCCCATTTTAATAGCTTACATGCCCTGGGATCTATTAGGAAAGGGCTGGACCCACGTAAAAACTCTCTCTAAAGACTTCCCAAAGGCATTGGAGTACTGCTGTATCCTGAGTAATGGAGTCAATGTGGGGAATTCGGGTGTAGTACAGTTAGAGTAGCTTTGAGATGCATTGCAGTAGCTACTTTGTTCATGGAACATAGAACATACAAGCACAAGAACGGGCCCTTCAACTAGTAAGGGCATCAAAGCTTATGGGGAAAAAGGCAGGAGAATGGGATTGAGAGGGAAAAATAGATCAGCCATGTTCAAATGGTGGAGAAGACATGAAGGGCCGAATGGCCCAATTCTGCTCCCATATCTTACGGTCTTATGGTTTTCAGCTCACAATGTCAGTGCTGAATATAATATCAAGACCAACTCTTATCACACAATCCATCTCCCTTCATTCCCTGTATATCCATGTGCCTATCCAAAAGTCTCTTAAATGCAACTATCACATCACACCTGACTTCAATCAGGTCTTCCCACAACCTTCGGCATTCCAGAGAAAACAATCCAAGTCTGTTTAAACTCTCCCTGCCGCTAATACTATCTAATCCAGGCACTATTCTGGTAAACCTCCTCTGCATCCTTTCCAAAGCCTTCACACCTTTCCTATAATTGGGAGACCAGAACTGCATTCAGTACTTCAAACTGAATACAGCATTATAGGACATTGGTAAACAATGTCCTATAATGATGCGTCATGACTTTCTGACTCTTATGCTCTTATATTCCTGCTGATTTAAGTCAGTTCCATCTGATCGCTCCAGATCAATGAACACATCTTCTGGGTCAGAAGGTTGGCACTGTTTTCCACAACTCAACTCCCGTGCCCGTAGGTGGGGATGTAAAGACTCAGAGGTTTCATCAGTCTAATGCCAAGAATCCATGTTGGGGTTTGAAATGTTAATTAAAGTATTAGCATGAAATGGTCGACCCATTACAAAGCAATAGAGCTGTTACTCATTCCCCCCCAAAAATAGCAATGATTGTGGCGATGATGTTGAACTCGATGACCATCGGGGGCACCCATCCCTTGTGTTACTCCAGTGTGACATCCTCATGAGGCTCCATTTGCAGCAAGACTGGAAGATAGTGAGTCAAGAGAGTTTATTGACTCTTGACTTGACTTGAGATGATAACATTGAACTCAAACCAAAACAGTGTAGTGCAAGAACAGCTTCGTCCATGGAATTCATTGCCACAAACATCTGTGGAGCAGCACCTCATATTTCGCTTGGGCAGTTTGCACCCCAGCGGTATGAACATTGACTTCTACCAATTTCAGGTAGTCCCTGCTTTCTCCCTCTTTCCCCTCCCCACCCCAGCTCTCCCACAGCCCACTATCTCCGCCTCTTCATTTCTTCTTCCGGCCTCCTCCCACCCCCACATCAGTCTGAAGAAGGGTGTCGACCCGAAACGCCGCCTATTTCCTTCGCTCCATTAATGCTGCCTCACCCGCTGAGTTTCTCCAGCATTTCTGTCTACTCTGGAGGAAAAGGAAGATCATTGGTTGGATACACAGCTGGTTAGAGAACTTCACAACCCATCAGTTGTTAGAGATGCACTCTCCAGCTGCCGAAGTCCAAGTTTGGGCATGTTTGGGCAAGTAAGCATATCATATCTGGGCAAGAAGGCTCACCAGCGTCTCTTCTTCCTGAGGAGACTGAAGAAGGTCCATCTGTCTCCTCAGATCCTGGTGAACTTCTACCGCTGCACCATCGAGAGCATCCTTACCAACTGTATCACAGTATGGTATGGCAACTGCTCTGTCTCCGACCGGAAAGCACTGCAGAGGGTGGTGAAAATTGCCCAACGCATCACCGGTTCCTCGCTCCCCTCCATTGAGTCTGTCCAAAGTAAGCGTTGTCTGCGGAGGGCGCTCAGCATCGCCAAGGACTGCTCTCACCCCAACCATGGACTGTTTACCCTCCTACCATCCGGGAGGCGCTACAGGTCTCTCCGTTGCCGGACCAGCAGGTCCAGGAACAGCTTCTTCCCTGCGGCTGTCACTCTACTCAACAACGTACCTCGGTGACTGCCAATCACCCCCCCCCCCCCCCCCCCCCCGGACACTCCTCCCACAGGAAAAAGAAGTCTATGACTGTATGCATGTAAATAGATTTATTTATTGAAATCATATTCTATGTCGCTCTTCCAGGGAGATGCTAACTGCATTTCGTTGGCTCTGTACTGTACACTGACAATGACAATTAAAGTTGAATCTGAATCTGATATATACCTCAGCCAGCTATATGGATGCCTGACCAATCTTTATATTGGACTATTCTTCACAGGAGCTCCCTTCTCAGTAAGTTATGTTCAGTGGTCCACATTAAGGAAGAGGTGACCCTTTTCTTTCAACATTGAAATATTTTCATTCCCGTTGCATAAATTCCAAACCTTGTTTTTAAGCTGGTGATTTTACCTTGAAGCACAACTTCTCATTCAGTGTGATATTAACAACACCAAAAAACATAGAACATCGAACAGTACAGCACAGGAACAGGCCCTTCGGCCCACAATGTTCGTAAATTAATAAGACGGAGGAGCAGAAATAGGCTGTTTACGAAGGAACTGCAGATGCTGGAAAATCGAAGGTAGACAAAGGTGCTGGAGAAACTCAGTGGGTGCAGCAGCATCTATGGAGCGAAGGAAATAGGCAACGTTTCGGGCTGAAACCCTTCTTCAGACTATTCAGCCCATCGAGTCTGCTCCACCATTCGATTATGACTGATCTATTTTCCCCTCTCAACCCCATTCTCCTGCCTTCTCCCCGACACCTTTGATGCCCTTACTAATCAAGAACCTATTAATCTCTGCGTTAAAAATACCCAATGCCTTGGCCTCCACACCAGTCCTAACGGCCACATATCTAGCCCTCAGTAGACCATGAATCTCCTGGTTCATCCCTTGCTTCTGGAAACGGGGTGTCTCTGGGAATGAAAAATTAAATACAAAGGATTGGAATCCGTACTAAAACAGCGTAATTTGAAGAAAATGTCGCCAAATCAGCAAGGAACCATGAGAGCCGCAAAATCTTGGTTGGAGGCAGAGAGTTGGAGATGGTTATCTCTGTCATGCAAAGCGAAGATAGCTACGGAAGTAGGCAATGGGATTGAGTATAAATATCAGATGCTTCAAGTCTACAATGAAAGTAAGCATTAGAGGGTTTATTCTGAATATCAGGGAGAGGGGATACTTTAATCATCAAAACAGAGAGCTGGCTGCAAAGAATATTAACCTTCTCCAACGCTTTGTAATGCGAAGGGATTTACAAAATTTTCATGAATAATGCAAAAAAGTGATAAAATAAAACAGGATTAGTTTATAAGCACAGGTGACCCATAAAACGAGTGTTAACTCGGTGACAATGGGAATAATCTTGATACCAGCAACTATGCAACTAATTTTCTCCAAACAAGCTGCTGAAATCATCTAAAATTTTTGCATTGGATGTCATTTTTCAGCTGAATATTCCAAGAGGAAATGTACGCAGGCATAAAACGGAAGGAGAGTATTGTCCACAATCGGATCCTTTTGTGCGTTTGGGTTGGACGGCATGAGAAGATGCAACTGCTTGACAGACAAGGCAATGAATTTTAACTGAAAAGATTAAAATACTAATCTTAAAACATGAAGTGTTAAGGAAATAGAGGGAAGATAGTCTCTCTGCTTTCGGTGGAAGATTGAGAATGTTTTACGATAAGGCAAAATTAATTCTGTGGGAAATGTTGCATTTATTTTGACAAATCAAGGATTATCTAATAATGTGCCTTGTATAATGGCAAGTAATCCCAGGTGCATTTGCAAGTGACAGATGTGGCAATGGCATTGGATCCATTGTTTAAAATAGGCTCGTTCTTTCGGATGTGGTCAAGGCTGACATTTCTTGCCCTCGAACCGAGGAGACGGTTGACAATGATCCACGCATTTCAGTGTCAATGGTCAATGGTGCTTTGTTCTGACATGTGCAACTGCACAGTAAAAATTCTGCTTTTGCAGACAGTTCAGTAAAGTATTACCGTGCCTAAGAACAATTCCCAATTGGTAAAGTGTGCTGGAATAGTCCACTGAGGCGCTATTTTCAAAGTCCAGTCCACGCTCTAGGTCTTATGGAGCGGAGCCCGATTCAGGCGAGCCCCAGTTGCTTTCATCTGGGTCTGCCAGCGAGCCGACATCCCTCTCCTCACCCGCCCACTGCTGTGCCCTGGGCATGCCTCCCACGGCCAACCTTGAGGGCGCAGAAGGCAAGACCCCAGTTCATCGTCGCCGCTCCCTCCTCTCCGGTCTCTGGTCATCCCCCTTCAGGCCTTAGCCCCCTGGGTCTGATGAGGATTTGTGGAACCCACTCCTTCTGCAATACAGACTCACTTCTCAATTCCAGAGGTGGAATTTAGTATTCTTCCATCAGGAAGGAGGCAAATTATATTCCAGTGCTTGTCTTATTAGTTTAGTTTAGAGATACAGCGTGGAAACAGGCCCTTCAGCCCACTGAGTCTGCACCAACCAGCGATCCCCATATACTAACACTATGTTACACACATTAGGGACAATTTACACATGGACCAAGCCAATTAACCTACAAACCTGTATGCCTTTGGAGTGTGGGCGGAAATTGGAGCACCCGGAGAAAATCCATGTGGTCACAGGGAGAAGGTACAAACTCTGTACAGACAGCACCCGTAGTCAGGATTGAATCTGCGTCTCTGGTACTATATGGCAACATCTCTATCATTACACCAACATGCCACCATTTTCTCGATGTGTAAAACGTTCAAATGTAGTAACAGACCTGCTTTTGGCCAATTTTGCAACATTTTATGAGGGATGGAACCTAATTTGGTGTTGGCATTAAAGGCAAACAACCTTACTACATTAACTGAATAGATGGACGCAGCAGTAGAGTTGGTGCTTTACAGCGCCAGAAACTCAAGTTTGATCCTGACTACCAGTGCTGTCTGCATGGAGTTTGTACGTTCTCCCCATGACCACCGTGTAGGTTTTCCACAGGTGCTCTGGTTTCCTCCCACACTCCAAAGACATTCAGATTTGTGGGTTAATTTGTCTTCCGTACATATAGTAAATTGTCGCTAGTGTATAGGATAGTGCTAGTGTACAGGGATTGCTGGTCAGCGGGGACTCGGTGAGCCGAAGGACCTGTTTCCGCGCTGTATCTCTAAACTAAACTAAACTTCAATGTAACCTGCAAACAACTTTATTTTATGTAATTCGTGATCCTGAATTGATTCCTGGAAACAATTATTTGGTTGCAAAACCTTACTTTGAAAAGTTAGTGTAAGATGCAATCGCAAAGATGCCCCTTTGCTACACAGAGTTTAATATGGTGTTCCCAATGTACAATCCAATTTCTTGGTCAATCTATTTCACAGAGATAACGACATTTGGTACAGGTTGAAAATGAGCTTCGTTTGACGGTAAGGCCTTCTTAATGTAATAAAATGTTATTTTTCTTAGATGCAGTAAAAAAAACTGTTCAAGCAAAATAACAGTTAACAGAATAACACCACAAATAAAATGGTTATACCCACATAGTGATGAGTGATATTAGATTCCAATGGGATGTGAATTGAGTTGGTACTGTAGAAGCTACCAGCAATTCATTCCACCCCAAGAGTTCAATTTCATTCATGTTACCACGAGCTGACGCACATTAAGAACCTTCCCTAAAAGAGAGAAAGAAAATAAGAGAGATAATAAATCTTCCATTTTAATAAACTTGCTGGTTCCAATTCAGCATAGGTCAAGGCTTTTAACTCAGCGCTTCTTCTTTGATGTGTGATGTCGAAAGACATAATAAAGAGGCAGAAACATTAATAAGTGAGTCACCTGAAAGTATCAGGAGTCGTGCAGGTGATTGGAAATTCCCCGGGTGTCTACAGTGCGATTTGAATTGATTTGAAAGAGTTTCTGATTTATTACTACGCTAGGTTTGGAAAGCTGACGACAGATTTAAAAGCAGAAGTTGATCTCGGTTAACATTGAGCTTGAGGTTTAGAGATGCATAAATGGCAACAGGCCATTCAGCCCATCGGATCCACGCCGACCATTGATCGCCCGTTCACACTAGTTGTATACAGAGTGCTGAAATAACTCAACGGGTCAGGCAGCATCTCTGGTCGACCCGAAACGTCATCCAATCCTTCTCTCCAGAGATGCTGCCTTTCCCGCTGAGTTAGTCCAACATTTTGTGGACAGGCAACATTTTGACTGTGCGAATGCTTGCCAATCAGTGCCCTCCAGAGATGCTACCTGACCCGCTCAGTTACTCCAGCACTTTGTATTTTACTACAGAAGTTTCCAGCATCTGCAGTTCCATGCGTCCCACGCTAGTTTTATCTTATCCCACTTTCCCATCCATTCCATACACACCAGGGATAATTTTACAGAGGAAAATTAATCTGCAAACTGCCTCCATGTTCCACCTGCAGAACCAACGACGGACCTGGAATCACAGCCAGCAGTCCATTTATTTGCCTAACTGAATCAACAATACAGCAGCACAGTGGCCCAGTGGGTTAAACTACTTCCTCACAGCGCCAGAGAAATGGGTTCAATACTAACCTCGAGTGCTGTCTGTGTGGAGTTGGCACGTTCTCCCTGTGACCGTGTGGGTTTCCTCTGAGTGCTCCGGTTTCCTCCCACATCCCCAAAACACAAATGTTTGTAGCTTAATTGGCCTCTGTAAATGATCCCTGGTGTGTATGGATGAAGTGGATGAGAAAGTGGGATAACATAGAACTAGTGGGCGGCGCGAGTGGGCGGCGTGACTCTCGTCAGCAGCGGCCTCTGCAGTCCGTCTGTGTTTTTATTATTTTTTGTCTTGTTTTTATGTAGTTTTTGTTATTTTTTTTGTCGGGGTATGTGTGTGGGGGGGTGGGGGGGAGGGGGTAACTTTAAAATCTTTCCCCTGCATGGGAGACCCGACCTTTTCTTTGTCGGGTCTCCGTTGTCGTTGGGGCTGCAATGTGGAGCGGCCTCCAGCAGGAATGAGAGCAGTTGTGGAGCTGCCGACTACTCACCGTCACGGGGCTGGCCGAGTCCGGAGCGGGTGGAGCTGTGGCGGACGCTGCTGTGACCCGACACCCGGTGATTCGGAGGCTGCAACTGCGGGTTTGGCGGACGGCGGCACCGGGAGCCCGCGGGTCCCTGCTGGGAGACCGCTTTTCGGGGCTTCCGCAACGGCGACTTCTCCCGCCCGAGTTGTGGGGTTGAAGAGCACCTGAGCGGGGCCTTACACCATCGTCCCGCGCGGCTTGGAATGGCCGCGGGACTTTGTGAGTGCACGCCGGGGCTCCAACACCAAGACCCGGTGCGTGGCCTTGCATCACCCGGCGTGGCTTTAATGGCTGCGGGACATTTAACATCGCCCGCCGGGGGCTTTAACTTTGACTCTGACTCTGACATCGGGGGGAGAGTGCAGTGGAGAGATAAGTTTTTTTTGCCTTCCATCACAACGATGTGATGGATGTTTGTGTAAACTGTGTTGTGTCTCGGGTCTTTTTGTTTTGTAATGTATGGCTGCAGAAACGACATTTTGTTTGGACCTCAAGGGGTCCAAATGACAAATAAATTGAATTGTATATTGTATTGTAGTGTGAACAGGTGATAGATAGTCGGAGTGGATTCGTGGGCCGCAGGTCCTGTTTCCATGCTGTATCTTTCAATCATCCAATAAATAAATAGAGACAAAGACGTGCGGGTTTGTAGGTTATTGGCCTCTGTAAATTGCCCCTCACGTGTAGGAGGTTTAGGTTTATGTTTATTAGTGTCACGTGTACCGAGGTACAGTAAAATGCTTTGTTTTTCATACTATACAATCAGAATACGGTGGTGCAGTGGGTAGAGCTGCTTCCTCACAGCGCCAGAGACCCAGGTTCGTTCTTGACTGCGGGTGCTGTCTGTGTGGAGTTAGTACATTCTCCCCGTGACCTGCGTGGGTTTTCTCCGGGTGCTCCAGTTTCCTCCCACACTCGGGTTTGTAGGTTAATTGGCTTGGTATAATTGAAAATTGTCCCTAATGTGTGTAGGATAGTGTTAGTGTTCGGGGATCGCTGGTCGGCACGGACTCGGTGGGCTGAAGGGCTTGTTTCCGCGCAGTATCTCTAAAGTAAACTAAAAATAATTACCATACATAAATACAACCAAGTCAAACTCAAGTACAATAGATAGAGCAAAGGGTAGGATACAGAGGCAGCACGGTGGTGCAGCAGTACAGTTGCTGCCTTACAGCGCCAGAGACCCGGGTTCAATCCTGACTACAGGCGCTATCTGTACGGATTTTGTATGTTCTCCCTGTGGCCGCGTGCATTTTTTTCCGAGATCTTCGATTTCCTCCCACACTCTAAAGAAGTACAGGTTTGTAGGTTAATTGGCTTGTTAAAGATATAAATGTCCCTATTGTATGTAGGATAGTGTTAATCTGTGGGGATTGCTGGTCAGTGCAGACTCGGTGGGCCGAAGGGCCAATTTCCGTGCTGTTAAACCAAACTAAATTGAAGAGTGTAGAAGATAGACATAAAATGCTGGAGTAACTCAGCGGGACAGGCAGAATCTCTGGAGAGAAGGAATGGGTGACGTTTCAAGTCGAGACCCAAGAGTGGAGCATATGGTTCTCAGCATTGTAGCGCACTGTAGCTCATCAGTTCCATAAATGGATGAGAAAATGGGATAACTTGTGTGAACTGGCGACCAATGGACAGCATGGACTCGATGGGCCGAAGAGCCTATTCCCATGCGGTCTCTCTAAAGACTGAAAAAAATGAAATCCCGCGAATCCTATAAAAGCAAACAATTAAGGAACACAAACCAAAGATCAATTTGACATGTCTTACAAGAATTGTCATTAAACGAATGTAGAAACTCACATTAAGTCCACCATACAATGGGCACAATATAATTAGTTACATGAATGAGCAAGCTCATCGTTAATTTAAAATATATTTGAACTGGTAATGGGACTAATTTATAAAATGACAATAAACAGATATATCATAATTTGTGATATTAATTTTGTTTTCATTTTCATTGTACTTGAAAATGTTGTATCTTCCTTTAAATATGAATAACACACAAAGCATGCAGAGGATTTCTTTTGAAGGTCGGATTAATTTTCCTCATGTTAAATATTTTGTTAATTCCTGACCACCACAGACACGTCTTTCTCACCGTTATTAATCTATTCCTCGGTATGTTCTATCTTCAAATCAACATGGAAAAACATGTGATAACCTGTACAGAATTGAAAGGTGAAGGAAGGAGCTGTAGATGCTGGTTTACACTGAAGATAGACACGAAATGCTGGAGTAACTCAGCGGGACAGGCAGCATTTCTGGATAGAAGGAATGGGTGACGTTTCGGGTTGAGACCTTTCTTCAAACTGAGAGTCAGGGGAGAGGCAGACACAGAGATAAGGAGATGTAAGGTGTGAAAACGAGTCATCAAAGGGGAAGAGAAAATCAGGGGAAATGTAGAATGGATCATTGTTAGCTAGGAGAAGGTGACAACGAAACAAACAGAGATAAAATTAAATCAGGGGGACAGTCAGATGGGTCGGAGAACTGGAAAGGGGGAGGTGATGGAGAGAGAGAGGGAAAGCAACTGTACTCGTAGTGCATCTCAAAGTTTTGAGTGGTATTTTCCTCATAATAACTCTCAAGTTAAAATCTTTGTTGTAATTCTGTCCCTAACCATCTCACTGTATCGATGTAGACACAAGGAACTGCAGTTGTTGGTTTATCAAAAAAAAGTGCTGGAGTAACTCAGTGGGTCAGAGAGCATCTCTGGAAAATTCCCCAGAGATGCTGCCTGACCCATTGAGTTACTCCAGCATTTTGTGTCTACCTTCCTCTAAGCTTCACTTTCTCAATGAAGATATACCCCCAATGAAGACCTTTACAGAAGTCACCCATTCCAATGTTCCAGCTGAGATCAACTAAACCAACTGAAAAGCCGCTGGATTTTCAACATGTTGAACATTTTCTGCAACCTGTAACGACCTATGACGGGTGCCGGCAGTCGCCGAAAAAGTGGCATAAGTGGGACAGGCCCATTGCTCCAGCTTTTTGTGTCTAGCAAGGATTGTCCATTCAGTTCATTTCAGTTCAGTTTGGTTCAATTCAGTTCAGTTTGGTTTATTGTCACGTGTGGCGAGGTACAGTGGAAAGCTTTTGTCGCTTGCTAACCAGTCAATAGAAAGACATTACATGACTAAAATCAAACCATCCACAGTGTACAGATAGTTTAAAAAGATCATAGTTAAAGTAAGAAGTGTTGATTAAGAAGAGGGTGAATGGTTGTGGGAGAAGGCTGGAGAATAGGGTTGAGATCCGCCATGACTGAAGGCGGAGCAGATGCAATGGGCCGAATGGCCTAATTCTGCTGCTATGTCTTATGGTCTTATGATTTTACAGGTGTACAGTAGAGAGCATATTGACTGGTTGCATCACGGCCTGGTTCAGCAACTTGAATGCCCAGGAGTGAAGAAGACTGCAATATGGTGTGAACACTGCCCAGTCCTTCACCGGCTCTGACCTCCCCACCATTGAAGGGATTTACTGGAGACTCTGCCTCAAAAAGGCAGCCAGCATCATCAGAGACCCACACCACCCTGGCCACGTGCTCATTTCCCTCCTGCCATCGGGAAGAAGGTACAGGAGCCTGAAAACTGTAACATCCAGGTTACAATTCTTCGCTATAGCCTTTAGGCTATTGAACACTACAACCTCAAATAAGCTCTGAAGTACATAGTCTATCATTGGTATTATTGCACTATTATTGTGTGTGTGTGTGTGTGTGTGTGTGTGTGTGTGTGTGTGTGTGTGTGTGTGTGTGTGTGTGTGTGTGTGTGTGTGTGTGTGTGTGTGTGTGTGTGTGTGTGTGTGTGTGTGTGTGTGTGTGTGTGTGTGTTTCTACACACACTGCACTTTTTTTTCTCGATCATTGGATTATTTACAGTGTACTATGTTTACATATTCTGTTGTGCTGCTGCAAGTAAGAATTTCATTGTTCTATCTGGGACACATGACAATAAAACACTCTTGACTCTCGACTCTTGACTCTTGTTTGAGGATATTCCAATGAAATTATGCAATGTCTCATGTTGCCCTGCGCGTCATTTATGAAACATCCAAGCCCAGAATGTTTCAGAAATAGATTTCGAACGATTCCAATAAAGAAGTGGCAATGAAGGAAGTGAAAGAGACGGGCTACGGGACCAAAGAGGAAGCACAGATTTGCGTCAATTCATTTTTATCGTAATAATAACCACAGGAAACGTTGATGTTGTGCATAGCATCATTGCATCAGCCAGGCTAAGAGTGGACATAATCAAGGGTCAATTGTCTACAACGGGTTCACAATCTGATGAAAACAAGTTAATTTTTAGTCAAAGAAATACTGAAGGAACTGCAGGACATGGCCAAGTGATGTTGTGGGTTGGGACACTTCTTCAGACTGATCACAGTAAGGGGGAGAAAGCTGGAAAAGGGAGCTGGGGCAGGACAAAGTTTGAAGTGGTTTTGAGTGTGGGCTTTGTCAGGAATAATGCTTATCTTGGAGTCAGGAGGTCAATGGAGTCAAACAGTGGGGCGGGACTTTTGGGGGCGGCACAGTGGCGCAACGGTAGAGTCGCTGCCTTACAGCGCCAGAGACCCAGATTAAAATGATTAGCAACAGGGATAGATCCAGCACATTCCATTTCAGGTTCGATCCTGACCACGGGTGCTGTCTGTACGGAGTTTGGACGTCCTGCCTGTGACCGCGTGGGTTTTCTCCGGGTGCTCTGGTTTCCTCCCACACTCCAAAGACGGGCAGATTTGTAGGTCAATTGGCTTCAGTGAGTTGAAACTTTGTCCCTAGTGTGTAGGATGGTGCTTGTGTATGGGGTGATCGCTGGTCAGCGTGGACCCGGTGGGCCGGAGGGCCTGATTCCGCACTGTATCTCTAAAGTCTAAAGGGAGGGGAAGGTGGTTGGGATAATGGGATAAATGGATGCACAAAGTGGTAGGTTTGGCATAGGAAAGAGAGAGGAGGTGGGGAGTATTACTTAAAATTGTAGAATTCAATGTTCATACCATTGGTTGCAAGCTACCCAATATGAGGTGTTACTCCCCCTGTCTGCGAGTGATCTCACTCTAGCAATGGAGGAAGCCCAGGACAGAGAGCTCAATATGGGAATGGGAAGGAGAGTTAGAATGATTAGCAACTGGGAGATCCAGCACATTCCATTATCCATAATTGTTAATGAACTCAGGATGAGTTTAGTTTGGAGATTCAGCGTGGAGACAGGCCTTTCGGCCCACGGAGTCTACGCCGACCAATGATAATAATAATAATGGATGGGATTTATATAGCGCCTTTCTAATACTCAAGGCGCTTTACATCACATTATTCATTCACTCCTCAGTCAAACTCGGTGGTGGTAAGCTACTTCTGTAGCCACAGCTGCCCTGGGGCAGACTGACGGAAGCGTGGCTGCCAATCTGCGCCTACGGCCCCTCCGACCACCACCAATCACTCACACACATTCACACACATTCACACACAGGCAAAGGTGGGTGAAGTGCCTTGCCCAAGGACACAACGACAGTATGCACTCCAAGCGGGATTCGGACCGGCTACCTTCCGGTTGCCAGCCGAACACTTAGCCCATTGTGCCATCTGTCGTCCCAATGATCATCCCGTACACTAGCACTATTCCACACACTGGGGGCAAACTACAAATTACTAAAGCCAATTAACCTATAAACATGTAAATCTTTGGAGTGTGGGAGGAAATCGGAGCACCCGGAGAAAACCCATGCAGTCACAGGGAGAACGCACCAATTCTGTTCAGACAGCACCCGGTAAAATTGTAAATTGTCCCTAGTGTGTAGGATAGTGTTAGTGTGGGGGGATTGTTGGTCAGCGTGGACTGGTTGGGCTGAAAGGCCTGTTTCTGTGCTGTATCTCTAGACTAAACTAATCTAAGCTCTGCACCCTTTCCAAAACCTGCATATCCTTCTTGTAATGGGGAGACCAGAATTACACAAATGTTTTGAGTAGTCAAATACATTAAAATTGTACACAGTCAAATACTCCCTTGATGTCAGGGAGAGTCACCTGGAAATTCAGCTCTTTGATCCATTTATGGACCAACAAACACTGTGATGGGATGTGGAGTTGAATGTTTAGTTTAGTTTAAGTTTACAGATACAGGGCGGAAACTGGCCCTTGGGCGCACCGAGTCCGCACCGACCAGCGATCCCCAGACATTAACACTATCGTACACACACTAGGGACAATTTACACACACATGTTTAATGTGTCCTCTTTAGTTTTCATATGTTTTTAGAGATACAGCACAGAAATAGGTCCACCAAGTTCGCATCGACCAGCGATCCCCGCACATTAACACCACTCTACGCGCACTAGGGATAATTTTACATTTATACATTTATACCAAGCCAATTAACCTACAAACCTGTACGTCTTTGGAGTGTGGGAGGAAACCGAAGGTCTCGGAGAAAACCCACGCAGGTCACGGGAAGAACGTACAAACTCCATACTCATGACCAAATCTAAAACCGGGCATCGAAGAATTCATTGGTGAGCACGTGGCATTTAACAGCGACGTTAATGGCACTCTCTGTCACTTTGCGGGTGATTGAGCTTAATCTGATGGGGCAGTATTAGTCAGCTAGAATGTTTCCTGCTTTATGAGAAAAATACCTCAAGGACAATTGTCCACGTTGCTGTAACTCTACTGAAGCAGCTTGGGTGGTTAATAATTGACAAAATCAAAATCTGGTGCGTGGACAGAAATTACATATCTGTGCAATATCTGGATATATGACTTTATACTGAAGCATATCAGAGTAATGATGCTGGGGACAGCAGGTTTCTTACAAGGCCTGAAGCAAGCATCTCTTCGGTGGACACATGTTTAAACTGTGATGTTTTATTATTAATGTTTAATGCGTCATTCTTAATTGTTATACTGTATGTCGTGCGAGCGGAGCACAAAGGCAAGTTCCTAGTATGTGTACATACTTGGCCAATAAGCCTATTCATTCATTCATTCATTCAAGTGCAGGAGTAACTCAGCGGGTCAGGCAGCATCTCCAGAGAACATGGATAAGGGAGGGGGCTGGGAGGCTGGGAGGCTGGGGGGGGTTGTTTGGCAAATGGTTGGATGAGATGAAAGGACAAAAGGCTGAAGATAAGGAGAGGAGGTGTGAGATGTGAAGCCAGAGGAAAGGATGCAGGAAGGGATCGGAGGGGTGGGACAACCATTGGCCAATCAATCCTCCCACTCCTCACCTGTATCCACCTATCACTTGTCGAGCTTTGTCCCACCCCAAACTCTCCCCCCCCCCCCCTCCCCACTACAAACAGTTTGAAAAAGGCCCTGATCCGGAACGTTACCTGTCCATGTTCTCAGGAGATGCGTTGAGTTACTCCAGCACTTTATGTTGCTTTTGTAAACCAGCATCTGCAGTTTCTTGTGTCTACATCTCGTAGGTAGGCATGGCATGGGTCATCCTACAACGAATCTGTAGGATGATACTACGCTTCACTTATTGTCTGGTTTAACAGCATGGGGAAAAGAAAAGAGAGAGAGATAATGTAATATTTTTTGGACTATTGTAATACAAAGTGTACACAATTACATCTGCATTCACTTATATTTCAGTGTATAAATATTCTCACTCGCATTGAGCTTATTTATCATAGCTATATAGGATTCATTCTATTGAACTAAACCCGATTTCTAATGATTGAAAATGAATGTAACAGCATTGACATTACTCAACATCATGTTGATTGGAAACTTATAAATAGACCCAGGGAGTCATAGAAACATGGAAACAGGCCCTTCGGCCCAACTCGTTCATACCGAACAAGATGCCCCATCTAAGCTAGTCCCATTTACCCGCGTTTGACCCATATCCCTCTAAGCCTTTCCTTTCCATGCACCTGTCTAAATGACTTCTAGATGTTGTTATTGTACCTCCTCCGGCAGCTCGTTCCACATACCCACCACCTTCTGTGTGGAAAAAGTTGCCCCTATTAAATCTTTCCCCTCTCACCTTAAATCTGTGCTCTCTAGTTCAGAAAATTCTCTGAGCAGTCACTCTATTAATTCCCATCATGATTCTATAACCTCTATAAGTCACCACTCAGCCTCCTGCGCCCCAAGAAACAGTCCTAGCCAGCCCAACCTTTTTTGTGTAGCTCAGGCTCTTGAGTCCTGGCAGCATCCTTGTAAACCTTCTCTGCTCTCTTTCCAACTTAATGCTATCTTCCCTTTAGCATGGTGACTAAAACTGAACACAGCACTCCAAGGGCAGCACGGTGGCGTAGCGGTAGAGCTACTGCGTTACAGCGCCAGAAACCCGGCTTCGATCCTGACTACAGGCGCTTGTCTGTACGGAGTTTGTACGTTCTCCGCTTGATCTGCGTGGGTTTTCTCCGAGATCTTCGGTTTCCTCCCACACTCCAAAGATGTACACGTTTGTTGGTTAATTGCCTCGGTATAAATGTAAAAGTGCCCCTCGTGTGTGTAGGGTAGTGTTAATGTGCGGGGATCGCTGGTTGGTGCGGGCTCGGTGGGCCTGTTTCCTCTGCATCTCCAAACTAAACTAAACTAGTGTGGCCTCACCAACATCTTGTACGACTCCCAAAAAAGCTGGCAAGAGACAGAAGAATGGACTGAACCAGTGAATATTTTAAAGAATAATCTTTTGTCTCTGGAGAAAGTGTTCAAGGAAGTCTACATAGTTGCAGTATTTTTCATTCTACAGTCAACCCCCACCCACCCTCAAAAACATGATTCATTATCTATCACGATATGAGCATGTTGCTGAAATATTAATAGCTCATAACAAGCATTGTAGAACTGTACAAATATATTATGAAGCATAGTGATGTCTGCAAAATGAACTAGACTGACAAGAATGGTTTGTATAGGAAGGTACTGCAGATGCTGGTTTAAACCGAAGATAGACACAAATTGCTGGTGTAACTCAACGGGACAGGCAGCATCTCTGGAGAGAAGGAATGGGTGTCATTTCAGGTCGAGACCCTTCTTCAGATTCCAGCCAAGACTTCAGACTCCAGACAGGAACGGTTTGCCCACCGCACAGTTTTGAATGTCAGGATGTGACATGCTGTTGTTCAGAGATGTCTGAATATAAATACAGAGAACCTTGAAATCCACTGTTTATCAGCGCAAATCAATGTAGCAGGCGGTCCTCAAATTCGGAGGAACTTCAGAGAGCGCGTTTTCACTCTGATAAAACGCTTGGAATCAGCCAAAGAGAACTGCAAAATATTTATCCCGCTCCGTCCCACTGCTTGGAAAATTGCCAGGAATGGCATGAAGAGCCCCCCCCACTCCCCCCTCCCCAGTTTTGGCAGCTGTTACTAGGTTTTTACAATTAACGAGTAAAAGATTGCTGGCTGTTTTACAACAGTTCGATTGTTATTAATGTGTTGCACTAAAAAATGTTTTAAAAGGGAGCTATTTATGGATCCTGCTTTTTCAAGTGTGTTCGAGATCGGCATTATGTGTGCCTTGATTTTATATTTTAATATTATTTTACAATCACAGTTTGATTGCACAAACTTTGTAAAGGCTCCCGATTATAGAAACACGCACAGCAGACTTCATTTTACAAAATGGTAAGCGAAGAAAGAACCAGGGGCTATAGGTTGAAAGTGAGAGGGGAACGATTTAATAGGAACCTGAAGGGCGACTTTTTTTGATGTTGTTAAGCTGGAAAGAGTGCAGAGAAGATTTACGAGGATGTTGCCGGGATTTGAGGGCCTGAGACAGCTTACAAGCATGGCCTGCTCAACCTCTCCCGATAGTTGGCAGGCTAGGACTTTATTCCTTCGAATGCTGGAGGCAGAGGGGTGATCTTACAGAGGGGTATAAAATCATGAGGCAAATAGATAGGATGAATGCACGGTCTTTTACCCAGAGTAGGGGAATTAAGAACCAGAGGACATAGGTTTAAGGTGAGAGTGGGAAGATTTCATAGATACTTGAAGGGCAACCTTCCCACTCAGAGGGTGGTGAGTATATGGAACAAACTGCCAGAGGAGATAGTTAAGGCAAATACTAAAACAGCATTTAAATGACATTTGGATAGTTACATGGATAAGAAATGTTTATGGGGATATGGGCCAAGCAGGGATAGGTGTGACTAGCTCAGGTGAGGCATCTTGGTCTGGTAGTTTTGCAGGTTAATTGGCTGTAAATTGCCCTTGTGTAACAATGTTACAACATTTTGAGATTTAAAAAAATCAATTCTGTAATTTATTCCATCAGATAAAGCATAAAAAGAAGTTTAATTTGACACCGAATTCACTTTCATATCTTCAGTATTAACAACGTTATGGCCATTTTCATACTCTGAAATTAGCATCTTGTTCCCTATTGCTTTTCCATTGACTTAACTCAAAAGCTGTGATCAAGGGCAGTCAAAAGCCCGTAACTTTCTTAAAAATTAAGAGAACTGAATGAAATTTTCAGTTATTATAGATTGAAGCATTCTGAAACAAATATGAAACAATCTTACTTGGATTACCTGAAATTAAAGCATATAATTAGTTAGTTACCTAATTGTAGCTAATTACAAAATCCAATTACTAGATCTAAACATTTATCCATTTCTTAAGAAAAGGTTAACATTTTTAAATAGCCTAAGTGTCCAAATAACATTCACACAAGAATTCACAATAAAACATGATTTTTAAATCTCATTGACATGAATTTATAGGCCAAATGGAAGGAATTTAGTGTTTAATTCCCGTAAATTAATGGCTATTTAAATCATCTTGCGAGTGGGATTTTGTGGAACGCGATCGATTGGAACGTTGCATTTGCGGTGAATTTAAACCCCATATCAGCAGGAAAAACACTGCTGGTTCATATGGGGCCTAAATCACCGCTTCGCAACGTGAAATGTTGATTAAAGGCATCCTAAGAAGCACGTTTATATGTAAAAATAAACGGCTTACCTTGCTTTGTCCCGTACGTGAGATTCGTCCCGTTGTCGGCGTTGACGGCTTTAGAAGACGCTTTTTATTTTACTCCTGCTATTACATTATCCAGCGATGTTTTTAAAAAACTTCATAAAACGCAAGTCGGATCAATTATTCTTCAGCAGCTAAACAGCCTGACAAAGGTCGACTTCGACAGGCAGGAGAAAACGGCATTTTAAACCCGCCCCCCTCTCAAAGGCACCAAAGTCGCGCACACGGCCAGTGGCAGAACTGCAGCGCCGCTGAAGGTAAGTTTTGTAACATACCTACTTTGTGTGTAGGGAGTGTATGGGAAAGTGGGATAACATAGAACTAGTGTGATGGGTGATCGATGGTCGGCGTTGACTCGGTCGGCTACCTGCTGTCATCAGGTCATAAGTGATAGGAGTAGAATTGGGCCATTCGGCCCATCCAGACTACTCCGTCATTCAATCATGGCTGATCTATCTCTCCCTTCTAACCCCATTCTCCTGCCTTCTCCCCGTAATCTTTGACACCTGTACTAATCAAGAATCTATCTTTCTCTGCCTTAAAAATATCCACTGACTTGGCCTCCACAGCCTTCTGTGGCAAAGAATTTCACAGATTCACCACCCTCTGACTAAAGAAATTTCTCCTCATCTCCTTCCTAAAAGAACGTTCTTTAATGCTGAGACTATCACTAGTCCTAGACTCTCCTACTAGTGGAAACATCCTCTCCACAGCCACTCTATCCAATCCCTTCACTATTCTGTATTTCAATGAGGTCCCGCCTCATTCTTCTAAACTCCAGCGAGTACAGGCCCAGTGTCGACAAATATTAATTGTAGGTTAACCTACTTATTCCTGGGATCATTCTTGTAAACCTCCTCTAGACCCTCTCCAGGGCCAGCATGTCCTTCCTCGGATATGGTGCCCTAAATTGCTCTCAATGTTCCAAATGCGGCCTTACCAGCGCCTTATAGAGCCTCAGCATTACATCCCTGTTTTTGTATACAAGCCCTCTTGAAATAAATGCTAGCATTGAGTTTATTTTCTTTACTACTGATTCAACTTGCAGATTAACTTTTGGGGAATCCTGCACCAGCTCTCCCGAGTCCCTTTGCACCACCGATTTCTGGATTCTCTCCCCATTTAGAAAATAGTCTATGCCTTTATCCCTACTACCAAAATACATGACTCCACACTTTGCTACACTATATACCATCTGCCACTTCTCTGCCCACTCTCCCAACCCGTCCAAATCCTTCTGCAGAGTCCCTGCTTTCTCTACACTACTTGCCCTGCCACCTATTTTCGTATCATCCGCAAACTTGGCCACAAGGCCTTCAATCCCCTTCGTCCAAATCATTAATATACAACGTGAAGAGCAGCGGCCTCAGCACCGAGCCCTGCTGAACCCTTGCTGTATCTCGATTTCTCTCAATCTCTCTTGATGACGGGAAGGAACGTATCCCCAAATAACTCAAAGGTACACAAGCCCCTTCCCAGCAGTGATTAGCCTCAACGCAGAAAGCCTTGGAAATTTCCATAAATTTGGAATACTAATGGTTCAATGTAACCATCTAGCTCAGCCGATCAAATCCAATCCCTTCACTATTCTGTATTTCCATGTGAAGATCGTGGCCAGATTGCTTGCCAACAACACAAGACCAATTGGGTACTAAATAGTTAAACCCTTTAATCTTATTTACAAAGTGATCTATTTTACCCCAAGGCCACTCCACCTATCTTTTATCTTTACTATACTTGAGAGAACCTTTAATGCAAGATTACCTCTTAGCCTGCCTAATCTCCCTTTTTATTTCCAATATACTGCTAATTCTGTGCTGTACTTTTTGTTTTTGGCCTTACATTTGATCAAATGTCCTTGTTTATCCATCGAACCCCAGACCTGCCGTACTCCCTGTAGGAGCGCATTTAACCTACGCCTTTTCAGTTTCATACTTAATTAACCTCCAGCCAATTAAACCAAGCTCTGCTCCTTACATCTCACTGAAATAAACTAATTCACAGTCCAACACTTTCGTTTTCAACTCAACTTTTGTTTATCATTTTTCAATGTGAACCTAATTAACTTAGAGATGCTATTCCCCTCGCGTTCTCTATGCCTCGGGGTGTTTACTTGTCCTGTGCTGATTCACATTGCCATTTGTAGCACTGAATCCTTGATTATTGCTCATGCAATAAATTGTCTTTGATGTATTCGCAGAAACCGCCCTCCAAGTGGAGGCAGCACAGTGGCACAGCTGGCAGAGCCGCTGCCTCACCGTGCCTGAGACCCGGGTCCGATCCTGACCTTGGGCACTGCCTGTGTGGAGTTTGCACGTACTCCCTGTAATCGCCTGGGTTTCAGCTAGGAGCTCCGGTTTCCTCCCACATCCCAAAGACACGTGGATTTGTAGCTTAACTGGCCTCTGTTAAATTGTTCCTGGTGTGTTGGTCGGGGGACGAGAAAGTGGGATAACATATGATGGTCGGCATGCACTCGATAGGCCAAAGGACTTGTTTCTGAGCTGTATCTTTACACTAATTCTTAGCTTCTTATTGTAATCCAGTTACCTCAACAGTCTACCAATCTCATTGTCATTTCCCATTAATTAATTAGGTGTGTTAGTATATTTATTTATGCAAGCAATTTTCATATTAATTATTGTATGAGCCAAGAACGAACGCCAAATTTTCGACTTCCATCAGGCAAAAGATATAAAAGGTCGATAGCGCATACCACCAGACTCAGGAACAGCTTCTTTCCTTCTGTTATCAGGCTTCTGAACGGGTCTTCCACAAGACAGTGTACTGTCCTGGTTCATCTCTACCCCATTGCGGACATTGAACTTTGTCTCGGGAACTGATGCGCTGCAATACCGAGAACTATATCCTGCACTTTGAAACTTCCCTTTTGCTCCATCTATTGTACTTGAGTTTGACTTGATTGTACTAACGTATGGTCTTATCCGATCTCATTTTATAACATGCAAAACAAAGCTTTTCACTGTACCTCGGCACAACATAACAACAATAAACCTAAACCTAAACCCAAATCTAGCCCGGAAGCTAATTGGTTATGGTCATGTTTCCTGGGAAGATGCTGCTCTTGAACCTGGTGTTTAGTTCGTGAAGGAAGACTAACATTTGTTTCCAAGTTACAGAAAGTGTGTTGTCCTCACGAAATGAACAATTACGTAACCGATGGTGCAGCGCAGTGGCGCAGCGGTAGAGTTGCTGCCTTACATCACCAGAGATCCAGGTTCGATCCTGACTACGGGTGCTATCTGTACGGAGTTTGTACGTTCTCTCTGTGACCACGTGGGTTTTCTCCAGGTGCTCCAGCTTCCTCCCTTGCTCTAAAGACATACAAGTTTGTCGGTCAATTGGCTTCAGTAAAATTGTAAATTGTTGCTAGTGTGTGTAAGGTAGTGCTAGTGGTGTTCATGGGTCGGCGCGGACTCGGTGGGCTGAAGGGCCTGTTTCCACACTATCTCTAAAGTATAAAGTCTAAAGTCAAAGGCAGACGCAAAATGCTGGAGTAACTCAGTGGGACAGGCAGCATCTCTGGAGAGAAGGAATGGGCGACGTTTCAGGTCGAGACCCTTCTTCAGACTGATGTCAGGGGAGGGGGCAGGACAAAGATAGAATGTAGTCGGAGACCGTAAGACTGGTGGGAGAACTGGGGAAGGGAAGGGGATGGAGAGAGAGAGAAAGCAAAGGCTATCTGTAGTTAGAGAAGTCAATGTTCATACCAGCGGGGGTGTAAACTACCCAAGCAAAATATGAGGTGCTGTTCCTCCAATTTGCGCTGGGCCTCACTCTGACAATGGAGGAGGCCCAGGACAGAAAGGTCAGATTGGGAATGGGAGTGGGAGTTGAAGTGTTGAGCCAACGGGAGATCAGGTTGGTTGTGACGGACTGAGCGGAGGTGTTCAGTGAATCGATCGCCGAGCCTGCGCTTGGTCTCGCCGATGTAGAGAAGTTGGCACCTGGAACAGCGGATACAACAGATGAGGTTGGAGGAGGTGCAAGTGAACCAGTGCCTCACCTGGAAAGACAGTTTAGGTTCCTGAGGATTGGAGGGTAGCTAATGTAACACCACTTTTTAAAAAGGGAGGGAGAGAGAAAACGGGGAATTACAGACCAGTTAGTCTAACGTCGGTAGTGGGGAAACTGCTAGAATCAGTTATTAAAGATGGGATAGCAGCACATTTGGAAAGTGGTGAAATCATTGGACAAAGTCAGCATGGATTTACAAAAGGTAAATCATGTCTGACGAATCTTATAGAATTTTTCGAGGATGTAACTAGTAGAGTGGATAAGGGAGAACCAGTGGATGTGTTATATCTGGACTTTCAGAAGGCTTTCGACAAGGTCCCACATAAGAGGTTAGTATACAAACTTAAAGCACACGGTATTGGGGGTTCAGTATTGATGTGGATAGAGAACTGGCTGGCAGACAGGAAGCAAAGAGTAGGAGTAAACGGATCCTTTTCGCAATGGCAGGCAGTGACTAGTGGGGTACCGCAAGGCTCAGTTCTGGGACCCCAGCTATTTACGATATATATTAATGATTTGGACGAGGGAATTGAATGCAACATCTCCAAGTTTGCGGATGACATGAAGCTGGGGGGCAGTGTTAGCTGTGAGGAGGATGCTAGGAGGCTGCAAGGTGACTTGGATAGGCTGGGTGAGTGGGCAAATGCATGGCAGATGCAGTATAATGTGGATAAATGTGAGGTTATCCACTTTGGTGACAAAAACAGGAAAGTAGATTATTATCTGAATGGTGGCCGATTAGGAAAGGGGGAGATGCAACGAGACCTGGGTGTCATGGTACACCAGTCATTAAAAGTAGGCATGCAGGTGCAGCAGGCAGTGAAGAAGGTGAATGGTATGTTAGCATTCATAGCAAAAGGATTTGAGTATAGGAGCAGGGAGGTTCTACTGCAGTTGTACAGGGTCTTGGTGAGACCACACCTGGAGTATTGCGTACAGTTTTGGTCTCCTAATCTGAGGAAAGACATTCTTGCCATAGAGGGAGTACAGAGAAGGTTCACCAGATTGATTCCTGGGATGTCAGGACTTTCATATGAAGAAAGACTGGATAGACTCGGTTTGTACTCGCTAGAATTTAGAAGATTAAGGGGGGATCTTATAGAAACTTACAAAGTTCTTAAGGGGTTGGACAGGCTAGATGCAGGAAGATTGTTCCCGATGTTGGGGAAGTCCAGAACAAGGGGTCACAGTTTAAGGATAAGGGGGAAATCTTTTAGGACCGAGATGAGGAAAACCTTTTTCACAGAGAGAGTGGTGAATCTCTGGAATTCTCTCCCGCAGAAGGTAGTTGAGGCCAGTTCATTGGCTATATTTAAGAGGGAGTTAGATGTGGCCCTTGTGGCTAAAGGGATCAGGGGGTATGGAGAGAAGGCAGGTACAGGATACTGAGTTGGATGATCAGCCATGATCATATTGAATGGCGGTGCAGGCTCGAAGGGCCGAATGGCCTACTCCAGCACCTATTTTCTATGTCTATGTTTCTATGTCCTTGGGTGGAGTCGATGGGGGAGGTAAAGGGACAGGTGTTGCATCTCCTGCGGTTGCAGGGGAAAGTACCTGGGGAGGGGGTGGTTTTGGGTGGGAGGGGACAAGTCTACATTCTAAGCACTTACAACAGTAACAGTAGGACAGCATGTCGACAGATGCTTTGGATGCAGGTGGAATGTGTGAGTACAGAGTACAAGTAACTTCCCAAGAATCCTGATACAATGGAACTGGAGGCTCCTGACGAGAGATTTAGCTTTCAGCATTGGCCTGCGACCAACAGGAAACGTTATTTATTTATTTCGAGCATTTTTCCCATTCACATCTGGATTTGGAGCTATTTGTTGCAGTCAATTAAAGAAGGAGAAAAGTGTCGATGGTGCAGAGTGCGTTCCTCGGCTCCAGTGAAAGATGATATATCTGGTATGGTTTCTGGGGCTACTTTCAAATCTTAATTCACCCGTAAATATAAACATCTCCAGGCATGTGGCAAGAGCAGTGTCAGTATACTTGTGGCACTTAATTGACCCCTGCATGAACTCACCCAATGTCGACTGAATGGCAATTATATTTTTAAGACATCAAAACGATGGAGTTGACTAATAGCCGAATAGAAATGCTTTTGGTTTGGCTGACATAATGTGTCGGACGTCCCAATCCTTCGCGACACGGATGCTGGAATGTTGAGCAAAAGACAAAATGCTGGAGGAACTCAGCGCGCCAGGCGGCATCTGTGGAGGGAATGGACGGAAGGGGGGAGGGGCGCCGAGAATGAAGAGGGACCATTGGGGACCTCATTGAAAGTTTTGAAACATTGTCGGCACCCTTTATGTAGCGACTCTTTGCATACTCAGTGTATGGCGTGCTAAACGGGGTGGAAGATTGCAACCTTCACGTGGTCCGCCCTGTTTCGACGAATGGAATCAACCCGGTGTGCACAATCAAATATGATCAAATAGAACAAGTTGCCCTACAACTTTAGGCTGTGCACGCCATACGCAAAGAAGAAGAAGTGTGCAAAACACTTGTGAATTTCACCGTGACATGTCGCATGTGATATTAAGGTATCAATCAATCTATCTTGGCGCATGCAGCAATAATAAACAATCCCAATCCCAGATGCAACACCAAAATAGGGTTCAGCCAACCAGGTGAATTATGAGTTTGCTTCTCTTGTTGTGCAGTGGCGAAACAATCCCATTTATCTTTGTGTCTCCACCGGGCTTTCTTGCACGTACACCCACATCACTCTCTGTGGAGCCCAAGGGATTCAATTAGCAGATCAATTAAAGTATTCACAAGTTTATTTACCATATAAACTGATATCGCCTGGTTTCAGCTATTTCGCTTTTTTTTCATCTTGTCCTTCACATTGTTACGTTCTGTTTCTCAATGCCAGTTGACAAGAGAATGTTCAGCCCCCCTGTACTAATGTTTTGGAATGTTACCACCATCTATTCAGCCTTTTGGACACAAGGCCCGTGCTTTAATTTGAGTGAGGAGTTGGCAATCTTGACTTGCTCGTTTCCTTTCAACCTTGAAAAGGCTTTTGCGCCGCCAAATCTGTGTCCCGCTCCTATCTGAGGGCCTTGGTGTGCTCGTCTCTATCTCTACAAGCTGACAAATATGTTTCATGAGCCAGGAGGTCCCGCGGGTTAGCCCTTTCAAGAATTAATAACAATAGTGGACCTCCGGTGGAGCTGATAATGAAGTAGAAGCAGCAGGGGACGGGTGTGAAGTGTTGGGCAAGAGGGGAGGAAAGTACAAATTGTCATCGACGATTACGAACCAGGTTCGCAAATGACCTTCAAAGAAACATTTATTTCCTCACATCACCCCCCCCCCCCTGGAGACAACACAATAAACTGTGGATGCTGGAATCCTGAGCAAAGCGTAAATTGCTTTTAAATGATTTTTATTGTACCTGCCTAAACGATCTCCTTTGGCTGCTCGTTCCGTGTACCCACCGCCCTCCGTGTGAAAAAAGTAGCCCCTAGGTGCGGCATAGTGACGCAGAGGTAGAGTTGCAGCCTTACAGCGCCAGAGACGCGGGTTCAATCCCGACTACGGGTGCTGTCTGTATGGAGTTTGTACGTTCTCCCAGTGGCCGCGTGGGTTTTCTCTGGGTGCTCCGGTTTCCTACGACATTCCAAAGACGTACAAGTTTGTAGGTTAATTAACTTTTGTAAATTGTACCCAGCTTGTAGGATAGAACCAGTGTACAGGTGATCGCTGGTCAGTGCAGACTCGGTGGGCCTGTTTCCACGCTGAAACTTTAAACTAAACTGAACTAAACTAAAGAAAACTAAACTAAACTTAACCTAAGGTTCCTATTAAATCTTTCCCCTCTCACCTTAAACCTAAAGCTCTTCAGCAAAACTCAAAGTTGTTGGATGATCTCAGCGAGTCAGGCAGTAACAGGAGGGAATGGATAGAGGACGTCATTGGTCGGGTAAAGAAGAAGAATCGTCTAAAGCGTCACTCATTCATTCCTTCCACGGATGCTGCCTGACCCATTGAGTTCCTCCAGCACTTTGTATTTTGCTGTTAGATTTAATAACATGCATATATATGTTGTGACACGAGTCTGTGACTCTTTAGCCTGGGGGTGGTGAATCTGTGGAATGTATTTGCCACAGATGGCCGTGGAGGCCAAGTCATTAGGTTTTGTCAAAGCGGAGATTGATAGGTTCTTGATTAGTAACGGTGTCAAAAGTTACGGGGAGAAGGCAGGAGAATGGAGTTGAGAGGGAACGATAGCTCAGCCACGATCGAACGGTGGAGTAGACTCGATGGGCTGAATGACCTGATTCGACTCCTAAGACTTATGAACATGATTTTAATTCTGCTATTATGTCACAAAGGTTATTTCTCGGCAGCACTTCCCCGACCGACCTCCAGCACTCACCGCAGTATACAGTATACACAGCCAGATAGTGAAAAAAACTGCTTTGCATACTTTCCAGGCAAATCATACCATATACAGGTACATGGGAATGCAAAAGAGAAAGGAAACAGAGTGCAACATTTCATTTTCATGTTACACCTACAAAGAAAGTGCACATAACAAAAAGCGCAAGGGCAGCAAAGAGGTGGATTAGAGGATCAGGAATTTACGTTTGCGCATTCTCCCTGTGACCGTGTGGGCTTCCTCCGGGTGCTGCGGTTTCCCCTCACATCCCAAGGACGTGCGGTTTGGTGGGTTAATTGGGCTCTGTAAATGGCAAATTGCCCGTGTGTAGGGAGTGGACGCAAACGTGCGATAACATAGAACTGGTGTGAACGGGTGATTGATGGTCGGCGTGGACTCGATGGGCCGAAGGGCCTGTTTCCATGCTGGATCTGTAAACTAAACTGAAAAACACCCTGAAACGTTTGGTTCCAAGTTGAACGATGATGTTTACAGATGGTGCAGGGTTAGTGGCAAACTTCATGTTCAGTGTTCATATAGGAGGGTGTGCTGCCCCTAACACAAAACAAACTTCACAGCTAGGATCAGTAACTCAAATCAGTACAGAAGAGCAAAAGAAAACAGAGGAGAAGCGTCCGGTTCGCCTGAGCACCCAGCGTAAGCTCGGCGAGAGGAAAAGAGAATAGAGAGAGAGAGAGAGGAGAGCGGGATGAGAGTAGAAGCGAGAGAGAGAGAGAGGAGGAGAGAGAGAGCGAGAGAAGAGAATGAGTCACCAGATAGATAGAGCAGAGACAGAGAGAGATGAGAGCAGATCCTCGTAGAGGTAGGCTAAGGCGAGGAGAGAGTATGGAATAGAGAGGGACGAAGGAGAGATCGAGGGAGAGAGACGCCTCTCATAGTGGATCGGATAGCTAGGGTAAGACGCTAGGCAGGCGGAGTGGAGAGGGCGGAAGGCGAGAGGGAGAGAGAGAGATGAGAGAGAGAGAGAGAGAGAGAGAGAGAGAGAACAAAGAGACAAAGAGAGACAGAGCTACCGGAGAAGAAGACGAGACAACATAAGCGTGCGGGAAACACCAAGAAACTCTCTCTAGCCACCCCAATCTCTATCTTCCCCCACCCTCTCTCTCTCTACCCCCCCCCCCCTTCTCTCCCTCTCCCTCCCTAAAGCACTGGAACAGCCTCCTGACCCACAATATTTGTGCTGAATACGATGTCAGGTTAAACTATTCTCTTCTTGCATGTGATCTATATCGCTCCATGTAGACTCATAGAATCAGACAGCGCAGAGACAGGTCCATTGACCCAACTTGCCCATGCCAACCAAGATGCTCCATCTACACTAGTCCCACCTGCCCACATTTACCTCATATCCATCTAAACACTTTCAATCCATGTATCAGTCTAAATGTCCTTTAAATAACATACATAATAGCATATCCATCTGCCTAAAATTCTCCCACATCCACCTCCACCACTACCCCTGGCAGCGCGTTCCAGGCACCCACCACCTTCTGTGTACAAAACCTGACCTGCGCATCCTCTGTAAACTTTGTCCCTCTCTTCTTAAAACTATACCCTCTAATCTTTGATATTTCCACCATTGGAAAAAGGCTTCTGCCTATCTATGCCACTCATAATTTTATATACTTCTATCTCGACCTCTGCATTACAGAGAAATCAATCCGCGTTTGCCCGACATCCCCTTAAAAGAAAATATCCTCCTCATCCAGGCCACATTATGGTGAACCTCTTCTGCACCCTCTCCAATACTTCCACCTTCTTCCTGTAATGGGCGATTAGAATTGCACGCAATACTCCGAATGCTGCAACATGACATCCTGCAGTGAAGGTGAATTGGTGGCCTGAACCTTCTAGCTCATATCTGCTAAGCTCTGTAGTGGATCGAGGTCAGATGGAGGTTCTAGTTAGAGGGATGAGGATGTGAACAATTTTGTCCCCACTTCCCACGAGCTCTCTGCTGGAAGAATGTAAGGAATGTAAGAATGTGGCAGTGTGAACTGTGAAGAGGATGTTAGGAGGTTGCAGGGTGACCTGGACAGGTTGAGTGAGTGGGCAGATGTGCGGCAGATGCAGTATAATATAGATAAATGTGAGGTTATCCACTTTGGTGGCAAAAACAAGGGGGCAGATTATTATCTCAATGGGGTTAGGTTACGTAAGGGGGAGGTACAGCGAGACCAGGGTGTCCATGTACACCGGTCACTGAAAGTTGGCGTGCAGGTACAGCAGGCAGTGAAGAAAGCTAATGGAATGTTGGCCTTCATAATAAGAGGATTTCAGTATAGGAGTAAAGAGGTTCTTCTGCAGTTGTATAGGGCTCTGGTGAGACCATCTCTGGAGTATTGTGTACAGTTTTGGTCTCCTAATTTGAGGAAGGACATCGTTGTGATTGAGGCAGTGCAGTGTAGGTTCACGAGATTGATCCTTGGGATGGCGGGACTGTCATATGAGGAAAGATTGAAAAGACTAGGCTTGTATTCACTGGAGTTTAGAAGGATGAGGGGTATCTTATAAAAACATATAAAATTATAAAAGGACTGGACAAGCTAGATGCAGGAAAAATGTTCCCAATGTTGGGCGAGTCCAGAACCAGGGACCACAGTCATAGAATAAAGGGGAGGTCATTTAAGACTGAGGTGAGAAAAAACTTTTTCACCCAGAGAGTTGTGAATTTATGGAATTTCCTGCCACAGAGGGCAGTGGAGGCCAAATCACTGGATGGATTTAAGAGAGAGATGGATAGAGCTCTAGGGGCTAGTGGAGTCAAGGGATATGGGGAGAAGGCAGGCACGGGTTATTGATAGGGGACGATCAGCCATGATCACATTGAATGGCGGTGCTGGCTCGAAGGGCTGAATGGCCTCCTCCTGCACCTATTTTCTATGTTTCTATGAATGGAGAGATTGTGTCTGTGTGTGTGTGTGTGTGTGTGTGTGTGTGTGTGTGTGTGTGTGTGTGTGTGTGTGTGTGTGTGTGTGTGTGTGTGTGTGTGTGTGTGTGTGTGTGTGTGTGTGTGTGAACAAGTCAACGATCTATAAACAAAGGGAACGTTACCAATGTCCCGCTTCCCACCGTTTGTGCTCTTGGATGACGGGAAGCGGAAGATCACTGCTGGGTCCCACCATCCAGAGGTCAGAGTTCAGAGGAGTGGGCTCTGGGAGAGGACCAGCAAGGACGTTTCTGTGAGTAGTCAAGTAGTCCAAGAGCAAATCCTGGAATGTTTTAACTGAATGTTTTTTGATCTGACACACAGCTAGCCACTGCTCCTTCCCCCCAGCCCCTCTCTACATGCTGTCCATTGGCACAAATGCTAAAGCAAGGTTGTGGTGAACAATAGTGCCTCGGACATCGATGAGAAGAAACTTGCATGAACCCAGAGCTGGATCGAGGGGGGAGGTAAATCGGGTGACGCAGTTGCGCAGTTGTTAATGCCACTGCCGTGCAGCACCAGAGACCCGGATTCGATCCTGACCTCGGGTGCTGTCTGTGTGGAGTTTGTCCATTCTCCCTGTAACCGCGCGGTTAATTTGTAATAATCGCAAGTGAAGGCCCATTGATGAGGTGAGTTTCTCAGGATTGGAAGATTCCGGATTCTTAAATGAATCGAGTGCAAGCCCAGCTGTCTTCAGCGCGGCCGTGTGAGAAATAGAAAAAGAAAATGAGTGATCACATATTTATTCAACGGTTGAGAGCTGCTCTAAGGCCAAAGAAAGATTTTTAGTCCATTCATAAATCACAGAAAAACAAAACTTATCCCAACTAATTCAGGAAAGTGATTCTGTGGTTGAAATCTTTATAAAGTAAACCAAGAATCTTTTAATAAGAAATTCCACAAATTCTTCATACGTCTCAAAAAAATGGCAAATAAAACACACATATTGAGTAACAATGAAACGAGTGCAGTAATATAAAGCCTATTCCAGTACATTGAACAAATGCTGAAACCTGCACTTTAACATATAACATGTTATGTCTAGTTTAGAGATACAGCGCGGAAACAGGTCCTTCGGCCCACCGCGTCGAACAGCGATCCTTGCATTTTAACACTATCCTACACATAATGGGGGCAATTTACATTTATACCCAGCCAGTTAGCCTACAAACCTGTACGTCTTTGGAATGTGAGAGGAAACCGAAGATCTCGGAGAAAACCCATGTAGGTCGGGGAGAACGTGCAAACTCCATACAGACAGCACCCATAATCATGATCAAACCCAGGTCCCTGGCGCTGTAGCTCTACTGCTGCGCCACCGTGCCCTATGACTTTCTACATTCTATGATCTATGCCTCTCATAATTGTATATACTTCTACCAGGTCTCCCCTCAACCTCCAGCATCCTAGAGAAAATAATCCAAGTGTGTCAAACCTCTCACCGTAACATATCTCCCAATCCTAGCAGTCTTCTGGTAATAATAATAATAATAAATTTTATTTATGGGCGCCTTTCAAGAGTCTCAAGGACACCTTACAAAAATTGAGCATGTAGAGGAAAAACATGTAAGGGGAATGAAATAAATAGTAGAGACATGGCTAGTACACAAAGTAAAGACAGAATTCAATACAAAACACAGTATGAGGCAATTCAAGCACAGATGAAAAGGGAGGGGGACGTGGGGCTAAGGATAGGCAGAGGTGAAGAGATGGGTCTTGAGGCGGGATTGGAAGATGGTGAGGGACACGGAATTGCGGATCAGTTGGGGGAGGGAGTTCCAGAGCCTGGGAGCTGCCCTGGAGAAGGCTCTGTCCCCAAAACTGCGGAGGTTGGACTTGTGGATGGAGAGGAGACCGGCTGATGTGGATCTGAGGGACCGTGAGGGTTGGTAGGGGGAGAGGAGGTCAGTGAGATATGGGGGAGCCAGATGGTGGAGGGCTTTGTAGGTGAGGACCAGGATTTTGTAGGTGATCCGGTGGGAGATGGGAAGCCAGTGAAGTTGTTTGAGGACTGGAGTGATGTGATGCCAGGATTTGGTGTTGGTACACCTCTTCCGCACTCTCTCAAAAGCCTCCATGTCCTTCCTCTAATGGGGCGACCAGAACTGTATGCCATATTCCAAATGTGGCCTCACCAGATTCTTATAGAGCTGCATCGAGACTTCCTGACTATTCTACTCAATTCACCAATCGATGAAGGCAAGCGGACTGTATGCCTTCTTTACCACTCTATCTACCTGTGTTTTTATTTTGTCATTGCCACACTGGTAATGGTCCCTTTTTTCTGTTTGTACATAACAATTATATTTACTGAGCAAAACAGCGACAAAAAACAATAAGCCAGCATGGAAACAGGCCCTTTGGCCTAAATGGTCCATGCCAACCAAGATCCCCATCTAAGCTCGTCCCATTTGCCCATATCCCTCTAAAACATTTTCAACCCATATACCTGTCCAGGTGTCTTTTAAATGGTGTTCTCGTACCTGCCTCAACTACCTCCTCTGGCAGTTGGGGCGAGTACTCGGGGCGAGTACTCAAGTCCTGTGCTACGCAGCTAGCTCCGGTGCTCAATACATTATTCAACTTCTCCCTGGACAAGTCCGTGGTCCCTGCCTGCTTCAAAAAATCCATCATTGTACCGGTACCAAAAAATGCCTCCCCAGCCTGTCTGAATGACTACCGTCCGGTGGCCCTTACCTCGGTAGTCATGAAATGCTTTGAGAGGCTGGTGAAGAAACATATCTGCGCCTTCCTCCCTCGGAATATGGACCCGTTGCAGTTCGCATACCGTCCGAACAGATCCACGGACGATGCGGTCTCCCAGGTCTTGCACACCGCTCTCTCCCATCTGGACAGCCAGAAGGGGGGCTACGTGAGGATGCTGTTCATAGACTACAGTTCAGCCTTCAACACGATAGTCCCCACCAGACCGGGAAGCTAATGGAATTGGGGCTCAACACCTCCCTGTGTGCCTGGGTCCTGGACTTTCTCACCGCCAGGCCCCAGGTAGTCAAGATGGGAGGGAATACATCGAAGTCCCTCACCCTGAGCACAGGATCACCCCAGGGTTGCGTCCTCAGCCCCCTATTGTACTCCCTGTACACACATGACTGTGTGGCTAGGTTCAGCTCCAACTCATTAATTAAGTTTGCTGATGACACTGTGGTGGTGGGCCTGATCACAGACAACGACGAGAAGGCCTACCGGGAGGAGGTGGCTGGTCTAGCACTCTGGTGCCAGGATAACAGCCTCCTCTTGAACATCAAAAAAACGAAGGAGCTGATCATGGACTTTAGGAGGGCACATCATCCGAGGACGTACACTCCATTGAAGATAAATGGGGATCCTGTGGATAGGGTGAACTGTTTTAAATATCTGGGAGTCCACATCTCCGAGGATATGACATGGGCATCACACGCCTCAGCACTCGTGAGTAAGGCAAGGCAGCGCCTTTACCACCTCAGGCAATTGAGGAAATTCAGAGTGTCTCCGAGGATCCTCCAGTGCTTCTACGCAGCGGCGGTGGAAAGCATCTTGTCCGGGAACATTACCATCTGGTTTGGGAATTGCTCTGCCAAGGACAAGAAGGCTCTGCAGAGAGTAGTGCGTTCGGCCGAACGCACTATGGGAACTTCACTTGCCCCCCTGCAGGAACTATACATCAGGAGGTGCAACTCCAGAGCCAACAATATCATGAGAGACCCCTTCCACCCCTGCAACGGACTGTTCCAGCTGCTACGGTCAGGCAAACGCCTCCGTTGCCATACTGTGAGGACGGAGAGGTTGAGAAGGAGTTTCTTCCCAGAGGCCATTCGGACTGTAAACGCCTATCTCACCAGGGACTAACTCTACTGAACGTTTTTCCTTCCATTATTTATTATGTAAAAGAATATGTGTGTTATGATTGTGTTTATAGTTTGTTTGGTTGTTTGTCTTTTGCACAAAAGTCCGCGAGCATTGCCACTTTCATTTCACTGCACATCCCGTATGTGTATGTGACAAATAAACTTGACTTGCCTTGACTTGACTTGTCGCAGTGAATTGTCCGATCAGCTGAGAAGGTTATTGGCTGCAACCTTCCCTCTATTGACAAACTGTACACTGCAAGGGCCAGGAAGCGAGCGGGCAAGATCATCTCTGACCCCTCTCACCCTGGCCACAAACTCTTTGAATCACTTCCCTCTGGAAGGCGACTCTGGACTGTCAAAGCTGCCACAGCCAGACATAAAAACAGCTTTTTTTCCACGAGTAGTAGCTCTACTCAATAACCACATATCTGTAGCCTCCTTTTGCTCTGGTATTTTGTTGGTTCACATGTTTGATCAATGGTGTTTTATTATCAATGTTTAGTGTTATTTGTGTCATTCGTAACTGTCACTGTATGTCATGTTGTCACTTGTGGGAGGAGCACCAAGGCAAATTCCTTGTATGTGAATACATGGCCAATAAACTTATTCATTAATTCATTAATTCATTCATTCATTCATTTATTCATATACCCACCACCTTCTGTGTGAACGAGATACCCCCCCATGTTCCTATTAAATCTTTCCCCTCTCAACGTAAACCTATGTCCTCTGGCTTGATGGCCCTACTCTGGGTAAAAGACCGTACATTGACCCTAGCAATCCCCCTCATGATTTTATACGCCTCTATAAGATCACCCCTCAGCCTCTTGCACTGCAAGGGATAAAGCCCTAGTTTGCCCAAACTCTCCCTATAGCTTTGCCCCTCTAGTCCTGGCAACATCCTCGGATATCTTCCCTGCACCCTTTCCAGCTTAATGCATGAGCTGTGAAGGAAGTCATAGATTGACAAACTAAGGAGAGATTCACACAGTGGAGGAGCTGAATAACTTTTAACAGCGACATCCATGTATTTGAACAGATACCCTGTACTACCAGTTGATTGCGTGTGATATGCAGCTCGTGGTAACAGGGAGATCAGTTGACAATAAGCTATTTTGATAGTTTAGATAGTTGATTTGTTCAGCACTGGTTCATTTGCATAGTTTCTATTAAATCCTTATGCTTTTGTACTTGTGCAAATTATATTTTATATTTTATTGCTCGATGAGACATGACAAAGATTTGCATCTGAGGATATCTAAAGGTCATTCAACTCTGCTAAAACTGCAATCAGGCCCTCACTTCCTTTACCTATGGATCAGGGTGTGGGTAAAGTGTTTAATTGTCCTAAGTACCAACAAAGGAGCAATGATATTCGTGCTTGCTGTAGGTTAACCAGCCTGTAAACGCAATAGCACTCAGATAGAATATATATAATATTTGGTGTGGGCAGCACAATGGCACATTGGGGGAGCTGGTTCTGACTGGGTGGAGTTTGCACGTTCTCCCTGTGTCATAGGGCCATCGAGTCATACAGCGTGGAAACAGGCCCTTCGGCCCAACTTGCCCGCACCGACCAACATGTCCCATTTACACTAGTCCCCCCTGCCTGCCTTTGTCCCATATCCCTCTAATCCTGTCCTATTCATTTGTTTTTTATTATCTTCAGAGTGTACTGTTGCCAATGCCTGATGTCCTTATATCATGGGAGAATATGAGTCTACACCTCATTAGAATGCAGAAGTTTACATGGTTTGGAGGGATTTGGGCCAAATGCAGGCAGGTGGGACTAGTGTAGATGGGACATATTGGTCGGTGTGGCCAAGTTGGGCCAAAGGATCTGTTTCCACGCTGTGTGACAAATACTCTAGAACTCTATGACTATGATTAAGACGTAAGATGCAACCTGACCTGTTAGGGAGCGGGAAGCTGATGTAGACCCACGGTTTGCTTGCACCTCTCTCGGTTTACATTGATTTGCACAAAATACCCCAGTAAACGTAGGTAATTATGTACAAAAAAGGACGAGGATATCTCAGTGATTGTTCTCCTCAAAATGTCCTTTACTCTGGGACCAACCACACAGAGGAGAGACCCGCCAGCATTGCCCAGTCTTGGTTATTCTACAGGTCTTTGAGCAAACTTATCTAAACTAGTCTCATTTGCCCATGTTTGGCCCATATCCCATCCAAACCTTTCCAATCCATGAACTAGTCCAAGTTTTCTTTAAATGCTGTTCCAGTAGCTGGCTCAACTACCTCCTCTGGCAGTTTGTTTCATACACCCACTCACTTTAAACCTCTATCCCTTGGTTCTTGAGTTCCCCTACTCTGGATAAAAGAAGGTGGTCTCTCTTCATCCAATTTTTAAAAGTAGAAGTGTTTCTCTCACTTCAAGTGAAGAGGTATCTCATTCTGAGTGTCCGGTGTATCTTTGAATCTTGCACTTGCTCACTGACTTATCTCTCTGCGCTGTGTTGTGGGGAGGGTGATATCCAGTATCTTGACAGACGAAGCATGGCTCATCATTTACATTGTCTGACAGATAGCAGGAGAAAGGGAGTCCAACACATCCACTGCAATCTAACACAGTTCTGGTAAAAATGGAGACACAAACAACTGCAGCAGCTGCAATCTTGCACAGTACACAAAGTGCTGGAGTAACTCAGCGGGTAAACCAGCATCTGCAGTTCCTTGTATCTACATGGAACAGAACAATACAGGAACAGGCCCTTCGGCCCACAATGTCCGTGACAAGTCCATATCCCTCCATTCCCTGCATAAAAGCCTTTTACATGCCACTATCGTATCTGCCTCCACCACCACCACCCCTGACAGTACATTGCAGGCACCCACCAATCCATGTGACAAACCTCTCTTTTAAACTTTCCCCTTCCCGCACTTGTCCTTGCAAGCTATTAATCACCAGCTCTTTACTTGTGTCTCCTGGCCTTGTCCAGCTCCATTTGTGTTCATGACAAATAGTTTCAGGAAGGGAATCCACGTCCAATATTTGAGTGGGAGAAACGGGATTAAACCTAACCTTTGAATAGGAACCTCATCGAAATGCAGACTTGAATATAGTGCCATGCTGGTAATTTTATTTAACAAGAAAGTGAAATATATTTCTAATACCCAGGGTGTTCTCCAGTTTCTAAACTTCATCGATCAGTGTCAATCTCCTTCCAAATTGTAATCCAGGCCCTCTTGGCATTTTGTAATCTCGTGATATTCAATAATGATTATTCATAAATGTTTCTTTTCCATTTCTGCACCCCAGACAACTAGAGAGGGGAAAACAATGATAGATTGGTAAATTAAATAAAACAGACATTTATAATGTTTACATTTCACCATTTACTCTTTTTCTAATAACGTGCAGCTCCGTGTAATACTCAGCTTTGTCCAAACAGTACTTGCTCCAGCGCCTTTTGTTATAAATCACAATTTTTCATCCGAGTGAATTTCCTTTACTTTCCATCTTGCTGCAAAGCCTGAAAGGTGAGATAATAAATAATCTAATCGTTATCGTGATGGATCAAGCAAACTGATTAGGGAAGGACTCGAAACAAAATAGTTCTGTCACACCAACTAACGGTATCGGAGTGCAAATTCGATACACACAGGGAACTGCAGACGCCGGAATCGTAAGCAAAGCAAAAAGTGCTGGAGGAACTCAGCAGGCCAGGCAGCATCCGTGGAGGGGCGGAATGTAGACACCAAGAAACTGCAGATGCTGGTTTACAACAACAAAAAAAAGACACAAAGTGCTGGAGTAACTCGCCGGCTCAGGCAGCATCTGTGGATGGAATGAATAGGTGACGTTCCATGTCGGGACCCTTCTTCAGGGAGTTTTAGACTGCTCCTGTTGCTAAAACTCATAAACACCAAGAGTGACTTCTCAGGCTGCTATTTACGGCTGAGTTCGAATTTCTATTCGAAGCTCAACCATTTTGGTCGAAAAAGATTGATCAATAATATAATCACACCAGCATGTTTCCCACTCAGCCAATGCACCATGAGAAACTGCCCCCCCCCCCCCCTTCCAATGCGCAGTCTCCACTGGGTTGTTCAACGGGGTATCTGAAGAGAGGTCGTCAAACAGGGAGAGATAAAATAATTTTTTTTTAAAACAACAAAAAAAACAGGGAGAGATAGATAGATAGATAGATAGATAGATAGATAGATAGATAGATAGATAGATAGATAGATAGATAGATAGATAGATAGATAGATAGATAGATAGATAGATAGATAGATAGATAGATAGATAGATAGATAGATAGATAGAGTGCAGCACAAGAACAGGCTCATTGGCCTACGATGCTATGCCAAACATAATGCCAAGATAAACTAATCTCATATGCCTGTACATGATCCACATCCCTGCATTGCCTGCATATCCATGTGCCGATCTAAAAACCTCTTATAGGTTTCACCACTACCATATCTGCTCCCATCACCACCACGGCAGCACATTCCAGAGACCCACCACTCTCTGTGTAATAGACGTGTCCTTCACATCTCAATTTAACTTTGCCCCTCTCACCTTAAAGCTGCACCCTCTAGTCTTTGATATTTTCACCATGGGGAAAATGGTTCTGACTGTCTATCCTATCGATGTTGTATCATGCTGTCAGGTCTCCCTTCAGACTCCGACGCTCCAAAGAAAACAATCTAAGTTTGCTTAACTTCCCCTTGTAACTAATCCAGGCAGCATGCTGGTAAACCCCTTCTGCACCCTTACCAAACGCCTCCAGGTTCTTCCTCTAAAGGGGATGACCAGAACAGCACACGATGCTCCACGCGCGGCCTGACCAAAGTCCTTCTTGTTTGGTTCCGAGAGGCTTGTCAACTCCGGGAGGCAGCACATCTCTTGGTGGTAGCCCACAAATTGTCCAGCCAGGATTGTCGGAAAAGACCCCGTCACTGGGAATCACAGAGCTACCATATTCCCCACTGAGCTGACCACCAGAATCAGAAAGAGAAAGCAATCACTTGGTTCAGAAATGCATCTGGATTGGCGGGGGTCTCCTTCGAACCCACACCCAGCACAAAGCAGAGCCTGTGTGAGGGAAGTGGGGCAAACTAACGGGGATGTAAAAAATATGGAGATCAATGAACACATAATACAGAATAATACCACATATAGCAAAGTTTGGCTTCAAATATAAACAGCATATAGGGGGTGGGGGGGGGGGAGGTTTCTGGTTTTATTTTTGTTGAATTTCTGTGGGTAATTCCTTTTTATGTCTAAAAAACAAGAAAATGATCCGTAAACACGAGGAAACAGCAACAAAAATGAAAATATAGGTTTTGGGGCCAGACAACTACATGTTTATGTTGGCAAAAAGTTCAAAGGACAAAGAGGCTGGTGTCTCTTATCTTTATTTCATGTGTTTAATATTTTTTCTCTCTTTGATACCTTCTTATAAATGTTTATGCAACTATTTCCCTCCTGTCTGCACACATACACAAAACCGTGTTTTTTTTTGTTGCAGAATCACAAAATCAAATGTACTCGCTTCCTTTGATTTCCAGCCGCTGGCCTTTTGAGAAAAACAAAGAGTTTAAAGTTGTGATGCGGTTTCCCTGTCCCTGAAACCTGCTGACAGGTAATAATTGTTGTATTAGCTCATATTTCTGTTATCTTTTTTGAGTAGGCCGAGGAGGAGACTGAGACAGAGTGGTGTGAGGACATGACTTTCAATCGTACTACAGTACCTGGATTTCCTGAAAAAAACAGGGTTCCAGCATCTTTTCAGATGGTGAGAACATAGAATATGGAACATAGAACAGTACACCACAGGAATAGGCCCTTTGGCCCTCAATGGCCGTGCCGAACATGACGTCAAGTGAAACTAATCTCCTCTGCCTGGATCCATGTCCTTCCATTCCCTATTTATCCACTTTCCTATCTACCAACCTCTTAAATGCCACTGTCGTGTCTGACTCCACCTCCAATCCTGTCAGCATGTTCTGGGCACCCACCACGCTCTGCAATATCCTCGTAAATCATCTCTGCTCTCTTTCCAGTTTAACGTCATCGTTCCCATAGCAGCGTGACAACCCATATAACCATATAACCATATAACAATTACAGCACGGAAAACAGGCCATCTCGGCCCTTCAAGTCCGTGCCAAACACTTATTTTCCCCTAGTCCCATCTACCTGCACTCAGACCATAACCCTCCATTCCTTTCCCGTCCATATACATATCCAATTTATTTTTTAAATGATAAAATCGAACCTGCCTCCACCACTTCCACTGGAAGCTCATTCCACACAGCTACCACTCTCTGAGTAAAGAGGTTCCCCCTCATGTTACCCCTAAACGTCTGTCCCTTAATTCTCAAGTCATGTCCTCTCGTTTGAATCTTCCCTACTCTCAATGGGAAAAGCTTATCCACGTCAACTCTGTCTATCCCTCTGAAACAACTGAACACACATCTCTGAAGATCTGTCCTGGCTCCACCAATGCTTCTACTCACTTAGAAGTGATGGGCAGCACGGAGTTGCCTACTACAACCGTGCATGGCTTTGGGATGGAAATCCACGTGGTTACAGGGAGAAAGTGCATACTCCGTGCAGCCAGCACCCGAGGTCAGGATCGAACCCAGGCCTCTGGTGCTGGCAGCACGGAGTTTGCACTTTCTCCCTGTAACCGCGTGGATTTCCATCCCAAAGCCATGCACGGTTGTAGTAGGTTAATTGGCTTGGTAAAAGTAAAAATTGTCCCTAGTGCGTGTAGGATAGTATTAATGTGTGGGGATCACTGGTCGGTGAGGACTCGGTGGGCCGAAGGGCCTGTTTCCGCACTGTATCTCTAAACTAAAGTAAACTAATCTAATTGGCCTCAGTAAATTGTAGGGAATGGATTTGAACATGGGACAACATGTGTGAACAGGTGATTGTTGGTCAGTTTGGACTGGGTGGGCCGAAGGGCCTGATTCCCTACTGCACGTCTAAACTAATTTTGTTTTTCCGTTGTCAGTACCTATGACAATTAAACACCTTTGATGCTTCATATCCTTTCAGCTCTCCAAAGACGAGGCAATTCTCTTTAATTTCAGTTGATTGGACAGGGAAGCTGGAGGTGAAGCAGAATTTTGAATAAAATGACATTGTGAAAAGTCTACGTCCCCCACTTGATCAAAGAAAGTAACTTGATATTAATATGAATTATCTCATGATTATGAGTAATGCATATAATCGCTAAGCAACCAATGGATGCCTGGAGATAACCATTCAAAACATGCTCCTGCAATGTTAACTAAAGCAAATCAGCAACTCCCAGGAGATCCCTTGTTTATCCCACAACCTTTTTTCCACAGATTTCAACCGATCTCAGCCCAACTGGCAAACATTTAGGGAGGTTTAGTATAGTTTAGAGATACAGTGTGCAAAGTCCGAGTCCGTGCCGACCAGCGATCACCCGTTCACGCAAGTTCTATGTTATCCCACTTTCACATCCACTACCTACACACTATAGGCAGTTTACAGAGCCCAATTGACTTGCAAACCCGTGCATCTTTGGGATGTGGGAAGTAACCCGGAGGAAATCCACCCGGTCACAGGGATACAGTGCAAACTCCACACAGACAGCATCCCGAGATCAGGATCAAACCTGGACCCCTGGCACTGGAGAAAACCCATGTGGTCACAGGGAGGTTAGTTGCCATGTTCCACCCTGTACCTCATGTTTCCTTACCCAGGAATGAATTGTGTGAATGAAAGTGTCTTGTAATCATCGTCTCCAATGCTTGGTGCATCCCAGAGCAGGCATGCAGTTGCACACAATGTTGGGTGTTCCCTTAGTGAAGACAGCGATGATCCTCATCAGCGATGAGAGTGTTGTGTCCATGATGGTACGTGCTGGTACTACATACCGACACCTCTAAAGTATTAAAAACTAGACTGCCAAGTATTATAAATTTTATACTTTTTAGTTTATTAAATTAGAAGTTGCTTGGTTACAATTGGCACAGTAGTGCAGAGGTAGAGTTGCTGCCTTGCAGCGCTTACAGCACCAGAGACCCGGATTCCATCCCGACTACGAGTGCTGCAAACTGTACAGAGTTTGCACCTTCTCCCCGTGACCACGTGGGTTTTCTCTGAGATCTTTGTTTTCCTCCCGCACTCCAAAGATGTACAGATTTGTAGGTTAATTGGTTTGGTATAAATGTCAAATTGTCACTGGTATGTGTTAACGTGCGGTGATCGCTGGTCGGTGCGGACTCGGTGGGCCGAAGGGCCTGTTACCGAAGTGTATCTCTAAACTAGACTAAACTAAACTAAAATCAAAGGAGAAGAGGGTGGTATATGGATGGAGAAAAAAAGTTGATAATTGTAGCTCAATCTTTAATTGATATGTGTCCCGGCACCTTTTTGCCTGACCATAGGCGATAATAATAATAATAATAATAATAATAATAATAATAATAATAATAATAATAATAATAATAATAATAATAATAATAATAATAATAATAATAATAATAATAATATATTTTATTGTCATTGCACATAAGTGCAACGAGATTTGGTTTGCAGCTTCCAACTGATGTCATAACATAAATAAATAATAAATTTGGATTTAGATATCCCGAGAACATGGATTGTAAAAAGAACAGTAAAACAGTCAAAGGTACACAAAATTGCTGGGGAAACTCAGCGGGTGCAGCAGCATCTATGGAGCGAAGGAAATAGGCGACGTTTCGGGCCGAAACCCTTCTTCAGTCAAAACAGTTCAACAGACTAAAGTGCAGATATGTCTGTGCGACGTGACCATCCGAGGGAGACAGTCCAGGGGGGGTGGGGGGCACTCAGCAGGGCCGGTTCAGAGCCGTTATAGCTCTGGGAATGAAGCTGTTCCTGAGTCTGGAGGTTCGGGCGTAGCAGGCCTTGTAACGTCTGCCGGAGGGGAGTAGTTTGAACAGTCCATTACAAGGGTGTGAGGAGTCTTTATGGATGCTGACGGCCTTCCTGAGGCACCGTGTGTGGTAGATGCCCTCCAAGGCTGGTAGCTGTGTCCCAATAATCCTCTGCGCTCTGTGGACGACGCGCTGAAGAGCTCTCCTCTCCGCCTCCATGCAGCTGAGATACGACACAGAGATGCCATACGTTAATATGCTCTCTGTGGTGCAGCGGTAGAACGTTGTCAGCAGCTGTTGGGGCAGACCAGTCTATTTTAATGTCCTCAGGAAGAACAGTCGTTGCTGTGCCTTCTTGACCAGCGCAGCGGTGTTGGTGGACCATGTGAGGCCCTCTGAAATGTGAGTGCCCAGAAACTTAAAGCTGGACACTCTCTCCACACTTTCCCCATAGATGGAGATTGGGGCGTATTCTCCATTATGGGACCTCCTGAAGTCAATAATCAGCTCCTTGATCTTGGAGGTGTTTAGTGACAAATTGTTACGCCCGCCAGGTTCTGCGATGAATCTATAGATAGGACAATTGGTTCTCTGTCCCAATGTCATGTTTACTGTGAATCAGTCCAGACATCCCAACACGAAACATTTCCGGGAATACCTGCATTTTTATCTTTAGGTTAGATTAGTTTAGAGATACAGCGTGGATACAGGCACTTCAGCCCACCGAGTCAGTGCCGATCAGCGATCCCCACACACTAGCACCATCCTACATGTACAAGGGATACTTTAATATTAATACCAAGCCAATTAACATACAATCCTATACATCTTTGGTGTCTGGGAGGAAACCGGAGATTCCAGATTAAACCCACGCAGGTCTTGGGGAGAACGTACTAACTCCCTACAATCAAGCGCCCGTAGTCTGGATCAAACCCGGGTCTCTGACTTTGTAAGACAGCACCTCTATCACTGTGCCTCCGTGCCATCTCATCGATTGGTTATGTTATCATAGAGTAATTAATATTTTAGATATTATGGATATTTGTAAGACAGAGGTAGATAGATTCTTAATTAGTATGTGTATCAGGGGTTATGGAGAGAAGGAAGGAGAATGGGGTTAAGAGGGAACGATAGATCAGTCATGATTGAATGGCGGAAAATGGAGGAGGACTGGCCAAATTTTGTGCCTTCCACCACAGTGGTGAATGCTGTGGTGGATGTTTGTGTTAAATTTTGATTGTGTATCGTGTGTTCTTTTTCATTGTACCGCTGCTGGCAAATTCATTTCACTTGCACTTTATGTGCAAGTGACGAATAAAACTGATTGTTGATTGTTGATTGTTCAGTAGTCTTGATGGGTCGAATGGGCCTAATTCTGCTCCTATCACTTATGAACATGAGTCGGAGCGTCATACAGCGTGGAAGCAGGTCCTTCTGCTCAACTTGCCCACACCGACCAACATGTTCCATCTAACTCGTCCTGCCTGCATTTGGCCAATATCTCTCTAAACCTGTCCTATCCATGTACCTGTTCAAATGTTTCTGCAACTTTGTGATAGTCGCTGCTCCCGCCCTCGGGCTCTATTTATGTTCTGCGGAGGTGCACACAAGAACAATAATGGCATCTTCGTCTAAACCATTCAAAGAAAGCAGGAGAGCTTCCCTACTGTTCTGCCTGATCACCATCTTTGTACCAACACTGAAGATTCAGGAGAGGGGTCAGTCTGAAAAAGGATCTTTGGTCTGGAGGAGGGTCCCAACCCAAAACATCACCTATCCATGTTCTCCAGAGATGCTGCCTGATCCACTGAGTCACTCCAGCACTTTCTGTCTTTTTTTCAGTAAACCAGCAACTGCAGTTCCTTGTACCCCCTCCAAAGTCTGATTATTTGGACATTTGTTCATTTACTATTTGTGTGAGCTTTCTTTGTGTGGTGGCCAGGCTATTTTTTTGTCAATTATCAAGTTTAAACAAACTGAAAGGAACCTTATAAATACATGGTGCCACCTCCTGCACCCGCACACAACTGACTGACTTCATCCACTTCACCACTAACTTTCATCCGGCACTCAAATACACCTGGACCATTTCCGACACTTCCCTACCATTCCTTGACCTCACTATCTCCATTGCAGGTGATTGACTTCTGACCGACATCCACTATAAACCCACTGACTCCCATGGCTATCTGGACTACACTTCTTCCCACCCTGCTTCCTGTAAGGACTCCATCCCCTACTCCCAATTCCTCCGTCTACGCCGCATCTGCTCCAGGGATGAGGCGTTCCACACCAGGTCACCTGAAATGTCCTCATTATTCAGGGAACGGGGGTTCCCCTCCTCCACCATAGATGAGGCTCGCACCAGGGTCTCTTCCATACCCCGCAACACTACTCTCTCTCCCCATCCCCCCACTCACAACAAGGGCAGAGTCCCCCTAGTCCTCACCTTTCACCCCACCAGCCGTCACATACAAAAAGTAATCCTCCGTCAGTTTCGCCACCTCCAACGTGACCCCACCACTCGCCACATCTTCCCATCTCCCCCCATATCTGCCTTCCGCAAAGACCGCTCCCTCCATAACTCCCTTGTCAATTCTTCCCTTCCCTCTCGTACCACCCCCTCCCCGGGCACTTTCCTTTGCAACCGCAAGAGATGCAACACTTGTCCCTTTATCTCCCCCCTCGACTCCGTTCAAGGACCCAAGCAGTCGTTCCAGGTGTGACAGAGGTTTACCTGCATCTCCCCCAACCTCATCTATTGCATCCGCTGCTCTAGATGTCAGCAGATCTATATCGGTGAGACCAAGCGGAGGTTGGTCGATCGTTTCGCCGAACACCTCCGCTCGGTCCGCAATAACCAAGCTGACCTCCCGGTGGCTCAGCACTTCAACTCTCCCTCCCACTCCGTCTCCGACCTCTCTGTCCTGGGTCTCCTCCATGGCCACAGCGAGCAGCACCGGAAATTGGAGGAACAGCCCCTCATATTCCGCTTGGGGAGTCTGCATCCTGGGGGCATGAACATCGAATTCTCCCAATTTTGTTAGTCCTTGCTATCTCCTCCCCTTCCTCAGTCCCCCTGCTGTCTCCTCCCATCCCCCAGCCTTTTTCCTTTCTTGTCCCCGCCCCCCCCCCACCCCCCGATCAGTCTGAAGAAAGGTTTTGGCCCGAAACGTTGCCTATTTCCTTCGCTCCATAGATGCTGCTGCACCCGCTGAGTTTCTCCAGCTTTTTTGTGTACCTTCGATTTTCCAGCATCTGCAGTTCCTTCTTAAACACTTATAAATACATGGCTTTCTTCTATTAAGTAAACAGAAGGAAAATATTAGTGCTCAACAATATAATTCAATTAATTGTTTCATGTGCTTTGGATCACGTCACTCAGATAAAAATAGATTTTTTTATTGTCTCTGTACTTTTTTTGCTCATTTAAATTTGTATTTAGTCCTTGCCCATTTGAAACTAGAGAGGGTGATAATTTGGAACAGCTCTGTGATTAAATAAAATTTAAAATAATTTGCAGTGATCATATGCAGTGACTGCTGTGTTTCTCACTGAAAGCAAGAAAGTCCATCTTGTCATAATCAATACTTTAGAACATAGAACAGTACCGCATATGAACGGGCCCTTTGGCCAACAATGTCTGTGCCGAACATCATGCTGAGATACACTCATTTCTTCAGCCTACACGTGATCTATATCCCTCCAATCCCTGCATATCCATGTGTCTACCTAAAAGCCTCTTAAACACCAGGCCGCTATCATATCTGCCTCCACCACCACTCGTGATCCTTCACCAACCATCCTCTGTGTAAAAATACTTGCTGGTCAGGCAGCATCTCTGGAGAAAAGGAATAGGTGACATTTCATGTCAGAACTCTTTTTCAGAAGAAAGGTTCTGACCCAAAACATTACCTATTCCTTTTCTCCAGGGATGCTGCCTGACCTCAAGCATTTTGTGTCTATCTTCGGTATAAACCAGCAACAGCAGTTCCAATCCCACACATTATGACTGTCTACCCTGTCTACGCCTCTCATTAATTTAGTTACTTCTATCAGCGTTCCAGAGAAAACAATCCAAATAGCGAAGTCAGGGGATATGGGGAAAAGGGAGGCATGGGATACAGATTGGGGATGATCAGCCATGATCATATTGAATGGCGGTGCTGGCTCGAAGGGCCGAATGGCCTACTCCTGCACCTATAGTCTATTGTCTATTGTCTATTGTCTAAGTCTGCCAATTTCTCCCTGTAACTAATACCCACTGCATCTATGCCCTCTGGTCTTGGGCATTTCCACCCTGGGAAGAAAGTTCCCGCAGTCAACCCTATCTATGCCTCACGTTCTATCAGCTCTCCACTCAACCGTTGGGGTTCCTGAGAAAAAAAATCCAAGTTTGTCCAAGGTGTAGGAATAAACTGCAGATGCTGGTTTAAACCGAGGAGAGACACAAAAAAGCTGGAGTAACTCAGCGGGACGGGCAGCCTCTCTGGAAAAGAAGGAATGGGTGACGTTTCGGGGCTTTCAGTCTGAAGAAGGGTCTCGACCCGAAACGTCACCCATTCCTTCTCTCCAGAGATGCTGCTTTTCCTGCTGAGCTTTTTGTGTCTATCCAAGTTTGTCCAATCTCTCCTTGTAGCTCATACCTTCTAATCCAGGCAGCATTCTGCTAAAGAGGACTTTTTCTCTTTATGTATATATTTCTCTAATTAACATCAATGCACTAGCATTTCAAGGTCAAACCAACCCAAGGGTTTACACGGCAATAAACAATGAACAATAAAGCAAACACAAATAATGTTATTGTATTGTAAATATATAACTTGCACACACAACAGAAGAACAATGGAACATTACATCTGTCATGTGAAAACTCTTTTAGTATTTTTACTTGAATTCTTATTCAATTACATACCAAGAATAAATTTTATTGACTGCTGTAAAATGACAATTTCCTTCCTGGCTTTCATAATAACACAATCCTCTTTCCTCCACGCTACTTGGAAATCTACTTATCGGCATTTATATTTATTAAGTCTTATATTAAGTGCACGCCTTTCTCTCCTGAAGGGACTGATTTGCTGGTGTTTATTGCAAAAGTCATCTGATTTCTCAGCCAAGCCATTTTTGCAGGGCAATCGCTCTACAGGGCCTTGTGCGCGCTGGGCATCAACGAAATGGAGAGGAGAAGAGCCATCAAGAACACCACAGAGGCAGCGGGGAAAGCCTCGAGATGGCTCCAGATCAGGAGAGGAGGTCCATGGGGAGGAGCGAATGCCACCTGAACACAAGTCGTGGTCTGATCAACCATGGCTGGGTCGCCTGGGTGAAAATGTCTGATGTTGAAAGACCCAAATCACCCAATGACCCCAGGTTACCACTGATGATCTGTTCAGGAGCATCAATACATGTATTTTTATCAAAATGGTCGGCAACTACCAACCTCATGAACTCTGAACGTCCCTATCCCAGCAACAATGGCCCGTTGTGGACTTTGCATTGGCTGCACTACATACTCGATTTAGAAACCATTCGGCCCTTTGAGCCAGCATCACCATTCAATATGATCATGTCTGATCATCCAAAATCAGTTCCTCGTTCCTGCTTTCTCCCCATATCCCTTGATTTCGTTAACCCTAAAAGCTATATCTAACTCTCTCTTGAATATATCCAGTGAATTATCCTCCACTGCCTTCTGTGGCTGAGAATTCCACAGATTCACAACTCTCTAGGCGAAGATGTTTTTTCCTCATCTCACGCTCTCAGTGAAAAAGGGTTTTCCTCATCTATCACATTCTAGCTACCGAGCATTACTGATTATTAATGTATCGTATTATTGATTATTATAGATTTATTTGTGTGCTATTGCGTTAATGGGCCTGTAAAGCTGCAACAAGTAATACAGTTATACAAGATTCAAGAGTGAAGAGTGTCTAATTGTCACATGTACCGACGACGTGCGGCACAGTGGTGCAGCAGTAGAGTTGCTGCCTTACAGCTCCAGAGACCCGGGTTCAATCCTGACTACTGGTGCTGTCTGTACAGAGTGTGTACATTCTCCCTGTGACCACATGGGTTTTCTCCGGTTTCTCCGGTTTCCTCCCACATTCCAAACACGTACAGATTTGTCAGCTTAATTGGCTTCGGTAAAATTGTAAATTGTCCCTAGTGTGTAGGATAGTGCGATTTTACAGGTGACCGGTGGTCGGTGTGACCCTGATGGGCCAAAGGACCTGTTTCCGCACTGTATCTCCAAACTAAACTAAACTAAACTAAACTAAACTAAACTAAACTAAACTAAACTAAACTAAACTAAACTAAACAGAACAATGAAATGTTTACCTCCTGCAGCTCCTTAAGAGGTCCATAAACACAATATACATAGGTAATGTATAATAAATTAAATTAAATCAACAATCTTAATACCAGTGCAAAAACTAAAGTCCTTAGTGCAACCAAACACAGTCCATAGAAGTTCATCAGGTCAGGCAGCATCTGTGGTGCCAATGTCCTCCATTGATGCTGCCTGACCCACTGAGTTCCTCCAGCACTTTGTGTTTTGCTCAAGATTCCAGCACTTGCAGTTCCTTGTGTCCCTGTAGAAGTTCATGGTTGCTGAGGTTAGTGTTGTGCCGTGTTCAAGAGCCCGATAGTTGTTGGGAAGGAGCTATTCTGGAACCTGGTGGTCACATTTATAGACTCCTCTATCTTCTTCCCTAAGGTAGGAGTGAAATGAGAGCGTGGCCAGGGTGGTGCGGGTCTACGATGGTCCTGCCCATCATTTTGAGACAGCGCCTCCTATAGATCCCTTTGATGGTGGGGAGACCACACGCCTGACTCATAAACACAAAATGTTAGCACACTTTTATTCCCATTTTTTCCATTCTCGAAGTATTGATTTTCCAGGCAGGCGCTCAAATTTTAGTTTCTTTTGAAACTTGATTCATTTTCGGTCATGGTTAAAGTAATAAATCACAAAGTTTAGTTTAGTTTAGTTTAGTTTAGAGATACAGCGCGGAAACAGGCCCTTCGGCCCACCGAGTCAATGCCGACCAGTGATCCCTGCAGACTAAAGGGCATGTCCCACCAGCATGCGATTGCATGCGGCTAGCGCGCCCAAACGTGGTCGCTTGAGGCGTACGGCCTCGCGGGGCCGGTCCCACTTCGATCGCCGGAGGCGTATGGAGTTGTGCGGAGCTGGTTCCGACATCGCGCGGGGGTCCAAAAATCTTGCACTGTCCGAAAATCCCGCGCGACAACGGCTTGTCGGCCCGAAGCCGCATTGAGGCCGTACGCAGCGTCTCTACATCGTATGCAGCGTCTTGACGCCGTAGGCAGCGTCTTGACGGCATACGCCTAGCGCGTGGCATTGCGCGATGACGTCACCGCCCGACGCCGTGCGACGTCCAAATTCAGTTGGCCCGCCTCCTGCCTAGCTGATTGGTGAGTATGATGTCGGGACCAGCTCCGCACAACTCCAAACGCCTCCGCGGTTGGAAGTGGGACCGGCCCCGCGAGGCCATACGCCTCAAACCACCACGTTTGGTCGCGCTAGACGCATGCAATCGCATGCTGGTGGGACAGGCCCTTTACACTATGCTACATGCACTTGCCAAGCCAATTAACCTACAAACCTGTACGTCTTTCCAGTGTGGGAGGAAACCGGAGCTCCCAGGGAAAACATACGTAGGTCACGGGGATAACGTACAAGCTCCGTACAGACAGTAGCCATAGTCAGGTTTGAACCCGGGTCTCGGGCGCTGTAAGGCAGCGACTCTACCGCTGCGCCACTGTGCCGCGAACAAAGTTCATGGAGCTGATGGTAAAACATGTAGTATTATCAATTGATGACACTGCATTAGCAATGTTCATTCTTCACTCCTTGTCAGTTTGCAGGACCGGTCAGCCTAAGTACTGGAAATGTGTACTTGCAGGAACGAGGTGAAGCGATATATTGGGAAAGGGCCCAGTTGGCAGGAGGAATAATATCATTAACCCAGCAGCATCTACGAGTCTTGTTCTGAAGTGCCACTGGAATATTTTTGTGGCAAGGGCAGTCCCTGCATATGCAAAGGAGGAAGCGAAGTCATCGAGGGGATGGCGATCTCTACGCTCACCAATACTCGAAGAGCGGGATTAAAAATGACTTGGCTTCAAGGAGAGGATGGCGTAAGATTGAAACATTAAAGGGAAGAAGCAGTATCAGACATGGACTGGCATTGTGGGAAGTTGAAAGCATGTATAATCCGACAGCTGTACAGACACAGGACAAGGTTGTTAACAAGAACGGGCTGAAGGAGCAATGGTATCGACACTAACGTAATGAGATGTTTGAACTGAAAGAAGCAGGATTATGCAAATAGCAACTCTGGGTCAACTTCACGAAGCTCTGTGAGTGACAGGGAGCCGAGCTGGCTGCTGGTCCAGGAAAAACGCTCTCACCATAAATCAAACGTAGAATTCTTCATTTGAAATTTAGTTTTGTTTAGTTTAGAGTCGCAGCGCGGAAACAGGCCCTTCGGACCACTGAGTCCGCGCCGACCAGCGAATCCCCGCACGCTAACACTATCCTACATACACTAGGGGCAATTTACAATTTTACCGAAGCCATTTAACCCACAAGCCTGCACGTCTTTGGAGTGTGGGAGGAAACCTAAGATCTCGGAGAAAACCCATGTCACAGGGAGAACGTACAGACTCCATACAGACAGCGCCCGTAGTCAGTATCGAACCTATATCTCAGTAAGGCAGCAACTCTTCCGCTGCACCACCGTGCCATCCTCGTCCATACAGACCAAGATGCCCCATCTAAACTAATCCCATTGGGTGGGGGAAGGTGGCAGCACCAGGTGATAATGGGTTTTACCATTGCCATCAATGAGCTAGACCTAAACTTGTGGGATTTCCATTCTTCTTCTTTTCGAGTCTTTGAAGCTGGTTGGTTATATGACAGTTTCCCATTCCTTTACACAGTCCTTTGCGTTTTTGTTGAACACTGCAAGATCCTTTGAGCTGCACTGGTTGGGTAGTAGGGGGCAGACAAGGCAGTGCTGCATTGTATGGTCCTCTTCTCCACATTCACAGGTGGTTTGGCCAGTTTCATAGCCCCATCTGGCCATGGCAGCTTTTGATCGCCCTGTTCCTGTTCTCAGGCGGTTGAGCGTCTTCCACTGGACCCATGGTGCTTCTGAGCCCGGAGGGAGGGCTTCAGAAGGAGGGATACCCATGTCAGTAGGAGGGGGGTCGTCCTCAAGCCTTTTTGTCCATAGTTGGAGTCTGGTTTCTACCCGTGATGTTATTAGGGGCTGGACATGGCTGAGAAAGCTTCTCCTGGACTTCAGCCGTTGGGCCGGGGGTACACGTCCATAGAGGAGGTGGCGCTCATCACTGGTGGCCTTGGTCATCTCTACTCGGCTGGCGACTTCCCGTCTCACATCAGCAGGGGCAATGCCAGCGAGGAGGTGCAGGTTGTTTATGTTGGTGGGCTTCAGGCAGCCAGTGATTGAGCGGCAGGTGTTATTCAACGCTGGGTCTAATTTCTTGGCATGGGATGATCTCTCCCAAACAGGACACGCATACTCCGCAGAGGAGTAGCACATTGAAATCACACAGCTATTAACAGCATTTATTAAGGACTTGTGGCTGTGAAATGGAAGGACACAATAATGACTGAGCTGGTGACCTTCAGGGGGTATTGAGCGCAGATAGGATGAATCAATCTTTTCTCAGCACTGACTTTTCCTTTATATCTCTGCATCAGACAGAAGGACACCTATTTTTTAATCTCATCCTGTTTTCTTTGGAGAAGAGAAGGCTGAGGGGAGTGGTATTTACAACAATGAGGAGTCTGCATAGAGTGGAGAACGTGGGGGTTGTTCCATTGGCCCGAAAAATATACATGTTATGAAGAGAGAGCATGGATTAACAAACTCATCACGAAGGCTGGCTCCATCCTGGGGGGGAAGTTGGATTCATGGGAGGTGGTCTTGGATGGGGGAGGATGCTCCTCAAACTCTGGAGCATCTTGGACAATACAGCTCACCCCCTCCATGACACACTGGTCAACCTGAGGAGTACCTTCAGCAACAGACTGGTTCTACCAAGATGCAGTACAGAACGCCACAGGAGATCCTTCTGCCCAATGGCTATCAAACTGTACAACTCCTCTCCCTTCTGTCGTGGGTTAGACTGACTCCTCTCTCCACCCCTCCCCCCCCACCCCCCCCCCCCCCCCCACCCCCCCTCCCCCCCCTGCCAATCTTTGCACAACCCCAATCCTTTCCACTCATCACTTTAATTTCATGTTTCATGTATTTTGTGTTTTTATGTCTGTTGGCAGATCAATTTCCCTCCTGGGATAAATGAAGTTCTATCGTGCTGTATCGTATCATATCGTATTGTATCGTGAAGATGCCTCGGGTGGCAAGTCTGTTGTAGGCTGGGCTTTTGTTAAAGTTCAGAGTAAATGAAAGGTGGCCTCAATTCAATATTTGAAAATGCTCAAGATGGTGCAATGTGGTAAATGCAGGGAGAATCTAATGAACTCTGTTGTATTTCCTACTTAAATAGAATTCATGAGATTAAATTACTATTTTTGCTTTTTGGGCTAAATGGGAATAAAAATATATGTTACATTAGATTCGTCAATCTTTTCACTAAGATTAGTAAAGGCATTACTTTCCCTCCATATCCATTACAGTCCAAGAGGAAGTTAAGCGAGATTCTCCTCTAAACTCTTTAACGTGTAGCAGACGAATATTTCTCACCAGCTGCATGTATTTTGGGCCCATGCAGTTGTTTATACTCAAGGAAAGGCTTATTTTGTGTTATCAACTGATTTATCGTGATTTGGTACGTTTCTTAAGGCCTCTTTCTCCTTGAGATTTTGAGAGCTTCGTAGTTTACCTGGAGAGGGGTGGACACTGCCTGGCCCATCACAGGGACCTTCAAGATCATCGTAGGGATCTATAAGAGGCACTGCCACATAAAGGCAGCCAGCATCATCGGAGACCCACACCAACCTGGGCGGGACAAAGCCTGGCAAGTGATAGGTGGATACACGTGAGGTCGGGGGTAATTTCCTTACCTCCTACCACTTTCTGCCCAGTAGGGTTCGTCAACGAATGATTCTGTGAAGCAAAGAGACAAAGTTCAAACCTTTTCGCAATTCTTTATAAAGGATGCGATAAAGGAGAGAAAACGAAGACTACCGGCACAATGCTGCTCATGAAGAACTTTCAACAATCTGTCAAAGTGGCTGAGCAATTGGACAGATCAGGGTTGATTGGACTTAGTCTGCATGGATCTGAGAAGAGTTCATCCATGCTTGGCTAATCAAATTAAATTCTTCGAGGAGGTCACTAACAAGGTGACTAATGTCCAGCATCTCCAAGAGGTAAGGACTTCCAGGGACATTTGATTTTCCGCTTGAGAAGTTACCAAATGTGAACATTTATACAGTTAGAGGCAGCCTTGCAGTTGAGGTTGGAGACTGGTTGGGGGGGGGGGAGGTAGAGGACCAGGTGGAAATTAAATCTTGGGCAAGACCACCCGGTGAGAACGGCCAGGGACATCGGGCCTCCGTAGAGGCAATTGCGGTGGCCCCAATAGGCCTGACTTTGGGGTGAACAAGGGGTGGGGACTGGACATTGTGCCTTCCTCCACAGTGCTATCCACTGTGGGGGGATGATTTTTTTTTTTGTCTAACTGTAGTCTTGTAGGTCTGTGTCCAAGATGGCTGCCGTGAAGGGAGAGTGGACGCTGGCACGAATTGGTTGCCGCTGCTCTCTCTTCACACTGTGTTTTTGATTTTCTGTTTTTGGATTGAATTCTGTTTTTAATTTGTGTCATTGTGATGTCTTTAATTACTTGTTTTACTCCGATTATATGTTTTTATTCCGATTACTATGTAAGGTGTCCTTGAGATTTTGTATGAAAGGCGCCCATTAAATATAAAATTTATTATTATTATTATTACGCTGATTGACCGAATGTGACAAATAATGTTTTCCACAGATGCACGGCTTTCATAGAGTCATAGAGACATACAGTGTGGAAACAGGCCCTTCACCCCAACTTGCCCACACTGACCAACATGTCCCATCTACACTAGTCCCACCTGCCTGCATTGGCCCATATCCCTCTAAGCCTGTCCTATCCATGTACCTTTTCAATTAAAATTTTTTTGAGATAGTACCTGCCTCAACTACCTCCTCAAGCAGCTTGTTCCTTATATCAACCACCCATTGTGTAAAAATGTCGCCCCTCTGGTTCCTATTAAATCTTTCCCCCCCACATCTTAAACCTATATCTACTTCTTGATTCCCCTACACTGGGTAAAAGACTCTGCATTCACCCTATCTATTCCCCTCATGATTTTATACACCTCTATAAGATCATCCCTCAGTCTACTGTGCTTCAAGGGATAAAGTCCTAGCTTGCCCAACCCCCCTATAGCTGACGCCCTCAAGTCCTGGCAACATCATCGTAAAGGGGCTGCCCCACTTAGGCGACCTAATTAGCGAGTTTAGAAGAGTTTTTAAAAATGACATGTTGAAGACCTCCTTCAACTATGTAGAAGACCTCCTTCGACCTCCTTCGACTGTTGAAGACTAGCTAAGACTAGCTACGACTAACTTCGGGAAAATTGGACACCGAAAAGTGGAGAGTGAAGACGACCTCCTTCGATCTCCTTCGGCCTCCCTTCGACCTCCCTTTGACTATGATGAAGACTATCTATGACTACCTTCGACTACCTTTGACTACCCTCGATTACCTACATGCCGACCTACTACGATCTACTACGACTAAACCTACGAGTAAAAAAGGTATCGATTTTTTCCATGGTGACCTTTTTTCACTCGCGGGCATTTTTTAACAAATTGGAAAAAACGCCACGACCTAGCTGAGGCCTCGAGTACGCGGAGACCACTCTCGAGCATGAAGGAGAGTTACGAAGACCTCCTACGACCTCGTGTTGACCATGCTGCGAGTATGAGTCGAGGGCAAACTCGCCAGAACTTGCGGATTAGGTCGCCCAAGTGGGACAGCCCCTTAAATCTTCACTGCACTCTTTCCAACTGTGAAAAAATATGTCAGGATATGTTGATAAGCACATTTTATTTAAAAATATTCATGAGCAACATAATAACTTTGAGTCTGAAGAAGGCTCTCCATCCAAAACGTCACCTATTCCTTTTCTCCAGAGATGCTGCCCGACCCGCTGAGTTACTCCAGCATTTTGTGCCTATCTTCAGAGTAAACCAGCATCTGCAGTTCCTTCGAACTAATTATCAGGACTTCAGGAAGCTATTGGCCTCACACGATCTGGACCGTAATCATGTACAGTATAGTCTTTTCGTTGACTGGATAGCACACAAGAAGAAAGCTTTTCACTGTACCTTGGTACAAATGACAATAAGAAACTAAACTAACTAACTAAACTAGTGTAAGCCATCATTAACCCAGTTCTCAACAGTTCAGATCTCCATCGGAAGATGGGTGTAGACTAGAGTACTGTTCTGTGCTTTGACATTTCAATCTCAATGTATAAAATCATGAGAGGAATAGATCGGGTAGATGCACAGAGTCTTTAGCCCTGAGTAGGTGAATCGAGGATCAGAGGACATAGATTTAAGGTGAAGGAGAAAAGATTTAATAGGAATATGAGGGGTAACTTTTTCACACAAAGGGTGGTGGGTGTATGGAACGAGCTGCCAGAGGAGGTAGTTGAGGCAGGGACTATCCCAACGTTTAAGAAACAGTTAGACAGGTGCAAGGATAGGTCAGGTTTGGAGGGATATGGACCAAATGCAGACAGGTGGGACTAGAGTAGCTGGACATGTTGGGAAATCTGGGCCTAAGGACCTGGTTCCACACTGTATCACCCTATGACTCTAACCATTCTGCTGTCAGCTGTTATAAATGGTACGGAAAAAATGATCTGGAATTGACACCCTCCTGCTTCCATTTTCCTTGAATGAGTCAGCAGTCAGAGAATGTTAACTTATCTAGGCCGCAGTACATTCATGCTCTTTAATATCTGAGTGTAATTGAAATTGCAATCCAGTCATGTAAACTTCCTGCGCATCGCCCCAGAGCAGAATTTTGAACCTGGAAGTGATGGATTAATATAATTTCTTTAGACAGATCTATAACAAGAAATCCAGCACAGCCAATGTAACCTTGCCTAATGTTGTAGTTACATTGACAGCTTGCTACGGACACTAATTATACTGAGTTGAACTCTCAAATGAGCCTGCACTGTTAACACTGGAAGCAACTGACTGCAATAAAGGAGAGAGCTTCAACCAGATGTTCCTGCAGTAAAGCTGCCCCCAAGGCAACACTTGTGCAGCCAAAATAAACATAAATAACCTTGAGAATACTGGGCACAATGGGCAGTATCTGTGGAGAAGGAAACCAAGTTATTGTGAAGATAGACACAAAATGCTGGAGTACATGTAACTCTGCGGGAAAGGCAGCATCTCTGGAGAGAAGGAATGTGTGACGTTTCGGGGTTGAGACCCTTTTTCAGACCGCAGACCCCGGTCTGAAGAAGGGTCTCGACCCGAAACGTCACCCGTTCCTTCTCTCCAGAGATGCTGCCTGACCCGCTGAGTTACTCCAGCATTTTGTGTCTATCTTCAGTTTAAACCTCCATCTGTAGTTCCTTCCTACACACCAAGTTATTGTTTCAGCTTTAGTACGTAAAGTGCTGGAGTAACTCAGCGGGTCAGTCAGCATCTCCGGGTGACATGGATAGGCGGGCTTTCGGTGCCGGGACCTTTCTTCATACTTAATGTGAGTCTGAAACGTCACCTGTCCATGCCCTCCAGAGATGCTGCCTGGCCTGCTGAGTTACTCCAGCACCTTGTTTTAATTTAGTTTAGTTTCGAGCTACAGCGCGGAAACAGACTGTACGTCTTTAGAATGCGGGAGGAAGCCGGAGCACCTGGAGAAAACCCTTGCAGGTCACGGGGAGAACGTACAAACTCCGTACAGACAGCACCCATGGTTAGGATCGCCCCCAAATTATCCTAAGCAAGGTTCTGATATCTGCAGTTCCTTGTGTCTCTATTGTTTCAATAAAGGTGAAAATGATGCCTGATCACCTATACTGACGGATTTCTGAGAAATGTTTCTAGTTAATATTAGAAATTAATAAAATTATGAGAGGCTTAGATAGAGTCAGAACCTTTTCCACAGAATGGAAATGTGAAAGAGTTAAGGACAAGGGTTTAAGATGAGAAGGGTCTGTCTACCCTATCTATGCCCCTCATCATTTTATTCATTTCTATCATTAACTAGAAACATTTCTCAGAAATACAACAGTACAGGTGATTAGGCATTATTTTCACCATTATAAAAGTGTAACACCATGCTTAACTAAAAACACATTTGGAATCAAAACAATTCATCAAACTAATTTTACCACCTGTTATTTTTTTATATTCAAGTGAAAAAATTGCATTGTTGACTTGGTACTTGCGGGTCACTAAACCACTGTGTAGGATTTGAAAACAGGGGCGATCATATTCAGAGCAGAAGAATTAAAATGGCCAGCTCAGTGTCAGTAAGAAAGTTCCTATAGGGGCTGTCCCACTGCGGGGATCTAATTCACGACTTTAGAAGAGTTTGCCCTCGACTAATACTCGCAGCATGGTCGACACGAGGTGCTAGGAGGTCTTTGTAACTCTCCTTCATGCTCGAGAGTAGTCCCCGCGTACTCGAGGCCTCAGTTAGGTCGCGGCGTTTTTTTCAGCAAGCTGAAAAATGTCCGCGAGTAAAAAAAGGTCGCCATGGAAAAAATCGATATTATTTTACTTGGAGGTTTAGTCAAGGTAGGTCGTAGTGTAGTAGGTCGTAGTGTAGTAGGTCGTAATGTTATCGTAGATAATCGAAGGCAATCGAGGGTAACCAAAGGTAGTCGAAGGTAAAGCTCGATAAATAAAATAAAGGGAAGTAAACCGACCGGTAATGTTAAATTGCCCGCTAAACTTTATTAAAAGTTGTCTGGCTTCTTAAAAGTGTCTCGTCTCCTTCTCCCCCCTTATCTCCCCTTCTCTCCCCTTCTCCCCCCTTCTCTCCCCTCTCCCCCCTTCTCTCCCCCTCTCTCCCCTTCTCTGCCACCCCCCCCCCCCTCTCCACGCTCTCTAAAGGACTTACCGTAACTGTGCCAGCGGTCTTTTACCTTCCTGTTCATCGCGGGTGTGAATTTCAGACAGCGCTCCCCTGCTTTCCTTGGCCCCCGCCTTTGCGATGCGTTGTGTGTGTGTGTGTGTGTGTGTGTGTGTGTGTGTGTGTGTGTGTGTGTGTGTGTGTGTGTGTGTGTGTGTGTGTGTGTGTGTGTGTGTGTGTGTGTGTGTGTGTGTGTGTGTGTGTGCAGACGGTCGATCCGGCTCGCGGCTTCATCGCTGACGGTCGATCCAGCTCAAGGTTTTTCAGGCGCGTGCCCTCGAGCTTGAAGGACGAAGACAGTCGCTGGAAAGTCGCGTCAGTGGGACAGGCCTTAAACGTTCCTTACTTGGAGGACACCTCTTCACAAAGGCAAATAGAGCTAGCTAAATTATAATTTGCAAACGTAAGGTTGTGTCTGGGTCCCTGGACATTGGATGAGATGAAAGGACAGGTGCGGCATCTTTTACGCTTTCAAAGGGAGATGTTTTGGGAAGCGGTAAACTGAGGATTAACAATGTAGACTCAAAGATCTGCAGATGCTGGTTTTCAAAAAAGGATGCATTGTGCTGGAGTAACTCAGCTGGGCAGGCTGCATCCCTGGAGAACATGGATAGGTGACGTTTTGGGTCTGGGTACTTCTACACCCCATTTGCAGGCACCACATTGCACCGTTACATGTGCTGATGCGGAGAGAATGTACCTTAGCTACAGACCTCTACCCACTCAAAGAACACAGGAGATCTCAAACTGCAAACAAAAATCTTGAAATGAAACCAACGTCTGTTACTACAAAGTGCCGCAATGACTCAGTGGGTCAGGCAGCATTTCTGGGGAACATGGATAAGTGGGTCCCGATCCGAAAAGCCACCTATCCATGTTCTCCAGAGACGCTGCCTGTCTGAAGAAGGGTCTTGACCCGAAACGTCACCCATTCCTTCTCTCCAGTGATGCTGCCTGTCCCGTTGAGTTACTCCAGCATTTTTTGTCTACCTTAAATTTAAACTAGCATCTGCAGTTCTTTCCTACGCATGCTGCCTGACCTGCTGAGTTACTCCAGCACTTTGCGCCTTTTTGTGTATTAACCACCATCTGCAGTTCCTTGTTTCTTGCATTTCGACTGCTCCGCTGTAAAATCTCCTCGAGGTATGCCCACATTGAAAAGGTTCTCCTCCCATCTCTGACGGGAGTTCCGTGAGACCCTTTCCGCACGCCGCACAGCCTCTACCAGCTTTCCTCTACGCCATCACCACCCACTACAATCAATCTGAAGAAGGGTCTCGTATTGTGAGCAATTTTTGGGCACCATATCCGAGGAAGGATGCGCTGGCTCTGGAGAGGGTCCAGAGGAGGTTGACAAGAATGATCCCAGGAATGAGTGGGTTAACCTATGATGAGCGTTTGTCGGCACTGGGCCTGTACTCGCTGGAGTTTAGAAGAATGACTTATAAACATATAAATGACTTATAAACATATAAAATTATAAAAGGACTGGACAAGCTAGATGCAGGAAATTTTTTCCCAATGTTGGGCGAGTCCAGAACCAGGGGCCACAGTCTTAGAATAAAGGGGAGGTCATTTAAGACTGAGGTGAGAAAAAAACGTTTTCACCCAGAGAGTTGTGAATTTATGGAATTCCCTGCCACAGAGGGCAGTGAAGGCCAAGTCACTGGATGGATTTAAGAGAGAGTTAGATAGAGCTCTAGGGGCTAGTGGAGTCAAGGGATTATGGGGATAAGGCAGGCACGGGTTATTGATAGGGAACGATCAGCCTTGGTCATAATGAATGGCGGTGCTGGCTCGAAGGGCCAAATGGACTTCTCCTGCACCTATTTTCTATGTTTCTATGTTTCTATGTAATGAGGGTGTACCTCATTGAAACATACAGAATAGTGAAAGGCTTAGATTGAGTGGATGTGGATGTGATATTTCCACTAGTGGGAGAGTCCAAGACTAGAGGTCATAGCCTCAGAATTAAAGGATTTCCTTTAGGAAAGAGATGAAGAGAAATTTCTTTAGTCAGAAGGTGGTGAATCCGTGGAATTCTTTGCCATGGAAGGCTGTGGAGGCCATCAGTGGATATTTATAAGGCAGAGATACATAGATTCTTGATTACTTGATTCTTAATCCTATTCCTTATGACCTTATGACCGAAACGTCACCTATTTGTCTTCTCTGGAGATGCTGCCTGCCCCGTTGAGTTACTCCAGCGTTTTGAGTCCTTTTGTGTTTTACAACTGCTGTTACATTGTGTACTGAGGCTGATTTAACAGCAGCGCGCCATAGACTCTGGAGCATAGAATATAGAACATAGAGCTGTACAGCACTGGAACAAGCCCTCTGTCCCACAGTGTCTGTCCACAGGGAGAACCTGTGGAGAATGGTATGGAACGCTTGCCTTCATCGGTTGGCACAATTGAGTAAAGGGACAGGAAGTCAAGAGGGAGTTAGATTTAGCTCTTAGAGCTAATGGAATAAAGGGATTGGGGGGAAAAAGCAGGAACGGGGTACTGATTTTGGATGATCAGCCATGATCATATTGAATGGCGGTGCTGGCTCGAAGGACTGCATGGCCCACTCCTGCACCTATTTTCCATGTTTCTATGCAGCTTTATAGGACTTTGGTTAGGTTGCATTTGAAGTGGAGCATGCAGTTGTGGTCGAGCCATTACAGGAAGTATGTGGACATTTGGAGAGGGTGCAGAGGATGTTTACCAGAATGCTGCCTAGATTAGAGGATATTAGATGTAAGGAGAGGCTGGACAGACTTGGACCGATCTCTCTGGAGCATCGGAGGTTGACGGGAGACCTGATAGAGGCATATAAACATAGAAACATAGAAACATAGAAAATAGGTGCAGGAGTAGGCCATTCGGCCCTTCGAGCCTGCACAGCCATTCAATATGATCATGGCTGATCATCCAACTCAGTATCCTGTACCTGCCTTCTCTCCATACCCCCTGATCCCTTTAGCCACAAGGGCCACATCTAACTCCCTCTTAAATATAGCCAATGAACTGGCCTCAACTACCTTCTGTGGCAGAGAATTCCAGAGATTCACCACTAAAATTATGCGTGGTTAGATAAGATTGACAATGAGAACTTTTTTTCCCAGGGTGGAAATTGCAAAGACTGGAGGGCAGGGCTTAAGACGAGAGATACAAAGTGTAAAGGGGATATGCCTATTCTTGTGCTCATAAGGTCTTAAGGAATACAAGTAGAATTAGGCCATTCGGCCCATCAAGTCTACTCCGCCATTCAATCAAGGCTGATCTATCTCACCCTCCTAACCCCATTCACCTGCCTTACCCCATAACCTCTGACACCTGTACTAATCAAGAATCTCAGCCTTAAAAATATCCACTGACTTGGCCTCCACAGCCTTCTTTGGCAACGAATTCCACATATTCACCACCCTCTGACCAAAGAAATTTCCCCTCATCTCCTTCCTCAGAGAACGTCCTGTACTGTTCTATATTCCAATTGCTTTGTATGCTAGCATAGAGTGGATGGGCCAAAATGCCCTCCTTCTATGCGGTAGGGAAATAGGAACAAAATATTCTCAACGTAACACAACTGCCTTTGTTTAATTGTTATAACTCTGTGATTACCAGTCCTCCAGTATTTTCCCCGACCGCACTATCGAAAAAAATCCATCATTAGTTCTGCCCCATTCATTACGAGGGTCACATCTGCAGTCTCTTAAAAACCAGGCTGGGCAACACCTGCTTTAATGACTGATCTCGCTTTTCTTATGCTCTTTCAGTCGCGGTGATCAGACACTTTGGGGCTTAGCTTTGTATCTCAATAATGCGAGAGTAGGAACATAAAGTGAAAACAACCTGTGGCACCAAAACCACTGGGCAGAATGCAGCGAATATGATGGGGGGGGGGGGCCCTCACACTGCCGCGTTTATTTTTAATGGAAGAGAATTTATTTTCATGTAATAAACGGAATGTAATCTCGGCCTTCAACACGAAAATTTTTTTATTTCAAAATAAACTTTACCTCGGATAAAAAATTACATGCAAAATAAAAAACTGTGCAAAAAACTCTTCTTATTTTGTCAGTGTCTAGACATTCAATGATGTGCCTCTTTGGTCTTTGCCAATCGACCCTCCCACCTCACCTGTACCCACATATCACTTGCCAAGCTTTGTCCTTACCCTCCCCCCCCCCCTTGCAACTTCCCCCCGCCCCCTCCACAATCATTCTGGAGATGGGTCCCAACCCGAAATGTCACCTTCTCCAGAGACGGTGCTTGAACCCGCTGAGTTACTCCAGCACTTTTGTAAGCACAGCATCTGCAGTTCCTTTCGGTTTAGTTTAGTTTTAGTTTAGAGATACAGCGTGGAAACAGGCCCATCGGTCCACCAAGTCCCCACCGCCCAACGACCACCCGGGTGTAGACTAGTTCTATGCTATCCCAGTTTCGCATCCTACACACCTAGGGTCAATTTACAGAAGCTGATTTACCTACAAACCTGCCTGCCTTTGGGTTGTGGGAGGAAATCCTTGGCACCCGGAGAAAATCCACATGGTCACAGGGAGAACGTGCAAACTCCACACGGTCAGCACCCGGGGCGGCACAGTGGCCCAACAGTAGAGTTGCTGCCTTACAGCACAAAAGTCCTGGGTTCGATCCTGACCACAGGCGCTGTCTGTACGGAATTTGTACGTTCTCCCCGTGACCGCGTGGGTTTTCTCCGGGTGCTCCAGTTTACTCCCACATTCCAAAGACGTACAGGTTTGCAGGCTAATTGCCTTCAGTAAAATTGTAAATTGTCCCTAATGTGTAGGAAGTGTTTGTGCTGTGCATGGGGTAATCACTGATTGGTGCGAAAAGTGTGATAAAGGGCCTGTTTCCGCGCTGTATCGCTAGTCTAAGGTCTCTAAAGCACCCGTAGTCAGGATCGAACTGGGGTCTCCGACACTAGGCATGTGTCAGCAACTCTACCGCTGCACCACTGAGCTGCCCTTTTCACTATGTTTCTCTCTTTCTCCAATAGCATTGTACTCAGTGGTGTTTGCACTTGGGTTTATTAAAAAAACACCCTAACCACTCATGTACCCCCCTGGGGTGATATCCCTTCCCTTGTCTGAGGGATGTCCCCACCTGACTCTGCCCCTCAATGTCCAGCAGTGGAAGGACCCTAGACTTTGGTCATGCCTGGGATTGGAACAATGAGCTCCTTAACTGAGCACTGCACATTGAAACAAGGTAATCCAATACCAAATTGGCTCACTTTAAAATCGGTGCAAAATAATTCCGTCTATTCATTACTTCATGGGAAATTAACTCCTAGCACAATAATAGAACACCTGAAAAAATTGCTGAGTAAATATTTGCTTATAAAATTGGAAGATATAGATAAGCATAGGTAAACGCGATCAAATACATGATGGAACATGACGTGCCAGTCCCTCAGTAGATTTGATTTCCCTGATATGTAAATATTAATGATTCAGGCTGTATCTGAAATTTCACTTAATTACCTCATGGTTAGAGGGAACGCTTTTTTAAATCCCCATAACATTCCTGGCAGTTTCACCAACATTTATGTTACTTCCTGCAGTAAATACAAGATAATAACCTTAGTTACTGAAATGTCACACCAAGAAATGCCACATTGCCACGCATGCCATGACTCTGCTTATTAATAAGTTGCCAGTCTTACACTCTCTTGTACAGCCTAGAACATTCCACAGTATCCGGGCATTTAACTGGACTATTTTAAGTTTCTGCGCTTTGCGTTATGTTCTAGTTTAGTTTCGTTTCGTTTGGAGATACAGCGCGGAAACAGACCCTTCAGCCCACCGAGTCTGCACCCATCAGCGATCCCCGCACATTAACACACACTAGGGACAATTTTACACTTATACCAAGCCAATTAACCTGCAAACCTGTACGTCTTTGGGGTGTGGGAGGAAAATTAAGATCTCGGAGAAAACCTACGCGGTTTAGTTTTGTTTAGAGATACAGCACGGAAACAAGCCCTTCGGCCCACCAGGTCCGCGCCAACCAGCGATCCCTACACATTAACACCCACTAGGGACAATGTTTACATTAACCAAACCAATTAACCTACAAAACTGTACGTTTTTGGAATGTGGGAGGAAACGGAAGATCTCGGAGAAAACCCAAGCAAGTCACGGGGAGAACGTACAAACTCCGTACAGACAACACCCATAACAGGGATCGAACCCGCTGAATTCGCTGTAAGGCAGCAACTCTACCGCTGCGCCACCACGCCGCCCTTAGTGCAGGGAATTCTTTAAACTAATTTATGCCACATTCAATGTGCAGCAACAGATGAGATTAAGGTGAATCAATCTACACCACTGCAAAATGAGCAAATGAGGATTAGCAAATTGTTGCATCAACACAGATAGAGCAGAGAACACAAAGTGCTGGAGTAACTCAGCGGGTCAGGCAACCATTTATACAATGGTACATGGACATACTGATCTGTTCCGTATTCATGCCTTCTATAATTCTGTTGTGCTGAAGCAAAGCAAGTATTTCATTATCCTCTCTGGGACACATGACAATAAAATCTCTTGAATCTTGAAGCGTGAACCTCTCGGGAGAATATGGATCTGATTTACTCCAGCATTTTGTGTGGTACGCAAGATTCCAGCATCTGCAGTTCCTTGTGTTTATAAATAGAGCAGAACTTAGTCGAAGGCTGATTCCTGGGATGTCAGGACTTTCATATGAAGAAAGACTGGATAGACTCGGCTTGTACTCGCTAGAATTTAGAAGATTGAGGGGGGATCTTATAGAAACTTACAAAATTCTTAAGGGGTTGGACAGGCTAGATGCAGGAAGATTGTTCCCGATGTTGGGGAAGTCCAGAACAAGTCCACAGTTTAAGGATAAGGGGGAAATCATTTAGGACTGAGATGAGAAAAACATTTTTCACACAGAGAGTGGTGAATCTCTGGAATTCTCTGCCACAGAAGGTAGTTGAGACCAGTTCATTGGCTATATTTAAGAGGGAGCTAGATGTGGCCCTTGTGGCTAAAGGGATCAGGGGGTATGGAGAGAAGGCAGGTACAGGATACTGAGTTGGATGATCAGCCATGATCATATTGAATGGCGGTGCAGGCTCGTAGGGCCGAATGACCTACTCCTGCACCTATTTTTTATGTTTCTATGTTTCTAAGACTAAGCCTTGCCTATTGATTTATGCTTTGTTCACCATCAAGATTATCTGCTACTTTGTATATATGGGGAACTTCAGATGCTGGTTTACAATAAAAGACACAAAGTCCTGGAGTAATTCAGTGGGTCAAGCAGCATCTCAGGCAAAGTTTGAGGTTGGGACCCTTCTTCAAACTGCACTGTAATCAGACTGATTGTAGTTGGGGGAAGAAAGCTGGAAGAAAGATGGGTGCAGGACAAAGCCTGGCAAGTGATAGGTGGATACAGGCGAGGGGAGGGGGTTGACAGGCTGATGGGTGGTCTAAGGCCAGAGATGGGAAGAAGACAAAAGGCTGTGAGATAAGGAGAGGAGAGAAGATGCACGAAATGTGAAAGTAGAGGAAGGGATATAGGTGGAAGGGGATGGGGGAAAAGGAGATGAGAGGGAGGGAGATGGCGAGATAGTGGGAGAAATGTTTGTGTATCCCGGTAAAGCAGTAGAAAAAGAGAGGAATTTTCCACGAGTAGTAGCTCTGTAACCTCCTTTTGCTCTGGTATTTTATTTAATTCACATGTTTAATTGATAATGTTTCATTATTAATGTTTTATGTGTCATTCCTAATTGCAACTGTATGTCATGTTGTCACTTGCGAGCGGAGTACCAAGGCAAATCCCTTGTATGTGAATACTTGGCCAATAAACTTATTCATTCATTCATTCATTAAAGGGCAGGGGCAATTGGTGTTGTTGGTTAATTAGATAAAATTGGAGAATACAAGAAAATGTTCTACTTTAGTTTAGTTTAGTTTAGAGATACAGTGTGGAAACAGGACCTTCGACCCACTGAGTCTGCACCGACCAGCAATCACCCATACGTTAGTTCTATCCTACATATTAGGAACAATTTATGGAAGCCAATTAACCTACAAACCTGCACGTTTTTGGAGTGTGGGAGGAAACCGAAGCACCCAGAGAAAACCCACGCAGATCACTGGGAGAACGTACAAACTCCGTACAGACAGCACCCATTGTCAGAATTGAACCCGGGTCTGTGGCGCTGTCAGGCAGCAACTCTACCGCTGTGTCACCGTGCCAACCAAATTATGTCTAATTTTTTAGTCCATTTGGTGCAGCCACTGGCGTCCAAGATGGCGTTCAACCCAGGCGACTATTTGCGTGTTCGCCACAGTAGCAGATCTAAACTCACATGTTACAATCGCTCCACACTCTTAAATCATTATTCCTGCATCACCATTTCTTACTTTATTCCCTTATCATTCCTTATACACTATAAATGGCTCGATTGTCATCATGTATTGTCTTTCTGCTGAGTGCATAGCATGCAACAAAAGCTCATCACTGTATCTCGATACACATGACAATAAACTAAACCGTAAACTGTAAACTAAACTAGCTGTAAACAACACATTTCCACATGAGGGAGAGTCTAGGACTAGAGGTCATACCCTCAGAATTAAAGGACGCTCTTTAGGTAGGAGATGAGGAGGAATTTCTTTAGTCAGAGGGTGGTGAATCTGTGGAATGTTTTGCCACACAAAGGCTCTGGAGACGGTCAGTGGACATATTTAATGCAGAGGTAAATAGATGCTTGATTGGTACGGGTGTCAGAGGTTATGGGGAGAAGGCAGGAGAATGTGGTTAGGAGGGAGAGATAGATCGGCCATGATTGAACGGCAGAGTAGACTTGATGGGCTGAATGGCCTAATTCTACTCCTATCTCTTATGATCTTATGACATTTCTACAGAGTGTAACCTCAGGTTTTTTGCAAAACATTTTCTATTTCACACGAATCGGCAGAACACTCTGTCACAGTAACCATTGATCTTCCCCAAAATGAAAACAGATGATAAGACTATTTAAAACTTGTAACACAAACATTCTTTCTGGAGGCATGGAAAGTGACAGGTAGATGTTAATTTAATGTTTGCGAATGTGCTTACTGATGCACTTAGACACCTGCCAGAATTCCACAGAGGTGCCCCGCAAGTACATTTTCTCTATATGTTTACATATGCAGTGCATTTGTGAGCTCAAAACGAACATTGAATGAGCATTGTATCGTACAAGGAAGCTCAGTGAACTGAAGCACAGTTACACAAGGAAGCTCTGTTGGGAGAAAAGCAGGCTATTACACTGGAGACTTCTTAAAGATGCTGTGTGATCACATTTTCTTTGACTAATACTTGCAACCATTTCTGTGGAGCTATGGAAGATATGTACATCAGATGCCTGCAAACATGAAATCTGTGTTTACAGAGATCATCTTTGCTAAAGATTTTGCCAGTGAGCAGATTAATTAAAGTATTAATCCCAGAATGAAACAAATTGAATCAAGGCAGATTAATTGCTGAATACTAATTGCAGCTTCATTTAAATAGTTTTGAACTCAAACAGGCCATTTCCTGATTTCAAAGCAACGCTGGCTGCCTCTTAACTCCAAGAGAAGCCATTTCTTGCTGTAACTCATGGGCGGCACGGTGGTGCAGCTGTAGAGTTGCTGACTTACAGCGTTTGCAGCGCCGGAGACCCGGATTCGATCCCGACTACGGAGTTCTCCCCGTGACCATGTGGGTTTTCTCCGAGATCTTCGGTTTCCTCCCACACTCCAAAGGCGTACAGGTTTGTAAGTTAATTGGCTTGGTATAAGTGTAAATTGTCCCCAGTGTGTGTCAGATAGTGTTAGTGCGCGGGGTTTGCTGGTCGGTGCGGACTCAGTGGGCCGAAGAGTCTGTTTCCACACCGTATCTCTAAACTGAACTAAAATCTAGCTCCATTCTCCCCACTCTCCCGCCCCAGTCACCCAGCTGTTTTCCCCTCCTCCGTACGTAAATGGTGCCAAAATATGGCGACGGGTGCAAGAACCGATGAAATTCTTTGTGCTTCCTGGATTAAATTTCAAATTCCATTTCAATTTCAATTTCATCTTCCTTCTTCCCATTCTCCTGCCTTCTCCACTAGCCTTTGTTGCAATTACAAATTAAGAACCCATCAATCTCCGCTTTAACGATATCCAATGAATTGGCTTCCATAGCCGTCTGTGGCAATGAATTCCACAGATTCACCACCCGCCGGGGGCTGAAGAAATTCCTCCTCACTTCTATTCTAAAGATGCGTCCTCTTATACTGAGGCTGTGCCCTCTGGTCCTAGACTCTCCCTCCACTGGAAGCATCTTCTCCACGTCCACTCCATCTAGGCCTTTCACTATTCAGTAGGTTTCAATGAGATCCTCTCTCATCCTCCTCAACTCCAGTGAGCACAGGCCCAGAATCATCAAACGCTCCTCCTTCGTTAATAAAATCTTCCCTGGAATCATACGCGTAAACCTCCTCTGGACCTTTCGATTGACCTGAGGATGCCAGCCAAAGAGGAGATCACCTATTTAATTTACCAGCACTAAATATTACAGATCAGAGCTGTGAGAGAGATTGGTTTTGTATCATGTATGGATCTTACAAATAACCACACAGCCTGCTTAAAGATCTCAGTGTTTCTTAAAATTTAGAGCCAACCTTTCTCAGGAACAACTTCTTCCCATCTGTTATCAGGTTCCTGACGGTCCTTCCATAAGCTCGGGTACTGTCTGATTCAACTCTATCCCATTGAAGACATTGGACTTGGTCTATGGAACTGGTGCGCTACAATGTGGAGAAACAGATTGTACATCTGCATCTTCCCGTATTGTACTTGAGTTTGACTTGATAATGACATCTGATCTGATCAGTTAGCATGCAGAGCAAAGCTTTTCACTGTACCTCGGTACATGTGACAATAACAACCTAAAGGTTCAAGAAGGGTGGTACGGTGGCGCAGTGGTAGAGTTGCTGCCTGACAGCGCTTGCAGCGCCAGAGACCGGGGTTCAATCCCAACTATGGGTGCTGTCTGTACGGAGTTTGTGTGTTCTCCACGTGACCGCGTGGGTTTTCTCTGAGATCTTCAGTTTCCTCCCACACTCCAAAGACGTACAGATTTGTAGGTTAATTGCCTTGGGTTTGTATACTTGGTATAAGTGTAAATTGTCCCTAGTATGTGTAGCATAGTGTTAATCTGCAGGGATTGCTGGTCGGAGCGGACTCGGTAGGCCGACAGGCCTGTTTCCGCACTGTATCTCTAAACTAAACTAAACTAAATAAACTATTGCTTTTCAGGTTAGCAAATTCCATGATTACTGAAATCCATTGCCATAACAAAAACTTTGGGAATACGCAGCAGATCTGGCAAAATCTGTGGAAAAAGATGCAGCCAATATTTTAGATTAGTTGTTTCCCTCTCCACAGATGCCGCATGACCAGATGGGTGTTGCAATATTTTCTGTTTTTTATTTCAGATTTCCAGTATCTGCGGATTCTTTGATTATCACCCATTGTCGGACACTGAAGAAGATTAATCAGAGGTAGAATACAGATAGACACAAAAAGCTGGAGCAACTCAGCGGGACAGGGAGCATTTCTCTGGAGAGAAGGAATGGGTGACGTTTCGGGTCGAGACCCTTCTTCAGAAGGAACCACATACACTGGAATCTTGAGCAAATTGCAAGGTGCTGGCATAACTCAGCGGGTCAAGCAGCATTTCTGGAAAGCATGGATAGACGATGCTTAGGGTCTTCAGATTTATTGTTAATAGAGGGGAGAAAGATGGAAAAGAGAGGTGGTGATGGGGCAAAGCCTGGCAAGTGATAGTTAGCCAGTCTGGGTCACAACACGGTCGAATGACAGGAGTGCATTGATTGACTGAAATGATTGAACGACACACCTTGGACGACATTCCTTCTGCCCACCGAGTCCAAACCAAATGTCTTCACGTTAGTTCCATTTCATCCCACTTCCTCACCCACTCCCTACACACTAGGGAGAATTTTAATCACACCAACGAACCTACAAACCTGCATGTGGTTGGGATGTGGAAGGAAACCGGAGCACCCGGAAGAAACCCACGCGGTCACAGGGGGGACCTGCAAACTCCACACAAGCAGCATCCGAGGTCAGGATCGAACCTGGCTGTGTGAGGCGGCAGCCCCATCAGCCGCGCCACCAAACACAGCGGGATTCACACAGGCAGAGCCGTGAGAGAGGGCCACACAGAGCTCCCCTCGGAGAGAGGAGGGGAACCTCTTGGAAGCAGTCACACTTTCGAAATACAGTACTTTAGTCCCAATGCATAAAACAGTGAGGGGACCCAACAACAACAAAAAAGGAATGACATTAAGCGTGTTGCCAGGGTGAATGAATAGAATTGCAACTCCTTAATCGAGAGGAACCTTTAACTGGGTCAGTTAATAAAATTAGAACCATCCTGTTATTGCAGTCACAGCGAACAAAAAAGGCATAGCTTAAAGGGGGAAAGAAATAAGTGAAGCTGTCAGTTCAAGGCACGCAGTACGAAGGAAATAGAAACTAGCTGCAGGAATAAGTTTAGTGCTTCTAGCATTTTCGTGGTCACAGGGTCATTTGAAAAAAATGATGACAGGGATTTATTCCTTGCATTCGGCTGTGGCTGATTAAGAACTATAAATAGCAAAATGACAAGCGATTAGCTTCCCTAACGTAACAGAATATCATGATGTCAGTGAAGAACTGAGGAGCAAGGAACTGCAAGATGCTGGTTTACAAAAAGAATAAGACACGGAGTGCTGGAGTAACCCAGAGGGTCAGGCAGCATCTCTGGAGGACGTGGATGGGCGACGTTTCGGGTCGGGACCTTTCTTCGTCAGAACATGGTGCATGGTTTTAACATTATCCTTCCTGGTGTAAAGCACAGCCCATGACAGCAAGGAGCAACACTGTACTCATCCAAAGGATTAAAACACAAATTTCTCCAGCAATAAATCTTAACAGCAGAGAGCTCCAGACGTGTGCGTTGGTGTTAGAATGATCCTTAAAATGAAACTAGTTGGTTTGATTATATTCTGAATGTAATGAACTAGCATCTACTGTACTGTACTTTAGCCTGGTTTAGTTTTGAGATACAGCGTGGAAACAGGCCCTTTGCCCCACCGAGCCTGCGCCGACCAGCGATCGCACGAACACTAGTTCAATCCTACACACTGGCGACAATTTACAGAAGTCGATTAGCCTACGAACCTGCACGTCTTTGGAATGTGGGAGGAACCCATGCCCCCAGAGAAAACCCACGCGGTCACGGGGAGAAAGTGTAAACACCGTACAGTCAGCACTCGTAGTCAGGATTGAACCCGTCTCCGGCGCTGTGAGGCAGCAGCTGCGTCGCTGTGCTGCCCTAACATACTACATGTATGTAACTAACATGCAGCTCTTTCACACTACTGCACAACACACAAGCATCCTTAAACCCTCAATCCCAGGTCAGAATAAAACTCAATAAATATCACAGGAACTAAGGAATAAGTGGACAGGGAGACATGGGAACAACAGATGCTGGACTCTTGGGCAGCACGGCGGTGCAGCGGTAGAGTTGCTGCCTTAAGGGCCTGTCCCACGAGCATGCGACTCCAATGCGACAAGCGCGACCTAAAGCCCGCAGCCGCCTCGACGCCGTATGCATGGAGGTCAAGTGAGTGACGTGAAGTTCGAGCGAAGTCCGACGGGCGTACGGTGTCGAGGCGACTGCAAGCTGGCAGGCCGTTGCCACGCGGAATTTTTGAACCCGGTCAGTTTTTCGGAGCCCCGCGCGATGTCGGGCCCAGCTCCGCACAGCTCCATACGGCTCCGGCGATCGAAGTGGGACCGGCCCCACGAGGCCGTACGGCTCAAGCGACCACGTTAGGCTGCGCTTGCCGCATGTAGTCGCATGCTGGTGGGACCGGCCCTTCTCCGCGTTCTTCGGTTTCCTTCCACACTCCAAAGACGTACAGGTTTAGTTTAGAAATACAGTGCGGAAATAGCGCCCTAAGGCCCACGGAGTCCGCGCCGACCAGCGATCTCCAAACATTTACACTATTCTCCACACACTAGGGACAATTTAAATATACACCAAGCCACGCGGTCACGGGGAGAACGTACAAACTCCATACAGACAGCACCCGTAGTCAGATTCGAACCCGGGTGTCTGGCGCTGCAAGCACTGTAAGGCAGCAACTCTACCACTGCGCCACCCTTTTGTAGGTTAATTTGCTTGGTATATTTGTAAATTGTACCTAGTGTGTGTACGATAGTGTTAGTGTGCGGGGAACGCTGGTTGGCCCGAAAGGCTTGTGGCCGCTTTGTATTTCTAAACTAAAACACAACATGCTGGAATAATTTTGAAGAAGGCTGCCGGCTTGAATTGTCGCCTGCCCATGTCCCCCACAGATGCTGCCTGACCCACTGAGTTACTCCAGAATGTGTGCCTTGTTTTAGATAAGGGGGCAGGGTAGGAAAATGGAGCAGACATAGAATGTCAGCTGTCATCGTGTCGAATGACTGGAGGGGGCAGACTCCCATTCTTGCTGAAGACACAAAGAATTAGAGTCACAGAGTCCTTCAGCCCAACTTACTCATGACCAGCAAGATGTCCCATCTACAGTAGTTGCACCTGTCCACCTTTGGCTCATATCCGTCTAAACCTTTCCTCTCCATGCATCTGTCCAAATGTCTTTTAAATGTTGTTTTAGTACATGTCACAGCTACCGCCTCTGACAGCTCGTTCCATGTAACTGCCATGCTCTGTGTGAAAAAGCTGCCTCTCAGGCTCCTATTAAATCTTTCCCCTCTCATTTTAAAACCTGGGCCCTCTGGTTCTTGATTCCCCCTACTCTGAGTAAAAGACTCTGTGCATTCACCCTATCTATTCCCCGCGTGATCTTGTACACCTCCATAAAGATCGCCCCCTCATCCTCCTGCACTCCAGGGAACAGCTGATGCTGGTTCGCCAATAAAAAGTGCTGGAGCAACTCAGCGGGTCAGGAGGATGTGGAGGGGCGACGTTTCGGGTCGGGAACTCCTTCAGATTGGTTGGTTTCAGGAGCCCTGGTTGTGGGGGAAGTGATTGTAACCGACGAGAACTAGTGATGGGTGGAGGCCAACGTTGGAAGTTTGCTTCTGAGAATTGACACACCCAAAGAAAGTCCTGGAAATGTGTGAACGATTCAACTATTTGCATTGTGTTCTGAGACTGACTCAGCACTCCAACCACCGCCTGACGTAAGCCGATTTCTTAACAGATCTTTGGTCCGCCCAGTTGTCTGGAGACAGAGTTGATAGCAATGTGCCTCGTCGATCAGCATTATCGATCCTACAATCCATACAACCCTTCTGGATGGTCTAATGTGCAGACCACTGCTGAACACACGTCCTTCCCATCACCATTGTTGATGGGCCTGAAGATGACTGATCGAGAAGATATGGAGTTTCACCTTTGGCACTAGAAGTAAAACACATGCCCGTGAGTCCCGGCATAAGTCCCTGCCTTGTACAGAACCACCAGCAGGGATGAGTTGACAGATATCAAGGATTTCAACCCGGCTGAGTTACTCCAGCAATTTGTGTCTATCATCGGTTTAAACCAGCATCCGCAGTTCCTTCCTACAAATATCAAGATAACACTGATTTTCCCTGGACCACATCAAGAACCTTCGTAGAGAGTAGAACGTGGAACAGTACACCACAGGAACAGGCCCTTCAGCCCACAATGTCCGTGTCGAACATGATGCCAAGATACACTAATCTCCTCTGCCGGCACATGATCCATATCCTTCCATTCCCTGCATATCCATGAGCCCATCTAAATGTTTCTTAAGTTCCACTATCATATCTCCCTCAACCACCACCCCCGGAACTACATTCACCATCCTCTGCATTAAAAAAAGCGCCCCGCACAACTCTTTTACACAATATAATTCCCCCCTTAACCTCTGACGCTCCAGGGAAAACAATTCAAAATTATCCAACAATCTAACTGTGTTGGATAATTTTTCAGGTTTACCAGTGAAATTGTGCTAAATACCACCACGTTTAGTTTGGTTTAGTTTATTATGGTTTGAAGATATAGCATGGAAACAGGCCCTTTGGCCCACTGAGTCCACGCCGGCCAGTGATCCCCGTACACTATGTGTAGGAAAGAACTGCAGATGCTGGTTTCAATCGAAGGTAGACAGAATGGTCCGATTTTACCTTGTCCCCAAAATCCACAAACAGAACTGTCCTGCGGACCCATTGTTTCTGCTTGTTCCTGTCCCACCAAAGTAATTTCAACATACCTCGACTCCATCCTATTCCCCCTGGTCCAATCCCTCCCTACCTCTGTCCAAGACACCTCACTGCTACATTGATGACTGCATCGGTGCTGCCTCCTGCACCCATGCAGAACTCACTGACTTCATCAACTTTACCACTAATTTCCATCCTACACTCAAATTCATCTGGACCATCTCCGACATCTCCCTACCGTTTCTGGATCTCACCATCTCCATTACTGGAAAGAGACTATTGACCAACATCTACTACAAACCTACTGACTCCCATAGCTATCTGGACTACACTTCTTCCCACCCTGCTTCCTGTAATGACTACCCCCTACTACCAATTCCTCTGTCTACGCCGCTTCTGCGCCCAGGATGAGGTGTTCCATACCAGGGCATCGGAGATGTCCTCATTCTTTAGGAAACGGGGGTTCCCCTCTTCCATTATAGATGAGGCTCTCACTAGGGTCTCCTCGATATCCTGCTGCTCCGCTCTTGCTCCCCCTCCCCCCATTCGCAACAAGGACAGAGTCCCCCTTGTCCGCACCTTCCACCCCATCAGCATTCACATACAGCATATAATCCTCCAACATTTTTGCCACCTCAAACGGGATCCCACTACTGGCCACATCTTCCCATCTCCAGCCCTTTCTGCTTTCTGCAGAGACCGTTCCCTCCGAAACTCCCTGGTCAACTCGTCCCTTCCCCAGGTACTTTCCCCTGCAACCGCAGGAGATGCAACACCTGTTCCTTTACTTCCCTCCTCGACTCCATCCAAGGACCCAAACAGTCTTTCCAGGTGAAGCAGAGGCTCACTTGCACCTCCTCCAACCTCATCTAATGTATCTGCTGTTCCAGGTGTCAACTTCGCTACATCGTCGAGACCAAGCGCAGGCTCGGCGATCGTTTCGCTGAACACCTCCGCCCAGTCCGCCTTAACCAACCTGATCTCCCGGTGGCTCAGCACTTTAACTCCCCCTCCCATTCCCAATCTGACCTTTCTGTCCTGGGCCTCCTCCATTGTCAGACTGAGGCCCAGTGCAAATTGGAGGAGCAGCACCTCATATTTCGCTTGGGTAGTTTACACCCCAGCGGTGTGAACATTGACTTCTCTAACTTCAAATAGCCCTTGTTTTCCCTCTCCATCCCCTCCCCCTTCCCAGTTCTCCCTCAAGTCTTACGGTCTCCGACTACATTCTATCTTTGTCCCGCCCCCTCCCCTGACAACAGTCTGAAGAAGGGTCTCGACCCAATACGTCAGCCATTCCTTCTCTCCAGAGATGCTGCCTGTCCCACTGAGTTACTCCAGCATTTTGCTTCTATTCCCGTAAACTAGTTCTATCCCGCACATTTGGGGCAATTTTACAATTTTACTGAAGCCAATTAACCTACAATCCTGTACGTCCTTGGAGTGCGAGAGGTAACTGGAGCTGCCAGAGAAAGCCCACGCAGTCACAGGGAGAACGTACAAACTCCACGTAGACAGCACCGTGGTCAGGTTTGAACCTGGGTCTCTGCCGCTGCTCAACTGTTGCTGTTCCTCCAGCTTGCACATTAGTCTCACTCTGGCAGTTAAGGAGGCCCAAGACAGAAAGGTCAGTTTGGTAATGGGAAGAGGAGCTGGCAACTGGAGGCTCCAGCAGGCCTTGATGTCCTGAGCACAAGCATTTAGTGGAACAGTCACGGAGTCTGTAGGTCTCGCCGATGTTAAGGAGGCCACATCATGAGCATCGAGTCCAGCAGATGAGGTTAGAGGAGATGCATATGAACCTCCCTCTCACCTAGAAGAGCTGCTGGAGTCCGTAGCTGGAGACCAGGGAAGGAGATGTTTCCAATCCTGTTGCACCTACATGGAATTTCTATTCCTCATCTTTATTTTCCTCCTCGACTTCCAAAGTAAGACAGCTGAATTTGAGCCAAGTATAGCAGAATTGTAGACAGTTTTGTTCTGTGTACTCATGTCCATTGGGAAAAGAGTTGAGTCTGCTCAGACCAATTTAACTTATGACTTATAACAGCTGTCAGCAAGCGGGTACAGAGCTTCTTCCCTGCTGTCTAGACTAATTTAAAACTCTGATACCAGAGGTTAGAAAACAGTGTTCTAACCCCTTGTGTGACCCAGTATCCTTGCAATTCCTTTCCACATTGCTAAGGCGCATTCTATCTGGAGGTTTTGAAACAAGTTCATTAAATGATGTGACTCATCTGAAACTCTCGATGCACTTCTGTTCTGGGGAAATGTTTGTCATTTATAAATCATTCAATGGTTGCGTAAATATTTTTCTTACAAAACATTCTTCACGGGTGAGTGACAATTGCATGTAAAGCAAGAGGCGCAAGAGCGCCATACATTATTGATCTAGTGCGGTTAAAGTTTGCAAGTGAACCAATTTGTCCATGACAGGAAACTGGTGACATAGGAATGAACTTGGAACGAGGTTGTGGCTAATTGTTTTGGTGTTGCACCAAGTTTCTCTTCCAGCGAGTGGGGGGACTTGGGCTCATATCTGTAATGTTCCCACTCCACTACAGCTTCAGCACAGTGGCGCAGCGGTAGAGTCACTGTCCCACAACGCCAGAGACCCGGGTGCGATCCTGATTACGGGTGCTGCCTGTATGGACTTTGTACGTTCTCCGCATGACCGCATGGGTTTTCTCCGGTGCTTCCATTTCCTCCCACGCTCCAAAGATGTCCAGATTTGTAGGTTAATTGGCTTTGGTAAAAATTGTAAAATTGTCCCTGGCGTGTGGGATGGTGCACGTGTGCAGGGATCGCTGGTCGGCACGGACTCGATGGGCCGAAGGGCAGTTTCCACGCTGTATCTCTAAAGTCTAAAGAGTTGTGGAATTTATTGATCAGCGTGAATTTACCAAGCCGATTTAATAGAACAGTTGGTGCCTCGAAGCCACATTCCCAGAGGGACCACAGTTCGCAGGACGACCGGAATGGAGACAATGGCTGATACGGGCCTTTGTGGCCAGCTGAAGCTGGCACCAAAATGGCGCCAAAATGGTGACTCTTGCACATGGACTCAGTGGGCTGTTCTGTACATTCTGTACTAACCAGGGGATTGTGCCTACGTATAGTGATAGTCTTGCTGATCTGTGTGTAAATTAATTATGTCACTGTAGGCAGGAAATGGTGTTGGGTAGACTGATGGGACTGAAGGCTGATAAATCCCCAGGGCCTGATGGTCTGCATCCCAGGGTACTTAAGGAAGTGGCTCTAGAAATCGTGGATGCATTGGTGATAATTTTCCAATGTTCTATAGACTCAGGATCAGTTCCTGTGGACTGGAGGGTAGCTAATGTTATCCCACTTTTTAAGAAAGGCGGGAGAGGGAAAACAGGGAATTATAGTCCAGTTAGCCTGATATCGGTGGTGGTGAAGTTGCTGGAGTCAATTCTAAAAGATGAAATAGCCGCACATTTGGATAGCAGTAACAGGATTGGTCCGAGTCAGCATGGGAGGGGAAATCATGAGAGGGGAATCACGAAAGGGAAATCATGCTTGAGTAATCTTCTGGAATTTCTTGAGGATGTAACTAGGAAAATCGACAAGTTGATGTAGTGTACCTGGACTTTCAGAAAGCATTTGATAAGGTCCCACATAGGAGATTAGTGGGCAAAATTAGGACACATGGTATTGGGGGTAGAGTGCTGACTTGGATAGAATATTGGTTGGCAGACAGGAAACAAAGATAATCAATAATATTTTTGAAAAATATAAAAGTGGATAAGTCTCCAGGTCCTGACAGGATATTCCCTAGGACATTGAGGGAAGTTAGTGTAGAAATAGCCGGGGCTATGACAGAAATATTTCAAATGTCATTAGAAACGGGAATAGTCCCCGAGGATTGGCGTACTGCGCATGTTGTTCCATTGTTTAAAAAGGGTTCTAAGAGTAAACCTAGCAATTATAAACCTGTTAGTTTGACTTCAGTGGTGGGCAAATTAATGGAAAAGATACTTAGAGATAATATATATAAGCATCTGGATAAACAGGGTCTGATTAGGAACAGTCAACATGGATTTGTGCCTGGAAGGTCATGTTTGACTAATCTTCTTGAATTTTTTGAAGAGGTTACTAGGGAAATTGATGAGGGTAAAGCAGTGGCTGTTGTCTATATGGACTTTAGTAAGGCCTTTGACAAGGTTCCTCATGGAAGGTTGGTTAAGAAGGTTAAACTGTTGGGTATAAATGCAGGAATAGCAAGATGGATTCAGCAGTGGCTGAATGGGAGAAGCCAGAGGGTAATGGTGGATGGCTGTTTGTCAGGTTGGAGGCAGGTGACTAGTGGGGTGCCTCAGGGATCTGTGTTGGGTCCTTTGTTGTTTGTCATGTACATCAATGATCTGGATGAAGGGGTGGTAAATTGGATTAGTAAGTATGCAGATGATACCAAGATAGGGGGTGTTGTGGATAATGAAGAGGATTTCCAGTCTACAGAGTGATTTAGGCCATTTGGAAAAATGGGCTGAAAGATGGCAGATGGAGTTTAATGCTGATAAATGTGAGGTGTTACACCTTGGCAGGACAAATCAAAATAGGACGTACATGATAAATGGTAGGGAATTGAAGAATACAGTTGAACAGAGGGATCTAGGAATAACCGTGCATAGTTCCTTGAAGGTGGAATCTCATATAGATAGGGTGGTAAAGAAAGCTTTTGGTATGCTAGCCTTTATAAATCAGAGCATTGAGTATAGAAGCTGGGATGTAATGTTAAAATTGTACAAGGCATTGGTGAGACCAAATCTGGAGTATGGTGTACAATTTTGGTCGCCCAATTATAGGAAGGATGTCAACAAAATAGAGAGAGTACAGAGGAGATTTACTAGAATGTTGCCTGGGTTTCAACAACTAAGTTACAGAGATAGGTTGAATAAGTTAGGTCTTTATTCTCTGGAGCGCAGAAGGTTAAGGGGGGACTTGATAGAGGTCTTTAAAATGATGAGAGGGATAGACAGAGTTGATGTGATCAAGCTTTTCCCTTTGAGAATAGGGAAGATTCAAACAAGAGGACATGACTTCAGAATTAAGGGACAGAAGTTTAGGGGTAACATGAGGGGGAACTTCTTTACTCAGAGAGTGGTAGCGGTGTGGAATGAGCTTCCAGTGGAAGTGGTGGCGGCAGGTTCGTTGGTATCATTTAAAAATAAATTGGATAGGCATATGGATGAGAAGGGAATGGAGGGTTATGGTATGAGTGCAGGCAGGTGGGACTAAGGGAAAAAAGTTGTTCGGCACGGACTTGTAGGGCCGAGATGGCCTGTTTCCATGCTGTAATTGTTATATGGTTATATGGTTAAAGAGTAGGAATAAACCGGTCCCTTTCAGAATGGCAGGCAGCGACTAGTGGGATGCCACAAGGCTCTGTGCTGGGACTGCAGCTATTTACAATATACATCAATGATTTGGATGAAGGGATTCAAAGTAACATTAGCAAATTTGCAGATGACACAAAGCTGGTTGGCAGTGTAAACTGTGAGGAGGATGCTATGAGAGTGCAGGGTGACTTGGACAGGTTGGGGGAGTGGGCAGAAGCATGGCAGATGAAGTTTAATGCGGATAAATGTGAGGTTATCCACTTTGGTAGCAAAAACAGGAAGGCAGATTACTATCTGAATGGCGTCAAGTTGGGAAAAGGGGAAGTACAACGGGATCTGGGGGTCCTTGGTCATCAGTCTATGAAAGTAAGCATGGAGGTACAGCAGGCAGTGAACAAAGCGAATGGCATGTTGGCCTTTATAACAAGAGGAGTCGAGTATAGGAGCAAAGAGGTCCTTCTGCAGTTGTACAGAGCCCTAGTGAGACCACATCTGGAGTATTGTATGCCATTTTGGTCCCCAAATTTGAGGAAGGACATTCTTGTTATTGAGGGAGTGCAGCGTAATGCAAACAAGTAAAGACACAATGAAATGCAGATGCTGGAAGCTTGAATAAAACACAACATTTTCACACAAAGGGTGGTGGGTGTGTGGAACAAGCTGCCAGAGGAGGTAGTTGAGGCTGGGACTATCCCAACGTTAAAGAAACAGTTAGACAGGTAGATGTATAGGACAAGTTTTGGAGGGATATGGACCAAATGCAGGCAAGTGGGACTAGTGTAACTGGGCCTGTGTGGGCAAGTTGGGCCGAAGAGCCTGTTTCCACACTGTATCACTCTATGACTCTATGACAAAGTGCTGGAGTAACTCAACAAGTCAGGCAGCATCTGTGGAGGAAATACACAGACAATGTTTTGGGCCGGAACTCTTGTTCAGACTGATTGTAGTGGGGAGAGGGGAGAAAGCTGGAAGAGAGGTAGAGGTAGGACAAATACTGATGGTGCCAGATAGTGGGGGGAAAAATGGGTGCACACCAGGGAAGGGATGGTCAGAGGAAACATGGGTTGGGTTGTAGGGGGGTGGAGGAAGAAGGTGCCAGATAGTAGAAGAAATGGGTACACACTAGGGTGAGGGGGGTCACAGAGTCATACAGCATGGAAACAGGCCCAGCGGCCAAAAATGCCCACATTGACCAACATGTCCCATCTACAAGGGGAGCAGAGAAAAAAGGGGGGATGTTATGTAAAACTGGAGAATTCATTGTTCACACCATTGAGCTGTAACGCACCCATATGAGGTGCGGTTCATTTTTTTTCAGAAGACAGATTTAAAGGGTTTAAGAAGGAACTGCAGATGCTGGGTACACAAAAAAGCTGGAGAAACTCAGCGGGTGCAGCAGCATCTATGGAGCAAAGGAAAAAGGCAACGTTTCGGGCCGAAACCCTTCTTTAAAGAGTTGTTTGGAAACTGCTGAATTTGTGGAAGGGAGCCTGAAGACATGAGCTTCAACCGTTGAGGAAACCTGGGGCACAGGCCCCAGGTACGTTGTCTGCTAAACCTCCTGTAATTATGCTCTTAAAAATAATTTAGCCTGAACGTGTTAAGTGGTTGCAAAGGCTTCTACAGGGTTCCAAATGCTTTCTCTACTATCTGCCCCCCGGAGACCGTGTTAATTTGCAGATTGTTACAACATGCACCTGGATTCATCTCAAGGGACAATTGTTCCACATTAGCGAGAGGAAAAAAACTGATATCCCACAGCAATCTGCTACCCCCCCCCCCCCCCCCCCCCCCCCCCCCCATCAAAGGCAAGGTGAAATTGCCTGGCCAGTAATTACCTGATCTTACCTGGGAATTCTTTGGAGTATTGTGCTCAGTATTTGTAGTAGAGAGTGCAGTTTTTTGTCACCCTGCTATTGAAAGGATGTCACTCAGCTGGAAGGAATGCTGAGATGATTCATGAGGATGTTGCCAGAATTCAGGGGCCTGAATTGTACGGAAACATTGGGCAGGTTGGGACTTTATTACCACGAGAGCAGGAGGGGTGATCTTAGAGAAGTGTATAAAATCACCAGGAGAATAGATTTAGTTTGGTTTCATTCAGAGATACGGCGCTGAAGCAGGCTCTTTGGCCCACAGAGTCCGCGCCGACCCGCAATCCCCGCACATCAACACCATCCTACACACACTAGGGTCAATTGAAAATTATACCAAGCCAATTAGCCTACAAACCTGTACATCTTTGGTGTCTGTGAGGGAACCGGAGATTCCGGAGAAAACCCACGCAGATCACGGGGAGAACGTACAAGAAAACCCACGCAGATCACGGGGAGAACGTACAACTCCGTACAGACAGCTCCGTACAGTCGGGATCGAACCCGGGTCTCTGGCGCTGTAAGGCAGCAAATCTACCGCTGTGCCACAATGCCACCCAAATAAGGTGAGTGCATGAAGTCTTTCAGCCAGGATAGGGGAATCAAGAATAAGATAATATATATCTATATTACTAAATCTCTGATCTTGTCCGCTTTTGGCCCACTGTGCTGCGATTTCCGACAGAACGCCGCCACCTACGGCCGTCATTTTTGGCCACCTCGCCCAGAGCCCCCCTCCGCCTTACGGGTGCAGAGGATTTTTCCCATCGATGACAAATCAGAGAGATATTAATGATTTAAAGAAATTCACCATTCTCTCTGCTGCCCCTGCTGGAGGGAGGGGGAGGGTCTATAAAACCAGGAAGTGGTGTGCCTCACTCATTCTCTGCAAGATGGATGAAGCCAAGGGTCACGTCTCTCTGAGCTCTGAATGACACTGAACAAATGTCTACACAACTGTGAGTACCCTTAATGTGGTTTGAAAATGAAAATATGGTTTTTTTTAAAGTAAAAAGGCACTGCCTGCAAATGGTTGTTTTGGGTGCTTTGGCTTGAAGTTGAAAGGCACTACTTACTGCAAATGGTGGCTTGGGAGCTTTGGTTTAAAGTTGAAAGGCACTACTTACCGCAAATGGTGGCTTGGGAGCTTTGGCTTGAAGTTGAAAGGCACTACTTACTGCAAATGGTGGCTTGGGTGTTTGGCTTGAAGTTGAAAGGCACTACTTACTGCACATGGTGGCTTGGGTGCTTTGGCTTGAAGTTGAAAGGCACTACTTGCTGCAAATGGTGGCTTGGGTGCTTTGGCTTGAAGTTGAAAGGCACTACTTACTGCAAATGGTGGCATGAGGTTGAAAGGCACTACTTACTGCAAATGGTAGCATGAGGTTGAAAGGCACTACTTACTGCAAATGGTGGCTTGGGTGCTTTGGCTTGAAGTTGAAATGCACTATTTACTGCAAATGGTGGCTTGGGAGCTTTGGTTTAAAGTTGAAAGGAACTACTTACTGCAAATGGTGGCTTGGGAGCTTTGGCTTGAAGTTAAAAGGCACTACTTACTGCAAATGGTGCCTTGGGAGCTTTGGTGAAGTTTAAAAAAATCACCATTCTCTCTGCTGCCCCTGCTGGAGGGAGGGGGAGGGACTATAAAACCAGGAATTGGTGTGCCTCACTCACTCTCTGCAAGATGAATGAAGCCAAGGGTCACGTCTCTCTGAGCTCTGAATAACACTGAACAAATGTCTACACAACTGTGAGTACCCTTAATGTGGTTTGAAAATGAAAATATGGTTTGTTTGAAGTAAAAAGACACTGCCTGCAAATGGTTGTTTGGGTGCTTTGGCTTGAAGTTGAAAGGCACTACTTACTGCAAATGGCGGCTTGGGTGCTTTGGCTTGAAGTTAAAAGGCACTACTGCAAATGCACTTACTTCCTGTTTGCACTGTATATTGATTTTAGATAAAATGCTACACTTACGGCTGTGATTTTTGGCCATCTTACTCAGTCCCCCCCTCCGCTGAGCAGGTGCAGAGAACTCTTCCCATCAATGAAAAATAAAAGTGTTATTAGTGTTTAAAAAATGTTGAGAATCTCTCTCCTGTCAATCATGCCCTGAAAGCCACACCTTTTCTGGTGGGAGGGGGAGGGGTTATAAAACCCAGACGTGTGGGTGTGGCTCAGTCTCTGCATGATGGGGGAGGGGGAGATCATGACTCTGTCTGAGCTGTGAATCAACTGAACACACTGAATGTCTACTGAACTGTGAGTTTGGTGTTTGGTAATTGTATTGTATTGTATTGTATTGTAACATTGGAGAATGAGTTTCATGGCATTTGTCCTACATCTCGATATGTCGGCTTCTACCATTACTACTCTGTTTTGGAAAGGTCAATTAGTAACCAATTAATATGGTCTCCAAATCTGAGGAAAGACATTCTTGCCATAGAGGGAGTACAGAGAAGGTTCACCAGACTGATTCCTGGGATGTCAGGACTTTCATATGAAGAAAGACTGGATAGACTCGGCTTTTACTCGCTAGAATTTAGAAGTTTGAGGGGGGATCTTATAGAAAGTTACAAAATTCTTAAGGGGTTGGACAGGCTAGATGCAGGAAGATTGTTCCCGATGTTGGGGAAGTCCAGGACAAGGGGTCACAGTTTAAGGATAAAGGGGAAATCCTTTGGGACCGAGATGAGAAAAACATTTTTCACACAGAGAGTGGTGAATCTCTGGAACTCTCTGCCCGACCTTTTCTTTGTCGGGTCTCCGTTGTCGTTGGGGCTGCAACGAGGAGCGGCCTCCAACAGGAAGACCGGGGGCTGTGGTGCCGACTACTCACCTCACCATCGCGGAGCTGGCCGAGTCCAGAGCGGGTGGAGCTGTGGTGGGCACTGCTGTGGCCCGACCTCCGGAGTTTCGGAGGCTGCAACTGCGGGTTTGGCGGACAGTGACACCGGGAGCCCGCGGGTCCCTGGAGGGTGACCGCTTTTCGGGGCTTCCGCAACGGCGACTTCTCCCGCCCGAGTTGCGGGGTTGAAGAGCTCCTGGAGCGGGGCCTTACACCACCGCCCCGCGCGGCTTGGAATGGCCGCGGGATTATGAGCGCACGCCGGGGGCTCTAACACCAAGACCCGGTGTGCGGCCTTGCATCACCCGGCGTGGCTTTAATGGCCACGGGACAATCGCCATCGCCCGCCGGGGGCTTTGCCGTTGACTCTGACATCGGGGGGGGGGGGGGGGGAGTGCAGTGGAGAGATAAGTTTTTTTGGCCTTCCATCACAGCAATGTGATGGATGTTTATGTAAATTACGTTGTGTCTTGGGTCTATTTGTTTGTAATGTATGGCTGCAGAAACGACATTTCGTTTGGACCTCAAGGGGTCCAAATGACAATAAATTGAATTGTTGTATTGTATTGTATTTGTGTGGTTTTCTGGTGGTTTCACCCTGCATGAAATGGTATGAAGCTGCATTTGAATTTGGTGGCCTTGGACCCTGCTTGAAGTGGAATAAAACTGCACTGAATTTGGTGGCCTTGCACCCTGCTGAAAGTGGTATGAAACTGCACTTGTATTTGGTGGCCTTGGATCCAGCTTGAAGTGGTATGAAACTGCACTTGAATTCGGTGGCCTTGCACCCTGCTTGAAGTGGTTGGAAACTGCACTTGAATTTGGTGGCCTTGCTCATAGTGGTAAGAAACTGCACAAATTTGGTGGCCTTGAACCCTGCTTGAAATGGTAGGAACATGGGTTTGAATTTGGTGGACTTGCACCCTGCTTGAAATGGAATTTTAAGGAATAGTCATGAGTCAACTGCCAGCCCACCAGCCGCGAGTGAGCTGCCAGCAGATCAGGCTTGAGGGACTGAGCTGCCACCCCAAGAACCCATACCAGCACTCCAGAAAGCCCCCCCACTGGCCACCAATATTGGAATTGGTGGAGAGGTGGAATATTGCGTTGGGGGACCAGCCCTCCCGTGTGAACATGGGACCCAACGGGTCCCACTTAGTCTAGTATATTATATAAGGTGAGCAAAATTTAATAGGAACCTGAGGAGCAACCTTTTCACTCAGAGAGTGGTGGGTACATGGAACGAGCTGCCAGCAGAGGTAGCTGAGGCAGGTACTATAACAATATTTACAAAACACCTGGACAGGTACGGTTTGGAGGGATATGAGCCAAAAGCAGGCAAATGGAACTAACTTAGATGGGGTGCATTGGTCGGCATGGATGAGTTGAGCTTATAGGCCTGTTTCCATGTTGTATGCCTCGATGCTGGTCAGCTCTGTTCTACATATTCTTCAGATGTGGATTTGAATAACTTCACACCATCCTTCCATGGAAGAGTCATAGATTCGTACAGCACGGAAACAGGCCCTTCAGCGCAACTCATCCCTACTGACCAGGATGCCCCATCTGAGCTGGTCCCATTGACCTGGGTCACTGCATAGGGAGACGGCATGGTGAATAAGGCCCAAATTGCCTGGAGTTTACAGGTGAGCGCAATGAGACCTGCAAAATTTAAATGGTTTCCAAACGTTGGATTTTACGAAGACATTTCACCGAATGCCATCTGGGACACTATCCTGAGACTCAGGATAAAGGATAGGCCATTTAGAACTGGGGAGAGGAGGGGTAGCTCGGTGGCGCAGCGGTAGAGTTGCTGCCTTACGGCGCCAGAGACTCGGGTTCGATCCTGACTACGGGTACTGTCTGCATGGAGTTTGTACGTTCTCCCTGTGACTTGCGTGGGCTTGCATAGGTAGAGCAAAGTGCAAGATACAGAGTGCAGAATATTATTCTCAGCATTGATGTGCAGCAGTTCCATTGACAAAATGTCCAAAATGGGGTAGGGGTGAAATAGTATCCTAGATTATGGAAGGACCGGTCAGAAGCCTGATAACAGAGGGGAAGAAACTGTTTCTGAGTTCGGTGGTGTACGCTTTTAAGCTTCAATACCTTCTGCCAGACGGGAATAGGGAGAAGAAGGAATGACCAGGGTGGGACTAATCTTTGATTATGTTGGCTACTTTTTTCCAAGGCAGCCTGATGTGTAGATGCTGTCAGTGTTGGGAAGTCTGGATAGTGTGATGGACTGGACCCTTCTTCTGACCTATTGTAGTAGGGTGGGGGGGGGGAAGGGGGGGGAGATAGCTGGAAAAGATTGGTGGGGGTGGGACAAAGCCTGGCAAGTGGCAGGTAGGCACAGGTGAGGGGAGATACGATCGGCAGATGGGTGGGGTAAGTGACAAAGGCCAGAGATGAAAAGAAATGAAGATAATACTGAATATCTTGAGGTAGAGATGCCGTATAACCAACTCCAGCTCCTACTTCATTGGTTGTTGTGTTCTTATTTTTAGATACTTCATTAAAAACATTCCTTCCATTCCATAATCCATGAATATAAGATACTCCACCTAGTGGTTTGGGCTCATAAACCTCACACGAACATGGCTGGTGGTGGATTTTATGAGTCATCGCTAATCTTAATGTTCAAAGCCGACAATGTGGTTATGGACCGAGCGCTGATATTGTTAGTAATGTGTTATTTACAATCCAATTTTTCAAGTGCCATGGTTACCACAGCGAAGGACACACAAAACATTTCAAGTGAATGGTGTTCTTCGGCCCTATAAAATTTACTTCTTGTGCAGTATTGTGTTTGGTTCCGATTAACAACAACAGAGACCTCAACAACACTGTTCCTTTTGCTGAGAAATAAATAATAAGCCAATCCCATTCTCTGAGGATTTGTGCAAGAGGTTTAAAATTGTGCAAGTGTATTGAGTACACATTTTCACCTTCTAAACAGAGGGCGTGATTCATTACGTCCGGTTGGCTGAGGTGTTGTGACCATGACAGAGCATTAAAAATGGAACAATATCCAGGGATCGACCTCTGAGCTCCAACCTCCGGGAGCCTGCGGACTTTAACATCCTGGAGCTTGCGGTCTCTGGTTAGCGACCGACTCCGGGAGCTTGCAAGCCGCTGGTGTTTCGACCACCCCAACGCGGGGGCTTCGACTGCCCCAATGCGGGGAGCTGCGACCGCTGGCTGTGGGAGCTTCAATCGCCCGGACGGATGGTTCGACTGCCCTGACCGCGGGAGAAGAATGAGGGAAGAAGAATAGACTTTATTGCCTTCTATCACAGTGAGGAATGTGGGAAATCCGCGGTGGTGGATGTTTATGTTAACTTTCATGTAGTTGTGTGGCTTGTTGCCTTTTTTTAGCATGGCTGTATGGTAATACGAATATCACTGTACCTTAAATGGTACACGTGACAATAAAAGACCTTTGAAACCTTTGAAACCTTTGGGAACTCCAACCCAATATTCCCGTGTGTCTCTGTGTTTGATTTGTGTTCTGAAGTTACTCTTGCATGAGTTTGCAGGACAGGAATTTGCCTCCCCAGAAATGGCTTCTGCCCCTCTGTTATCAGGCTTCTGAATGGCCCTTCCTTAAGCTAGGGCACTGTTAGGTTCAGCAGTACCCCATCATGGACATTGGTCTCTGGAACTGATGCGCTACAAAGCTGAGAACTATATTCTGCACTCTGCATAGAGTCACAGAGTCAAACAGCACGGAAACAGGCCCAACTCATCCATGCTGACCAAGATGCCCCATCTATACCAGTCTCACCTCCCCGTGTTTGGCCCATATCCCTTTAAACCTTTCCTATCCATGTACCTGTCCAAATGTCTCTTAAATGTCATTATGGTGCCTTTCTCAACTACTTCCTTTAGCAGCTCATTCCATGTACCCACCAAACCCTTTACGTGTGGAAAGGTTGCCACTCCTATCAAGTCTTTTCCTTTTCACCGTAAACATATGCCCCCTGGTTCTTGATTCCCTGGCAAAATCTGTGCATCCACCATTTCTATTCACCTCATGATTTTGTACAACTCAATAAAGTCCTAGCCTACCCAAACTCTCCCCACACCTCAGGCCCTCAAGAACTGGCAATATCTTTGCAAATCTTCTCTGCACTCTATCCATTGTAATGAAATCTTTCCTATAGCACCAATCCCTTTGCTCTACTTATAGTTCTTTGAGTTTCATTTGGTTGTATTTATGTGTAGTATAATCTGATCTGTTTCGATCGCATGCAAAACAAAGCTTTTCACTGTACCTTGTGACAATAATAAACCTCAACCTAAACCAAAGAGCGAGGTATCTCTGTCATGTAAACATCCACACCAAAGGGCTTCAGCGACAATGTCAACAATGGGGATTGTCTGCAGTGACATAGTGATCGACACTTTGAAAACCCATTTAAAGCAGGACTCATTCAAACTGCAAAGTGTGTCTTTGGGTGGTCTGCCTTTTATAGAGTTGTGCCAAACCTTCTGTAAATAATAAAACATTGGAAAACAAAAGTTAACCTTTAGACTTTAGAGGCAGTCACGGTGGTACAGCGGTAGAGTTTCTGCCTTACAGCAAAATGCATCGCCAGAGACCCGGGTTCGATCCCGAATACGGGTGCTGTCTATATGGAGTTTGTACGTTCTTCCCATGAACTGCCTGGGTTTTCTCCGAGATCTTCGGTTTCCTCCCACACTCCAAAGACGGACAGGTTTGTAAGTAAGTAAGTAAGTAAGTAAGTAAGTAAGTTTTATTTATATAGCACGTTTTAAGTCAACTCGCATTGACACCAAAGTGCTTTACATAAAATAGATAATAAGTTTCCATTACAAACCATAGAAAAAGGTTAAAAAAATAACGAAAATGGACACAACACATTATAGAGATTCAACACAAACGTCTCCCCACAGCAGAATCAAACATTTCCACGGTGGGGAAAGGTACCAGAAAGTTAAGTCCTCTTCCTCTGTGAAACACCCGAGGTCGTGGCCCATTTGTGGCCTTGCAGCCAGTCCGATAATTTTCAGGGCCCTCTTGCCGTGAAGATGGAACTCCGGCGTCGGGTGAAACATTCCTCAGTAGCTTGGAAAGTCTGGAGCGACTGCCTCCTCCCCGGAGACCTGGGCACTCTTAGTCCTCAGGCCGCGCCGGTTGGAGCTCCGATTCCGGCGAACTCGATCCCAGGCTCCGCGGCGCCCGGACAGCCCCAGCTCCGCGATGTTGGGAGTCGACGGCCACAGCGCTCCGGAGCTTACTGCACGGCGACCCGGTAAGGCATCGACCGTTCCGTGTTGGTATCCCAGCGCTGCGCCACCGCCGCCGAAGCTGTAGTCCCGGCCGGTCCCGACAGGAACGCCGCTCCATTCTCGATGGTAGGCCGCGAGGACGGGGCGAAGAAGCAGCTCGGAGGGATGCTGCCTCTCCGACCAGGTAGGGGACTAAGAAATAAAGTTTCCCCCTTCCCCCCCCCCACCCACCACATAAAAGACCTCCACTAACATTTTTTAACAGGACTTAAAACAGACTTCAAATTAAAAAAAGGTGAAGAGACGGACTGCGGGCTGGCTGCCATACACAGACGGCGCCCACTCCTGCACATCCGCCATCTTGTAGGTCTGAAGAAGGGTTTCGGCCCGAAACGTTGCCTATTTCCTTCGTTCCATAGATGCTGCTGCACCCGCTGAGTTTCTCCAGCATTTTTGTGTACCTTCGATTTTCCAGCATCTGCAGTTCCTTCTTAAACACAAAGGTTTGTTGGTTAAATCGGCTTGATTAATTGGCTTGATAAAAATGTAAAATTGTCCAAGTTGGCGATATGCAGAGTACTGCCCTGCCGACTACAAAATTCAGAAGGTTCAGAAGGATAAAGCACGGAAACAGGCCCTTCGGCCCACCAAGTCCATGCCGACCAGCGGTCACCCCGTACTCTAACACTATCCTACACACTAGGGATATTTTTACAATTTTCCCCAAAGCCAATGAACCCACAATCCTGTACGTCTTTGGAGTCTGGTGGAAAACCGGAGAACCCGGAGAAAACTCACGTGGTTGCAGGGAGAATGTACAAACTCCATATGGACAGCACCTGTAGTCAGGATCGAACCCAGGTCTCAGGCGCTGTAAGGCAGCAACTCTACCACTGTGCCACCCCCGTTGACCAGTTTAGTCCAATGACTCAGCCTAGTGAAGGATGGTTCCATATGGTGGATCGTAACAGCAGGCAGTGAATTTGTTACCTCGAGTCTACAGTGTCCCTTCCTTAGCTTTTCACTGTTCCTAAGTACACGTGACAGTAAACTCAAACTCAAACCCAAACCCAAAAGAGGCAAAGGTATCAGGTGAAAAGGTTCGACACGACATGCTATCGGAAGAACATTTAATTACCCTCAAACAATGATCAAACTGCAAATCCTATTTTTCCAAAATGTTTTCATTTTATTCAAGACAGGATTATGTTTAGAACAGAGTGATAACATTTCAGACAGCAGGGCAAGTTGCCGTCTATATTTCCAGCCGTGTTTAGCATTGAACCAAGTTACAGGAACAGACTGAAACAGGAAGTGCAACAACAATGCCCTTTTAACCTTCCAACAATTCCATCATGAATCATCCATCGCCTCGGGCTAAATCATTTTTCATGAGGTATATTTTTTTACCAAATAGAGTCATAGTCATACAGAATGGATACAGGCCCTTCGGCCCAACTCACCCATACCAACCCAAGAAGACTCGTCTAAGCTAGTTCCATTTGCTCACATTTGGTCCATATTGCTGTAATCGAGTCATAGAGTCATACAGTGTGGACACAGGCCCTTCGGCCCAATTTGCCCACACCGTCCAACATGTCCCATCTACACTAGTCTCGCTTGCCTACGTTTGGCCCATATCCCTCTAGACCTGTCCTATCCATGTACCTGGTTAATTGCTTCTTAAATGTTGCGATAGTAAACCAAACTAAGTCAACCAAATAATGCGATCCAACGGTATGAACACTGAATTGTCAAATTTTAAGTAAGACCCCCTCCCTCTTTCCCCCTCCTTTCCCTGTGCCCTACCACGGGGCACACCCATTTATCCCACTATCCCATCCCCTTTCCCCTTCATTCTCCCCATCCCATTCCACCAATATAGGTTGCTCCGGCTTCATGTTTCACTCCTCTTCTCTCCGTGTCTGACGCCCTTTTGTCTTCTTTTCATCTCTAGCTGTTGTCCACCTATCTGCCTATCAAAAGCCCCCTCTGCTGTATCCACATGGAGTTGGGGGAGGGGATGTAGGGTTGGAGATAGATGGTGCAGGTTGGTGGGAGAAATGGGTGCGCTCCAGGGTAGGGGACGGGAGGGAGGGCACAGGAAAGAGGAGGCAGGGAAAGGATGGCGTGTGACCTAAATTGGAGAATTCATTGTCTGAAAAAGGGTCCCGACCCAAAACGTCACCTATTCCTTTTCTCCAGAGATGCTGCCTGACCCGCTGAGTTACTCCAGCACATTTTGTGTCTATCTACAGTGTTCACATTGGGCTGTAAGCTACCCAAGCTGAATATGAAGTACTGTTAACAACTATTTTTAGAGGGAGTACATAGAAGTATTGTGCGGAAACTGCTGAATTTAGCTGGAGAAGAGAGGTGGGGGCAAGATAAAGCCTGGCAGGTGATAGACTTATAAGTTGCCCAAGCGTAATATATGGTGCTGTTCCTCCTGTTTGCATGTGGTCATATCCGCTGATCAGATCTCTAGTACGATAGGGCTGAGATTAGCCAGCAGCAATCAATTAGGCATTTCTTGCTCCCGATGTAATCTCCGCACCGTTCTGAACCTGGAGCTTAATAGTTTCTGAGTATTTCAGTTATATTTAATTTGCACTTTCTCCGTAGCTGTAACACTATATTCTACAGTCTGTTTATTTTCTCTTTTGCTGTCCTCCTGTCCTCATGTATGGTACAATCTGCCAATCAATCTAAGGTTTCACATCGTAACTTGGTACACGTGATAATAATAAATTAATACCAATACCGATGTTACATCCATCGGCTCTTTTTATCTATCTGTCCATCTCTCTCTCTCTCTCTCTCTCTCTATCTCTCTCTCTCTCTCTCTCTCTAGTCGCTCTCTCTCTCTATCTCTCTCGATCTCTCTCTCTCTTCGAATATTCTCTCTCTCTCTTCGATCCTATCTCTCTCTCTCTCTCTCTCTCTCTCTCTCTATCTCTCTCTCTCTCTCTCTCTCTCTCTCTCTCTCTCTCTCTCTCTCTCTCTCTCTCTCTCTCTCTCTCTCTCTCTCACTATTCTTTCTATCCATCTATTCTCGGAACTGCAGGTGCTAAAATCTTGAGCAAAAACACACAAAGTGTGGGAGGGACTCAGTGGGTCAGGTGGCATCTGTGGATGGGGAAGAACAAACAAGGTTTTGGATCTGGACCCTTCTTGAGACTCCAAATGCCAACTGCCCATTCCCTCCACAGATGCTGCCTGACCCGCTGAGTTGCTTCAGCACTTTATGTTTCCTTTTGTGCTCTGGGGAACGGGATATCAAACTTAATCTATGGAAGCAGGCGTGGACAGGTGAAACATCGGTAACATTATCTGTTTGTGGGACATTTGAAGGCTGGTAATTTTCAAGCAAAAAAAAAATCTGCTGGAGGAAACCAGTGGGTCGAGCAGGATCTGTAGAGGCAATGGCGTAGTCGACATTTCTGAGTATTTTCGTGGCCAATGTTTAACTGAAATGTTGAAACAGTGGCGCAGCTGGTAGAGCTGCTGCCTCACCATGCCAGAGACAATGACGTTTCGGGTCGAGACCCTTCTTCAGACCCCGGGGTCTTCCTTAGTGCCCTGGAACAGGCCTGGACTGAGGAAACGAGCAAATGAAGATCTGGATCCAGCTCAAAGTCGACTGGGCAACGGTGAGCTCTGTCTTCTCCATTTTATGTTTCTCCATCGATGCCAGAAACATGGCGACACTTGTGTACAGCCTAGGAGAAGTCTGTTGTATAATCTTGCCAGGGTGAATGCAAAACAAAGCATTTCACTATACCCAGGTACATGTGACAATAAAGCATAATTGAATAATTGAACGAGTTCGATCCTGACCGCGTGGAGTTTGCACGTTCTCCCTGTGACCGCACGGGTTTCCTCCTAGGGCTCCACATACCAAGACATGCAGGTTCGTATGTGAATTGGCCTTAAAGTGGGAAGACATACTGTAGAACTAGTGTGAACAGGTGATCGATGATCAGCGTGGACTTGGTGGACCAAGGGGTCGGATTCCATGCTTTGTCTCTGAACTAAAAAATATACAAATAAACAAAAGAATATAAATAAACAATATTGTGCAAAAAAACCCCAAAGCCTGAGGCCCCTCATGCAACCAAGGCAGTTTGCAGTTCAGAGTTTAGCTGGAGTTCTTAGTGTTCAATAGCCTGATGGTTGTTAGGACAAAGCTGTTCCTGGAATTGGACGTTACAGTCTTCAGACCCCAAAACCTTCTTCACGACAGCAGGGGTGAAATGAGAGCTTAGTCAAGGTGGTGTGGGTCCTTGATGATGCTGGCTGCCTGTTTGAGGTGGTGCCTCCTGTAGATCCCTTCGACGGTGGGAATACCAGAGATGGTCAACACCAGTGATGATGAATGGACCCACATATTGTAAACTCCTTCGTTCCTGCACGATCGAGTCGCCAAACCATGAGGCAACCAATCAATATGCTCTCTATCATACACTTGTAGAAGCTCAAGGGTGTATTTGTTGACATCCTGACTCTCCATAATCTTCTAAGGAAGGAGAGGCATTGAAGGGCTTTCTCTATGATTGCCTCAATGTGCCGTGTCCAGGGTCCCATCAGAGATGACAGATGGCACAATGGGCTAAGTGTTCGGCTGGCGACTGGAAGGTAGCCGGTTCGAATCCCGCTTGGAGTGCATACTGTTGTTGTGTCCTTGGGCAAGACACTTCACCCACCTTTGCCTGTGTGTGAATGTGTGTGAGTGATTGGTGGTGGTCGGAGGGGCCGTAGGCGCAGAATGGCAGCCACGCTTCCGTCAGTCTGCCCCAGGGCAGCTGTGGCTACAGAAGTAGCTTACCACCACCGAGTGTGACTGAGGAGTGAATGAATAATGCGATGTAAAGCGCCTTGAGTATTAGAAAGGCGCTATATATATCCCATCCATTATTATTATTATTAGAGATACGCACACCCAGGAACATGAAGTTGGTGACTCTCTAAACGACTGAGCCATCGATGAAGACGGGTTTGTCGATCCTCAACCTTCCTATTCTAAAGTCAACAATCAGTTCCTTGGTTTTACCGGCATTGCCAGCAAGGTTGTTGTTGTGACACCAGGCCATCCATCCATCCCCCCCATCTATATTCTGACTCATCATCGTCCAACAGCGGTGGTGATGTCGGCGTGTTTAAAGATGGAGTTGGAACTGTGTCCAGCCACATAGTCATGGGCATGGAGCGAGTAGAGCAAGGGGGCTGAGCACAGCCTTGAGGTGGCCCTTTGCAGATGGATATGGAGGAGGAAGTATCATGTCGATTGTGTGCTGCTGAGGAGGAAGTTGAGGATCTAGCTGCAGAGGGATGCGCAGAGACCCAGTTCCCTGAGCTTCGTAACTGGCCTTAAGAGGATAATGTTGTTGAACGCTGAGCTGTAGTCTATGAACAACATATGTTGTTTTTATTGTCCAAGTGGTCCAGTGCAGAGTGGAGAGCCAGTGGGATCATGGAAGGTCCTGGTCCTGTACTGTACTGTTCTATGTTCTATGTACTCATCTGTTATTCTTAGAGTTGATGACTCTAACAGAAATGGTGTGTATATTTGTCATTACTGCACTGAAGCATAGAATGACAATAACTTGTCAGTCTATAGAACATACCACGCTGATGTAAAGGCCACCGGTAGCCCTCTTGGCGTAAAGTAGTAAATGCAATTTAAAAATTACTACAGCTAATCATTGTTCCAAACTCATGTCATGTTTTCTTCCCAATCTCTTTTGAATTTACAAATGAGAATCTGAAAATAACTTCCTAAAATCAATTATTTCCAAATGTTGTATTTGCAACAGTGCTGCATTATGTGATGCTAAAACAAAACTACATAACACATTTACAGATGCAAATATTCTTCTTGTCTCTACAGGGCACTTCCAACTAATCTTAAAATACCTTGTCATTGGACAAGAATCCAGCATGCACCAGCAGTGCTGCTCTGAGTGAAACAAGAAGACATTTTAACTACTTGTTACACAACATTTATTGGTGGTCAGAGCGACTGATTGACTGATTCAAAGCTTTGAAACGGCTCCTTTTGCCCACCGAGACCATGCTGACCATCCATCAACCATTCACACTAGTTCTGTTTCATTGTTCTATCTGGGACAAATGACAATAAAACACTCTTGATCTCTTGATCAATTATACCGGTGCCCAAGAAGAGTAGTGCCCCTGTCCCACTTAGGAAACCTGAACGGAAACCTCTGGAGACTTTGCGCCCCACCCAAGGTTTCCGTGTGGTTTCCGGAGGTTCCCGGAGGTTTTTGTCAGTCTCCCTACCTGCTTCCACTACCTGCAACCTCCGGCAACCACCTGCAACCTCCGGTAAGATACCATGCCTCAATAAGGTACCATGCCTCAACAACGACCAACCGGTGGCACTAAGGTCTGTGGTGATGAAGTGCTGTGAGAGGTTGGTTATGGCGCATATCAACTCCAATCTCAACAAGACCGTGGGCCTACTACAATTGGCCTACTGCCACAGTAGATCAATAGGAGACATGATCTTGCACTGAGTTCGATGTCCAGTTTTATGACTTGGATGTTAGTTCAAAATAATATTTTACCATTTTGTTACCATTTCACTCATAGGGAGTTGCAGCACAGAAACAGGCCCTTCGGCACCGCCAAGTCCATGCCAGCTACCAACCATCCATCTTCCTCATTCCTGCATAATCCCTCTCTTTATTCTCCCCACATTCTCATCAACCATCCTCCCCCCTCCACCCCCCCACCCCCCCCCCCCCCCCCCCCCCCCCACCCCCTCACCCCCTCCCCCCCCCCCCTCCCCTTACCCCCCCTCAGAGCCTACTATATTCATGCCTACTATATTCTGTTGTGCTGAAGCAAAGGAAGAATTTCATTGTCCTATCTGGGACACATGACAATAAGCTCTCTTTAATCTTGAATCTCTTGATTCTACCCCTCATCTACACACCAGGGATGACTTGCAGTGGCCAATGAACCAACCAGGCCTTTGAAATGTGGGAGGGAACATACACAGTCACAGGGAGAACGTGCAAACACCACGCAGACAGCACCTGGGGTCAGGATTCAAATATACCGATCAAAATGTACCCATTTACTGGGGTAAATGTTTTCCTCTGACAAGTCATTCCACATACGCACCACTCTTATTGAAACGTAAGATAATGAAAGGGCCTAACAGGTTGGATGTCACTGTGTTTCTACCAGTGAAAAGATGTCCAATGAGAGGATATAGTTAGAAGAAAGAACTGCAGATGCTGGTAAAATCGAAGGTAGACACAAAATGCTGGAGTAACTCAGCGGGTCAAGCAGCATCTCTGGAGAGAAGGAATGTCTAACCTTTCGGACGTCGCCACGCAGTTGCCAAGGAGATAGGTTCGCCATTCCTTCTCTCCAGAGATGCTGCTTGACCCGCTGAGTTACTCCAGCATTTTGTGTCTACCTTAGAGAGGATCTAGTTGCAGGTTAAGCGAGCCAGTTATTTTTAGTAGGAAGTTCTTCCAGCCGAGGCTAAGCAAATCTCGGGAATTCTCCACCTTCGTGGATTGTAGAGGCTGGATCATTTGGGGGCATTTAAAGAGGAGGTAGATACGTTTTTGGAAGATTGAAGAATTGAGGGTTATGAAGGACTAACAGGAGAAGATGCCTGAGGAAAATCAGCCATGGTCATTCACGTCGAATGGTGGAACAGGCCTGAGGGGCCAAATGGCCGACTCCTGCTCCTATTTGTTTATGTTTAGCTTAGAGATACAGCATGGAAACAGAACCTTCAGCCCACCGAGTCCACGCCAACCATCGATAACCTGTTCACACCAGTTCTATGTTATCCCCATTTCACACCCACGCCCTGAACACCAGAGGCAATTTACGGAGACCAATTAACCTACAAACCCGCACGTCGTTGGGATGTTGGAGGAGACCGGAGCACCCGGAGGAAACCCACGCGGTCACAGGTTGAACGTGCAAACTCCACACAGACAGCACCCAAGGTCAGGATCGAACCTGGGACTCTGACGCAGTGAGGATCCGGCTCTATCAGCTGTGCCACTATTCTTAAGCCTTATCACTAATATTGCCGATTTCACCCCTTCATAGTGTTTAGTTTAGTTTTAGTTTAGAGATACAGCGCGAAAACAGGCCCTTTGGCCCACCGAGTCCACGCCGACCAGCAACCCTCACACACTACTAACGCTATCCTACACACACTAGGAATGATTTACATTAATACCAAGCCAATAAACCTATAACAATATGTGTCTTTGGAGTGTGGGAGGAACCCGAAGATCCCGGGAAAATTCACCCAGGTCACAGGGAGAAGGTACAAACTCCGTGCAGAGAAGCACCCATAGTCAGGATGGAACCCAGGTCTCTGGCACTGTATGGCAGCAACTCTGTTGTTGTGCCACTGTTCCACATGTTAGTTACATTTTCACCAATATACTGTACCAGCTCACACAGACGCACTATCACCTCTGTTCCACATAATCTTAAT